>NC_135232.1:695404893-696021977 GCF_051348905.1 Ranitomeya variabilis | reverse complement strand
GTTTGGGTTAGTCGGTGGGTTGCAGGCTGCTCCTTACTGCCACCTAGCAGAGACATTTTATTACAACACATTCTACAATGGTCTGACACTCACCTTGTTGTTTTTAACATTTCTCTTGGTGCAAAATTTTCATAATGATGGTGCAAGTTATACAAAAGCCCTGGAAAAGATTGCCTTATATCTTATGATGCAAAGTGACTGAGCCATTGGTTCCGATCCAACCAGTGCAGAATCTACATGCACTTTCCATATTCTGCCTGGATTAGCGTTGGTCCAGGACTATTTTTTACTATAGGCCTAAGAACTAACAGGCAGGTAGTTGCTAGCTCCCTGCCAGTTGTGCCCGGCACCGATCTCCGCTGGCACAGAGCAATCACAGACCGCTCCTGCCGACAGGGCAGTGACTTCTCATTCACTCTGCTCTGTTGACGGGGTGTGACTGTTGAGGTCATGCTGATTGACACCCAGCTCCCCGCTGCCTAACTGCTTGGGGTCGCCTGTCAATCGGCATGATGTAGACAGTCACACCCCGTCAGCAGAGAAACCCCGTAGATGAGGAGCTGCTCTGTTGATTAGGACCTTCTGATTGCTGGCAGAAGCAGTCGGAGTCGGCACCAGGTACAACAGGCAGGTTGTTTCCTCTGTTAGCAAGTAGTGATGAGCGAACGTGCTGGGATAAGGTGTTATCTGAGCATGCACGTGTGCTAACATCGTCAGCATGCGCGAATAATATGTTTGAGTCCTCGCGGATATTCTCAGCACATGCAGGTTTGTTAGACAATCCCCGCATGTGTTGCAGCTGTCGAACAGCCACGAGACATGCAGCCATTGGGACTCGAACGTATTTTTCGAGCACTGCGAAGACACTCTGTTAGCACCTGAGCATGCTCAGATAACACCTAATCCGAGCACGTTCTCTCATTACTATTAGCAACTACCTGTCTGTAAGTTTTTAGTCCCATAGCATAAAAAGTCCTGGATAACGCCTCTAAATGGTTTTCTACTAGAGTTGACCAAAAAAAATGAGCAGGACCCTGGTCCAGTAGCCTATATTAGAAGCCGATTACTGCCAGACTAGAGCCATGCGAGCCTCCCGCTACCTGTCAGTATCGCCAATGAGTTTGTGCCAGACCTTTAATCAGCAGAGGCATCGGGGATGCCCACAGGTAGGAAGAAGTTGCATGACTCTAGTGCAGCTTCCACGGTCGTGCAAATCTCTGCTTCCTATGACAATGGCCTCTAGACTGTGTGTGATTTAGGGAAATTATATTGTGGTCCTTATTAAGCGTTGTCTCTTGGTGCAGCGCTTGGGTATAGGATGGTGCTATACAAATAACCTGTCTGCTGATCTATTCTCTGGTACAATCACAGCTCCTTCCCCTCGGTATCCAGTGCAGAGATGTCATTGTTCCACTCTTTGAGCCAACATCTGGCGTTCTCATAGACGGCCGTCACCCTCCCAGGATTAAAATGTGCAGTAATTACGAGCTGCATTATTCCTCCTGGTTTCTGCTGGTTTTTGGTTTTTTTTGGAATGTTTGTGAGAAAGAAAAACCACTGTGACAATTAATAACAGGGTGACCCGATGCCGTGCTGTGTGATCTTGGCTCAGGAAGGAAACCGGCCCGTCCCTTCAACGTGGGAGGGATCAGTGACAATAAAATAACATTACAGCATGTTTCCGAATCTAAAAGAGACAGTAACCCAAATATTTTTTACAAACATTTCCATTTTTTTCGTCCCTTGCAAAAAACGAAAACAAAAAATCCCTTTAAATAACCTCATTAGTTTTCAGTGCACCCGAGGACAGTTGTCATCATTAGTCGGCTAATACCAAATGATGCAAACATGAACCACGAGGAGGAGTGAGTCAGTCCACCTGTTACACATTTTCTTCTAAATTTGTGCCATATGGGTCAATTTATTTTTCTAAGATATTGTCAAAGCATCATATGATCATTTAATAGTGTGGATGACACGGTTTTGGGATGTAGTGTTTATTAAAGGGCCCCTGTAATTTCTGTAGGCTTATGCTCATCTGATGGCCAATGCAATGAAGAACAAAATTGCAAATTACTCTACATACCCACAATGACATTCTGAGCCTTTCAGAAATCACTCCACAGTGCCGGATAGTAGGTGTCTCTCTCCTGTCTATATTAAAGTTCACTGCCTGTTGTCAAGTGTAATCGACCTTTAGCAGCAAACAGGCCGAGAAGAGTTACAGGAAGTGAGGGCTGGTCTCTGTCTCTCAACGGGAAGAGGGGGCTGATCTCTGTCTCTCAACGGGAAGAGGGGGTGGTCTATGTCTTAATGGGAAGAAGGGGCTGGTCTCTGTCTCTCAACGGGAAGAAGGGGATGGTCTCTATCTCTCAACGAGAGGAGTTGGCTGGTCTCCATCGCTCAATGGGAAGAAGGGGATGGTCTCTATCTCTCAACGAGGGGAGTTGGCTGGTCTCCATCGCTCAATGGGAAGAAGGGGATGGTCTCTATCTCTCAACGAGAGGAGTTGGCTGGTCTCCATCGCTCAATGGGAAGAAGGGGATGGTCTCTATCTCTCAACGAGGGGAGTTGGCTGGTCTCCGTCACTCAAAGGGAAGAAGGGGCTGATCTCTGTCTCTTAACAGGAAGTGAGGGCTGGTCTTTGTTTCTCAAAGGAAAGTGGGAGTGGATCTTGGTCCTTAATGGGAAGTGAGGATTGGCATTTGTTATTCTACTCCAGCTTTGCTGTCTGTCAAAATGCATAGAGGTGTAACAGAGAGGTTGGCCTTCAGTTTAGGAAAGCAACTACATAACTGAAATAGAAATTCCTACTGGGAAGTGAAGGAAAGGAAGTTTTGGCACATACAGTGCTGTCAGAATGTTGATGAAAAGGAACCATCCTCTCAAAAAGAATGGATGCCAAATTACAGAGTATGAGAATCAAGATAGTTCCTGGATATATTAGACTGGAATAGCTACCAAAAGTAGCTTTATCTTGTGGGGGATGAGGGCAGCAAAACCATGCTTATTCTCTGATTTAGGGTGAAATAACATTCACATGCTTTATAGAACTACCTACATAGCAATTCCTTATGGTTGTACTATAATGAGTTATGATGCCAAACAGATATATGTACCGTTCAGGCAGTCACCGAGGAACCTTAAAGGTCGGTCACATTGAACTCATTACTAGGACAAGAATGTGATCTCCACAACTTTAAAACTTTACATACTGTAAAACGTTACTGGGCTAGTTAGCCAATTGACATTCCAACTAGTACTCCTGGGGGCTCCACAATCACAACACCCCAGCAAATATTTAATGAACTGGGGGTCCGTCCTTTCACAAAAATGTTAATTATGGAGTTCTTCCCTGGAAATGGCCAACAGTGATTGTAAACTTTAGCTTGAACAGGTGGTCATCAGCTAATGCCTAATGCAGTGGATCACGGAAATTCCTACAACCAGCATTAGTCCGGTGGTAGGAGACGTGTACTGTCTTGTGGTTCAACAGGTGGAGACCCAAGCATGGGAATGCCTCGACTACATTGGAATCTTAATATATATCTAGGATTTAGTAAAGTGCAGTGTTACTGGATGTCATGAAACAAACTCATAATGTGGAATTATGGGAGGAGGTCTCCTTATGTAAACATCCCTCTTCCCGTTCATCTTACTGCACCATATACATCTACTATATTACAGACGTCTCTCGCCTTTACTGGGCCATATGAAGAAATGTTTAGAGTAACTAATAACAGTGTTTATATGTCCTCTACATGTGTTATATATGCCGAGCGCTAATGGAAGATCTTCTCTCCAATATATTGCTGTTTCTGTTCCTGCCTTCTCATAACCTAAAAATCTAGGTAAAACATTTAGGTATGACTAGACTTAAAGGTGACCCATCATGCACCATACGTTGTATTAGGTGGACCAACACAATGCCTAAATAATCCTCCATACAGTATCCAAATATTCCTATCAATTGGTGTCACATAACACAATACTGCCATTCAGTACCACCAAAAATTGCCAATGTCCAAATATAAAGCCGTTTAATGCCTAAATAATGAAGGTGTTAATGGTGAAGTCTTTGGTGCTTTGCGGGATTCAGAGTGCTGAAGTCCCTTGGTTGTCCAAAAGAGCAAACATTTATATGTTCCACTTTCAGGTTGTTCTATGGGTCCAGGCTTTTGTGGGCTCCCTAGAAAATGGCAAAATCTGAGATTAAAAATTTGGTTTTTATTTTTAGCAAATTTCCATTACAGCACAACTGACCACAATGGTAGCCACGCATGTTGTCACCCAGGTTTCTCAGAAATGGCTAAAACTATGAAAAGGTTAATAGAATTTATAGACTCAGCCCCTGTCCATGTATCCTATTAGGGCATGTGGACACCTTCTCTTTTCCAGATGTTCTTCTGTAAGAGCTTCTCCCACTATGGTGGACCTGGCACTCATGGATTTGATGGATGACCATGTATTTAAATAGCAGCCATGTAATGCTATAGGTTCCATGTAGAGGTTGCTGCGGAGGAAAGGGTTATTTATACCGGGCGAGTGTCTGATCGCTGGCGGGCGGAGAAGTTAGGTGAGGCTTGATTTGAAAAAGGGTTCGTCTAGATAAGGATGACACATTTACTTTTTTATTGTACTATTTTTTTTTTTTTTTAATACAAAACCCTATTCCTATTATTTCTGAACTGAAATATAAATACGCACCCTGCCAATAAAAATGATGGGAAGTGAAATGGTTTATGAAATTCCCACATCCCCTGCATTATCCAAAGCCCTTATTCAACTCCAAACCCAAACATTGGTGTAGGAGCTACTTAATGACACCTTCCAGCTTCCTGCCATAAATTAGTCTTGGACATCTCTGTTATTACTAAGGATTCGTCCATTTGTCGGTGATTATATTGTTTTACTTTATGCATTATAACAACATTGTTTAATGAAACAATGTCATTTTTCCTGCAGGAGAAGCCGGGGGTCTGCAGGGGAAATCTGATCTTATTGACCTTCATTTCAATTGAAATGTTTCCTGCGTAATGATTATAAAATTCCTTTGCTGGAACTAAATTTAGTTTTGTTTTTTTTTGTCGCATTGGGATGTGGGTTAAGAGTCCGGCGTCTAGAAATAAGAAGCAAAACAAGACCTTTTTTTTTTTTTAAGAGTCACTGAAAGCTTGATTTGGTCACGGCTGGTGGATAATATTAAGTTGCTGGTCGTTCTTGGGAAGTCGATTGAGACTTACAATGCGTGGATTCTTCTCACGGCTTTATCTGCAGCTTATTGACATTGACCTGTCTCCTGCTGGGTGGTATATGCTTTGGGAAAATACACCTGCTTTCTGTTGAGCTCTGGTTGTAGCAGGTCGGGTGCACCTGTCCTAGGAGGTCACTCTGTGTGGTCCCAATTATCTGTCTTTCAAAGGGGAACGGCTTTGATAATAGAGGGGGGGGGGGGAGTCGATGATTGGTAAAAGAATCTCCCCCCCCCAATACATTTCCATCTCTGTAAAGGGCGCTATTAATGCGGTGACCTGTCATTGTGCTCCAGCTTGTATAAGGGTAGGATTTCAGGTACAAACCTTACATTGTGTCTAAAGGTTGCAAAGAGCATTGACCACCAGGAGAAAGGTTAAACAGACCCCCTTCTGTTCAGCATCAAATACCATATAAACGTTCGTGAAAGTCCCAAATTTTGACAAATTTTCTATCTTGGTATAAAAGTTCAGATTAATCAGACTACAGAAATGTAGTTTCTAAAATAATAATAGATTATGTGCATGAGGACTTAATGCATTTCCAATTAAATGGGTTATCCAGGGCTTTTTTTAATACTATGGGCCTAAGAACAGGCAGATACTTGCTACCTACCCTCTTGCTGTGCCAAGTGCCTATCTCTGCCAACACAGACCACTCCTGCTAGTGATTCAGCAACTTTTGCCGACATTACGTCGACAGGGCAGCAGTTTCTCTTCCACTATTCTCTGTTGATGGGAAGTGACTTCTAATGTCATGATGCTTGATAGCCGGCTCCCTGCTGCCTAACTGCGGGGAGCCAGTTGTTAATCAGTATGATGTCGGGAGTCACGCCCCGTCAACAGAGCAGACGGGAAGAAGAAAAGCTGCTCTGTTAACATGGAGCAGCTGAATTCCTACCAGGAGTAGTCAGTGATCGCTCTGTGCCAACGCCGTGTAGAATAGGCAGGTAGTTAGGAACTAAAAAAAAATTCCTTGGATATAACCTTTAAGTCAAGCAGACATAAAAGACACAAGTGTATGACTCTTGGAGCGACAAACAGGATTGCCAGACGTGGAGGAATCAAAAAAGAGAACCGGGACATTTATACTTTTGGGGGCCGAAAACGTTTTTCATAGTCTCCAAAATGGTTGGCGATGTGATATACGGTCTAGATGAAAATAAGAAAAATATTCATGTGCGTGTAAAAAAAATAGTACTTGTACAATGAAAGGTTTCAATCAGTTGGTTGCATAATATTTCGGAGTAATTTTGCCACTTTTCTGTGTAGGTGCCACATCCCCATGAACATACTTACTTCTAATTAGGGCTGGTGCAGACATCTGTTTACCTCGGACAAGTGCTATCGGGGGTTGTGACGGATAGCACTCATACCCATGTTATTCTATGGGTCAGAGAAAAAAGGTAGCAACATGCACAATTTGGCTTCGGGAATTTGATGGCGCTTGCACATCCATGTCTATAAGGCCGGCGTCACACTCAGCGTATGAAAATACGGTCCGTTTTTTACGGCCGTAATACGCAGGAATGTTCCCAAAATAGTGATCCGTATGTCATCCGTAGGCAGGGTGTGGCAGCTTATTTTGCGCATGGCATCCTCCGTATGTAATCCGTATGGCATCCGTACTGCGATATTTTCTCGCAGGCTTGCAAAACCGACATCTAATGGATTTATGTGCTCAAATGTTCGGAAAAACATATATACAGTATATATATATATATATATATATATATATATATATATATATATATATATATATATATATATATATACTAGATTGTGGCCCGATTCTAACGCATCGGGTATTCTAGAATATGCATGTCCCCGTAGTATATGGACAATGATGATTCCAGAATTCGCGGCAGACTGTGCCCGTCGCTGATTGGTCGAGGCAACCTTTATGACATCATCGTCGCCATGGCAACCATTATGACATCTACGTCGATACTGTGCCCGTCGCTGATTGGACCAATCAGAGACGTGGGATTTCCATTATGACATCATCGTCGCCATGCTGTGCCCGTCGCTGATTGGTCGAGGCCTGGCGGCCTCGACCAATCAGAGACGCGGGATTTCCAGGACAGACAGACAGACAGACAGACAGACAGACAGACGGAAAAACCCTTAGACAATTATATATATAGATATATACTGTATATATGTTTTTCCGTACTGTACTGTATATATGTCATTGAGACACACACACACATATATATATATACTGTATTTATATTTAATTCAGCGTGAGATAGCAGAAAAGCCGGTAATTCAATTGCCGGCTTTTTCTTTCTCCTTCACAAACCCGGCATGATACGAGACATGGTTTACATACAGTAAACCATCTCTAATCCCTTATTTTATTACATATTCCTCTTTATTAATGTAAGAAGTGTCCTTGTGTAAAATTTGCGGGCTCTAGCTATTAAATTAAAGGGTTAAATTCCGGAAAAAATTGGCGTGGGCTCCCGCGCAATTTTCTCTGCCAGAGTGGTAAAGCCAGTGACTGAGGGCAGATATTAATAGCCTAGAGAGGGTCCATGGTTATTGGCCCCCCCTGGCTAAAAACATCTGCCCCCAGCCACCCCAGAAAAGGCACATCTGGAAGATGTGCCTATTCTGGCACTTGGCCACTCTCTTCCCACTCCCGTGTAGCGGTGGGATATGGGGTAATGAAGGGTTAATGTCACCTTGCTATTGTAAGGTGACATTAAGCCAGATTAATTATGGAGAGGCGTCAATTATGACACCTATCCATTATTAATCCAATAGTACGAAATGGTTAATAAAACACACACACACATTATTAAAAAGTATTTTAATGAAATAAAGACACAGGGTGTTGTAATATTTTATTATACTCTTAATCCACCTGAAGACCCTCGTTCTGTAAAAAAGGAAAAATAAAAAATCACCAATATCCCATACCTTCCGTCGTTCTGTCACGTCCCACGATGTAAATCCATCTGAAGGGGTTTAATCATTTTACACCCAGGAGCTCTGCTAATGCATGTGTGCTCCTGTCTGTAAAATGTTGTGAATGAATGGAGTGCAGGGGAATGTCCTGTAGTTACCTTGAGTCGCGGTGATGCGCCCTCTGCTGGATGAACTCATATGATCTCGAGCCTGGGAACTTCGAAAATCGGATCCCACTCTGAACAAACTCTGATCAATTTGATTAGCATACTGGACTGATTTTCTCGGATGATCAGAAAACAGTTATGCGACCCTTGCTTAATGCTGCCGTCACACTAGCAGTATTTGGTCAGTATTTTACCTCAGTATTTGTAAGCCACAACCAGGAGTGGGTGATAAATACAGAAGTGGTGCATATGTTTCTATTATACTTTTCCTCTATTTGTTCCACTCCTGGTTTTGGCTTACAAATACTGATGTAAAATACTGACCAAATACTGCTAGTGTGACGGCAGCCGAAGTGTTATTCTGAATTATTTGGAACCAGCAAAATGTCAGATTAGAAGGCTGCCTAAAAAAAATGGGAAATTGATAATGATTTCACATCCTCCATAGTTTTTAGTTGCATAATAGTGTCATTCCTGATACATCCCAAGTCTTGCTTACAGCTTCCTGGCATTGAGCACACTTGCTTTTACTTAACCCCTTAATGACAGCCAATACGCCTTTTAACTGACCTGAGATAGAAGAGAATAGCCTCCCCATACAGGTGACAACCCAGTAGCTGTCGGCTGTACACTATAGCTGACAACTTGCTGTATCACCCACGATCAGTGTTTGCACCGTCCATATCTGTTTAACCCTTTAGATGCTGCTGTCAATAGTGACTACATGATTATAAATGGTTAACAGAGTATAGGGGCTTCCTCTTTATCTCAATTGGTGCCCTGAGATCATGATTGCGTGGTCCTAATGTTTGCGATGGCAATTCACAACCAAATAGCGGCCTTAGAGTCGGACGGCTGTAGTAAGTTTAGAGTCATTTAGGTGGTAAAAATACACATTTTCATTTCTGTCATGCCACTTTGCATTAATTCCTGAAATTCACCTGAAGGGTTAATAAACTACCTGACTGCAGTTTTCAATACGTCGGGGTGCTGATTTAAAAATGGTGTCACGTTTGGGGTTTTCCCAGTATATAGGACCCCTAAAGGCACTTCAAACATGGATAGGTCCCTAAAAAAATACATTTTGTAAATTTCCTTGAAAAAAATTAAAAATTACTGCTACACTTTTAAACCTCCTAAAATGCTAACAAAATAAAATAACATTGTACAACTGGTGGTGATGTAAAGCAGACCTGTGGGAACTGTTAGTTATACCACAGCAAACCATTAATAAATATCTGGATTAAAAGGATAATCATTCATAGTTTGAAAATTGCTAATTTTTTTAAATTTTTCTCAAATTCCTGATATTTTTTTTATAAATAAACACAAAACATATCAACCTAAATTTACCATTACCATAAAGTATAATGTGTCACGAAAAAGCAGTCTCAAAATTACTGGGATTTGTTGAAGCGTTCCAGAGTTATTACCACATAAAGTGACACTGGTCAGAATTCAAAAATTTGGCTCCGTCACTAAGTGCTTTCACATTGTGTTTATGCACCCGTGTGGTGGCCCCTTCGAGGCTCACATCCAAACCCCCGCAAAATGGGATTCGGACGTATGCGACGACAGGGCCTGGACTTTAATAGTGCGAGCAGAGCGAACGTGCTCTCTGCCATGCATCATTTTTGAGAGTGCACGCCTACTGGAGACAGACACTCAGAAGTAGTAGAATGCTTCTGGGTGTCCGCTTCTAGTGGGTGTATACACCTGAAAATGATGCATGGCAGAGTGGACATTCTCTAACATCACCCCCACCGAAGGGCTGTTTTCAGTTTTGGCAGTAGGTGAATGTTAACAGTCAGTGGAGCCGAACAGCGCCATTCACTGTGTTGTGGCCATTGCCAGGTACTGCAGCTCAGCTACTAAGGAAGTGAATAGTTGCTAAGCTGCAGTACCCAGGATCAGCCACTGCACGATGAAGGGAGCTGTGCTGTTTGAATGCGTTCACTGTGTACATCTGACCAGCTGATCGGCGGGGGTACCAGATGTCCAGCGATCTGATAATGTTGACCTAAGTCTGGAAACCACCTTTGAGAAAGTTACTTAGTTTAATAAACCACTATTGAGTTCAAATGTTCACAATTTCCACAGTTACATTTATTTGTAATATGCCAATGGCAAGGAAAGAAAATATTAGTCTCTTAGCAATTAATTGTAAAATTATGAACACTCCATATTTTATTCATTTTGATGCCGTGGTGCAGTAATGGGACTGATGAGACGCTTTTTATTTATTTTAGATGAAGTGATTTATATTTTTTAATTACACTGTAATTTTATTTAGTATGTTCTTTGGCAGCTATGGGATTTTAGACTCCTCTTCTGACATCTATATCATTTATTATGTATTCTTTAACTTATCTACTAATATTTAATATGATTACTGCTGCTGGTTTCCTCGGCAGTCAGATGTAATCTGGAAGGAGATCCAAGCAACCACTATTTATTTCTCTCTGGCGCACCCGCAGGATAAAGGGATCATTACACAGTTCACACTGAATTAATCTGCAAGTCTATGTAATGTATGGGTGTGCGGAGTCCTCCAAAGAAAAGGATTTTCTGTTTTGCCACTCTTTGCTGTCAGAATAGGTGTCTTGAGCGGACTCCCTTTAATACTAAATCATGCATAAGGGTATCTTAACATGGGTTTTCTTAAAGGGGTTATCCTACAAATAATAGGCACAGGATAGGTGATAAATGTATGATCGGTGTGGATCTGGCCTCCTGGACATCCATGATCATAAAGAGGTAGGTTTCATGCCCCTGTGTGAATGGAATGGCACTGTACATGTAGATAGAATAACTTGATAGACAAAAAGTTAGGTAGAAATCTAATATATGGATATGGGCTAGATAGATATGGGATGCACAGATTTTTGATAGGTAGATAGATGGTAGACAAAAACACATATGAGATAGACAGACAGGTAGACAGACAGATAGATAGATAGATAGATAGATAGATAGATAGATAGATAGATAGACTGCTCAATGCCCAGTCAGTTGGATCAATGGACATACACTGGGTACGGAAAGTATTCAGACCCCTTTAAATTTTTCACTCTTTGTTTCATTGCAGCCATTTGGTAAATTCAAAAAGTTCATTTTTTCTCATTAATGTACACTCTGCACCCCATCTTGACTGAAAAAGTAACAGAAATTTGTAATTTTTGCAAATTTATTGAAAAACTGAAATATCACATGGTCATAAGTATTCCGACCCTTTGGTCAGACACTCATATTTAAGTCACATGCTGTCCACTTCCTTGTGATCCTCCTTGAGATGGTTCTACTCCTTCATTGGAGTCCAGCTGTGTTTAATTACACACCATATTGCTAATAGTCAAATGTAGTCATTCATTTCCAGTAGGAAGAACAGAGAAAAAACACAACCCAGAAATGTTATAAAGAAGGCTTCAGAATTGACATTTAATTGAAAATAGAGCTGATGTGGACCTGGTATGGAGATACAAAATGCTTCAAGATTAAAAAGGGCACAAGACAAGGATCTATTCAGATTTAATCGAGGAGACTAGATTTAAATGATTGGAGTGTTGGCTTGAAAGGAGGTGGAAGAAACATCAGCAATCTGAGATATGCAGATGATTTAACCCTGCTGGCAAAGAGGGAGAAGGACCTGTAGAAGCTGATGCTAAAGATGAAAAGAAGAAAGCGAGAGGATGACACTTTACCTGAAAGTCAAGACTACCACCAACGAGAAAGTCCTCAACTATGGACATGCAAGGACAACTCAGTCTCTGTCAAACAATGATTGATTTCTTCAGTTGTGTTCCCAATTGTGACATACGGCTGTGAGACGAGAACCTTCATGAAAGCAGACAGAAGAAAAATTGATGCCTTTAAGCTGTGGTGCTGGAGAAAACTTCTACGATTACCTAGAATCTCCAACAAAGAAGTTCTTGATCATATAAATCCAGAATTGTCACTAGAAGGCGAGATCACCAGACAGAAAGGGAACTATTTTGGATGTGTGATGAGAACATATTTATAAGAAAAGGAGATGCTACTTGGAATGGTCAGTGGTAAAAGACAGGAGACCAAATGTCCATTGCCTGGATATCATCAAGAAAAAGTTGGAAATGAACATGAAGCAATGAAAAGAAGCCCTGGAAAAAGGGAAGCATGACGAGGACTGCCCTACAGAACATCCAAGGGTTGGACATGAATAAATGGAAAGAATCAGAGAAGAAGGGTCCAAGTGTTTGATTCAACCAGAGAGACTATCAATGAGAAGGAAACATATAAATCTTTGTACCGTGTTAGCCACTAGAACTAGATAGAAAAATATTAAGATTTGAGAGTCCCCAGTGGTTGATACCTTTTAATGATTCTATGCCTGATGAAGAGACCTGGGTAGTCTCGAAAGCTTGCAATTTGTTACCATCTTTTCAGTTAGCCATTAAAAGGTATCAACCACTGAGGACTCTCAAATCTTAATATTTTTGTATCAATGAGAATGGTAACCTATGGTAACCTCTCTTTACATTTTCCATCTCCATATTGAAGGTCTGGTATAAATATGCATCTTGTAGAATGCTTTTTCTTGTCTGTTTTTCTATGACATGCTGTCTTCTTGAAATACCGATTTTAATTATTCTTAACAAATGTTTAACCACATGTTTCTGCTCCTATGTGACTGATTGCAGAAGGGGGTGATTCATTTAAAGTGCACTCCGAGGAGTAGTCGTCCTGTTAGGTCATAGACGTATTTCAGGGAACATAATCATTTATCAGCCTTTGGTTTATGTGTGTTTCATAGACATATTCATCATTTGCTTGGAAGGCATTGTATGTTTTTTTCATATCGCCTCTTCCTATTGATTGAGTGCACTATTTTGGGAACATGTTTTGACCATATTAGTGTAGCCGCAGACTAATAGGGATCAGTCCCCCTTATGACATGTGCATTTGTTCTATATAAATCTAGTTTTTAATTGACATCCAGTCTAACTTGGTCTAAATTTTTTTTTAGAAATGATGTATAATAGGCGAAATTTATCAAAATTGGTCCAAAAGTGGGGAATCTGCAAATAACAATTAGAGCAATAAAATGAGATTTGGTTACTTTGGATAATTACTCTACTTTTGCTTGGCACCAGTTTTAACAGATCCCGCAAAGGCTTGTTTTGAGTGAACATTAAAACAGCAGAATACCCGTTAGTGATACATAGGGATAGTTGCGATATCACGTGTTGGCCCAATTGCCTTAGTTGTCAACATTTCTAGAAACCTTTAAGCTTTACTCCAACCCCAAGTATCATTCCACCAGGAATGCCCACTTTTGGATGGAGTTAACAGGAACCTCAGGCCTTTTGGCTCAGGATAGTTGACAAGTATGAATTTCCCCCCCTTCCGTGGATAGTGTGAGCTTTGCAGGGATCCCCTCTTCTCTGGTACCCCAACATTATCAATGAAAAGATACATAAACTACTTATGGGGTCATGGCACCTTTCTCTCGAGGAGTCTTGGGTGCACAAAACTCTATGACACTAAAAAAGAGAAGTGTGACTACTAGTGATGAGCGAGTGTACTCGTTGCTCGGGTTTTCCCGAGCACGCTCAGGTGACCTCCGAGTATTTATGACTGCTCGAAGATTTAGTTTTCATCACAGCAGCGAATGATTTACAGCTACTAGCCAGGCTGAGTACATGTGGGGGTTGCCTGGTTGCTAGGGAATCCCCACATGTAATCAAGCAGGCCAGTAGCTGTAAACCATTCAGCTGCCACGATGAAAACTAAATCGCCGAGCAGTCATAAATACTTGGAGGTCACCCGAGCATGCTCGGGAAAACCTGAGCAACGAGTATACTAACTCATCACTAGTGACTACACTAATCATTATGACAAGAACCTTATTTTCTACTGCGGTATCCCATCTTGAGGCACATGTACTAATGTAGCAACCCATACCTTTGCTAGGAAAATTAACAAAGAAATGTTCCAGTGGGAGTAGAAGCTTTATTTTAAAAGTAAAACTTAGCAGTTATGCAACTGTAATAAACTCCAGCAATACAGGCTACGTAGCATAAAATACTGTTAACAGGAACTACGCCTTTCGACAATCTGTCTTACTCATGTCTTTTCTAGGGGCTTAATTTTGGTTGGTCATATCCTCATTTGGAGAAGTGAAGTTGTGAAACTAGGTTGAGAACACCAACACTTCCCACGATTTGTAGTTAGGAGTGTGATGGTGGTGTCAAGCACCAGCAATAAAGGCTCTAATTTTTGTTTTTCTACTATGGTTTGACATACCGTGACTTATTCTATAGATGTAGTTTCTGATATAGCGTTTGATACAGTTTTAGAGCTAAACTATTAAGGATTGGGAAATATAAATTACTTTTTCTCCTTCCTGAATCTATCTCTAGGTTTGGTTAAAAAAATGTAATCAAATACTATAATTTTGGAATTATTCCCAAAAATCCTGTAATAAAAACTGCACACAGCAGCTCTTTCACTTCCATACTTCATAACTTCCTCTTAACTGCGTCAGTCTTCGAAAGCTGCAAAACCACTAAGAAAAGTGACTGGTCCATTCTTCTCGCCGCTTGCTCTCGGAAGCGGTCATTATGTTATATATGGAATGGAAAAAAATATACAAAAATGGCAGCGAAGTTGCCGCAAAAGACGTCCACAGTGTCATCACAAAAGACACCTAAGGGAAAATCCGCTGGCATTTTCCTGAAGCGTCTTCTACTTCAATAACTATGTGGGTACGCCAGCATCCAAAAGACGCCATGTGCACGTACACTAAGGCGATGTTTAGTGGAGTTTTTTGAGGCATTCAAAACCATTTTTCGAGAAACCAATCCGGGAAACACTTCTTTTTTTGGTGGAGTCTTTGGAGGAGTTTTTCTTTTTTTTCTGTAGAGTTTGGAAGTTTATTTTATGATGTAGTTTTTTTGCAACTTTTTTTTTTGCAATTCCATTAGGATTCCCTTCAAAGAAGCGGCATGCACTTTTTTTCTTCCACTGGACATTTTCAAAACCTCCTCAGAAAAAAAAATGCTAAAAAATCTCATATTGATAATGTGGATTTCCTGTAGAAATAATTAGTAAGAGTTTTCCAAATAGTTTTCGCAGAAGATTCTGTATCATATCTAATCCCCCCTAAAAATCCTCAAAAAACTCTGGTGTGAATAAAGTCTTACAACCCCTTGTGTTCTCTCTTCTTAGTTGTCATCCTTGCCTTCGACTTTTGATGTCTCAAGTACAGATAGATGTTTGGCGTTTCCTTGATTAGAAAGAGCTGAGTAGGGGCTTGAGGTGTCCCAAAAATACCTCCTGTCATTACTGCTTACATTACAAAGCCTTCTGTGGCGCTGTAATGTTCTTTTTGGCCCGTAATGTCTAGTTCATGGGAATCATCTCGGAGATTACAGCAGACGGGGAGCCATTTAGCAGATGAGTGAGTATAAGTCGAGCCTGCCCTTGCAATCTTAAGTGACCCGGTGAAAACATAGTAAATGACTCCATACGTCGCAGTCATCATTCCAGTAAAAACAATTTTTTTTCTTCTCTTACTGGCAGCACATTGGTAAATTGATCTATTGCGGAATGACATTAGCACAGAATAATTTGCGCCGGACGCTTTTGTTGCTTCACTTAATCATTGTTGATGAGGAATTTGACTGGTGAGAATGACCAAGTTCCTCCATAACCCTAATTTAACCTGATCCAAAAATGCTCAGAATAGTAGATTCATATTTCTTGCTCGGCCGTATAGACTGAATTTCATATTGTCGAAGGCCAAGTTTTCTCGCTGGAGTACTCTGGTCTATTGTCCATGGCTCGGCCTGACGTTCCCATGCCGCATTGTGTTTACTATTGTAGGTCTAGCTTTTCAGAAAGTTCCTTCCTGCCCGTGTCAGTCTTACTTTCCCACAGCTAAGCATTGTGCAGAGCTCTTTATGAGAGCCAGCTTGGCTTATGGCTACAGCCGCACTGAACTCAGTCTACTATAACTGATAGGAATGGATGTCCGTATGCAACTGGCTGTATCAGTCATCTAACTTTCCGACACTTCCTGTCCTATTTCTCACAATTGATTCGCTTGCAGTCTGTCTGGAGTTTGGCAAGTTTAAGGAGTGTGCCTATTGTTTGCATCTTGTATATTACTTACATTGAAAAAAAAGGAAAAAAAAACGAATAATCATCTTGGTAGACTCCGACAGCTAAGCTAGACAGACAAAATGTTATAAAAAAAGACCCCTATATTTCTAAACAAGCAAAAACCAAACCTGAAAATATCATGGCAGCTCATATATTCCATTGTCATGAAATTATCAACTATAACTATAACACATATTTATTGATAGAGGGCTTATTAAATACTGTTGTCAGGAAGTGTTGTCATATGGACACTAAGTGAGAGAGAAGCTGCAGGTCCCGGTGCTTGCAACCACAATAATATTTCCATAAAGGAAATTACAGAATTTTGCAGTGAAAAGGTTAAAAGAACCATGTAATTGCAGCCTGTAAATTGGCAGATGGACTGCTATGGTTTCATAGTATGGATTTGCTGACACTCCATGCGCTGCTCTCCTATATGGCACCATTTTATACCATACAGTTCTGATTTTGCCTGAATAATCCTGTGGGCCAACCCACATAAGGGTGGTACTTATGGTAATCCTGACAAGTGTGAGTTCCTTGGTCGTCTGGATGGAGCCTGAGGGCCTGTCATTTTTCATAAATATTATTGTATTTCCTGGTGTAAATGCCGCTGTTTTCCTGAATCTGGCGCTATTTTTCTTTTGTTCCTATGCCTTCCTGAGAATTGGCCCTTTTTTTACTGTACGCTGATCTATTTTTTTTTAGCCAACTGGGCATGGTGGTCCTCCATATTTCTATCTAGGCTTCTTCTCTAGGACCACACCCACTTGGTTAAATAGACAAGATTTATATACATAGAAGAAGGGGCCATATCTCAGGAACAGAGAAGCACAAAAGCAAACAAAAAGCAACACTGGATTCAGGAGAATAGCGGCATTTACACCGGGTAACAAAAAACTACATATTTATGGCAAGTGACAGGGTCTCTATAAGAGTCCTGATTTTAAGAATTCAAATTTTGTTAAGTATGTTTTGGATGTATTCTCCCATAAGAAATTATTTACGAGTAACTCCATTATTTAGCATTTGATGGCACATGGCTCATTGAAAACAGAGGGGCATGCATTCATAGTATGTCCGTAAATTTCTATAATTGTCGTATTTTTTATTTTCTGTCTGGACTTGGAATATCCTTTAAAAAGAGTTTTGCACCCTATGACCCTTTTCCCCTTTAGGACATCTCAGCCGGTGTTAACGAGTAGCTTACGACTACGTTGTTGCACTGTGTTTGCATTGGCCGCCATCCAATCCCCTTTTAACTAAACCATTGGATTTCTCCTACACACGTCTCAGAATATCCACCGCTAAAAAGCCCGAGCTAAGCCCCTGTGTCTGGCCTGTCACATACAATCTGTTGGTTCCTGAGTAGATCTCGTTGTCCATTTAGCTCCTAAGACCCGGTCATGGCTTATGTGCGAGTTATAAGTGACTTATGATTAGGACTCTTGCAGGAGACTCTCTGTTCTTATTGCCCAGACATACAAAGGCTCCTTAATCAAGGAGATTAACATTTAACTTTAAGATAAGATTTATTTTATTCATTTATTTACATTCATTGGTGTGTGTTAAAAAAACGGTCCCCAATTTCGACATCTGGTTTGGCCAACCAATATGCCAAAGCCTAGTATTTGAGTCCCTTGCAACAATCCTGTAGGGGATTTGTCCACTACTATAATTAATGTTACAAATGGCCCCATGGTGGTCTTTAAAAAAAAAAAAAAAAAAAGACACATACTCACCTACTCAACCTCTGACGCTTCCCATGTGCCCTGCTGGCCTCCATTTCCTCTGGTGCGGATGGCGGTAGGGAATTTCATCTTACTGCTGCAGCCAGTCAGTAGCCACTGCTGCAGTCTGTCCCTTTCAGCTTTGATGGAGCAGGGAATGTGGGCAGCAGTGTAGAAGAACGGACAGTAGGTGAATTTTAACTTTAATTTAAGACCACCATTAGACCATGGACAAGCCATTTAATGACCCTTGGATCAGTTATGCAACCCCCTCTTTTTTGCTACTAAGGAGAATGCTGGGATATAATTGCAGTATATAGTCGTTAGGTGGTGGTAGGGGGATAGATGGGTGGGGGTAGTAGTCCATGGTCCTCCACTTATTCACCAAGTTGGGGTGACAATCTTTGTCCATTGGCAGTGACTAGCTTTTCAGTATTTAAGTGAATATGGATGAGCCGCTATACCGGTAACAACCCATAGACAAGAAGGGGCGCTATTTCTATGGAAAGAGTAGACCTCTTTTCACATCCCGATGAGTTCTATGTCTGCAGAGTGGTGAAGCCGCACATTGATTTCCCTGTGACACAAATGCAAGAAAGCATAACAGAGCCTGGTATTGTGAACATCAAAGTCTGTAATTCTGTGGGCTTTTCCTCTAAAACTCTGCTACTCCGGAAAAGAGCGCACTTGGCAAAACACTACATTTCCTACTTGTTGATCGTTGCAAAACAAAACCGTCACAATTCATTAAGTGTGAAACGTTTGTTCTCCATACGTTACTGGAACTTCTGAGCATTGTCCATAGACCTTATACATAAAACTGGGAAATATTTAGCACTTAGCGCCCCGTGACCTCACTCTGTGTGGAATCGATGTACCTATACAAATAATGGAACGCTTCTATCAACATATTGGTAGGGCCTGTGGTGCAGAGGGAGATGACTTTTCAGAAACGCTCCATGTGTGTGTCATGGTGTGGGAGTCTTAATAAATTTTAGGAGATTTATACCCTCTCAGAATCTGCACTAGGCCTAAAGTTTTACTTGGAAAGTTCCTTTAAAAAGGGTCTGTCACTTGCCTTAAATATGTAATTGTTTTACACAGTGTAAAATGCCACTGTTCTCCTGAATTTGTTGTTTTTCTTTTGTTTCTATGCCTCTCTGTTCCACTTCCACTTGGCTTTTGAGTAGTTCTTTGAATATTTACAGTTTGTTACCTTGGGGTCCAACCACCACTGCTAGACAGAAGAACATGTGCAGTGCTGACAAGTGCTTTTCTGTTGAGTTTGTAAGCGCTGCTTTGAAACCGGCCAGGGTCCCTGGATACCACCTAATCCTGGCTACTTTCAACGCAGTGCTTACAACCAAGACAGCAGTGATGGTCGAACTCCTAGGCCTAGGCAATGATGAGCTGTAAAAAAACAAAGTGTTAATATCTCAAGAATGAAAATTTTAGGCAGTAAATTGCAAAATTACACATTTTTACAAGCACAATAAAGTAGCACTCATCTATGAAGATGGGAATAGACTGGACCACATACTTTAGAATTCATGGACAGCTCCACAAATTTCAATCAACTTGTTATTTTTTCCACTCGGGATGTATAGGAAAATCCCCCCTTCCCTCGGCGGCACGTCTGTGCCGAACAGGTTGAAGTTCATTCCACCCATCAGGCTGTAACCTCTGATTTCTATGTGAGGGAAGAGTTTCCTATCCAGTCTCCATGTAATTTGTGTTTTGGCAGGCATCGTGTCCAACTGTTTAGGCAACACTTCTCTTTCCTGAATCTGTTGTTAACTCAGGAAAAACAATAGGTCAGCGGTTACGCCCAGATAGATGCCTGTCAGAAATAGAATAACCCGCAGAATAACACATTCATAGCAAGAGGTTTTGCTGGTGACCAGCACGTGTGTAAATAAAGGCCCGAAATGCGTCGGTCATTAGTATGGGTGGAAATTGTCGGGACACACATAGACAGTGGCTCAGCCTGGATGAATGTGTGGCCTCAGATTATTTACAAAATTATATGAGTTTTCCCCCTTTAACTTGTGTGTTTTTGGGCGAGCTAAGGTATGACGAGTGATTGGCGAGTGACTGACGCACCCTTTCCAGTGATACCTACCTCAATGAATGAAATTGACCAATGTGGTTTTTCTGCAGAAGTCCTAAGGGAGTACTATTAGAAGTTCCTGTCATTTTTAAATGTCAGAGGTGGACGTCCGCCATGTGGAATGAATTATGACGGGCCGGTCATTGCAAAATCTTCAACAGAGTCCCCAATCATCAGTTTTAATAGCACTGATCCTTCCAAATGGGCCAACGGAACCTATTGGACCTTTTAGAAAAAAAAAGGTTCTCAATTGAACTGAAACGTTACTGAGCCGCAATGGGCTATTAAACCACTTTTTCTAATTTTTCTGTGG
Organism: Ranitomeya variabilis; assembly: GCF_051348905.1. Classification (NCBI taxonomy): domain Eukaryota; kingdom Metazoa; phylum Chordata; class Amphibia; order Anura; family Dendrobatidae; genus Ranitomeya; species Ranitomeya variabilis. Next base: position 696,001,347 of record NC_135232.1, on the reverse strand, counting down.
TGTGCTGCCTTCATTTGTTTAACTATCTATCTATCTATCTATCTATCTATCTATCTATCTATCTATCTATCTATCTATCTATCTATCTATCTATCTATCTATCCATCTATCTATCCCACTCTCATATCTATCTACCTACCTATCCAATTAAAAAAACCTTTATTAGCAGGTCTAAATACAATGCCTACAAGTAGTATTCAACCCCCTGCAGATTTAGCAGGTTTAATAAGATGCAAATAAGTTAGAGCCTTCAAACTTCAAACAAGAGCAGGATTTATTAACAGATGCATAAATCTTACAAACCAAAACGTTTTGTTGCTCAGTTAAATTTTTATAAATTTTAAACATAAAAGTGTGGGTCAATTATTATTCAACCCCTAGGTTTAATATTTTGTGGAATAACCTTTGTTTGCAATCACAGCTAATAATCGTCTTTTATAAGACCTGATCAGGCCGGCACAGGTCTCTGGAGTTATCTTGGCCCACTCCTCCATGCAGATCTTCTCCAAGTTATCTAGGTTCTTTGGGTGTCTCATGTGGACTTTAATCTTGAGCTTCTTCCACAAGTTTTCAATTGGGTTAAGGTCAGGAGACTGACCAGGCCACTGCAACACCTTGATTTTTTGCCTCTTGAACCAGGCCTTGGTTTTCTTGGCTGTGTGCTTTGGGTCATTGTCTTGATGGAAGATGAAATGACGACCCATCTTAAGATCCTTTATGGAGGAGCGGAGGTTCTTGGCCAAAATCTCCAGGTAGGCCGTGCTATCCATCTTCCCATGGATGCGGACCAGATGGCCAGGCCCCTTGGCTGAGAAACAGCCCCACAGCATGATGCTGCCACCACCATGCTTGACTGTAGGGATGGTATTCTTGGGGTCGTATGCAGTGCCATCCAGTCTCCAAACGTCACGTGTGTGGTTGGCACCAAAGATCTCGATCTTGGTCTCATCAGACCAGAGAACCTTGAACCAGTCAGTCTCAGAGTCCTCCAAGTGATCATGAGCAAACTGTAGACGAGCCTTGACATGACGCTTTGAAAGTAAAGGTACCTTACGGGCTCGTCTGGAACGGAGACCATTGCGGTGGAGTACGTTACTTATGGTATTGACTGAAACCAATGTCCCCACTGCCATGAGATCTTCCCGGAGCTCCTTCCTTGTTGTCCTTGGGTTAGCCTTGACTCTTCGGACAAGCCTGGCCTCGGCACGGGAGGAAACTTTCAAAGGCTGTCCAGGCCGTGGAAGGCTAACAGTAGTTCCATAAGCCTTCCACTTCTGGATGATGCTCCCAACAGTGGAGACAGGTAGGCCCAACTCCTTGGAAAGGGTTTTGTACCCCTTGCCAGCCTTGTGACCCTCCACGATCTTGTCTCTGATGGCCTTGGAATGCTCCTTTGTCTTTCCCATGTTGACCATGTATGAGTGCTGTTCACAAGTTTGGGGAGGGTCTTAAATAGTCAGAAAAGGCTGGAAAAAGAGATAATTAATCCAAACATGTGAAGCTCATTGTTCTTTGTGCCTGAACTACTTCTTAATACTTTAGGGGAACCAAACAGAATTCTGGTGGGTTGAGGGGTTGAATAATAAATGACCCTCTGAAAAGACTTTTCACAATTTAAAAAAAAAATAAACAAAGAAATAACATTCTTTTTTGCTGCAGTGCATTTCACACTTCCAGGCTGATCTACAGTCCAAATGTCACAATGCCAAGTTAATTCCAAATGTGTAAACCTGCTAAATCTGCAGGGGGTTGAATACTACTTGTAGGCACTGTATACGTTACTGTGGGGATGATGGGAGGAGACTGTAGGATCGATGGATGGGGAACATGGAAGTCCATGGCATATTATCATAGTTCTCTTTCTCGAAACCTATGGCTGTTCTCACACAGTGCGCTGCTCTCTCCCCCGCGCTCTCATCTTCAGCAAGCAGGATATATGTTTGCTATTCATCTTCCATCCATCTATCCATCTTACTGTCTATCGCTACATCCATCCATCTATCTCTCCCATCCATCCATCTACCTATCATTCTCATATCTTTCAATCCTTATATCTAAATATCAAACATGCATCCCAAAATATGTATTCAGAGATTTAAAAAAAAAAAAGAAAAAAAGAGGTTATTGAGATAAATCAAAATATCTTTGCTACAAAAAGAACGCTATTAAAAACACAAATACATTAGACATGTGTAAAAACAAAAGTATGAATAAGGGGACCCGGGGCGTGTCAAAATTCTAATGGATAATTACAAAACAATGCAGAAGTTAGTCTAGGAGAACATGATTGGAGTCAAAGGCTTTAGAGGTGGTAACAATTATGATTTAATTTGGTTTATAAACAGTAAGGAATCAATGTTGTCTATATATATATATATACACTCACCGGCCACTTTATTAGGTACACCATGCTAGTAACGGGTTGGACCCCTTTTGCCTTCAGAACTGCCTCAATTCTTCGTGGCATAGATTCAACAAGGTGCTGGAAGCATTCCTCAGAGATTTTGGTCCATATTGACATGATGGCATCACACAGTTGCCGCAGATTTGTCGGCTGCACATCCTAAAGATGCTCCATACAAGGCAGGATGGATCCATGCTTTCATGTTGTTTACGCCAAATTCTGACCCTACCATCCGAATGTCGCAGCAGAAATCGAGACTCATCAGACCAAGCAACGTTTTTCCAATCTTCTACTGTCCAATTTCGATGAGCTTGTACAAATTGTAGCCTCAGTTTCCTGTTCTTAGCTGAAAGGAGTGGTACCCGGTGTGGTCTTCTGCTGCTGTAGCCCATCTGCCTCAAAGTTCGACGCACTGTGCGTTCAGAGATGCTCTTAGGCCTACCTTGGTTGTAACGGGTGGCGATTTGAGTCACTGTTGCCTTTCTATCAGCTCGAACCAGTCTGCCCATTCTCCTCTGACCTCTGGCATCAACAAGGCATTTCCGCCCACAGAACTGCCGCTCACTGGATTTTTTTTCTTTTTCGGACCATTCTCTGTAAACCCTAGAGATGGTTGTGCGTGAAAATCCCAGTAGATCAGCAGTTTCTGAAATACTCAGACCAGCCCTTCTGGCACCAACAACCATGCCACGTTCAAAGGCACTCAAATCACCTTTCTTCCCCATACTGATGCTCGGTTTGAACTGCAGGAGATTGTCTTGACCATGTCTACATGCCTAAATGCACTGAGTTGCCGCCATGTGATTGGCTGATTAGAAATTAAGTGTTAACAAGAAGTTGGACAGGTGTACCTAATAAAGTGGCCGGTGAGTGTATATATATATATATATATATATATATATATATATATATATATATATATATTTACTAGATGGTGGCCCGATTCTATCGCATCAGGTATTCTAGAATATGCATGTCCACGTAGTATATAGCACAGCCACGTAGTATGTTGCCCAGCCACATAGTATATTGCCCAGCCACGTAGTATATTGCCCAGTGACGTATATTGACCAGCCACGTAGTATATTGCCCAGCGACGTAGTATATTGCCCAGTCACATAGAATATAGCACAGCCCATGTAGTATACAGCACAGAGCCACGTAGTATATTGCCCAGCCACGTAGTATATTGCCCAGCCACCTAGTATATTGCCCAGCCACGTAGTATATTGCCCAGCCATGTAGTATATTGCCCAGTCATGTAGTATATTGCCCAGTCACGTAGTATGTAGCATAGCCCATGTAGTGTATTGCCCAGCCACCTAGTATATTGCCCAGCCACGTAGTATATTGCCTAGTCATGTAGTATATTGCCCAGTCACGTAGTATATAGCACAGCCCATGTAGTATATAGCACAGCCCACGTAGTATATTGCCCAGCCCATGTACGCAGTATATAGCAGCCACGTAGTATATAACATTGCCCACGCAGTATATAGCAGCCACGTAATATATAGCACAGCCCACGCAGTACACAGCCCACATAGTATATAACACTGCCCATGTAGTATATAGCAGCCACGCGGTATCTAACAGCCCACGTAGTATACAGCAGTGTGGGCACCATATCCCTGTTAAAAAAAAATAATTAAAATAAAAAATAGTTATATACTCACCCCCGGGATCCACCAAAGCTCAGCCGAGCCGCTCGCGCCGGCCGCCATCTACCGTTCCCAGGATGCATTGCGAAATTACCCAGATGACTTAGCGGTCTCGCGAGACCGCTAAGTCTTGTGGGTAATTTCGCAATGCTTCCCCTGGAAGGGAAGATGGCGGCCGGCGCGAGCGGCTCGGCGGACAACGGAGGGTGAGTATAGCAGGTTTTTTGTTTTTTTATTACATTTTTTTACTATTGATGCCGCATAGGCAGCATCAATAGTAAAAAATTGGGGACACACAGGGTTAATAGCAGCGGTTACGGAGTGCGTTACCCGCGGCATAACGCGGTCCGTTACCGCCGGCATTAACCCTGTGTGAGCGGTGACCGGAGGGGAGTATGCGGGCGCCGGGCACTGACTGCGGGGAGTAAGGAGCGGCCATTTTCTTCCGGACTGTGCACGTCGCTGATTGGTCATGGCTGTTTTGCTGCGACCAATCAGCGACTTGGATTTCCATGACAGACAGGGGCCGCGACCAATTAATATCCGTGACAGAAGGACAGACAGACAGACAGAAAGACGGAAGTGACCCTTAGACAATTATATATATATATATATATATATATATATATATATATATACACGCACTGGTGCTTCTCACAAAATTAGAATATCATCAAAAAGTGAATTTATTTCATTTCTTCAATACAAAAGGGAAGCTCATACTGTATATTATATAGAGTCATTGCAAACAATGATCTGTTTCAAATGTTTATTTCTGTTAATGTTGATGATTATGGATTACAGCCAATGAAAACCCAAACGTCATTATCTTAGTAAATTAAAATAATTAAGAAAAAAAAAAAAGGTCCCTTAGTCTGTTTCAGTGAGCTCCACAATCATGGGGAAGACTGCTGACTTGAAAGATGTCCAGAAGGCAGTCATTGACACACTCCACAAGGAAAGTAAATTTTGCATTTCATTTGCAGCATTAACAGAAATAAACACTTGAAATAGATGACTTTGTTTGTAATGACTCTATCTAATATATGAGTTTCACTTTTTGTATTGAAGAACTGAAATAAATCCACTGTTTGATGATATTCTAATTTTGTGAGAAGCACCTGAAACTTCCTTCTCACCTCCCCAATGGGGTGGTCTTTTTGGGAGACGAAAAGGAAGTTTCTGGTGCTTCTCACAAAATTAGAATATCATCAAACAGTGGATTTATTTCAGTTCTTCAATACAAATATATATTTTAATCATTGCTAATGTTTTGTGTTTTTAATAGCCTTGATTTAATAAATATATTTTGATTTATCTCAATCTTGTTTTTTTTAACACATATTCTGGGCTACGTATTTAGTGGTATTCATTGCTAGTTATTTATATATTATTGGGTACTTCCGTTTAATATCCTGTGGGTTCTTCTGATATCTGCCATGTCTATTAGTCTATCTATCCTTCCATCCATCTCTCTTTATTGCATCTTAATGCTTCCATGAGAGACGCCTGTAGAAGTTTGCACTGGGGGATGTAATGGTGAATACACTTAATGTCGCCATCATTTGCTGCCATATACATTTATGGACAGCTGTCTGCACTTGAGCCTATAAACTGTTTAACCAAACCCTCTGTAGTTTCAAGACTGTGCAAATATATTCTGTTTTAGGAACCAGACACCCCCAGGGAATACAGGCGGTGTGAGGAGGAGAATAGGCAGTAGATGGACTGTAAATACCTTGAACCTGGGGGCATTCTCCCCTCCTTCCCCAATTCCCTTCCCGCTAATTAGGCTTCAGGATCTTAAATGACACCTTCCAGAAAGAAAAGCATTTTTGTGGCAATACTGCGAAACAGATGTTCCGATCATGACTCCTCTGGTAGTGAGAGACAAGCCTTGGATGCCTCCCTCCAGCCCATGGATGTGAGCAATAGCAATTAAACAGAAGCTGTGTCATCCTAATTGGGATGGAGAATATTGTTTGGGGAGATGGACTACCTGGAGAGCTAACAACCTCCTATGTGGGAGTTTAATGCCGAAGAAAAGAGCGCGATGAATAGCATTGCAACCACCGATGGATTAAGCGCTGTTTTACGTCCCTCAAACGACCGTTTGTTTGGAAAACCGCGGATCCCTTTAGCATCTTAAAAAGGTTATAAAAGCAGAATATGGCCCTGGTTCTGATCAGGCAGAATGTTTAGTGCTTTGCGGCATCATAAACCAAACAACAGATAAGGGATAATTAGTATACAACTAGTAATGATCGACCCCATCATCATCACCAGTGACTGGAATATGGTACATTGGCGATCAAAGAAATCAAAAAGTTTTTCCTAAAAAAATAAACTTTTTTTCCTCATTTACATTTTCGTCATCATCATTGCACATCTGCACAATAGTGGTAATAATATATAGAGCGCCGATCTTCTTTGGTGAAGCCTCTTGTGAAATGAAGAAACAGTAGCGGTGGAATCATCTTTGGAATTGTCTCATCCTACGTACTGTAATAAAGTAAGGCTCTGTCTGCCCATCAATGCAATTTTTTTCTTTTAATTGGAAACCTGTCACATTGAAAGTAGGGGTCTAGCGGTAGGAGGGTGCAGTGGTATCAGTAACACCTAGACCATGGTGTTTGAGGTGTTAATCTACCTTTGGTTTAGGGTACTGTCACACTCTGCAACTTTCCAACGATCATGACCAGCGATACGACCTGGCCGTGATAGTTGGAAAGTCGTTGTGTGGTCGCTGGAGAGCTGTCACACAGACCGCTCTCCAGCGACCAACGATGCCGAAGTCCCCGGGTAACCAGGGTAAACATCGGGTTACTAAGCGCGGCCCTGCGCTTAGTAACCCAATGTTTTCCCTGGTTACAAGCGAACGCATAGCTGGATCGGTGTCACACACACACCTATCCAACGATGACAGCGGGAGATCCAGCGACGAAAGAAAGTTCCAAACGATCTGCTACGATGTACGATTCTCAGCAGGGTCCCTGATCGCTGCTGCGTGTCAGACACAGCGATATCGTATGGATATCGCTGGAACGTCACGGATCGTACCGTCGTAGCGACAAAAGTGCCACTGTGTGACAGTACCCTTACTCTCCACCCTCCTTGGCCCACTACAATACCAGAAATTCCAAGGCAAATAAAGACAGAGATAGCTGGGAAAAGCAAGTAGGTGAGAACGTGCAATGAACTCGGCCATGCCAAGGGGCCACCAAATGACTTAGTTTAGTTTAAACAGTTATTTTGTGTTGACAGATTCTCTTTAAATTTGTTACTGTGCTTTCATTCTAAATGGGGCCCTGATGTCCCAATTCCTCCGCTCCCAACAACTCCACTTCTGGATTTGTGTCAGTGACGTGTATGAAAGGGGGCTGGCTCCCTCACCCATTTCTCTGTCTCCACATCTGCAGTAATGGAGAAGGGGGTTGCTTAGATATTGTAATGAGCCAGAGGGCCAGCCCCCTTCATACACATCACCATCGCAAAGAGAAGGTAGGAAGTTGTCTCTTGTACCTGGCACTCCATGATGAGATCTCAAACCAGGACTCTATTCAAAATTAAAGCAATTATTCAATTTTATTAATTTTCATTTGGGCAACCACTAAATAGCAACCCCTTTAAGTATTGCTTAAATAGCAGTTGCATATTATGATTCTGCTATTATGATTTTCGATTAGCAAATTCCCTGCAGCTCCTGCCTGCACGGTTATTTAAAGAATTATTTCAAAAAAATTAATAAGTAGAGCGAAGATCGAACATGCACACCTCTACTTTATTCAAGATGGGGCTCTGCAAAGCCAGGATTCTAGGGGATCCTGGGGGTGAGACCACCAGTGATCAGAAAGTTATCCTACAGCCTATGGATAGGGGATAAGTTAATTTTTTGGGAATAACCCTTTACATAGCTTTCTGGGGAGAAATCGCAGAGAAATTGCTAAAAGAAGTCAGTAGCAGTGTTATAACATGGAATTGTTGCAACTGTCCTGCATTTCAAGGACAGGTTGTAGTCAGTGGCAACCTTTGTCGCCAGATGTGCTTTAAAGGGCAAAAATTGGACATTTTTGCTGGTTTTGGGTAAATTAACATTGTATTGAAAAGTTTAGGGATTTGCTATCCAAGTGATTTCCTACTAGAGTCTTTAAATGGGGTTCATCCTGCTCCTCCCTGGATCTTCCTCCCATTTAATACTTAGTTTGGTTGTAAAGAAAATGTTTTGGTTCTGCGGATGCACAGAACACAAGATCTGTTGTGCATGTGTCCAGCTGACTTTGGGGGTCCTGCAGAGCAGATAAGAGGGAAGGGAAGTTGTAAGGGATGGATGGGTCTGTGGGTGCTGACAAGAGTGGGTAAATAAAACAGAGAAGTGCCGTTTCCTGTGTCGTCTTCATGGAGCATTCCTGAGAGCAGACTCATCTTTATGGTCAGACATGTTTCCACTGCACAATAATAAAAGGTGGCCGTAAGAATTTAGAAAAAAAAAAAAACCGAAGATGACAAGGATTTTTTATGGATCACAGTTGTCAGGAACTTGTTACTAAGTTTTATTGTTGGAAGCATGTAAAAATCAACAGCTCCATTTAACAGCCACTCGAGAGATCCGAGCATTCCAGGGCTGTAAAAGAAAAGGTTATTGGCTTCTGGGGTATGAGGTCAACAGCCTATTTGTACAGCCAAAGTCATGGCCATCCTGCCCTCAAGGCTTCTCCTGTTCCTAGAATTGTGCGAGCTTCTTTGTGTTTCCTTTTGTCTATTCTGTATCTAACATCTAGTGGATATTCTGCAGCTGCTATAAGTGGTTTATGTATTAGAAGAACGTAGAGATGAGCGAATTAGATGAAAGTCAGATTTGGCCGAATCGCTCAATTTTGTCCGGGAAATACAATTTGCATGGAATAAATTTGGTGCAAATCGAATTGGTCAGGAAGGGGTTTAACAGCCACCTCCTCTAATACCTTTCCTTGGCCATGGCTGACCCATCGATCAGCTCCTCTGTCTTCTATCTTCTCTTTCCGAGCTTGATTCCATGCCATCACGGAAGGCACTATGCACGTTGTTGACCTCAATGGCGTTCATCCCGTACAAAGTGACTGTGTTGGGTCGCAACACGTGTCACTAATGTGGGAAACAGTGAAGAACGTCAGTGTCAGAAGCTCAGAAAGAGAAGAAGATGGAAGAGAGAAGACATAGGTGATGATCGAAGGAGTAGTGCAAGAGGTGTTGAGAAGGCCGAGGAGAGTGGAGTATGACTTTTGTTTAACCCATTCTCGACCCTCAGAATCCAAGTAAATTTTGCTAAAATTTGAAACCAAAATAAAAAATAAATCAAATTCTTGGGAAACTCACGTTTTAGGGAAATTAGTAAGGATTTTGATTAGTTTCAACTCGATGTGCTCATTGCTAGTAGAATGGTATGACTTGGCCCTGGGGTAAAAACGCCTACATGTTATTTCACCTAATCACCAGTGACTTTACTTATCGTCCTACAATTGCCATTGATCATGAAGATTGATTTTTAAAGGGGTATTCTTATTTTCAATATCCTATCCCAATATGTAGTAGGTGTATTATTAGTAAATACCTCCACTAAGCTACTGACATGCCCTGCACATAGGGTATGCAACATAGCTTATCAGAAGAACTATACTGTATTTCTAATTGGAGGTACTTGCGAATATTATTATTATTATTACACCTACTACATATTGGGATAGGATCTTGGAGATGGGAATACCCCTTAACTGTTTGGGCAACAGTTGAGTATTTTTCCTGCAGTGGCCAATTATTGTGGTAATATATCGTGACTGTAGAAATGATGGCAACCATTACCATAGATCTCCGCACAAATTAAAAAAAGGGGTTCCTACACCTCTTTGTGCTCTACTTGGACAATATGGGCAAAAGATGCCCAGTTGGGCGCGCTTTAACAATAGCTTTCTATACAGCATCTTGTACATTATAAAATTAATAAAATTAATCAATCTGCATATGATAGGCCCATCCAACATACTAGCATTAATCGGACATGGATACCTTGGGCCCACCATATGAAATTGTACTGAACCACAACCATCAATTAGTTGTAGTGGACTGTCTGCTGGTATTGCTCATGCAAGTCTGATCATCCACAAGGAATGATGCTTTATTGGAAAAATATCCCAAATAAGTGATTTTCTTGGGGCTACCAAAACCTTAATTAGAACCACAGGCCACCAAAAGGAGGTTTTGGCCTGTGGCTGGAGCATACATATGTTCATAGATTACTGGTTAAATGCCATATCAAAAAAGGTGCCATATACAAAATCCAAATATAGCTGTTGGTTCCCCTACTCTTCACATTATAGTCTTCATGTGTTAACGCTGAGGGGTACTGTTCTCATTGAGTTTATTTGTGTATGTCGTGCCTTAGGGTACCGTCTCACAGTGGCACTTTTGTCGCTATACGGCACGATCCGTGACGTTCCAGCGATATCCATACGATATCGCTGTGTCTGACACGCAGCAGCGATCAGGGACCCTGCTGAGAATCGTACGTCGTAGCAGATCGTTTGGAACTTTATTTCGTCGCTGGATCTCCCGCTGTCATCGCTGGATCGGTGTATGTGACACCGATCCAGCGATGCAATCGCTTGTAACCAGGGTAAACATCGGGTTACTAAGCACAGGGCCACGCTTAGTAACCCGATGTTTACCCTGGTTACCATCGTAAATGTAAAAAAAAAAAACGTACATACTCACATTCCGGTGTCCGTCAGGTCCCTTGCCGTCTGCTTCCCGCACTGACTGACTGCCGGCCGTAAAGTGAAGGCAGAGCACAGCGGTGACGTCAGTGCGGGAAGCAGTAGTGATGGGCAGTCCTGCTCTTTTTGGTGATCCGGCTCTCATGGCTCCGCTCACCAAAAAGAGCCGGCTCTTTCGGCTCACAAAACGGCTTTTTGGATCCTAAATGGATCCCTATTGAATATCTGTTCGGGCGTCCGAAACTCCGCCCACATACCACATAATCTCCGCCCACTTCTTAGAGCCAATTAAATTGAAGAGTGGGCGGGGTTTTGCTCAGGTGGGCGGAGTTACACATGCCGAAGCCCGGGATTTTACGCCCAGTGAGAGCCATTCAGGAATTTTAGTGGCTCTCACTGGCGTGCCGGCTCCCATCGTTCACAGCAGGGAGCCGGCTCTTTGTGTCGGCTCGTTCGCGAATGACACATCACTAGGAAGCAGACGGCAAGGGACCTGACGGACACCGGAATGTGAGTATGTACTGTTTTTTTTTTTTTTTTACATTTATGATGGTAACCAGGGTAAACATCGGGTTACTAAGCACGGCCCTGCGCTTAGTAACCCGATGTTTACCCTGGTTACCCGGGGACTTCGGCATCGTTGGTCGCTGGAGAGCTGTCTGTGTGACAGCTCTCCAGCGACCACACAACGACTTACCAACGATCACGGCCAGGTCGTATCGCTGGTCGTGATAGTTGGTAAATCGTTTTGTGAGACGGTACCCTTAGGAAGGTCTGGCAGGAGCACAACTCTCCCAAGATGATTGCTCCTATCTTCATGGATACATTGTAAAAACTCTATTAGGTCTGGATCTGAATGTGAACAAGGATTGTTTCCATGCACAGAAAGCTTATGAAGATCAGGAACATAGGAAGATAAGGACAATGTCTCCATGTATGAAGCACCACTTATCAGACCAGAAATAGAGCAGACTTTAGAGAGACTGTGGCAGCTCTTCATGATATAATCCAGAGTGCTTATCTCTGTTAAGTGACCGCTGGTATCTAATCTCGCTGTCCCTAGAGTGTGAGAAATTCTCCAGTTTAGCTTGGGCTTGTAGTCTTTCCCTAAACAGTCTATAGCCATGTGATGGCCAATGTGACCTGGGTTCTTTGGGTCCACATTTGAATATTTGGAACATAAAATGAATAAGGTAATAGATAATTTGTATTAGACCCTCATGGCAAGTCTATGACACCAAGTCAATGCAAAATGGGGCTGTCTTCTGTTAAAACTTTAGGTCCCACCAGTGGTGGACACAGACAGAATGTTTCCCCTGTGTAAGGACAATGTATGGGCCCTTTGCAGTACAAAAAGTCATCATAATGGATAATTCCACCATCTTTGAAGGTGGAAATGGGCCCCCTTACCTATTGGGCCCCTGTGCAGCTGCACCAGTGATATGACCTTGTGACCAATAGGTGAACCTTGAAGTTCTTTGGCACCAATGAAAATGTCCTCTACCTATGTTTTAATCCCCACATAAGTTGTATACCCTCATGGGAATTAAAAGACTCCATAGTCAATTCCAAGTTGGATGGTCTTCTTCTGAACCATTGCATTCCCCTATAGTGTCACTACAGGAACCTGAGAGGACAATTTGGTCAAGAGGTGCATCTTGAAGCTCTTGGAGCCCAATTTAACATGTTCCTTAAATTGCCAGTAGTCAATTCTAGTAATTGGCACAGATGGGTTCTCTTGGGCATCTGAGCCGAGTTGCCACTTCTCTACTCCCTCTTGCCATGTCCCTAATTCTGCCAACAGTCATCAGCCAGCTTCTCCAAAAATAAACATATTTGGCTCCATGCTGCTTTTTTAACTTCTCAAAGTTCAAGTCCAGGAATAGATTCAAGTAAAAAATGTTGGAAACATTACCCAATTGCCGTTTTAAAAGTGGAATATACAAAATAAGAATGATCTATTCACTGCATCACTGTTTCTTTAAGATAGCAGCGATGTTTTTCAAATCCTGGACAATCCCTTTTAAACCACAATCTCCCACTGCTGCCACAATGGATACACGTACATGACTTTTGTGTTCCTATTTTAGCACTCTGTAGAATTGCACAAAAGTAAGAAGTTAACTTCCTAGCAGAAGCCCTAATTTTTAACCCTTTAATTGCTTAGGCAGGCAGCTACTTAAATAAAAAATACATATATAAATTAATTAACATGTCATTTGGAAGTTCTGAATGACAGGAAAGGAAAATGTTGGAGCAGTTAATTAGAGAGTGTGATTGCTAGAAGTTTAGTTCTCATTTTATCTTCACACCCAGTGGACACAGTCTTTTCCTTGAGGATAGTGTTACAAAGGTAGGTATTATTCCAGAGGATCTGTCCATCATTCTGAGTCAGATAGCAGATGGTCTTGGAAGTTCTTATCTCTGTGATGAGTTCCTGGTCTCCCACACCTCATTCAGAAGCCTAGGTAAGAGACCTCAGCCAATTCTTATCTGCCTTCAGAAAATCACTTTTGTTAACTTTTTTTTTTTCAAAGTTTTTTCAAAGTAGGAATGGATTTTTATTTAAATTCTTTGTAGCGGTTTGAGGTATTTTAAAAAATGTGTGTTAAAAATTTAACCTGGTGTTTGTATATATATATATATATATGTTTTAATTTACAGTTTTCTCTTTTTTATTATCAAACATTTATTTTTTGATAATTTTATTTTTTTTAACCATTTTATATATTTTACTATTATGATTTATTTTACATTTATTTTTTTATTTATTCATTTTTAATAATTTTATATATTATACTATTATGATTTAGTTTGCATTTAGTTCATGATTATTTTATTATTTTACATTTCTTTTTTGCAAATTTTTTATAATTTTATATATTTCACTATTGTGATTTATTTTACATTCATTTTTTGCTTTTTTATGTTACTTGTAATCTTTAGATTTTAGTATTACTACTATTATTTTATATTTTATTGTTTTATATTTTTTTTATTTATTATTTTGTTATTGTTTTTATTTAATCTTGCTACAGTAATTTTACTACATTTCTTTAAATATTTATAGTTTTTTTTTTATAAGCTTTTCATATATTCTAGGTTAATGGTCCCCAACCGAATTCTTTCCTGGGTACTTGAAGTTGTAGTTTCACAAAAGCTCAGTAAAGTCTGGTTGGAGACCACTGAGCTAGATGATATTGACATTATTTTAATTCTTGGGGCTTCAGGTCATCTCCATAAATGTTGCATTGACTAATAAAACAGGACTAGTGGTCCATATGCAGCATTGCAGGAACATCCTGAGCCAATAGGTGTATCGATGACAACATAGGGACATGGGGCGCTATGTAACCCTAACTTTATACTTCTGTTTTCTGTCACCCTGTGTCTAATCCTAATGTGTTGAAACATTTAGTACATACGTAGTGGATATATTCCAGTATGCCATTTTCGTGAGGTTTTTGAACAGATGTTTAGTGTTTTTCCCCATTGGGTTTACTGTTAGTCCTATCAGCATTATGTATGGGGATGATGTATTTGCTGTGTGGGGCACTGTTGGAATGGTTTGATGGTAGAACTTCCTGTAATTCTGTCTCTGCGGGGTATGTTCTTGTTTTGTCTAACTTTTCTCCATGAGAGACAAAAAGTCTTAGGGAGGTTCATAAAACACTCTAAACATGGAGGAGGGTCGAGTTACATGGAATGAGATACTATATCATTGTTATGTTAATCGTTTCTATACATTCTGATGACTGATATGCTGGGTCTGTATGACGTCTTTGTTATTAATGGACACTAGACTACACATCGTGCCTGTCAGGGCTGATAGTCTCCCCTGTTAGATCCATTGTAACATATGGCATGAGCTGTAGCCCAGGAGAGGATTTTACCACTTAAAGGAGTCCTCTCACTTAGCATAAATATGTTCTCATACTTTGAACTGACGAGGGGCAATACCCCGAAACACCGTGTCTGCAAATTGATATTCTGATTTAGCTTTTGACCAAAGTCACATTTCAAGGCTTGTTAAAGGGTCAATAGTGACTTGTAGGATCGCGGCTTTCAGCAGGTGGCGCTATAGAGTTCAAGTCCTCTTCCTCTCTGAAGAGGCAATTTGCAGATTACATGGTAACATAGCTAGCAAGGCCGAAAAAAGACATTTGTCCATCCAGTTCAGCCTATATTCTGTCAGAATAAATCCCCAGATTTGCATCCTTCTAAAGAACCTAATAACTGTAAGATACAATATTTTTACGCTCCAGGAAGACATCCAGGCCTCTCTTGAACCCCTCGACTGAGTTCGCCATCACCACCTCCTCAGGCAAGGCATTCCAGATTCTCACTGCCCTAACAGTAAAGAATCCTCTGCTATGTTGGTGGAGAAACCTTCTCTCCTCCAGGCGCAGAGAATGCCCCCTAGTGACCGTCACCTTCCTTGGTATAAACAGATCCTCGGGGAGACATTTGTATTGTCCCCTTATATACTTATACATGGTTATTAGATCGCCCCTCAGTCATCTTTATTCTAGACTAAATAATCCGAATTTTGCTAATCTCTCTGGGTATTGTAGTTCCCCCATCCTGTTTATTAATTTTGTTGCCCTCCTTTGTACTTTCTCTAGTTCCATTATACCCTTCCTGAGCACCGGTGCCCAAAACTGTACACAGTACTCCATGTGCGGTCTAACCAGGGATTTGTACAGAGGCAGTATAATGCTCTCATTTTATCCTAAGTCATATTGCAAGACTCGTTAAAGGGTTGATCGCTACTTCCAACAGGTGGCCCTATAGAGTTCAAGTCCTCTTTTTCTCTGAAGAGGCAATTTGCATATTTCATGTGTATCCAGACAATATTACATTTCCATAAATTTGTCATTTTTGTTACTTGGTCTAAATGTTGCTGTTCTCCTGAATCTACTGCTGTTTTTATCTCTGCTTTTCTCCATTCCTCGATTATGGCTCCATCCTCTTTGTAAATAATTGTTGTGTTTATAGCCAACTGGGCGTGGTCATCAACTACACTCAAAAAGAGAAGAGTTGAGGACCACGGTCAGCTGGCTAAAAATAAATAAAGCAGATTTACATACAAGGAGGAGAGGGCTATATCTCAGGAATGGAGAGGTGCAGAAACAAAGGAAAAGCAATACCAGATTCAGGAGAACACAGGGATTTACACCAGGTCAAAATGACATACTTATGCTAAGTTCTCTTTATGGGGCCTCTCTGACTCAGACATGAGGGTCAACTTCTTAAGAAGCAAGTTATCCTAGAGGAAAGTCAGATAAAACAGGGAGAAATTGCAATCTGTATATGATGTCCTCAGTTGACCTGAAGACCCCAGTAATGTGAGGCAGCAGTGTTATCCAATACCATTCTATACCAATAATAATACTATGCCAAGTTGTACATTTCAATTAGTAGTGGTTCTGTATAGAAAATGCATCCAATAAAAACAGCTAGTAAGTAGGCTAGTCTATCCGAGAAGGTCCAACGATCAGCAGTTTAACCCCGTCATGCCGCAGCCAATTTCTGTTTTTCCGTTTCCGTTTTTTTCCTCCCCTTCTCCCCAGAGTCATAACTCTTTTATTGTTCTGTCCACATAGACAGATGAGGGTTTGTTTTTTGCAGGACGAATTGTACTTTTGAATGACACCATTCGTTTTACCACATAGAGCACTGGAAAATGGGAACAAAAAATTAAATTGTGGTGAAATTGTGAAAAAAAAAATGCAATTCTGTAATTGTTTTTTGGGAATTGTTTATACAGAGTACATTTTGTGGTAAAAATGACCATATAATATGATTCTGATCATCAATCCAATTACGGCAATACCCAACAAGTCCATTTTTTTTAATATTATTTTAGTGGTGGAAGAAAAATCAGAAGTTTGCACAAAAATTTTTTGGGTTTGTGTCACCATTTTCTGAGACCTGTAACATTTTTATTTTTCAGCCAATAGAGCTATGTTCTGGCATTGTTATTGAGGTGAGAGACAATGTTTTTATTGGTAACATTTTGAGATAGATGTAACTATCTAAAACATAGTTTTGGTGTTCTTGAATTTTTTCTTTTTATGGCGTTTACTGATCGGGTTAACTGTTTTTATATATTGATAGTTAGGACTTTTCTGCACGCGGCGATACCACATACTGTTTGTATTTTTTTAATCGTTATTTTCAATGGAGAAAAAGGGGAGTGATTTGAACTTAGTTTTTTGGAGGTTTTTTTCTAATTTATTTTTGTTAGTCTCCTCAGAGGACTTAAAGATATGATCATCTGACCCCAAGTGCAATATATGGTAACGCGACAGCAGGGTTTCAAGGGAACTCCATAATGACAGGCATAGGGGTCATCAGTTGACCCCCAAACTCTCATGACAACCCATCGGTGACCTGCGATCATGTGACGGGCGCGCCACCGAGCAGAGAAAATGACGTGCGCGCACGTCGGTATGTGTTATATTTCGTTGTCAGAGAATGACAGCAGGATTTAACAAGTTAACTGTCGATTGATAGTGGCCGGTCTTGACTGTAATACACAGACATCATCTGCAGGGTATGCTGTGGGCTCGCTCTATACACCTTCTTTTGACATATGCTGTACATGTATGGCGGCGGATGTCGTGAAGGGGTTAAAGGTACTACATTGGTTATTTAGACCCACAACTTCTAACCGGTTTACCTGTATGCCATCTATGTAGTATTGCTGGTACAGCATTGTCCTTACATTAATGGAACAACACTGCAATACCCTGCACCGCTATATCGATGTCGGCTCCATGCAGCTAAACGGTGCACGAGAGGTGGCAGCAATGTGGCAACTCCAAACAGCCGATTGTCAGGAGTGCCGAGAGTTGGACCGCCACCAATCTAACATTGATAGTGTATCCTAAAGTTAGGCCATGAATCTTCGGATCCCAGAAAACCCCCCTCCGGAATAGTGCACTCAGGGCTATTTCTTCTATTTACAAACTAGTCTATATATCAGCGGTAAATTTTTCTTTATACTGAGACTTTTTTTCCGATCTATAAGCACAACTAAACCCAGTTTGTGACTAAGGATATAACTGTAAGGGCTGCAAAAGAAGCAGTTGCACCTGAGCCCTGGTCCTTGTGTAGACCCAGGTAATGTAAATGGCACAGTATAGAAGGCGGCCATGTTACAGATTTTGCTTTCAGGCCTATCTTTACATCTTGGCATGTAACCACATATAATTTTGTTATCAGAGTGACTGTTCTTTGAAAAAATAGTATTTTTTATAGAACTCACTCCCACAGATCCCGAGCTTTGATGCCGCACGCCGAGCGATAACAACATTTGCCCTGTGCTCATCTCCGGCTTTACGATGGCTGCACAAACAAGCTTATTTTTAGCCAAACCCTTTGAAGAGGACATTTACCAAGAAAAAAAAAAGATTGAGGACATACAGCTGTGACATATTTATTAGCTACTTGTCATTTCCAGCATGCCACTGATAGACTCTTCCTATAAATGTAATGGGCACTTGTAAGTCTTGTAAACAAAGGCCATCGCCCGTAACCAAACACTCGGGCACCTTGTTCCTATCTGTCATCATCCGGCCCCATTCATTCCCCTCCAATGAGTTCACAGACTTATGAGTTGTGTCTTTTGTTGTTGGAGCCTTTAAAAAGGTCATAAACCTTGGAAGTGGTATCTATAATTCTCCTATGTGTAATTATACTGTACATGTAGCTGGTCTATAAATTGGAGCTTCTTTGTAATTTAAAGGATTCATTTTACCTAATGGCTGAATCTAAACAGACTGATAGTCCCAAGTAACAAGTTCGATATCAACCTCACACGTTGCACTGATGAGGGGCGTCTGCAAATTGAGATTCTGGTTTTGGCTTTTATCCTAAGTCATGTGACAAGGCTCATTACAGGGTTGACATTGACTTTTAGGATTGCTACCTCCAATAGGAAGAACTAGAGTTCTAGTCCTCTTCCTCTCTGGGAAATATGCAAATTGTCTCTTCAGAGGAGCATTGCGGCTTTAAGTCTCCTCATCTCGGCATGCTTAACATGTCACACTCCAAAGGAGAAATTATACTTCTTGGATATCAACCTCGAGATGTTTTGTAAGATGGCTTTTAGAAAGTAATAAGCACTTCTGTGGTTGTAGCACCTATTGATGAATCTCGTCCATTTGGTTTGGGTAGTCCTATTGGGAGGTGTTTGATCCAGCAATGGAGATGGTCAATTGACCACTAATGATCACATTAAAAAGTTTATCCAAAATTAGAAAAAAATACTTTCTTGTTGTGTCTGATAGTGCAGCTCGGCCATATTCTCTTGAGTGGGAACAAGACATTATATCAGACATAATCTCGGACAACCAGTAGATAATTGAGGATTCTCTCTACTTATCCTTCTTTGACATAAAGCTTCCACTTCCACAACCAGACACACGTTAGGTTAAATTCATCCGGACCTGCCGTTTTTCCGTCAGACTGGGTGATCATCTAGGGTGGTTGGAGGCCTCCACCAAAAATCATGTCAGTGGAGAGAAGGATCAGGCATGGTGAGTTACAGGTCTCTTCCAATTGAAAACAAATCCACAATTGGACGAAGTGAGTGTACATATATGAATAAGTTGGGAGAGATATTGGTCACCCAACAGCAATCTAGGGTGTATGGGCACTGGTGTAGAGCAAAGGTTTGGAGGCATTTGTAGACATTATGGTTTGATGTTCTACAGGGCGCAGCTATAGGAGGCGCAGATATAACTGTTACACCAGGGCCCTGGAGCCTGATGGGTACAAAGGTCTATCTGCCACAGTAGTAGATACTAGTAGTATAGTAGTATATGTATGTCACATGGTCGGTGCAGGGCTTTGTAATGGGGCCCAGAGCTTCAAGCTCTGATGGAAAGTCTCCCTAGTTTAAAAGGAGTATTTAACCCAAAATTCAAATTAAACCACTTATGCTTTCATATAGGGGACTTAGCCCCTACAAAAATCATACCTGTAGTATAGATTTCACTACTTCGTTTTACATAAAGCTGTTTTATTACATATGTAAATGAGGAGTCCTCGGTGCACCCTTGGTGTGGTCAATGGCTTAGTGCATTGTCCCTTCGCATTTCCCCTTAGCTTGACTGACAACGCTTGCTTGTCCAGAGCCAGTGTGCCTGACCTGAATGCCCCGGTCCTACCCTGACACTACAGGAGCCCAGTAAGTGCTTGCACAAAGGGCATCAGTTCTAGTAGGTTTCCTCCTGTCTGCAGACAGGAGGGATGAGAGAGCACCCACACTGACACAATGTATATGCACGCTCGCTGGGTTCCAGCAGTGTCAGTGTGCATGAGTAGGACCAGGAAATCAGTTTAAGTAGCGCTTGTTCAGAATAAACAAGCGCTGTCCATTAAGCAAAGGAGAGGTGTAAAAGATGCAAATTGAGGAGGTGGAATGGTGCACTTAGCCCTTGGTCATGCCAGCGGTGCACCGAGGACCCCTCATTTGCATATGTAACAAAACATTTTTAATGTAAAACTAATGATGTGAAATCTAAACTACAGATATGTTTTTCTATAGGGGTTTAACTTGAAGTTTTGGGTGACAGACTAATTTACTGCATGTTTCTGAGCCAGTAACATGTTCCAACTGCCCATACGTAGCATGAATAAGGTCATATGTCACCAATAAAGATGAAATTCAGGAACCTTAACAAATGATTTGACACGTCAAGAAGTAATGACTGAAAGGCTGATACTAATTTACTAGATGAAATGGGGAAGATGACTTCATCGCTTTATAACATATTGATGGATGATGTTGAGAAGTGAAGTCATTAACCACCGTCTCCCAGATATGCAAAGTGACTCACTGTATCAGATCCGTATGTGTCCTGTTATTTATGCTGGGATCGTTTTGGGAAATAATCTCAAATCCTTTTGTGTCTGGGATTTAAGGACAGATGTAAAAATCCTTTTAAAAAAATAGTGGGGGTTCTGCACTGGACAAAGCCTTTTAACGCCGTCATCATTGTGATCCATGGCTCATCCATAAGAGGAGACGACTAATCACTCTAAAATCTTCTGACGGCTCTGCCACTTCAACACAACTAAGTCTATGTTCACATGTCCAGTAGTGATCCGTTATAGCGGACCCACCAGTAATCCGTTGGCAGAAAAAGTTGTGCAGGCACAACTTTTTAGTCCGTTTTTAAATATCTGATTTCTGCAGGATCCGTTTTTTAACATTGAAGTCTATGGAAAACGGATCCGTTAATTAGGAATCCATTTTTCTTTCATTTGTAACGGATCTGTTTTTGGTTACTGGATACAGTAAAAAAAAGTGTATTTCTGT
The DNA here is from genome assembly GCF_051348905.1 of Ranitomeya variabilis. NCBI lineage: Eukaryota > Metazoa > Chordata > Amphibia > Anura > Dendrobatidae > Ranitomeya > Ranitomeya variabilis. The sequence continues at coordinate 695,980,203 of NC_135232.1, read as the reverse complement.
TATGTTGACATTTCAAAATATGGCAAAATCCATTTTTCAATATATGACTGATGTGGTAATTGCAAGCAAGGACCCCACAACAATTCTATTAATATATTGAGTGCTTGTTGGAATTAGACTTTAGCCAGAGGCAACAAAAAGTGTTATCATTGTTGTCTAGTTCAGCAAACCCTACCCTAAAAAGTAATTCTGATTTAAAGTGGACCTGTCATGTTGAAATTGGTGTCTGATCCCCAGTCAGGATGTTACAGAGCAGGAGGAGCTGATCAGGCATAAGAGTCCAGTGGGCGGTCCTACTCAGTGATTAACAGGCGTCACTGTATGAATGTGCATGCAGAGATAGCTGTCAATCACTGAGAAGGACCGCCCACTGGACTGCTACGTAAGACCACCCATTGGACTCATGTATACAAACACCATCTTCTCCTTCTCAATACCGTATAGTCCACATGTTACTACAAAGAGTGTTTCTTGCTTTGGAGGACCCAACACATTCATGCATTACATGGACAGCATAGTAATTTGATTAATAATGGTGTGATGCTTCTTTTTTCCTGTGGTGGCACTGCAGGGAATTTGATCTGTTACTTTCAGGTTAAATCGGATTGCAGGAGCAGCCTGTGATCAACTTATCGTATGGTGATACCTTCTTACCCCAATATAATAATTTTATTGGAGCGTCATAAGCCAAACACAGTAGCCGACAACCAATGAAAATGGTTCATTTATAACTTGACGAATAACCAATTTAATTTCCCCGATCTTAAGCTATCTCACTTGACCACCCATGTATACATGCACACTCCGCTTGGCTGAGCATGTGTATGTTCTTTACTGGATAAGAGGTGTAAACTGTTGCCACACTTCACTGGTGGCGCCCTATCTCCCTGAGAAGAAAAGGAAATGGACTTCTAAAATTTAAGATGTCGTGATTCTTCTCTCCCCAACATCATCTCTCAGAGAAGAGGTCAGGGCGCCCCCATATACAATAGACGGTCAGCCAGTATGTCAGACTTTAATGAGTATAGGGGCCCATTAGTGGGCCTGCCGAGTACTTTCTTTCATCATTATTTCCTCCCTCGTAATCCATGTTCCTCCAAGTAGAGATCTATGAGAAACACAAGTTTACAATGCAACAATAAAACAGTTTTTAATAGTTCAGCTTTTCGCTTTCAAGTCTGAAGAGTTATCGCTGGGAGACACATTGGAACATGCTTTAGTTTAACCTTCGCACCCTTCTGCCGGCCAGGTGGGTCACAAAGTAATCGCCGGAGCACAGCTGGTCCGAGAGCAAGCAGGAGGAATATGGTTACATCAATATAACCAGGCTTTGTAAAAAATGGTTCAGTGGTTTACATGCTCTCCTGCAAATAGCCAATCAAAATTCCAGCCTGGAAGAGAGAATTCTTGCTTCGGAATAGTTTAAGCTGACCTGTAAAAATCCTTTGTACGCCCAAGTGCAGAGTTCAAAGGGACCAGACCGAAATATTTACATGTGGATTCAAAAGCATATAAATCCATCACTGTACCTCCACGCTATTAATGTACAGCATGGCTTTAAATGGTTTTCATGGCATGCGTGGCTTGTGACAGCAGAGCGTGAAGCCTGGGTGTAGACAGATAATATTTCCAACAGAGGAAGGACTAGTCCTTGTAAAATAATGTTCCCTATATTCCATACAAATTAAATAGTCGGAAAAATGGATAAAAATTGGCAAAAAAGGTCCGGCGCTGTCAGCAGTCTGCCATTTTGCTTTAGAATCGGGAAGTTATAGGCTTCCACACTTCACTCCGTATAACTGTGATCTCCACCCGGAGGCTCTGCAGCGGCTGCAAACCACATTTCTCAGCATACTGTAGGAAATGTCACCAACTGGAAACAATTGTCATATACCGTAGACTCTATGGCCCCGATTCATCCAGACTGGCATTGTTCATGACGTTGTTCCTCTTAATGAATCTGTGAAAGTGATGTGTGACTCCATGTGCGCCTTGCCACTAATTTTACCCCAGTCAAAGACTAGAGTAAGATTTGTGTAGTAAGGGATGCCGTTGCTTGTAATGAATTTGAGGAGTGTGGTTTGCCGGCAAAAATGGTGTGAAGCCATCAAAAGTCACAAAATTTTAGTGCATCTTCACATTGTGGCAAAAATTTGCAACTCTTCAAAGCTTTTTATGGCAGAATTCTAGTTTAAAAACTTTGATGAATTGCACCCTATATATTCTAGACAAATGAACTATCCACTTGTAGAAGGAGATATGTGAATTTCCTTGCTGCTTCTCATGTTACCTTGAACTTGTGCAGTAGAAGTATCTATAAACCTCATAACTTACAAGGGTTGTCTTAAGTTAGGTTTTCAGGAACGGGCAACTCACCAGCCTCCCAGCTCCCTGATTGATTGACAGTTCGGACCACCTGCATGGTTGCATTGCTGTCCTGAACTATGCAAGTAGCCAAGCACAGCTTCATAGCAGTGCTTGCAAACTCTGTAGTAAAGAGCTTGTAAGCGCTGCACTCTTTGCATAGGAGACTAGCCACTGCTGATAGACTTCTCAGATGCCCGGTAACCTAGGCAAGGAGCAGTCAACAATAAGACTAAAACAGAGAATTTTTAATAAATGGTAAATTGTAAAGTAGCTTGTGTTTTACAAGCCCTTTGCAATTTTACCCATTTAAGAACCATAGAATAATCCTTTTTAAAATTGATTTTCCACACTTCAAAAGACCAAGAATTGTTAAGATTTGAGTTCATAGACGACATTCATGTAACACTAGCACCTACATAATACCTACTGAAGTTCTTTTTTGTCTTCTGAATGAGGTTAATGCCTTAATGCATCTGAAAATGTTATCACCCTAAAAGCCAGTGGGGCATCCGATTTCAAATAATCTAAAATATCACTTGTTATCAATGCTGGCTGACCAAACAATCATGGTTTCAGGTCATTCCTACCTTGAAGCTTTCTGACTTGGGTTTAGTAAAAGGCTTAATGAGCATGAACCTTTTAGTTCAATAGATCTCTCATTGGCCATTTTGGTCAGCAAGATGGTGATGCACATTTCTGTCTCTGTCACTCAAGCTGAAAGACATTTTGTCCGGCTGAATGTTATGTCAATTAAGGATCTGCTACAATTTTGAGTGTCAAAGGTTTATAGTAATGAGTGTGATTGTTAGCAGTGTGTCAAGCTTGACACTCGTTCTACCAAATGGAAGAACAGGTGGAGTAGACAAAGACATGTGTGCAAGTAAGGAAGTGACTACAACCCTGAGATAATGTTGTAGCAGTAGAGAAGTCTGTATGCATCCAGTATTCTTGTCAATTTGTGCAATGCATTTTTCTCTTTTTCTTCCAAGCTCATTAATTTTATCTACTCTTTTCCAGAACGCCCAATTTTCAGCTTTAATTTTCGACAAGCTCCAAGTGCCTGACTATCTGCAGAAAAGCAGGAGTGAAGGAGAGAGTCGCTGTGATGTCTGCGCTACTCACCTGAATCAGCTAAAACAAGAAGCTGTGCAGATGATTCAAACCATCAACCAAGCTGGGCGTCCTGATATTCTCGATCGTCCCCATACTTCGGTGCCTGTGGCTACCGTCATACCCAGGCTCTCGCCCCAGAATGTGGTCACAGTCTCCTCGCCGAAGGAATTGCTGATGATTGCAGGGCAGGTGGGTAGACAGTCTGGAAAAACTACCAATATATTTTCGGGGACGGAGCGGAGGAAAGGACTTGGATGGCCTCATGGGCAGGGAAGTTTTCCAAGTTCAAGTGTACAAGTGACGGTGGGTTCCAGCGGCATTGGTGGGGCACTCAGTTCAGTTACCATTCAAGCTCAACAATATCTAGAGGGAATGTGGAGCATATCAAGGGTGAATAATTTCCTACCTCCACCCATCCAAGTGAGTATTCCCAACTGTGTGTGTAGTGATGTCATGTGTGTCCTTGTCCGTGGATAAACCCTTTAATAACATCACCATAGTAACCATAACTGAATTTCCAACAGTGTAGTCACAGAATATAATGAAAGTGTAAAGAGACTCCGTAAAATGCATTTATAATATAATAGTGAGCTCATTATATTTACTGATCCCAGTCAATGGGCTAATTTAGGGCCCCAAAATATCTGATCCCAGTTGGTAGTAAGACTGTACACAAGCAAACAACCCTAGAGAATTATTTTGGGGTCTTATAAGCAACACAAACTGAATCACTAAGTAGAGGAGATGCTCAACAAGTGCCAAGAATCATATGCTAGGAATGTAAGGGGCAGACTAGCCATTCTAGTCATATCAACAGAGCGGCGGCTTTTCTTACGCTCTGCTCTGTTTATGGGGCGTGACTTTCGATGTCATGATGATTGACAGCCAGCTTTCCACTGCCTAAATGCGGGGAGCCAGCTGTCAATCAGAATGATGTCGGCAATAATTCCAGACAACAGAGCAGAGCGGAGAAGGAAGAGCTGCTCTATTGACATGGAGCAGCTGAATCGCCAGCAGGAGTGGTCAATGACCGCTCTGTGCCGGCACCCGGGTAGAACTTGCAGGTGGTTAACAAGTACCTGCCTGTTAATTTTTAGGCCCAGAGTAAAAATGAAATAAATTAGTCCTGGATAAACCATTTAAAGTAGGCATGAACATTTTAGCAGCGCTGAAATAAATAATGCCACAGATTCTGTATCTTAATTGGATGACTGGAGGAATTCTGTAAGAATGAAAATTAAAAACTGAAAACTGGATACAAGACGACTGAGGCACCAAATTATATTCCTTTAATACTTATTTTTTCCTCTGCACGTATATCCTGCACAGACGACTTATTAATACATTTTTTTTTCCATTTTGTACAAGAAAGTAAAATAAATTGCTTTTATAATTTGAAGAGAAGATTTCTAAGAATGTGGTACAGCCCGTGGATCATGCAGCATATATAGTATACAACAAATGTATTCTCAAGACAGAGAAAAGCATAGAAAGAAATGGAATATAATGAAAACTAATGACTTACAGCTCCTCGGTGTATGACTTGTATATCCACCGAATGACTTAATTCAACCACTGTGGGATATAAAAAAAGACATCAATGTGAAATAGAGAACAGTTTAGATCTGGCTCTTATTTTGAGTTCGATTTTTTTAATAGAATAATAACCAAAATAATATCTGTGCTAGTGCCTCAACTCTAGAAATGTAAAACAGTGAAGACTAATATTTGTCTTTGAAACAACATATGAGATTCAAGAGAAAAGACATAATTCCTTTAAATCTGCATCTGATATCCGGATGATTATGAGACCAAATATATTATTAATTTGTCTTTCTTTATTTTTGAAAATTGCAGTTTAATTTTTATTAAATTTTTCAAATATAACAATTGAAAATAAGGATTCAAAAAATCCAAACAATTATATTCAGAAACATTTTCTTAAGATCAATTTTCAGAAATTTTAAGGAGCTTCAAAGGCAAAATACAGTACAATGGAATAATAGGGGTTGGTTCCCCCCAGTGGTGAGAAACCAAAATGTAAATCAGTACGGTAAATATTAAAATTCAGCTGAGGTGTCTAATAATGTTTTCTAATAGAGTTATATTTGGCACCACTGTATACTAGCTCCAATCATCAATCTATAAAATGAAACTTATTGACTTAACTACACATATGAAGACAAGACAGACACAAGGTAGGATAGGGAGGGGAAAAGCACAAAACCAATAGTAGTAAGACGAGAGAAGAAGGTTAGGCGCTATTCGGAGGCCCAATAATAGTCCCAAGGGGCCCAAACAGTGTCAAATCTGTCCACTCTCGCTCCCATCAAGGCCGTCATATATTCCATCCTACGAATTTCAGCAATTCTGTTCAACAAATGTTGATGAGCGGGGGGGGGGTCTGCTTACAGTGAAAAGCTATCAAGCTTGCTATGATAAGAATGTGAAGTAATAGTCTAGCTGAATTCTTTCCCATCCCTTTAGGGGAGATGTTTAGAAGTTAGCTGGATTTAACCCAACCTCCAAAAAGAGGACCCTGTGTATTAAGGCTCTCACCTCTTCCCAAAATCCAGTGATCTCCGAACAAGACCAAAAGATATGGAATTGAGAGCCCACTTCTGAACCACATCGCCAACAGAGGTTTGAGAGTTGATGATTCAGTCTGTGGAGGAGATCCGGGGTACGATACCACAACGTCATTATTTTGTAGTCATTCTCCTTATAAAGAGTGCAGATAAAGGATTTAGCCGCTTTTTCCCAAATGATCTGCCAAGTTTGAGATGATAGTCCCCTCCCAAGAATAGACTCCCACCTGCTCATATATACGGATCTCATAACTGTTGACCCCCTTCGGGACAATTTATAATCCTATATATCCGATATGAGACTCTTGGTCGACGGACCCCTTTTCCAAATCCTTCCAAAATCAGTTGCTAAAGACACCTTTGTTTGGCCCAACAGGGAAGAAGCAAAATGTTTAATCTGCATATACTGAAAAATCTCCCTGTTAGAGTTAGCAAATCTGGACTTGACAGTGTCAAATGAAAGAACCTCTAGCATGTCCCCATCAACCAAGTCCGCAAATCTGAATAAACCTGTCGAAATCCACAGATTGAAAATTACAGAATCCGTGCTGTTTGGTATAATTGGCTGATATATGAAGGATATCATTAGTGAATTAGCAGAAGCCAAACTGAACTTCTTCATACATGCAAGCCAAATCTCCCTCATAAACTGCATGTGACCCAACAATGAAATTGGACCCCTATGGGCTTAATTTTCCACAATAGAGAATTCGGATGAAATGGGGCTAGCCGTCATGGAAACTCTTTTTAAAGGGAACCCGTCCGAAAGGTTTTATTGGTAGACCTCCATATACATCAGATGGCAGTGGGTTCTGCCAAATCTAATGTGTATGGAGAAATAAGTGACCCACATAGCTCTCTGAGAATCTACTTATCATTTCACACTGGTGTACTGTGCATTGGAAACGTTTGTACAATATAGCTGATTTTAATAAATGTCAGGACACAGAAAATATATATCAATGATAAGAAATCTTGGATTAAATCCAAACACAGTCAGCAAACATTCGTTTTTATAACTCTAGAGCCTATTTTTTTCTTTCTTTCAGTAATCTTGCCCTGGGCTGTATTTTTACATAAGCCATTGAAAGTATTTCCATAATTTAAGGTGGTGTGTTTTGAATGACATTTTTAGTGTGCGTAACCTACAATAAAAAGGCACACAGCAATAACAATATATGGCAGTATTGTGCTATCTTATAAATGAACATGATATTTAGTATTAGGGTAACAGTGAGTTAAATTCAAGATGTTTGCTATAGATATGTTTGTTTGTTTTTTTACCTGATGTAAATGCTGCTGTTCTCCTGAATCTGGCGCTGTTTTTCTTTAATTCCTGCTCCTTTCTGTTCCTGAGATATGGCCCCCTATTTCTTGTATGAAAATCTGTTCTTCTTGGGTGTGGTTGTCGAGTTGATGCCCATAGAGAAGAGCTGATGATCACGCCTACACATACAACAGTTGAACAGATTAAAAATTTAATTATGGCAAGTGACGAGTCCTCCTTTAAAACCTAATTTTTACTTTTTGTCATAAAGGTAAAAATTTCTGAATAGGGAGATTGATTTCAATTTACAGTTTAGACCAAAGTCAGCGGGAACAGCCAAACATCTAATGCATATGTCCTGCTCAGTACATATTAATTTGGCCTATGCCGGGGTAGAAAGGATTGGGCATGTTGAATTTCAACATCTCTGATCCTTTGTTCTTAGCTAGAATTGCCTGTCAGTAGCTACTTCCCTTTTCCTTTTGACAACTCACGCATGCTCTACTGAACCTTGCCTGAATGTTTGTAGGATCTATCATTAGCTTAGTCTTTGGTTACCAACTACTGGAAGTGTACGGCAAGGTGGTATGGAACACATCCATACTGCATTGTAATAGTAGTCACTTCAGCTGTAGTTCCCAATCTCTGGTGCCAACACAGACTCTTTGACCAGCTTTAGCCAGGTCAGATAGAAGGGCGTCTAGGGATACACTGCCTTCAAGCTTTCAAATCGGATTGTCAGCCAGCTAATTGCATAGCGGCCAGTCTGTCACATCATATCACTCAAATCTTCAGTATAACATCATATTGACATTAAGTTGAATAGAGAGAAGGGTTTGGCAGGACTCCAACTATGTTTTCTCTGTCCCATACTGCCATTTTAAATAAGAGTCTTACAATTTTGCCGTTTAGCTTGGTGGTGAAGAGGTCAACTCGTCAATTTGTCTCAGGTTCTTGGAGTCAATGGTGCCTCAACAAGCCAGATTGCCTGGCCCGTAGTCTGTAGATAATAGGTGAGGGCAGTACCTTGTAGCTTTTGCCCTGGGTGACGAAAAGCTAAGCTACAGCTCTGAATTGGTTTGATTATGAGTATGACATACCATCTGTGCCACCCAATAGATTAAGGTGCTCAGTGCCATTTTAAAAGCAGTTTTCTATTATATATTAAATTGCAAAAGGTTAGTATAATTAATTTCTGATGGTAGATTAGTAAAAATACATAATAGAGCCTTCTGCTAGTCTATAGGAGGAGTACTTCTATCACTTGTTATTTACCCCTTTTGCCAGCCTTGGTTGGAATGAGACTTTTGGAGTGATGGTTGAGCAGATCGGAGCCCAACCTACAGTCCACAAAGAAAAATTTTGGTTCCTCCATTTTTTAGAGAGGGCATGGACTCCAAATAGTGGAAAACGAAATTTGCCTGCGTATGCTTACATCTAATACATAACTTCCAGAAGCCACGGACATAAAGAATAAATTCAACCCTAGTTCTAAATGTCACCTAGTTTATAGAAAATAATTTCCCGGATGAAGGATCCATTATCCATGTGACTAGGCCTGTGTATTATAGGCTTCTTTTCCCATTTATGTAGAACATTGATTTAATTTCATTGTGAGTCCTATAATGGATTTATAATTAGAACCTAGTCACAATAATCAATGGTGAGATTATTAACCATGTAAATAAAACCAGAGGATTTAGGATGAGGTAATTTAGCCGGGTTATTGAGAATCAATGCGTGAAGTCAGACAGGATTATAGCTGCCAGTGAAGGTAACCCATTTAGATTCTTAACACCCATTGAAAGGCGTCATTGATTTCTGAAATACGGATTTATTTTGGGCGTATGAAAGTCGTGATGGAATTTATATAGCGATGTTCTCAGATTACTGGTTGGTTGTTACCGAGTCTAGTTCGAGATTTAAAGTGTGTGAACGGACTTTCTAAAAATGATACGGCTGCTAATGATACCTCGCAGAACGGTAAATATCAATCAAAGGCAATCACAGAGGTGAAAGGGCCCCAAAGCAAAGGCTAAAATGGGATTCCATAATTGAGACCATATTCCCTAACCTGTATGAATTTATACTGAGTGATAAACCTATTTGTCACATATATGCAAAGACCCAACCACTATTACATACAGAGGCTCCAAGGAAAAAACGAATATTGCAGTGTACATTTTTTTTAACGATGGAAGCCCTTGGGTGAGAGACGCTACTTATGCATTGAGAAATCCTCCAGATTAGAGCTGCGCAAATCAATTTGTAACAAATCCAAATAGCCCCCAATAATTCCAATTTGCCAGAATCAAATTTTTTTTTGCAGAAATTCAGCAAAATGGCAGGTAGCTGGCCGACTTTATGATGATTTTATTTATAGAGCCAAAAAGAGGTGAAAAATGTGGTGACGTGGGGCGCGACATTTGTCATTGCTCTGAATGACATGCATGGTGCCCCGCAAAAGCTTTACTCAGTGGTGGAAAACTGATCAGAAGCCACTGGAAGACTAGGCGATGAGCTGAGACGGCAGGATAAGTGAGCGTAATCTTTTATTGCTTTTTGACCTTCCATTTATTATGCCCTGAGGCAGGTACGGACTGGGGATGAAATTCAGTCCTGGCATTTGAAATCACACAGGCCCATGTTGTCCCCGTCCCCAAAAACCAGATGGGATATATTACTAGTATTACCCTGGATGGAGGAAAGGAAGATTTTCTACAAGAACAATATTTCTAATGATACCCGCAGCCTGCTGGGGTCAGTGACTTTGTTCTTCATCACAACTCTTAACATTATGGGTATCTTGAGAACACCAATTCTGTTAACAAGGTAGCAGACAAGGCAGCCCATGACCAGACAGGCCCTTCTGGTATTTGCCAGAATTGCCAGATGGCCAGTCCGGCCCTGCCTTGAGGTCTCATAAGACCTCAGAGCTTAATAAATATCTTTTTGGAACACATTAGATTTGGACTGAGTCAGATCTGCTGGATAATTCAAATGTATTTCCCCAAAACGATATTCGAGAGGTTCACACATCTGTACCCCAGATGTATACCTTAGGGCTCACTCGCATAAGTGATGAGTTTCTCTTCCGAGAGAATCAGATCGATTATGGTAATGGCACTCTGCTCAAACTCTGATCCAAGCTTTACTGTGATCCAATGCTTTAGAATGAGAGTATCGTATCACAGGTGTGGAGAAGATGGAAAACTTAAGGATTCTGGGATTGTCATGCGGTTGTTATGACACGTGAGCTTGGCGCCCAATCACTGTTAGTGTCACTGTCCCCACCTTCAGACAAATCGACCATTAAGGCCCCATACACACGTTCAGGAATTGATGCAGAAAATTCCTGGGAAAATTCTGACATTTCTGCCGGTTTTCTGCATGAAAACCGCAGGCGTTTTTTAATGCGTTTTTTGCGCGGTTTTGACGCGTTTTTGACGCGTTTTTGTCGCGGTTTTTCCCAAACATTTCCCAATGCATTAGACAGTGGAAAAACCGCGAAAAAAACGCAAAATTAATGAGCATGTCCGGATTTTTACCGCAATGCGTTTTTCATGCGGAAAAACGCACATCATGTGCACAGAAATTGCGGATTTCATTAAAAATGATAGGATGCTTAATATATGCAGATTATTTGCGGTTTTATAGCGTTTTTATAGCGCAAAAACGCTAAAAAACCGCAAATAATCTGCACTGTGTGAACATAGCCTAAGAGGAAGTAAGGGAGCAGCTGCAGCCTTAACTTCCTCTTGATGTTTGATTTGTCCGAAGGCAGATTCAGTCTCAATAAAAAAGCAGATCTGCACTGCTCCATAGAATAACATTGTTCCAAGTGCTATCCCATAAAACATCAGAGAGCACTCGTCCAAGTTTTACGCTCATATGAGCAACCATTAGACAGATGCTGAAAAACTCAATGTGAAACTTTTTCACTGAGCCTTTCTCCATAGCTTTAACTGTTAAAAGTAGTCATAGGTCAGAAACTGAATCTACACATGGTGGAGTACATTAAATTAACTTAAAGAAACACTCCTCCCATCAAACTTTTTATCCTCTTAATATATTGCAGTCACCATATTATACAGCACTGTGCACATACAATTGCTCATTTGCCTTTCTACCTAGTTAATTCTTCTCTTTTCCATTAGATCTATGACATCATGTGATTAAAGACTGACAAGCTGAATCCTTCTAAGCTCTATGTAGAAACAGAATGTCAATTTTTCATGTATGAGTCATGAGTCACTGCAAAAGTCACTGACAAAGGGGAGGAGGGAACAGTTGGGTCAGGAGTTGAAGAGAGAAATTATAAATGCGGGGACAAGAGATTTCCTGTTTCTACATAGAGCAGAGAAAAGAGAAGAATTAGCTGGGACCAGGTGGCCATCTGATGTGTATGTTGGCCTCCAGTCTCTCCACTGAAAAAAATGGTAGGCAGTTGGAATTTCAATAGTCAATCCTTTTTTTTAAAGGGAGATAAGTCGATGTCCGGCAGCAACTTTCTCCCAGTTGAATGCTCGGATGGAGCTACGCATTCATGTATGAGGGAGTCAGGAGAGATGGCAGTCTGCTAAATGAACGTTCAGCCAACAGATATCTCATGTGCATGATGGCTATAAAAGGTCCATGGCTACCTTAAGACTTTACTAAAAATATATGAGCTAATCTTTATTTCTTTGATCTAGCCCTAAACCATTCCGTAAAGTCAGGTTTCCCTTTGTTACTAAGTATTTGGTGATAGCATTTATTGACATTTACTGTGGAAAAAGCTTTTTGAAACCTAAGGTTTAGCACTTCATATATCAAGCAAGTGCTAATAGGAAACCACGGTCACTGAACCTTAATTCCTTCTGTTAAGTCTTAGCCGAGGCCATTATAAAGCCACCCCAGGCAGTGCTTCATTTATCTTAAAGCCTTCCTTAGGCACAAACCTTTGGTCGACCTCAAAGGTGTACAGAGTTTCCGTTAAGATGGTGACCTCAGAATTCACTGAAATGAGTCAATGCTGAGTCTTGAAACATGACCAGACTGCAGTTGAAAATTTTGCAAGTTTCTAAGGACCCCTTAATTGTTACTTACCCTTAGGCACCTGCCTAGAATAGGTCTTGGGTAATCTAGGACTAATCCTAGGGTTTATCAAGTTTCACTGTTCGGTACACCTACTCACATGCTATAATTATCTACTGAAACATTGTGTTTTCTTCTTTTTCTTTCTTATTTTTATATCTAATGGACCAATTTAGTAGAATGATTTTCTGCAATTTTGCTTTCTTTGAGGGTAGAAAGTCGGAGATGTCTTGGAGACTGCTCGCAGGAACCTGAAGTAATTAACTCCCATCCATTAGCGAAGATTAAAAGCTGCAATGTCTCTTTATTTTTTTTCCTTCAGAATCATTTTCTTTTTCCTTGAGAGCCAACTGCAGTTGAACATAATAGTACATAAATAATTTATGACTAGACTTTAAAATTTAAATCAGGAGCGCAGGATGGGAGCTATGCAAACTGTTATTTTAAGCAATTCAGTCAGATAACAGAAATCACTTTTATGGAGGAAAAAGAACTAAAAGAAGAAAAGATAAAAATCAATTATCCAGATTGCCTCTTCATTTTACATTCCGCTACTTCACTCATCAGCAGCAGTGCAGGCCTCCAAGACGAGACAAGCATCACCTCCCAGTCTTATGACCTTGTGTTGTCACAAGGCTTGAAGACAAGTGGCTACCAGGTTATCTGCTGTGGCTACTGGGTTATCGGCTGTTCTGGAGAAAAGTGAGGACTTGAATATCAGTAGGATTCTTAGGTCTCTTTCACACTTGCGTCGTGTGACGTCCATCGCAATGCGTCTTTTGGGGAAAAAACGGATCCTGCAAATGTGCCCGCAGGATGCTTTTTTTGCCCAGATGGCAGATGTTGAAAAAAAAAAAAAGACTGGCCATGTTGTTCTTCCATATGACTGATCCTTTATTGCCACAGTAAAAAATCTACTACTAAATGAGTCAGCCACCCCTGTTATGTATATAGGCCACCAGTCCCTCTTGTGATGTATATAGGTCCCCAGTACCTTTTGTGATGTATATAGGCCCCCAGCCTCTCCTGTGATGTATATAGGCCCCCAACCCCTCCTGTGATATATATAGGCCCCCAGCCTCTCCTGTGATGTATATAGGCCCCCAGTCCATCCTGTGATGAATATAGGCCCCCAGTCCCTCCTGTGATATATATAGGTCCACTGCCCCTCCTGTGATGTATATAAGCCCACTGCCCCTCCTGTGATGTATATAGGTCCCCAGCCACCCCTGTAACCTACATAGGCCTCCAGCCCCTCCTTTGACGTATATAGTCCCCCAGACCCTCCTGTGATGTATTTAGTCCCCCAGCCCCTCCTGTGATGTATATAGTCCACCAGCCCCTCCTGTGACGTATATAGGCCCCCAGTCCCTCCTGTGATATGTATTGGCTTCCGTCCCTCCTGTGATGTATATAGTCCCCCAGCCCCTCCTGTGATGTATATAGTCCACCAGCCCCTCCTGTGACGTATATAGGCCCCTAATCCCTCCTGTGATATGTATTGGCTTCCGTCCCTCCTGTGATGTATATAGTCCCCCTGCCCCTCCTGTGTCGTATATAGTCCCCCTGCCCCTCCTGTGATGTATATAGTCCCCCTGCCCCTCCTGTGATGTATGTAGGCCCCCTGCCCCTCCTGTGATGTATGTAGGCCCCCTGCACTCCATACTGATGCAAATCTGGAAAAGCAGTTAAGAGTGTAGCAACATGATCAATACCACCTAACATCACAGCCGCACCAAAGAAAAACAGCTCCAGCCATCACATTAGGGGGAGTTAATTAAATGTTTGACAAAATATAGCAGGATAAATTTTAAGTTCATAATTTTGTACAGCTCCCGACTAATGGTGTAAATATCCTAATAGTCTTTGGCAGAAAAAAGGTTTCCCACCTTTCCCTAAAGCATAACTTAAGATATGTGGTTCACATTTACATATAAGTTTCTTTTTCTTCTTCGTAAATTATATTGGTGCTAGTAACAAACACACCTCCCTTTCCATTTGTGAAAAGGGTTTATAAAGACATGGTATTGTTCCAGTATGGATATATATTTTACCTGATGAAGGCTTTTTTTTTACCCGAAACGCGTTGTTTTTACTTGGTACATTTCAGAATAATTTTTTTTTAAATAGGCCGATTTATCACATGTTAACAGTTTTCGAGAGTGCCGACACCAGACTGGATTTCTGTTTCTTTTTACTTTTCTCCTGAATCCGGCATTGTTTTTCTTTTGTCCCTGCGCCTCTCCATTCCTGTGATATGAACTTATCTTCCCTGTATGTTAATCTAGTCTTTATATCTAAGTGGGTGTGGTCCCCAAGTTTTTATGGTAGTAGTCTTGAGAACCACACCCAGTTGGACAACAAGACTTTATATACAGGGAAGAGCGGGCCATATCTCAGGAACGGAGAAACGCAGGAACAAAAGAAAAACAGCGCCGGATTCAGGAGAGCAGCGGCATTTAGACCAGGTAAGAAATTACATATTTATGGTGAGTAACAGATCCTCTTTAAAGTATAGCTTAAACGGTCCTATTATACAGTTATTTATACAATTGCTTCTGATACTAGTTGGGGCTATCTAGAACCAGAGAAAATTGATCAAACAAGTGACCCTTGTAACTAATCCTGCACAACCTTTAAAATTGGCAAATTTCTTCTTTGAAGATATACGTAATGGTCTACAATTTTGTATATAGAAAGAGCCATGATAAAAGCAAATGTCTATATAATGATTTCCAAACCTTTCCAACCGTCCCATATGAACGACATTACTGGCAAGATTCATGGGTTACATCTCTGTTATCATGCTGCATTTCTGATGTATTGTGTAATTCTCCATACTGATGATCATAGAGAGATGATGGACCACCACCAAGAATACAAGTGTTTGATGGGAAGGAAATTCCTGGCTTTTTGCAGGTTTAGTGCATAATGTGGTAACCATATGTTTTATCGGTTCTCCGTAATCAGCATATAATGATCAGCACAACGCTGCTGAGAGAAATCCATCCGGGAATAGGTGTGACACGCACAACTAATGTCTTCCTTACCAGTGCTCAGCTGGGTACAAAAAGAAGAACAGTAGGCAGATATTCGTTGGTGGTGAGCAAACTTTTCTGTATATAAAGTTCTATGGAGATCTGTAACTAACGTTGCAGAAGACTGCTGGTATGAGCTTGTTCACATGTTGCGTTTTTCCCCTCTTTTTTACACCATGTCAATTCTTTGAGCTTTTTTCACCCATTCAAATGAATGGAGGGAAAAAAACGTATAAAAAACACTTGTATTTTACGCAGTGTTTTTCCTGCCAACAATCTAGTATTTGCCACTGATTTTTCTGCTGCAAATACTGAACACGAGCACATACCCTGTCTGCCACAGGCTCCTACCTCCATAGAATTTTAAAAGCACCAACTGTCATCTCTTATCTCAGTCTTGGGAAAATCTGTCTCCACTTAATCTTACCCATGAGTAGAGAGTGAAAGATCAATCTAGGAGGAGAAAGAAGTGGAGTTTTCTGATAAGATGCATTACAAAGCCTCTTATTTTCCCATGTACGATTGATTTTTAAAATAAAAATTCTAATAATTACTCTTTAATTAATTGCCCAAAATGGAGCATAGAAAATATTTAAATGAGGCACCTATTGCACAGTTCTTCACTGTTTTCAATATATATATATTACATTTTTTGGCATTTTTTTATCCATATTGCAACCTGCATTAAAAATAAAAGAAATAGAAATCTTGCAATTATCATACCGGCCACCGGGGCTATTCTACACTCATACTTCCTGTTCTGTCCAGAAATCCAACAGCTCATTAGAGGGCTCTGACCCTATCATATGTATTGATGCATCTAATGAGCATGTGCAAAGGCCATTATAAGGGAAAGGAAGGAGAGTTCTCCACCTAATCAGCATCTATCAATATGCCCCTTTAAATAGAACCTGTCACCTCTTCTCATGTCTCTTTTAGTTAATAATTCTATCACCCATAAAATAGGAATTGTAAATGTGGCACCCCAGGAGTTTGGGTACCACAGTAGTGCTGCCTTCCTCTCGGGGAGGGTAGTGCTATGCTTGGAAACAAGAGGGATCTCTTTGGCAGGTAAATCACACACACAACACCTTCTGAATCCAGGCCAGGAGGGGGAACTCAAAACCTGGTTTTAGGGCAGCTTCCCTGAATAAAGATCCTGGTTTGGAGGAGGAGCGAGTTTAGTCTGGATCAGACAGTCTGGAGAGCAGACAGGAAAGGAGCAGAAGAGATTTCAGGGCTCAAGGAGGCTACAAGTGGGCTTCTGAGGAGCCAAAGTGCAGAAACCAGGTACCGGGAGCCCGAGGCTAGAGTTTAACTGTAGGACACCTAGCAGAACTGGAGGGCACTGAACTACATGTATACTGCCCAAATTAAGCCTGTGGTACAGCAGCACCCTGGAGCCTGGAGTCACCGTGCAGAGACCCCAGAAGGAACGGCTCAAGCTGCCTACCATACAGGTACCTGTCCCAGAACAGGGGAAAGAACCAGGACCTTGTTAGGACATTATAGACAGCAAGGGACTATAGCAAGCGCACAGTGGAAGGCTCCCAACCTGACTTGCCAAGGGGATTCCACTTGTTTCTGGGCTGCGTGGACTCCTATGGTACCTGTTGCCGGTACTCTGGATTGTGGCCTGCCAACTACAGTAAACCGGGTAAAGACTTTACAACTTGTGTCCTTTACTCATTGACCGAGAAACACCTTCATCATAATACACTCTAGGACCCATGGGGACCCCTCTTCACCTGTGAGAAGTGTCACCATCATTGCTGCAACAGCATCCCCCAGAGGACCCCTTTAAAGCAGCGTCGGTCCCCCTGTTGACCGAACACCACAGGTGGCGTCACAACAGACTTATTCACAATTCCCCTTTAAAAACCGTTCCCCTTTACAGTGAGTCCCAGGGCCACGGATCGGGTCGCAGCCACCGTGACATCCCCTTTAATAGCCGTCTGGACCCGATGCCGAGTACCCTGCCCTGGTGGGCGACTCATAATCCCTTTTGTCAGATCTCTACATTGTGTTGCCTATTTATAATCCCTTTTTCTCGGATTTGTACATTGTGCCGTTCATTTCTTATCCCTATTCTCGGATCTCTACATTGTGCCGTCCATTTATAATCCCTTTTATGGGATCTCTACATTATGCCATCCATTTATAATCCCTTTTCTCGGATCTCTACATTGTGCCGTGCATTTCTATTACCTTTACTCTGATCTCTACATTGTGCCGTCCATTTATAATCCCTTTTCTCGGATCTCTACATTGTGCCGTCCATTTATATTCCCTTTTCATGGATCTCTACATTGTGCCATCCATTTATAATTCCTTTTATCCGATCTCTACATTGTGCCGTCCATTTATAATCCCTGTTCTCGGATCCCTAAATTGTGCGGTCCATTTATAATCCCTTTTATCGGATCTCTACATTATGCCATCCATTTATAATCGCTTTTCTTGCATCTCTACATTGTGCCGTCCATTTATAATCTTTTTTCTCGGATCTCTACATTGTGCCGTCCATTTATAATCCCTTTTCTCGGATCCCTAAATTGTGCCGTCCATTTATAATCCCTTTTCTCGGATCTCTACATTGTGCCGTCCATTTATAATCGCTTTTCTTGCATCTCTACATTGTGCCGTCCATTTATAATCGCTTTTCTTGCATCTCTACATTGTGCCGTCCATTTATAGTCCCTTTTCTCGGATCTCTACATTGTGCCGTCCATTTATAGTCCCTTTTCTCGGATCTCTACATTGTGCCGTCCATTTATAATCCCTTTTCTCGGATCTCTACATTGTGCCGTCCATTTATAATCCCTTTTCTCGGATCTCTACATTGTGCCGTCCATTTATAATCGCTTTTCTTGCATCTCTACATTGTGCCGTCCATTTATAATCCCTTTTCTTGCATCTCTACATTGTGCCGTCCATTTAAAATTCCTTTTATCAGATCCCTAAATTGTGCCGTCCATTTAAAATCCCTTTTCTCGGATCTCTACATTGTGCCGTGTATTTCTATTACCTTTACTCTGATCTCTACATTGTGCCGTCCATTTATAATCCCTTTTCTTGGATCTCTACATTGTGCCGTCCATTTATATTCCCTTTTATCGGATCTCTACATTGTGCCGTCCATTTATAATCCCTTTTATGGGATCTCTACATTATGCCATCCATTTATAATTCCTTTTATGGGATCTCTGCATTGTGCCGTCCATTTATAATTCCTTTTATCAGATCCCTAAATTGTGCCGTCCATTTATAATCCCTTTTCTCGGATCTCTACATTGTGCCGTCCATTTATAATCCCTTTTCTTGGATCTCTACATTGTGCCATCCATTTATAATCTTTTTTATCGGATCCCTACATTGTGCCGTTCATTTATAACCCCTTTTCTTGGATCTCTACATTGTGCCATCCATTTATAATCCCTTTTCTTGGATCTCTACATTGTGCCGTCCATTTATAATCCCTTTTATCGGATCTCTACATTGTGCCATCCATTTATAATCCCTTTTATCGGATCTCTACATTGTGCCATCCATTTATAATCCCTTTTCTCGGATCCCTACATTGTGCCGTCCATTTATAATCCCTTTTCTTAGATCCCTACTTTGTGCTGTCCATCTGTTATTCCTCATGGAAATGTTTTGAATTAATAGACAACTAGGTTTTGCCATCGCCCCTTGTCAAAGGGGTGTGTCTCTACACACTACACTTTCGAATCAGGGTTGCCGATTTTGTGAAGTATTATGAAGTAGGGGAATGGTAACACCCAGTTGTCAATTTATTAAAAACATTTCAAGAAGGAATAACAAGAGGAAAATAATAAATATAGGGCTGTAAGACAATGTTTTCCAGTCTATTGTTTTATAGTGATTTACTGACCTGTCAGAAGAGGTGACAGAAGTTCCTTTATCATCAGACATTCTCAGTCTTTTCGGAGGGGATGACAAATCATACCTTGGCTGCTGTGGTCTTACAAATATGGGCCATTATCTCCTCTCGCAAGTGATTAAACATTCCCGATCCTACATTTCATTACATGTTAGTAAGAAATTGATGTGTTATTGGCTTTCGAATCACATGACTGAACAAGTTTTCCGTGTACCCAGAAATGCTTCCTAGCCGTCAAGCCAAGTTCTGTTCTCGCCGGCCCAGCCATCCATTACTAATGAAGTCATTTTAAAGCACAATGGGATATATAGATTTTCTTTAAGTGCATTATTCACTTGCTTTGTTTTTAACTTGGCTGTCCGCTTGGGCATCAATCTTTTGTGACTGTCGACTGCCCACAAATTACGGTAGCACATCTTGCTCTCGTTAATTTTTCATCCAGTGGTGGTTTTTGTGTAGTAGATGTGTGTGAAGGGAGTGGAAGGGAGCATGAAAGGGCAGGCTACGGGCTGTGTATAACTGGATGAGGACAAATGTGTATACATAGCCTTCATTAGGATGCGCTGGTCTCCAAGCCATTTTTCAAAGTGGATAATGGGGAAGGTACATACTCACTAGTGAAAGGGGATCTATCGGAGCAGGCTGTGTGATTTATAGCATCGGCTTCAATGC
Source organism: Ranitomeya variabilis (assembly GCF_051348905.1). Taxonomy (NCBI): domain Eukaryota; kingdom Metazoa; phylum Chordata; class Amphibia; order Anura; family Dendrobatidae; genus Ranitomeya; species Ranitomeya variabilis. The sequence goes on along the minus strand of NC_135232.1, from coordinate 695,960,178 downwards.
CATTTAACTGGTGATTGGCGAAGTTTCTTGTTGTTCCTTTAGTGCGGCCACCATGACTCAAAGAGATTTCTTATAGTCAAAATCACAATTGTCGCCAGTGTAATGTAATATAAGATGACTAGACTCTTGGCAACCAATGATTTTGAAAATGGCTTGCCACAAAGATGCCATTTTGTAATCAGGTGTAATTGTGATCTGTTTACTGAGGACGTCAGGAGCTATGATTAGACAACCCCTTTTAAGAGGATTTGTCGCTTGCCATGAATAGGTCATTTTTTTAATGCCGCTTTTCGCTCAAATTTCACAATGTTTTTCTTTTGTTCCTGCGTCTCTCCTTTCCTGAGATATGACCCAACACAAAAATCAAGTCTTTTTAAGCAAATAGGTGTAATCTTCCCCAAAGAGAAGAGTTGATTATCACGCCCACTTGGCTGATAAGACTAGATTTATATATAGAGAAGATGTTGCCATATCTCAGGAACAGAGAGGGGCAGGAATAAAAGAAAAACATCGCCGGATTCAGTAGAACAGTGGTTTTTACACCAGGTTAAATTACATATTTATAGCAAGTGCAAATCCCATTTAAGTTCCAAAAGCAGGTGAAAAATCTACTGATAGGTTGGTGTCACGAGCAATCATTTTACGCACCTATTACTTTTCAGGTTTGATTCCTTGTGTCATGATCCTACTCTTTAGCTCATACGCTGGACATCTGTAGGGTTAATAAACTTAATGGGGTTAGATGGTAAATGTCTGATCACTGGGATTCCCACTGCTGGGATGTCCACCAACTAACATGGGTCCCGTTTCTAAAATTAAATGGAGCAGTGGTCACATATGGAAAGTATCAATGTCTATAGGACTGGTGGAAATGGCCAAGCACAGTTCCTTAGACTTTGAATGAATGGTTGGTCTTGTATGTAACCATTCAAATGGGAACCTGTTAGCATGATGGGTGATCAGTGGCGGCTCTCAGTAGAGGGAGCCTTAATGGTTAGACATTTATCATCTATGATGTAGATGGATGATGAATGTTTAAGATTCCACTACTTTAAAGGCTTTTTCAGTGGAAGGGGGTGCACTGAGTAGTGAGACCCCCCCCCCCCTTTTTTAACCAGTTTCGTATGGTGATCCTTAGAGAACCCTTCATTTTAGCCATTTCATAATAGGACAAAATTTTATACAACCACCATATAAAGCAGTGGCTCTCCAGCGATTTCAAAACTGTTGATTATCAGTCGCTTTCATTTTTCTAAAGGCTCCCATACACATAAACTAATGTGGGCCGTCCCGCTGATATCGACAGGTTCGCTCAACAGTCTAATATATACGAGAGTGCTGGTCGGGAAGATGATTATCTCGCACGGCCGATTTAGGACTGACAATCTCTCCAGGGGATAAGTTGCTGACAGAGGTGTCTGTCGGTGGCTTTCTCATGGAGAACATCCTACTGCCAGGGGTAAACTCAATTGGTAATTTATTAATCTATCCTCTACGTCTGGAGGAAAAAAGGTTTAAGCATAATAACAGACGCGGGTTCTTTACTGTAAGAGCAGTGAGACTATGGAACTCTCTGCCGTATGATGTTGTAATGAGTGATTCATTACTTAAATTTAAGAGGGGACTGGATACCTTTCTGGAAAAGTATACTTTTACGGGGTATGTATACTAGATTCCTTGATAAGGCGTTGATCCAGGGAACTAGTCTGATTGCCGTATGTGGAGTCGGGAAGGAATTTTTTTCCCCAATGTGGAGCTTACTCTTACCACATAGGTTTTTTTTTGCCTTCCCCTGGATCAACATGTTAGGGCATGTTAGGTTAGGCTATGGGTTGAACTAGATGGACTTAAAGTCTTCCTTCAACCTTAATAACTATGTAACTATGTAACTATTTTCAAAAGGAACAGAAAATGCTAGTCTCCATTTCTTCTATGGCGCTAACAGTTTGCAGTGCAGTCCACAGATTATTTTTACTATTGTCGTTCCATATAGAATTACTTTGAAGAAATAGCAGCTTTGCCACCTGTAGATTTTGCCTTGTGTATGATTCATACAAGAAGGATAATTTCTGACAGTCCTAACTGAACCAGATAAAAGGTTGCACAAGGCACAAAATATCACTTCTTATCATGTCCCATATTTTTCTATGCCTGTCAAAATGTGTCACCATGCAGTGCCCATAACAAAAGGTGCCCGCACTTCTGTGCTTGTCATGTGTGGTTTACAGTTGTCCTTACGACGCAGCCCAACAAAGCATGGGGTTGTCCTCCCTCATTATGTGTCTTCTCCATAATGTCACTGTAGAAGCCTCTACAAGAAAATCCAGGCAGACAGATGGCTTGTACTCTTTTCATTCCTGTATTTTCTATCTTGTTTGTCGTAGCCTGACTCTACATCCGTAGACGGGGGAAGGGAGCACCCGAGCGTGGACACTTCTTCAGGGGAAAACATCAGTGAGCAGAGTTTCGCCGGCCAGTCACAGAGATTTGAACCAGCCGCTGTTGTATCTTCGGGGACATCGGCTGCAGCTTCCTTCTTCATCAGGTACATCAAAATTTCATGTACAGATCCAGGATATTCTCAGACAAAAAAAAAACATCCAGTACATATCAGCAAGAGCGCGGAAATGTACAATACAACCCTATAAATGCACTTACTCCATATCTGAGTTAATAAAGCTGATACAATGCTATGGTGCCCCTTTCACACATCAGTTTTTTGCTATCAGTCGCAATCCGTCGAATTTTGAAAAAAACGGATCCAGGGACCGGTGCCGCCAGATCCTTTTTTTCTCTCATAGACTTGTATTAGCAATGGATGGCCTCGCGTTTCATCCGTCGTTCACCGAATCTGCTGAAAATTGTTGATCCGGTGGCCGGAGACGACGGACAAAGTAACATTTTTTGTCTACGTCGAAAAAATGGACAGCGACGGATCCATCGCCGTCCGTCGTTTGCTAGAATGGAAGCCTATGAGCGCTGGATCCGTCAAATCACGGAATCCGTCGGCGAATTCCGTTTTTTTTTTTACTGAACACGCTCTGATATTTTTAGGATACTTTAGCCAGCCCCCTTAGTCAGATCCGTCAAAAAAACGGATCCGTCGCATCAGTTTTTCACAATCTGTGACGGATCCATCGAGCCATTGAGCCAACGGATTGTGATTGATGGCAAAAAACTGATGTGTGAAATGGGCCTAAGTCTGGTATTGCAGCTAAGTTTAGCTTACAAATGGCATTGCTTTTCTTAAAAAAGAAAAAGAAAAGTTACTTATCCTGGGTTGTAGCCTGTCCAGAGCTGCATTCACCATTTTGCAGACTTTAGAGGAGAAATCTCCCAGCATTTATTGTCAGTTCTGGTGATTTGCATTCTGGGAAGTATCAACAGGGTATTTTCCCATTCCCAATAGTAGCCAGCAGAACTGTGAAGACAGACGCTATAGATTATGACCCTTTCAAGTATCCTAGCTGTGTAGTATGGTCGTAGATAGAAGAACATGTGAGAAGATAGGATGGTATCGCACATGCATTTAGTTTCATCAGTGGTTGCCGACAGACCTGACTGTGTGGGACCTGTGCAAGCGCCCAGAAACTAGTGCTTACGCAGTGGGTCTTGCATGAGTTTCTTTTGCCATGCATCCCTCCATCTGAAGCCATACAGTGGATGGAGAACACTTCTTTCTCAAGATCAACCCTGCCTATCAGCTGTACAGCCATACATTAATTGAATTGTAAGCCATGTATGACTTTAATGAGCCGGGCCCACCAGAATGGATGATGCTCTTAATTAGCAGATTTCTGCTCTGAATCATAGAGTTGTGCAAGGATCCTAGTTGCATAGTATGACCAAAGATAGAGGAACTTGTGACACGAGATGTCTATCTACAATTGTGAAGTTTGCTGTGCATGTGCCAACTGTCTTCTTGTCGCAGTGGGTCTTGTCCAGGTTTCCAGACATTTCTTTCTTGTCATAAGTCACTGATATAGCAGGGATGGGGATTTTAAAACGTATCCTTTATTAAGTAGGTAAAAATTGCAAAAAAAATAAAAATAAATCACAAGCAGAACACATTTTTTCACACAGGTGCCCTCAACCAATTGACAGTGGGGTGTGTAGTACCTAAAATGTTTCAATTGCTGTTTACAGCACAAAAAATGGGACATAGTCCAAATTACCTAAGGACTTGATACTTGAATACCTTGCTCTTAAACTATTGCTTAATGGATACTAGCTCATATCCTCTTATTTAGAAGCACTTATTATTTTCCATATATTTATTAAAGATCCTAATGGTGATTTACACCTCCCATTTTCAGATCATATCCTATAAAGTGCTTTTAGTGCTTTGGCATTGGTTCATCAAGTAGATACAATGGGTAGGAGAATGGAGGAGTCATATGTGTGACCCCCTATATCCACTCTAAACCCCTAAATTCATTATATGGGTACATAGGAAAAACAACTGGGTTGATGTCTCTCCCAGTATGTCATTTTGCAGCATAAAGTAAACAGTGCTCCTTGTATTCACCATGTAAATAGGATGGTCTCTAGGATCATATTTATACTTTCACTTAGTAGGTAAGCACAAAATAATTCATTAAGACCACAATATTTGTCTAAGGTATCAAAATAGAAAAAAGGCTTAGTCACACCCAATTGGCCCGGGGATACCCCAAGTTCAGCGCTTTGCCAATAATCTGAAAAGGTGGTGTCAAACCTTAATCTGTCTTAATCCTAGGGAGACGGAAAACAGATTAAGGCTTGACACCACCTTTTTACATCATTGGCATAGCACTGAACTTGGGGTATTCCCGGGCCAATTGGGTGAGATCAAGCTTTTTTTTCTATTTTGATACCTTAGACAAATATTGGTGTCTTAATTCAGACTGTGCCATTTTTGGTGCTGTAAACAGCAATTTAGACATTTTAGGTACTACACACCCCACTGTCAATTGGTTGAGGGCACCTGTGTGAAAACATGTGTGTTCGGTTTGTAAATTTTTTTTTTTTTGCATTTTTTTCGTCATTAAAAGTTACGTTTTAAAATCCCCATCCCTGCTATATCAGTAACTAGTTTGATGGTTTGGATATAATTACCTGCGGTATAATATTCTCGCCATAAGTCCCCCCCATCTGTGGCCATATTTTGAATGAAGTGATGTTTTGCTGAGGGTCAACACTTTTTCTCTAAAAAGATTGATCTCACCCATCAGCTATGAAGCCTGTGGATTTTCAGCCATGTAATATGTTGGCGAGCTGAGACCACCAGTGTGGATGACTTGCTTATTTAATAGCTGTCTGTTCTGGATCATAGACGAGTCCCAAATGGAAGAGCCCCCTTCTATAACCTCAAGATGCCCTACTACCAGAATTATAATTATAGTAGCACTCGCAGCCAAGTCCTGTAGCCTAGGGGTGAACAAACGCAAAAGGTCCCTTTTGCCTATACGAGAAGACCAATACTATTAGAGGCCCTGTTGAACATTTTGCATTGAGGCCTACAAGCTTTACGTTACACCCCAGTCCATCAAAGCATATAGAAGGGGTTTAACTAGAACGATCAGTACTTTAGACTACTACCTGGCTGTTATAGTATCAATGCAGGAGTACAGACTTCGGGGCTTACATTACGACGATCCTTTTAGAAAAGAAAGATCTGTTAAAGAAAATAAAAATCGAGCCATCTCCAAGAGCAAAAGCTTTTTTTTTTTCCAATATGTCAAGTCTCATAAAAGGGCTGCTTCAGATAATTCTGGCTTTTAGCGTCTATCTGCTGTTTGTTTTCTTCGAGATAGATTGTCTGAAACTTCAGACTCCGCATGTTTGGTATGCTGCGGGCGCCTGCTTGGCTTGCACAATTGAGACATACATCTGAAGCTCAGATAGATTAATATGACAGAACCACATTTACTCCCTAACTGGCTGTGGATTAAAGCATCTCATTATTTACTAATGAACAATAATGTTATACATAATCTATGGGTCGCCATCCTATCACCGGCTCCTGATGGCTCACTGGTAGGCATTTCTTGGTCATTATATTGGCCATAAATACAGTCAATAATTGAGCTTAGTCATAGACTAGACACCTTATCAGCCCCAGGCATGGAGAAGCAGCTTGGAAATATTCATTGTGCTGATTGTGTTGTGACTAAGCATATGATTAAGGTATTGAGCCAATATGCCCCTAATGAAACACACAGCTATATGCATTAATATTATGGAAAACCGCTAAGTGACTAATATGTTTTGTTCAAGGCATCTCAGCCTTCAATTACTTTCTATAAATTGTGTCCGTTGATTCATGGCCAAATTTGGTTTCTTCTGCTCAAAAGGTGTCAATGCTCTTTTTGTGAAATTTCCTACTTGTTTAAATAGGCAATAAGTAATTTCTAGAAAATAATTATCGCGTTTGACCAAACTTCCAAGATGATAGAATTAATACAAACAGATACACTTATGGGCCCACCCACATATAAATATATCATTACAAAATGTAATGATATAGTGATTGCCCAAAGTGCACTGTGAAGTGGAGACCACTCAAAACAAGACGACAAGAAGGAAAACCCTGAAATGGTGGACTATCATAAAATACTGGGCAAGAAATATTAAAAAAAATTGCCTTTATTAAACATATAGTGGTAAACAGTAGTACTGTATAAAAAACATGGGCACGTATCAGGACAGTGTTGTATAAAAATAGATTTAAGAAAATATTTTTATAAATATATAGTTGAATATATGGGCCTAATATAAAAAGTAGCGGACCAGAAGAGAAAACAATGTAGATGAATTAAAATATATTTTTGATTATTGATCACAATATAAAAATGTAATAATTAAAATACATATGTGATCACATAAAACAGCACCCCAAAACAATAAAATATAGGGAAAAATTACATAAAATAAATAGAAAAAATGTGCAAATAAATCGGTGAAAATAGCTACAAATAAATAATGTTGACAAAAATAATTCTATCTATAACTAAATAAGTTAGTGAGGAAATTAGTGATAAAACAGGATAAATAATCATAATCAATCTGTGAAGAAATCAGACCCCCAAAGAGGCAAAAAATTTGTAACAGTGTCCAAATAAAAAATGCAATTAAAGTATTTTAAAAGCAGTGCGTCAAGGAATATAAGGTGCAAAGTGCAGCATGTCAAATGCAAAGAAAAGGACGTATAAGAGTATAAAGTGCAGGTTGCCAATATAATGATAAAAAAGGGGCTGTATACCTTTAAGGTCTGCTAGGTCCAGATAACACGCACACCCCGATGTGCGTTTCGGAAATAAATTCTTTCGTCAGGGAAGATGACAAATGACGAACTGCGGCTTCATGTGATCCATGTATATGTCCAAACTCCCATTTTTTCATTCGATTTTGGACTTTTGTCCTAAACTGTCCCAGGAAAGAACGTGACATTGGGGTTTTCATCTAATATGAGTATATGTACATGGTAGAAACTTGATTCCAGCTCACCCAGTTGCTCTATGCTCATCCACCTGGGGCTCAGACACCGGCCTAAGTAAATCATGAGTAAGACTGCCTAGTGCAGTCGAAACGCATCGACTGGGTTATGTCGACCATGTACATTTTATTTTTTGTATGCACTATAATTTCTTTTGAAAAAGAAAAGGAAAATCCAGTCCTGTTGAGCCGGACTCCAATATGTACATGGTATAGAGACAGGCTTTATGGATGCTTTGAGGCTACAGCTTATGGAGGACCCATTTTACCTCATGAACTTTGGAACAGCTGCCCTTTATAAGCATAGACTCAGATGTGTAACGTGAAGTTCCTGGTTCACCATGCGAGATTTGTGCCCTTTATTTCACTGCCTTTTGACTCGCTTTGGCTACAGGGTGTTGCAATTGATATTTTTGTACATTCTCCAGCTTGAAAATAAAGAAGGTTGAATATAGGCCATAGGTAGGGGAATCTGAGGAAGGCGTAACTGGGGCTTATGCCCTGGGTATTAATGAGTGCCAACAAACCACTTTGACTTGACCAGTGTATTGAGATGTCGGGCTAAAGCAGTGACCTAAAACTTTGCCCCAAGTGAAGGAAAGCCTAATTGCAACTCTGGATATGAAAAAAAGGAGTAATTGGGCATGGCCCAGTCTTCTGCACAACATAGGGGCCCCATACATAGTAGATAGCTGTTCGGCTGACAACTTTTTTCCAGACTCCTCCATACACAGGAGACTCTGCCAACCGATCTTGGGATCTCTAGGAGAGAGCCACTGGCAGACTTCTCTGGTGGTGGCCTATCTCACTGAGAACAAAAGGATTGTCTGTCCGAAATCAGACATGCTGAATCCTTATCTCTCCAATCATCTGTTGGGGCAGGCTCAGAAGGCCCCCATATGTACTGTTGATGGGTTCAGTCGATGTTTGTCTAATTTGTATGGGGGCCTTAACAGTTGAAATTGAATCAGTTTATGGATTCTCTGTTATTGCAAAAAATACTATGGAATGTGTTTTATAATACACAATTTCCTACTTTTCCATACAAAATATTTACTGTATATGAATATTTTAGTTAGGCCTGATTCTTCTTGATTTAAGTTTTTAATATTGTTTTGTCTTATGACCTTTGGACATTTCTTTAGAAACTGAAGCCATAGAAATATTTATATCCACATCATTAAAATGTAAACTTCTAATCAAAGAATGCCTGGACCATGGTAATGCCATGTTAGGATATTATTTAGGAAGAGGTTCTTGCTTTTAAAGGGAACCTGTCACCTGAATTTGGCGGGACCAGTTTTGGGTCATATGGGCGGGGTTTTCGGGTGTTCGATTCACCCTTTCCTTACCCGCTGGCTGCATGCTGGCCGCAATATTGGATTGAAGTTCATTCTCTGTCCTCCGGAGTACATGCCAGCGCAAGGCAATATTACCTTGCGCTGGCGTGTACCCCGGAGGACAGAGAATGAACTTCAATCAAATATTGCGGCCAGCATGCAGCCAGTGGGTAAGGAAAGGGTGAATCGAACACCCGAAAACCCCGCCCATATGACCCAAAACTGGTCCCACCAAATTCAGGTGATAGGTTCCCTTTAACTACCTACAAGTATATAATATGGACCCATAGAGTTCATGTACGCATACTTTGCTGTGTGCATGAGCCCTTACGTAAAGGGCAGGAAGCACCTGCAGAGAAGCGGGGATAGTGGGCGAACAGATGGATTAGTCGAGCAGCAGAGATTAGAATAGATTTGAGGGGTCAAAGAATGTTAGAAGGGAGGCCTCAGAGCAGGAGGTTGCAGTAGTAGAGGTGGGAAATGATGAGGGCACGGACCAGAGTTTTGCAGATACTTGATAAAGGAATGTACAGATTCGGGAAATATTTTTGAGTTAGAGTCGGCGGCAGGCAGTGGCAAGGGCTTCGATATGTGGTTTGAAGGCGATATCAGAGTCCAGAGTTACGCCGAGGCAGCGAGCTTGCGGGATTGGAGAGAGTAAGCAGCCATTGACTTTGATGAATAGGTCTGTTGGGGGTGGGGTGGGGTGGGGTGGGGAGGGTGAGATGGAAAAAGATGATGAATTCTGTTTTGTCCAAGTTAAGTTTTAGAAATCTAGCAGAGAAGAAGGATGAAATAGCGGACAGACATTGTGAGATTCTGGTTATTAAGGAGGTGATATCGGGTCCAGATAGGTAGATCTGTGTTATCAGCATAGAGGTGATACTGAAAGTGGAGGGACTCTATGAGCTGTCCCAGGCTGAAGGTGTAAATGAAGAAGAGTAGGGGCCCTAGAACTGAACCTTTGGGGACACCGACAAATAGGGGGTGAGATGAGGAGGTGGTGTGTGAGTGAGAGACACTGAATGTCTGGTCTGTTAGGTATAAAGTGATCCAAGATAGGGCCAAGTCTGTGATGCCTGTGTCAAAAGCAGAGGACAGGTCCAGGGGGAGAACGGAGTAGTGTCGCCTGGATTTGGCAGTTGGTAGGTCATTGGTGACTTTAGTCAGGGCAGTTTCAGTAGAGTGATGCGGCCAGAAGCCAGATTGTAGGGGGTCAAGGAGGGAGCAGGAGGATTGGTGTGAGGACAGTTCAAGATGGATGTGTTGTTCCAGTAATTTTGAGGCATAGGGGAGAAGTGATATGGGGCGATAGTTAGACAAAGAGGATAAGTCAAGGGAGTCCTTTTTTAAGATGGGTGTGATCAAGACATATTTGAAGCACGAAGGGAAAACTGTTGTGAACTCTGTTTTTGGGCTCCCTCTAGTGGTCACAAGCGGTACTGTGTAGTGTTGTCTTTCTGCAGGTTGGCAGCATCAGCTGGTTCGTTATCCTTGGTTGGTTTCCTATTTAGCTCACCTGGATACTCAGTTCCTTGCCTGCTCTCAATGTATTCAGTGCTCTTCTGATTCCTTGTGACTACCTTGCTCCCAGTCTCTCCAAGACAAGCTAAGTTTTTGTTTGATCATTTTTTGATTATCAGCATTTATTATGTTTTTAGTCCAGCTCGCTAAAATGTGATTTCCTCGCTTGCTGGTTGCTCTAGGGGACTGAGTTTCTCCCCCCACACCATTAGTTGGTGCGGGGGTTCTTGAAATCTCAGTGTGGATATTTTGTAAGGGTTTTTTACTGACCGCACAGACCCCTTTACTATTTTCTGCTATCTAGTATTAGTGGGCCTCATTTGCTAAATCTGTTTTCACCCCTGTGTATGTGCCTTCCTCTTACCTCACCGTTATTATATGTTGGGGGCTTCTATATCTTTGGGGATTATTTCTCTGGAGGCAAGAGAGGTCTTTTTTTCTCTCTAGGGGTAGTTAGTTCCTCAGGCTGGCTCGAGACGTCTAGGATTTTTAGGCACGTTCACCGGCTACTTCTAGTGTGTTTGGATAGGTTCAGATTTGCGGTCAGTCCAGTTTGCCACCTTCCTAGAGCTTGTCCTATGTATGTTACTTAGCTGGAGTAATTTGTGATCCTCAACCACTAAGGATCATAACAGAAAACACCAGTTGTTAGTGACAGGTTGAAGAAGTGGGTTAGGGCTGGAATGAAGACTGTGGTGAGGTTTGGGATGAGGTGTGACTGTATCGGGTCGAGTGCACAGATGGTGAAATGTGATCTTGAGAGTAGAGAGGAAAGTTGATATTCTGTAATGGGGAGAAGCTGGTTTTGGTGGAGAAGGGCTGAGTAATTATGAGGAGGGTCTGTGGGGGTTGTAGGCCAAAACTTTTTCTGATGTTATTTATCTTCTGTTTGAAGAATAATGCAAAATCTTCAGCTGAGATTAGAGGAAAGGAAAGGGAGGAGGTGCTGGGGCGGAGGAGAGAATTGAAAGCGTTGAATAGCTGTTTAGGATTGTGAGACAGGAAGGATATAAGAGACGAGAAGTAGGCTAGTTTTGCTGCAGTGAGAGTGGTCTTAAAATTAGCGAGGGACTGTTTGAATGTGATGAAGTGCTCATTGAAATGGGATCTTTTCGATCTCCACTCAGCAACCCTGGAAGTCCGCCTCAGTTCTTTAGTTAGGCTGGTGTGCCAGGGTTGCCTGTTGATTGTGAGAGTTTTGGTATATGTGAGGGGGCAACTGATTTAAGAGCTGTAGCTGATGTGGTGTTATGTAAAGTAGCAACATCTTATGCATTGAGTAAGGAACTTATGTTTGCAAGAGGGAGAAAGCATTCAGAGAGTAAGTGTACGTTGAGGTCTTTATGATTTCTGCAAGGGTGTGGAAGTTTGTGGAGTGGGGATTGTGCACCTGGAAAGGAGAGGGAATAGAATGTAAGTAGATTGTGAAAAGAAAGATGTAGAGGTGAGTTAGAGAGGTTAGATAGAGAACCATAGTCTATTTCTTAATACTGGTATCTTCTTATGAGACAGAAGGTCTCATGGGTCCCCTTAGGCACCAGGGCCTGGGGGGTGACTACTACTTCTGAATCCCCAATAGCTGTGCTCCTGGCTGAAGACTGACACAAAGTTGAAGGAGACAAAGGACACTGCCTTGTTATTGTGTATGATGAGCCCATAGATCCAGGCAGAGTTCTATGGCCGTAATTAAGGAGGAAGTAGTTTATTGTAGTTGTAAAGCACTTATAATAATTATGTCCATCTGACAAAGGAAGAGGTTATACAAATTAATAGCAACAGTTAGCTATTCCTTTCAAGCCGAAGCACCTGGCGAGCAGAGATGGGAATGTAACCCTTCCTGTGGAATAAAATCCCAGTAACCTGACAGCCGTTTTGTGAAACCTCAAGAAAGTCCAGATGTTCAGCACTGAAAGAAAAAAATGGATCACTGGAGGACAACTTAGGTACTGGAAAAAAGGATTTTAATGAATATCTCTACTTTGCAGGTGGGAGCTGTTTCTTGACATCTCGGCATAAAAACCAGATGCTTAATATTCAGTGAACTCACTGCATGTTAGAAGTTGTGGTGGTAGTGCTCCCTCATGCATTGGAAATGGCAGGAAAATGACTTCATACATCATGTAAAGTTTTGAAATGAATGACTTTAGTGTAGTAAGTTGTGTTCTGTTAGGATAATTAACTGTCCATGAAATTGGCCCTAAGGACCCCTGCCCATATACCCTTTTAGTTCACGCACCCTATGTGGACCCCATCGATCAACTAAGTGACGAACCATCTAAATATTACAGGATAGGTATGCAACTGAAATGTCTTGGCTGGATGTAATTCCCCCGACACAGTCATCTGTTTACTGAGGAGGCCAAAAGATTTGGTGAGACAACCCCTTTAAAGAGCACCTGTCACTTGCCATAAATATCTAATTTTTTACTTGGTGTAAATGCTGTTGGTTTTCTGAATCTGACACCTGCACCTCTCTGTTGCTGAGATATAGCAAATTTTTACTGCATAAAAATCTAGTCTTGTTATCCAAGTGGGTGTGGTCCTTAACTACTCTGTGAACTTCTTTTTGTGCACCACACGCTCTTGGTTAAGAAAATTAGATTCATACACAGGGCAGAAGGAGCCACATCTCTGGAAGGGTGAGGAACAGGAACAAAAAGAAAAACCTCACCAAATTTAGGAGAACAGCAGCATTTACAACAGGTAAAAAGTTACATATTTATGTCAGATGAAGGGTTCTCCTTAAAGGGAATCTGTCACGTGAAAAACGCTATTAACCTACAAATGTAAGGTTAATCTGCCGGTTTATAGCATTCTGAACCTGCCTGGCACCTGTACTTAGTCCTTCCCTGAGGAGAAAATGAAATTTAGTCCCCCTGGCAGCATTCCGTTTTCAGTTATGGGGCGGCATCGGCAGGGTTCTGCCCCCGCCCTGTGTATAGAGAGCGTCAGCTGTAACTGAGCCCCGACACTGACTAAGGCCATGTTCACACTTTGCGGTTTTTACCACGGATCCGCGGCGATTTTGATGCTGCGGGTCCGCAGCAGTTTCCATTGCGTTTACATTTACATGTAATCCCTATGGAAACCGCAAACCGCAGTGCACATGCTGCGGGAAAAACCGCGCAGAAACGCAGCGGTTTACAACCCGCAGCATGTCACTACTTTGTGCAGAATCGCTGCGATTCTGCACCCACAGAAATGCATTGTTCCGCTTACTTCCCGCATGGGGCTGTGCCCACGATGCGGGAAGTAAGCGGATAATGTGCGGTTGCTACCCGGGGTGGAGGAGAGGAGACTCTCCTCCAGGCCCTGGGAAGCATAAATAGTGTAAAAAAAAAAGAATTAAAATAAAAAATGATGCTATACTCACCTCTCAGCACTGCACGCGGCCGTCCGGTCTCAGTTGCTGTGCGAGCAGGGCCTGAGATGACGTCGCGGTCACATGACCGTGATGACGCCGCGGTCACATGACCGTGACGTCACGAAGGTCCTTCTCGGCACAGCATCTTTGGAACCGGAGCGCCGCGTACAGCGCCGAGGAGATCCGGACATCAGAGGGTGAGTATAACCAATTTTTATTATTTTTAACATTACTATTGATGCTGCATATTGCTGCATATGCAGCATCAATAGTATAGGAGTAATCCCGCAGTGGAAACCGCGGAACAAACCGCGATAAATCTGCAGGGATAACCGCAGCGGTTTTGCCCTGCAGATTTATCAATTCCGCTGCGGGAGAACCCGCAGAGCACGCCGCAGAGTGTGCACATAGCCTAACAGCGGCTCAGCATTAGGGTTGGCAGTTAGTCAGGGCCAGGGGTGTGGTGAGTGATGACTGAACCCGAACTGATTCCGCCCCAAAGGCTGAAACCCGAACGCTACAGGGAAGAATAAAGTTCATTTTCTCCCAGCAGTGGGGCTCTATATGTGCAGGGGTCGCCTATTAGCCTGCAGATTAACCCCTTTTTTCACATGACAGGATACTTTTAAGACTTCAATTGATTTTATATGCAAGTCACTTCTGCAGTCTTCCATGAACATACACATACATCAGCTTTGGATTACTTTTATTTTTTTATATGCTGATCTACAATATGCTGGTTTTCCAACTTGCTGGTTATTCTTGCTCATAGATAAAGCACAATAAAATATTAAAAACTACGAATCATAATTCTAAAAAATATTTTTTAAATAATTGTTTTGGGAGAAATCTGCATGCGCAAAAGAAATCGTAATTAAGCAGAGAAGGATAATGAAGTATTTAGCTAAAAGCAAATAGCTTTTTTTTGGGTTTTATTAAGTCGATGAATATTTTGGCAATGGTTCTTGACAGTGTCCAGAAGTAAAATAAAACGTGTATGGAGCAATATGTGAGGCCACAAGAGGAGGTGCTGTCAATTTTTTTTCTTCCCAAATTTTTTCATTTTTTACGGCCCTTCTGTTACATGAGGTAAAGTTGAGGAAAAGGGGCCAGATTGAAAAGAAGCTCTCTCCAAATTCTCAGATTTATCGCTAGTGTAATTGGTAAGGAGCATAAAACATACAAACCATATGTGACTGAGAAGCACGCTATCTTCACTTGCTAGACGCCTGTCGAAGGTTCGAACTGTGCCAAGCAGATGGCATTTGATCTGAAAGCGTAGAAGTGTTTATTTTTGTCGTGTTCCTTGTGATGGGTGTTTTCTTGAACTCCTTTCTGAAGAGATGCGGTTGCATCTAGCCCGGCGTCAGATGAGAATTAATCCCAGATGCGCTCTCTAAACACGACAGTCTCAATACTAAAGGTGCGTTGTGATCATGAATACTTATATTTTCAGGAGAAACAGAACAGTATAGAATGTTTTTTTAAGGAAAAAAAGAGTCTTCAGCCACGTTCACACTATTTGGTCAGTATTTTACATCAGTATTTGTAAGCCAAAACCAGGAGTGGTCCCTATATCATGCTCCATAAGGAATAATGGGCCCCATATAATGCTCCATACAGAATGATGGGCCCAATATATTGCTCCATCCAGAATAATGAGCCCCATATATTGCTCCATACAGAATAATAACCCCATATATTGCTCCATACAGAATAATAGGCCTCATATATTGCTTCATACAGAATAATGAGCCCCATATATTGCTCCATACAGAATAGACCCCATATATTGCTTCATACAGAATAATGAGCCCCATATATTGCTCCATACAGAATAGACCCCATATAATGCTCCATACAGAATAATGGGCCCCATATATTTTTTGGAAGTGCATTTGAACAGCAAGGTGGCTCGTTGTTGAAGGGAATGACTTTTTTTCATCAGTATTTACAAAAGAAAATCCCATGGCAGCCAATATGACTAGTGATAAAAATTCCCAATTAAATGTTACCTGCTTAACCCAGCAGGAAGTACGGCGGCGTCTAAAAATCACTAAAATTGACAAATCTCTGGGCCCGGATGGGATACACCCCCGAGTACTGCAGGAATTAAGTACAGTCACTGATAGACCATTATTTTTAATCTTTAAAGAGTCCATAATAACAGGGTCTGTACCACAGGACTTGCGTATAGCAAATGTGGTGCCAATATTCAAAAAGGGGACAAAAACTGAACTCGGAAATTATAGGCCAGTAAGCTTAACCTCTACTGTGGGTAAAATCCTGGAGGGCATTCTAAGGGATGCTATACTGGAGTATCTGAAGAGGAATAACCTCATGACCCAGTATCAGCACGGGTTTACTAGGGACCGATAATGTCAGACTAATCTGATCAGCTTCTATGAAGAGGTAAGTTCCAGACTGGACCAAGGGAAACCAGTGGACGTAGTGTATATGGACTTTTCAAAAGCTTTTGATACGGTGGCACACAAAAGGTTGATACATAAAATGAGAATAATGGGGATAGGGGAAAATATGTGCAGGTGGGTTGAGAGCTGGCTCAGAGATAGGAAACAAAGGGTGGTTATTAATGGAGCACACTCGGATTGGGTCGCGGTTAGCAGTGGGGTACCACAGGGGTCAGTATTGGGCCCTCTTCTTTTTAACATATTTATTAATGACCTTGTAGGGGGCATTCAGAGTAGAATTTCAATATTTGCAGATGACACTAAACTCTGCAGGGTAATCAATACAGGGGAGGACAATTTTATATTACAGGATGATTTATGTAAACTAGAAGCTTGGGCTGATAAATGGCAAACGAGCTTTAATGGGGATAAATGTAAGGTCATGTACTTGGGTAGAAGTAATAAGATGTATAACTATGTGCTTAATTCTAAAACTCTGGGCAAAACCATCAATGAAAAAGACCTGGGTGTATGGGTTGATGACAAACTCATATTCAGTGGCCAGTGTCAGGCAGCTGCTACAAAGGCAAAAAAAAAAAAAAACATGGATAAGACAGATTCTAAGCCACTTTATTATTTTCCAGAAAAGTCTTTTTACATTTCTTCACCAGCTCCTGCACTATGAAGTTTAAATCACCCTCAGCAAGAAAATGAGATGGTTATTATTACCGTATGCAGCCATGATAAAGATGTCAAGTATACATTTTTATTTAGCTATGACAGGGAGAACAAATCAAGGCTTTGAACACAGTGAGCTTGTGAAACGCTTTGCTATGAAGCATCCACTTTCCCGGGGAATGCATGACTAGCTACATAAACAAACAATCAGTGGGTGCCATCTCCCAACACAGGATGATTAATGTGAGGGACAGAGTTTGCTTGTTCCCAATGATTAATTAGCCCGCTTTCCAGCCATAGATTCCTCTTTTAACAAAAGGTGGCTGGAAAAAAACCAATGTTGCTTCTTTTATTATTATTTTACCACACACTTTGAATTTTTGGATTTTGGAATTCCATCATGCATGACAAGCAGATACTTGCTAAGCACAGTGTATAGTTGTGCCCCTATAGTTACCCACTGCAATAACTTAAATATAGTGTCTTGTTTATAATATATGAATATTGTTTTGTGCATTGAGGAACATTTTTAAAAAGTTTGACTTATATTGCTAGCTTTAAGTTTTTTTTCCTATAAGGGAATTTATGGATCTGCATGGTTTCCAGCCTCCACAAGATCTGAAGCCTGCCTTCCTATATAGGTAAGAAACTGATATGTTCCAGTTGTCGCCCCAATAATCATTAGAATAAAGGATCTGGGCTCCATGATACCCCAGTTGAACAACCATGATGAGGAGGAGCTTACATGGAGTAGCAGTCAAGCATGTGCTTAGTGATTCATTCAAAGTCTGGGGCTCTGATGGAAAAAGCCAACCATAATGGTCAGACCCTAGCATTTAGCCAATACTATATATGTTTGGATTACCATTTTAAGTTTGGCTAGACAAGTTAGAAAACAATAAGTTACTGTGATGTGGAGTCAAGAAGTCCGGAGTCAAATACCAAGAGTGTATGTCAAAAGTAGAGGTGCAAGACAAAAGAGTAAACAGGTCACAGTACATAGTAAGGGGTCCAAAATGCTGCAGTTTGAGCCGAATGGGCTAGGCAAACGAATAGTCAAAGGCAAGGTCTGTAGTCAGGCCACAAAAGATCAGAAGAGCAGAATGCTAAAGTACAAGGAATGCACTCCTCTAAGCAAAGCTATAACTGACAATGGTCTGACCATTGCCAGCCAGCTAAATAGCTAGACAATCACCCTGAAAGGGTGTCACCTGTAGGAAGCCCAGCAGGCCCAGCCTGTAATTGGGCTGCTGGGCAATCCTAAATTTGCATGGGGACAGCTCAGTACGCCCTAGCACCTGATTTGGTGGCTGGACTATTCCTAATTCACAATACGGACATCCCAGTACACCCCTGCCATCTATTAAATGGCAGAGCTGTTACTCACTGTGTTGCTAAGACATAGTGAGTGGCGGATTTGTGATAGTTACCTAGAATAGTAGAATTTCATAACATAATAGATAGGCTATGTGCTTGCAGAATTTTTTTGAAGACGTAAAAAACCACTAGTTTTCCCAGCTGAAATTGTTTCAAAAGAATGATCCTTTTATAGGGGAGTTTTTGGAGAAATGTTCCTTTACCTGAAGGATTTCCAGATGCAGTATTGAAGAAGTTATGAAAAGTTTTGAAAGAGGTTCTCTTTTTTTCCTGAAGCATATTTTTGCAGCCTATTGAATGGACAATGCCTAGTTTGGAAAAGTTTCCTTTGGGATCTGTTTCAAGAAAGTGACATACATTCTTTATTATTTTTTTTTTTACACCAGGCATTTTTCAAAACTTCTGAGGGAAAAAAAAACTAAACAGCAATGTGGATTTCCAATATATATTAATTACAAGAGTTTATGAAACCGTTTTAAGGAAGATTTAGGATTGGATCAGCTTCAGAAACCCTAGCGAAAAACCCTGTGTGAAAACATTTGGGGCATTTATGGTTATTGTTTCCAAACAAGTTTAAGTTTTTATTCCAATCTTTTCTCTTTATTGAATGCCCCTCTAGAAATTGTTTTGGTTTTCCTCAGCCAAACATAATAAAAGTTTGGTCCTTGATATAAACCGCTCTATTCTCATTAATCTGGCTAGACGTTAACCAGGTTCCATCCAGACACTGTCCTCAGTAACTTTATATTTCAGCGCCCGGGGAAGAGCCGTAAGTTTGTTTTATTCGTCTTCTTGACACTAAGCTGTAAAGAGAGAAATCTCACAGGTGTCTTAAAAGACAGCTTCTATTAAAGGGTAGAGGAGCTAAATAAAATAAGTCAGGACATCTTCTAGGTAATGTAGACGGAGCCCGTTCTGCTGAGCCATTAATTGGAAGGAAGGAATGTCAAGATTTTATGAGGTGTCTTCAAGATGAACATAAATCCCCAATAATCATCTAGAATTAGTTGCTAGTAGCTCAGGTTGAGAACTAGATACAGATATAGTGAGCATGAATATTGTGAAGATTAGTATTTCATGCCAATTGACTGAACTTATACGAGATTAGAAATTGTTAATATATGAATATTTTGAACACTAAACCTAGAAATGATTGTTTTAATATAACCGGTGCCGATGCCGTTCCAGCGGTGTTAACACTGGCTCTCCTGGGGAGACCTTGTTAAGTCACGAGATCCCTGTGGCTAGTCAGCACTGGCTTTCCTCTCCCCTTCTATGGATATAATTGACATCCGGAGGAAGTCAGAGTCAGAGCTGGGAGAGTGAAGCCAGCGCTGATTGGCAGCAGAAATCCCTTGTAAGACTGGTGCCAACAATGCTGGAACAGCGCCGACACCTGAGGCGACTATAAGTGTTAATATTTAACTTGGTGAAACATAGGGATCCAGAAGAGGTTTTCCGAGTATTGGACGTCCTCTTTAATATATATCTCAGTTTTAATTGTAGGTCATTAAAGGGGAAGGTTTTTTTTATACTTTCCAACTTTTTGTGTATTTTCCGTGTGGTTTGTATTCAATAGAGAACAGTATTTCTTGTGTCAGCTCATGACCAGCTCTATATATGAAGGGGGCTGGCTGAATGACTTATTTTAATAACTAAACCAGTCCACTTCTTTTTCTATGCAAGACGTGACGGAGAAGGGGGCTACTGAAATAAACTGTTAGCCAGCCACTTTCACACACAGTATTGGGTTAAGCCAGATATAACCCAAAGCTATTAGGACCTGGGACTGACATTCACACCATAATATGGGGTTACCTTAAAGAAGCTCTCTCATCAAAACTTTTAGCCCCTGAAAGGGGATATCCAGGACTTTGTGAAAAGCAAAAAATGTGTGTAAGCACTAACAGGCAGGTAGTTGCTACCTAACTACCTGTTGTGTCCGTCGGCATTCTCCCCTGGCACAGAGCCGTCACAGATCCCTCCTGACCAGGAATTCAGTTGCCTCTGCTGATATCACACTGACAAAGCGGTAGCTTCTTTTACACCCTGCTATGTCATCGGAGCATAACTTTCGATGTCATGCAGATTGACAATCGGCTCCCCCAGTTAAGCAGCAGGGATATGGCTGTCAATTATTATTATTATTATTATTATTATTATTTATTGTTATAGCGCCATTTATTCCATGGCGCTTTACATGTGAGGAGGGGTATACATAATAAAAACAAGTACAATAATCTTAAATAATACAAGTCATAACTGGTACAGGAGGAGTGAGGACCCTGCCCGCGAAGGCTCACAATCTACAAGGGATGGGTGAGAATACAGTAGGTGAGGATAGAGCTGGTCATGCAGCGGTTTGGTCGATCGGTGGTTACTGCAGGTTGTAGGCTTGTTGGAAGAGGTGGGTCTTCAGGTTCTTTTTGAAGATTTCGATGGTAGGCGAGAGCAGGGCCGGACTGGGACTAAAATTCAGCCCTGGCATTTGAAGTCACACAGGCCCACTTGTCGCATGGTGACTGTATAATATCTTTGTACACTTGTAGGCTACAAGAAGTGAGGGGAGTGTAACACGACTATATAACATATAATTACAGCTGTATCCAGCATTACAGCTCAGTCCCCATAGAATGTAATACAGCACAGCCCCCATAGACTATAATACAGCACAGCCCCCATAGAATGTAATACAGCACAGCCCCCATAGAATGTAATACAGCACAGCCCCCATAGAATGTAATACAGCACAGCCCCCATAGAATGTAATACAGCACAGCCCCCATAGAATGTAATGCAGCCAGCCCCATAGAATGTAATACAGAACAGCCCCATAGAATTTAATGCAGCACAGTCCCCATAGAATGTAATGCAGCACAGCCCCCATAGAATGTAATGCAGCCAGCCCCATAGAATGTAATGCAGCACAGCCCCCATAGAATGTAATGCAGCACAGCCCCATAGAATATAATGCAGCACAGCCCCATAGAATATAATACAGCACAGCCCCATACAATATAATGCAGCACAGCCACCATACAATGTAATGCAGCCAGCCCCATAGAATATAATGCAGCACAGGCCAATAGAATGGAATGCAGCCAGCCCCATAGAATATAATGCAGCACAGGCCCATGGAATGGAATGCAGCCAGCCCCATAGGATATAATGCAGCACAGGCCCATGGAATGGAATGCAGCCAGCCCCCATAGAATGTAATGCAGGCAGCCACCATACAATATAATGCAGCACAGCCCCCATAGAATGTAATGCAGCACAGCCCCATAGAATATAATGCAGCACAGGCCCATAGAATGGAATGCAGCCAGCCCCATAGAATATAATGCAGCACAGGCCCATGGAATGGAATGCAGCCAGCCCCATAGAATATAATGCAGGCAGACACCATACAATATAATGCAGCACAGCCCCCATAGAATGTAATGCAGGCAGGCAGCCCCCATAGAATGTAATGCAGGCAGGCAGCCCCCATAGAAAGTAATGCAGGCAGGCAGCCCCCATAGAATGTAATGCAGGCAGGCAGCCCCCATAGAAAGTAATGCAGGCAGGCAGCCCCCATAGAATGTAATGCAGGCAGGCAGCCCCCATAGAATGTAATGCAGGCAGGCAGCCCCCATAGAAAGTAATGCAGGCAGCCCCCATAGAAAGTAATGCAGGCAGCCCCCATAGAATGTAATGCAGGCAGGTAGCCCCCATAGAATGTAATGCAGGCAGGCAGCCCCCATAGAAAGTAATGCAGGCAGGCAGCCCCCATAGAATGTAATGCAGGCAGGCAGCCCCCATAGAAAGTAATGCAGGCATGCAGCCCCCATAGAATGTAATGCAGGCAGGCAGCCCCCATAGAATGTAATGCAGGCAGGCAGCCCCCATAGAAAGTAATGCAGGCAGGCAGCCCCCATAGAATGTAATGCAGGCAGGCAGCCCCCATAGAATGTAATGCAGGCAGGCAGCCCCCATAGAAAGTAATGCAGGCAGCCCCCATAGAATGTAATGCAGGCAGGCAGCCCCCATAGAATGTAATGCAGGCAGGCAGCCCCCATAGAAAGTAATGCAGGCAGGCAGCCCCCATAGAATGTAATGCAGGCAGGCAGCCCCCATAGAAAGTAATGCAGGCAGGCAGCCCCCATAGAATGTAATGCAGGCAGGCAGCCCCCATAGAATGTAATGCAGGCAGGCAGCCCCCATAGAAAGTAATGCAGGCAGCCCCCATAGAATGTAATGCAGGCAGGCAGCCCCCATAGAATGTAATGCAGGCAGGCAGCCCCCATAGAAAGTAATGCAGGCAGGCAGCCCCCATAGAATGTAATGCAGGCAGGCAGCCCCCATAGAAAGTAATGCAGGCAGGCAGCCCCCATAGAATGTAATGCAGGCAGGCAGCCCCCATAGAATGTAATGCAGGCAGGCAGCCCCCATAGAAAGTAATGCAGGCAGGCAGCCCCCATAGAATGTAATGCAGGCAGGCAGCCCCCATAGAATGTAATGCAGGCAGGCAGCCCCCATAGAAAGTAATGCAGGCAGGCAGCCCCCATAGAATGTAATGCAGGCAGGCAGCCCCCATAGAAAGTAATGCAGGCAGGCAGCCCCCATAGAATGTAATGCAGGCAGGCAGCCCCCATAGAATGTAATGCAGGCAGGCAGCCCCCATAGAAAGTAATGCAGGCAGGCAGCCCCCATAGAAAGTAATGCAGGCAGCCCCCCCCCCAATAGCTCCACAATCCAGTCATCACTCATTGATAAAAAACAAACAAACACACTACTCACCTCTCTCCTCGTGTCCCGCGCTGCTCCTGGCTCCGGCCTCAGCAGTCGCAGTCTGCCCGCCCGGTCACACAGCAGGTGCGCGATGATATGACGTCATCGCGCACCCGCAGTGTCAGCGGCAGGCAGAGCGGGGAATGATGGGAGAGGGGGCGTCAGCAGACGCTCTCTCCTCCATCATTGCATTCAACTGTACTGGCGTCTATGACGCCGGTATAGTTGAATGCGGGGCCGGGAGTGTGCCGCGACAGCGTGGGGAGTGTGCCGACAGCGGCACATTCGAGCGGCCCACTACTGCCATCGGCCCTTCTGGCATTTGCCAGAACTGCCCTATGGCCAGTCCGGCCCTGGGCGAGAGTCTGATGTGTTGTGGTAGAGGGTGATACGCGAGAGAAATCTTGTATACGATTGTGGGAAGAGGAGATAAGAGGGGAGTAGAGAAGGAGATCTTGTGAGGATCGGAGGTTGCGTGTAGGTAAGTACCGGGAGACGAGGTCACAGATGTATGGAGGAGACAGGTTGTGGATGGCTTTGTACGTCAAGGTTAGGGTTTTGTACTGGAGTCTCTGGGCAATGGGGAGCCAGTGAAGGGATTGACAGAGGGGAGAGGCCAGGGAATAGTGGGGGGGACAGGTGGATTAGTCGGGCAGCAGAGTTTAGAATAGATTGGAGGGGTGCGAGAGTGTTCAAGGGGAGGCCACAGAGCAGGAGGTTGCAGTAGTCAAGGCGAGAGATGATGAGGGACATCAATCAGAATGATGTCGGCAGTCCCACCCTGTTAACAGAGCACAGAGGAAAAGAAGCTGCCGCTCTGTCAAAGTGACGTCAGCAGAGGCAGCTGAATCGCCAGAAGGAGCGGTCTGTGAGTTCTTTGTGCTGGGGAAGAACAACGCCGGGCACAATAGGCAGTTAGGTAGCAACTACCTGCCTGTTAGTGCTTGTTTTTCAACATGTTCCAAATATCCTGTTAATATATTGCAATCACCATATTATATAGCACTGTGTGCTTACTATTGCTCATTTGCCCTTCTACCCAGCTAATTCCTCTCTTTTCCATTAGGTCTATGGCATCAAGTGATTAAAAACTGACTAGCTCAATCCTTCTAAGCTCTATGTAGCAGCAGGAGGTCAGTTTTTCTTGTATGAGTCATGAGTCACTGCAAAAGTCCTTGGCAGAGGAAGAGGAGGGAGCAGCTGGATCAGTAGTTGAAGAGGGGAATGATAAGTGCAGGGACAAGAGACTTACTGTTTCTACATAGAGTGGAAAAAAAGAAAAGTATTAGCTGGGTAGAAAGGCAAAATCAGCAATTGTAAGTACACAGTGCTATATTATATGGTAATTGTAATATATTAAGAGGATAAAAACTTTGTTGGGAGGAGGAGTGCTTTAAAACGAGCTTATTAGTAAGTTCTATATGCGTATATTCCAAGCTGATTTACGCCTATTTGTTCAAAGTATTCAATCCTCTCTAAATCACAAAAATGCTGGCCGCTTATTAAAGGGGAACGTAGGAACTGCACACTGTTTAATAGTAAGCACTAACTCATGGGATCACTCAAGTCGAGATCGTAGACAGACAGTTTTACCAATCGGCTCTAAATGACTGAAGATTTGGAGCTCTGTATCAGAAAAATAAAGCTCCAACATTATGAATATTATTAAAAAATTGTAACAAAATGTGGTTGACATTCAATAGTGGAGATAAATCAAAGTAGGGTGAAAACGTATTATTTTTGGCCCCGTATGTATTTGCATTGTGCTGCCTTTCAGAGCATTCCCTCTATATTGAGGCCATTATAGAGTGCCACTAGCAGAGCAGACAGGTATTTAGGACAAATTAATTGCTTTTGCAGAGCCTTGCAATGCACATACTCACAAGAGTCGTAAAAGTCAATGGACATTGTTAACAGCAATAAAAAAGCATTCTGCCTCTTTGCAGCCGGCCAAAATGCTCTCTAATATGTACTTTAGTTTTATGGCTTTGCAATTTTAAAAGTAGAGAGGTGTTTTTAGTGCACCTTTAATATCGGTCAGATGGCCCACATCTTTATCTGTATTATTGTAGCAGTGCAGTGAATATTATCTATTGGCCTCTTGCGTCACGGTTTGTTCCAGCTGCGCTCTGAACATAAGGATTTTGGGACAAGTTCTTTTGGACTTTTTTCATGTATCTCCTGAATAGTAGTAAAGTGCTACAGAATATGTTGGTGCTATAAAAATAAAACAATGATTTCTTTTTTATTATTTATAATTTACTTTATTATTATTCTGTTCCGTGTGCGCTCAGGCGAGAGCTGCGCACTTCTGAGTAGTCTTTAAGGGGGTCTCAAGACCCAGAATGCCAACAATCTGCAAATAATTTAAAGGTCAAAAAAATAGTTTACACTTCTGGCATTTGTACTCAAGACGATGATTTCACGCAGTGACCCCAACCTTTTTGGGTAACCGAGAGGGATTCATTACCCCCCACTGGTGCAGATTTCATTTGTCCCACATTTCACCATTTGGACTCACCTGGAAAATCAGCTGCATATCTGACCTGTATGGATGAACCTTTAAAAAAGGCAAAATAGTTAAAAAGTCTATAATTTACCATATTGTTATAACTACATTTTCCTATGCCGGTTTCACACGTCTGACATTTACTTTCTTACCACAAACCTGCTATGAGTCTCTGGTCCCAAACTTAACAGGCTCTGATATGCCAATCACAGAATGTTAGAGTTGGAAGGTACCTACTAGGTCCTTGTGTCCAACCCCCTGCTCCATACAGGATTCACTAAGCCATCTCAGACAGATGTCTGTCCAGCCTCTGTTTGAAGACTTCCATTGAAGGAAAACTCACCACCTCTCGTGGCAGCCTGTTCCACTCATTGATCACCCTCACTGTTAAAATGTTTTTTCTAACATCTAATCTGTATTTTCTCCCTTTGAGTTTCATTCCATTGCTTCTCGTGTTTCCAGATGCTAATGAGAATTAGGATGATTCCTCTACACCAATGTTCCCCAACTCTAGTCCTCAAAAGACTCCTCAAGAGCCACGAACAGGTCATGTTTTCAGGATTACCTTAGTATGCACAGGTGATGGAATTATTGTCTGTGCAGTTACTGAAATTATCACCAGGGCAATACTAATGAAATCCTGAAAACATGACCTGTAGGTGGATCTTGAAAAATGAAGTTGAGGAACAGTGTTCTACACTATGACATCCCTTCAGATATTTGTAGATAGCTATTAAGTCTCCTCTTAGCCTTCTTTTTTGCAAGCTAAACAGTCCCAGATCCTTTAACCGTTTCTCGTAGGACATAGTTTGCAGTTCGCTCACCATCCTGGCTGCTCTTCTCTGAACTCTCCCTAGTTGAGACTGTTGCGTTCTACGAGACTGTTGCGTTCATGTCAGGAGACCATTGGCTGGTCCGTACATTGTGGGCTGTCATGTGGTTGTTTCTAAAGCAGTTTGTTCCTCTTGTGTGGCAGTCATAGGGCCAAGAATTCATGAGCATCTACACTGGCCAATCGTGACTGTCAAACAATTGCCAATCAGCTACATGGAAGCAGACCCACGGTCGTTCAATAGCCTCTTTAGACTGACAGACTGCACTTCCATTGACACTGAACTATCAGTAATATGATCGTTCTGTGCTACCATTGTTCTCTGCAACACATGCACGGTTTAGGGTATGTGCACACGTCAGGATTTCTTGCAGAAATTTTCCTGACAAAAATCCGGAAATTTCTGCCAGAAATCCGCATGCGTTTTTTGCGCGTTTTTTTGGCGCGTTTTTGACGCGTTTTTTTTTTTTTTTTGGCGGAAAATTTGCAGATTTTTTGCGTTTTTCTCCTGACACTCCAAAATCATGGGAAATCCGCAAAAAATCCCCAAAAAGAATGAACAAGTTCATTCTTTTTGCGGATTGTGTTTTTTTTTTTTGCGGAAAAAAACGCAACATCTGCACAAAAATTGCGGAATGCATTCTAAATGATAGGATGCATAATGTAAGCGTTTTTTGTGCAGAATTATAGCGTTTTTATCAGGGAAATCCGCAAAAAAACGCTAAAATTCCTGAAGAAATCCTGACGTGTGCACATACCCTTTCAACAGAAAAGAGCAATCTGGTGTGACATGTACACAGGCTGGGTGACTGGTTGACCAAAGACAGTTTACGAAAAGATTTAAAATGGCTACTTTTATAGTGGATACTCACAAACTAGCACACCCCAACCAGCCGTTCTCCTCTGGGCATGCAGCTTTTACATTAATTTGCCTGACTATCGTTCAGGGGAATGACAGCTTTGACCTTTTTTTCTTACTGCACGAGGAAAGATTATGTTTTTTTTCTGTTTCTAGATAATATTTTTAATTTTCAGCAGATGATTATTGGTGTAATTCAATTACTGGAGACTATAAAAATGCGGCTCCTACTTAAGAGACATTTTCAGTCCATTAGGAGAGATAATGCTGAACTGAGGCCTATTCCTGTTTATTATATATTTATCCATGTGCGGGAGGTGCTATGTCATTATGACTTCTTGTTATGCCGAAATATGCTGTCCTTAGTTATATTGCTGTGAAGTTTATAATGAGTAGCGATACATTTCTGTGTGATCATCGCTCCCTGTTATGGTGCTATGAGTTAGATCCGAAGGCCTAAAGCCGGCCATAATAATAACCATAATCATTAACCACCCAGTTATTCATTAGGATTGGTAACGATAATTATTTTGCCTGCTGTATGAAATTAAATTTACTTAGTTTCCTAGAAACTTTCAGTAATCGGCACCGATCACCAAAGAATTTATCAGTAAAACGTACATTTTTTCCTACAGCGGCCACTACTGGTGAAATGTAGTGTTACACATTGGCCTTACAAAGAAATGCTTGACTGTTGTTGGTCCATTTTCTTTCATGCTGTACCGTAAATGATAAGAACATGTTTCTTAGTTTGTCCCATTTTCAAGATATTGGTGCTGTTGTGCCCATTGATTTGCTCTAAAGGCTCCGAACAAGAATACATTTTCACCTTTGACTCCTATGATCTAAATCCCTTTCCATGCTTGACAGCTAAGTACAATTTCACCATCCATGTAGCATATCTAGTGCATCCATTTTATTTTCAAGATCTCTGCATGCTGTCAGTGAATAGGATTCATTCTTCCAAGGGCTTGATAAATGGAATAACACAGCAAAGAGTTTATTTCGGGTGTATCCAAAATCGACAGCACTCATATCTCTCCTTGTGGTTAGTTTGCTACACTGTATCAGTGCAGGTAAAGTGGAGACCGTGTAGCAAATCTTCAGGTGTGAGGAACACTAGGTCTGTACCGGATTTTAAACAAGAATGCTTTCATTATCTTAACAGCAAGCAGAGTTTTTGAAATTAGTGAAACATTGAAACAGAACACTGGGCAAAGTTGTAGAACTTCATTATTGAATGGATTTACATGAATGTTATAGGGAAGGTTGTCTTAGAAAATGGGAAATTAAAAATATTATGCCATGATGCATGTGTCAGATGTTATTAACCTTGTGTCTCGGGTCAGACTGTTCTGATGAGTCAGGTGACAGCTAGTAAAGGGTTAATCACAGCTGATCAATATAAAGTGACGATGATTTACTGTGCACCAAGGACACAGATGTGGCCAGACCCGAGGATGTGCCTCCCTGGTCTTCATATATAGTACACTAATGCGCAGCGTTTATTTTTAACCTTCTTGTCTAGATGTGGTTTTTAATGCTTTTATCTCCAAGGACATGAAGCTGCCGGCTTTATATATAGATAAATACCATTAGCGCGGCTGCCTATACGATTACACCAGACTCAGGGCAAAAAGAAGTCTTTAAAGTGTATTTTTTCCAACCTGACTGTTCTGTCTCTCCTATCTATACATCTATTATCTATTTATCGATCTATCTATCTATCCATCTATGCCATATTTATCTATCCATTATCTATCTGTCCATGTCATATCTATTGTGTATCTGTCGGTCTATCGCTGCCCATGAATTTATGAGAAGTGACGATGGCACTGTATGCATATAACAGCGCACTCCGGTTACGCAGCTATTAACCCTGTGTGACCAACTTTTTTACTATTGATGCTGCGTATGCAGCATCAATAGTAAAAAGATCTAATGTTACAAATAAGAATAATAAAAAAGAAAAGGTTATTCTCACCGTCCGACGTAGTGGCTCTCCTCAGCAGTGCAAGCGACAGGTTCCGGTGCCAAGGATGCTATGCGAGAAGGACCTTCCATGACGTCACGGTCATGTGACCGCGATGTCATCACAGGTCCTGCGTTCATACCAACCCTGGGACCGGAAGCTGCCGCGTGCTCCGCACACAGGCGCCAGGACTTCAAGGGGCCTTCGGAAGGTGAGTATATGTTTATTTTTATTTTAAGTATTTTTTAACCACGCATATAGTGCCCACATTGCTATATACTACGTGGGCTGTGTTACATACTGCGTGGGCTCTGTTATATGCTACATCTCTGTGCTATATACTAACGTGGCTATGTTATATACTGCGTGGCTGCTATATACTACATCGCCTGTGTTATATATTACGTGGCCAGTGTTATATACTGCGGGGGCTGTGCTATATACTGCGTGGCTGCTATGTATTGCGTGGGCTGTGCTATATATTACGTGGCCAGTGTTATATACTGTGGGGGCTGTGCTATATACTGCGTGGCTGCTATATACTGCGTGGGCTGTGCTATATATTACGTGGCCAGTGTTATATACTACGTCGCCTGTGTTATATACTGCGTGGCTGCTATATACTGCGGGGGATGTGTTATATAGTACGTGGGCTGTGTTATATACTGCGTGGCCACTGTTATATACTGCGTGGCCTGTATTAACGCAGCGGGTATTCTACAATATGTATGTATGTATGTATATAGCAGCCACATAGTGTATAGCACAGGCCACGTAGTATTTGTCTGCTATATACTACATGGCTCCTATATACTATGTGGCCTGTGCTATATACTATGTGGCTGCTATATACATATATACATACATATTTTAGAATACCCGATGCATTAGAATCGGGCCACCATCTAGTTATTAATAATAAAGGTGCAATCACAACCCAGGGTCCACCGTGCAGTAAACTGAATAACCGGAACAGCCAGAATTCTTAGGGCACAGGGCCAGCCCTGAACACATGCCGACACAGAACACTGACGTCCCACTGGTAGCAGATATGGAGCTAAACACACCAAACACACAGACAGAGCAGTAGCGCATACAACCACACATACACCAAACACAAGTGACACTAGCACGCCCGCATGCTTCGCTTAAAGCCCTTTATGCGCTAGGCTCCACCCCAAACACTCACGCCCTGTCGGACGGGGCGTCGCCCGTGGGCCAATCCAGAGCTGGCACATCACCAGAGCAGAAAGCATCCAAGCACCAATGACAAGTGCCACATCACGGACATGCTCAGTAAGGTGATTTCTGGACTTAGACTCCAGGAGTGGGGCTGCCTCTGTATACCACTGGTTACCACAGACTTTAGCTGGAGAGCCAGCAGTAACCACACATATTACAGGAGCCTGAGCAAGATGCTGGCACCAACATCTACGCTAAGCAGCAGAACTGGTGGCAGGACCTTGAATGGGAGACCAGAGCAACATACAGTGCCTGTGATACATCCCACCTGGCAGAGAAATCCTGGCGTCTAACACATTGGTGGTCAATTAACCCCTTTCTGCCATTGGATGTACTATTCTGTCCATGTGGGGTGGGCCCTACTTCCCAAGGACGGGATAGTGCAATCAGCCGCGCTGATGGGGGGGAGCGCGGCTGGGTGTCAGCTGACTATCACATCTGGCACTATGTGCCAGGAGCGGTCACGGACATGATTGCAGTGTTCCGGCAGTACAGGGAGCCCCCTCCCTGCGCGCTTCCCTGAGACGATCTGTACAAGGCGATGTGCTCACCTTGTACCGAGCGTCTCCTCCTTGCAGGCCCCGGATCCCAAATGGGGCTGCATCCGGGTCCTGCAGGGAGGTGGCTTCACAGCGCCTGCTCAGAGCTGGCCCCGGGAAGCCTCCCTGCTGTGCAAGTCAGGTTGCTGATCTGACACAGTGCATAGCAAAGTGTCAGATCAGCGATCTGTCACTTTACTGTGATGCCTCCCCCAGGGCAAAGTAAAAATGTAAAAATAAAAAAAATAAAAATTCCTAAATAAATAATAATAATAAAAAAAAATATTATTCCAGTAAATACATTCCTTTAGCTAAATAATAAAAAAAACAATAAAAGTACACATATTTAGTATCGCGCATCCCTAATGACCCGACTTATAAAACTGCTCCACTGTAAAAAAAAAAAAAAACGAGGCAAAAAACAACGCGTTATTATCATACCGCCGAACAAAAAGTGGAATAACATGCGATCAAAAAGACGGATATAAATAACCATGGTACCGCTGAAAACGTCATCTTGTCCTGCAAAAAACGAGCCGCCATCAGCATAATCAGAGAAAAAATAAAAAAGTTATAGTCCTCAGAATAAAGCGATGCAAAAATAATTATTTTTTTATGTAAAATAGTTTTTATCATATAAAAACGCCAAAACATAAAAAAATGATATAAATGAGGTATCGCTGTAATCGTACTGACCTGAAGAATAAAACTGCTTTATCTATTTTACCAAAAGCGAAACGGTATAAACGCCCCCCCAAAAGAAATTCATGAATAGCTGGTTTTTGGTAATTCTGCCTCACAAAAAACGGAATAAACAGCGATCAAAAAATGTCACGTGCCCGAAAATGTTACCAATAAAAACGTCAACTCGTCTTACAAAAAACAAGACCTCACATGACTGTGGACCAAAATATGGAAAAATTATAGCTCTCAAAATGTGGTAATGCAAAAAACATTTTTTGCAATAAAAAGCGTCTTTTAGTGTGTGACGGCTGCCAATCAAAAATCCGCTAGAAAATGCACTATAAATAGTAAATCAAACCCCCCTTCATCACCCCCTTAGTTACAAAAAATTAAAAAAATTTTAAAAAATGTATTTATTTCCATTTTCCCTTTAGGGTTAGGGCTAGGGTTAGGGCTAGGGTTAGGGCTAGGGTTAGGGTTAGGGTTGGGGCTAGGGTTAGGGTTAGGGTTAGGGCTACAGTTAGGGTTAGGGTTGGGGCTAAAGTTAGGGTTGGGGCTAAAGTTCGGGTTAGGGTTTGGATTACATTTACGGTTGGGAATAGGGTTGGGATTAGGGTTAGGGGTGTGTTTGGATTAGGGTTTCAGTTATAATTGGGGGTTTCCACTGTTTAGGCACATCAGGGGCTCTCCAAACGTGACATGGCATCCGATCTCAATTCCAGCCAATTCTGCGTTGAAAAAGTAAAACAGTGCTCCTTCCCTTCCGAGCTCTCCCGTGCGCACAAACAGGGGGTTTACCCCAACATATGGGGTATCAGCATACTTAGGACACATTGGACAACAACTTTTGGGGTCCAATTTCTCCTGTTACCCTTGGGAAAATACAAAACTGGGGGCTAAAAAATAATTTTTGTGGAAAAAAAAGGATTTTTTATTTTCACGGCTCTGCGTTATAAACTGTAGTGAAACACTTGGGGGTTCAAAGTTCTCACAACACATCTAGATAAGTTCCTTGGGGGGTCTAGTTTCCAATATGGGGTCACTTATGGGGGCTTTCTGTTGTTTGGATACATCAGGGGCTCTGCAAATGCAACGTGACGCCTGCAGACCAATCCATCTAAGTCTGCATTCCAAATGGTGCTCCTTCCCTTCCGAGCTCTGCCATGCACCCAAATGGTGGTTCCCCCCCACATATTGTGTATCAGCGTACTCAGGACAAATTGGACAACAACTTTTGGGGTTCAATTTACACTGTTACCCTTGGAAAGATACAAAACTGGGGGCTAAAAAATAATTTTTGTGGGAAAAAAATAATTTTTATTTTTACGGCTCTGCGTTATAAACTGTAGTGAAACACTTGGGGGTTAAAAGCTCTCGCAACACATCTAGATGAGTTCCTTAGGGGGTCTACTTTCCAAAATGATGTCACTTGTAGGGGGTTTCAATGTTTAGGCACATCAGTGGCTCTCCAAACGCAACATGGCGTCCCATCTCAATTCCAGTCAATTTTGCATTGAAAAGTCAAACGGCGCTCCTTCCCTTCCGAGCTCTACCTTGCGCCCAAACAGTGGTTTACCCCCACACATGGGGTATCAGCGTACTCAGTACAAATTGTACAACAACTTTTGGAGTCCAATTTCTTCTCTTACCCTTGTGTTGTGAATTTGGATTCTGGGCTCCCCCGGTGGCTACTGGTGGAATTGAACTGGTGTCTTCATCTTCTCTGTTCACCTGTTCCCATCAAGATGTGGGAGTCGCTATATAACCTTGCTGCTTTGTTAGTTGCTTGCCGGTCAACAATGTTATCAGAAGCCTCTCTGTGCTTGTTCCTGCTCCTAGACAACTACTAGATAAGTTGGACTCTTGTCCATGTTTGTTTTTGCATTTTTGTTCCAGTTCACAGCTGTAGTTTCGTTACTGTGTCTGGAAAGCTCTTGTGAACAGGAATTGCCACTCTGGTGTTATGAGTTAATGCCAGAGTTTTAAAGTAATTTCTGGATGGTGTTTTGATAGGGTTTTTAGCTGACCATGAAAGTGTTCTTTCTGTCTTCTGCTATGTAGTAAGTGGACCTCAAATTTGCTAAACCTATTTTCATACTACGTTTTGTTATTTCATCTTAATTCACCGCCAATACATGTGGGGGGCCTCTGTCTCCTTTCGGGGTATTTCTCTAGAGGTGAGCTAGGACTTATTTTTCTCTGCTAGCATTATTTAGTCCTCCGGCTGGTGCTGGGCATCTAGAGTCAACGTAGGCATGCTACCCGGCCACTGCTAGTTGTGTGTTAGGTTTAGTTCATGGTCAGCTCAGTTCCCATCTTCCAAGAGCTAGTTCCTATATATGCTGATGCTATGTTCTCTTGCCATTGAGATCATGACAGTTTGACCGGCCCACAAAGTGTTAATTGTTTGGGCTGAAGCAGGAGATAGAGAAGTGTTTAAGGGAAATTTTTTTTTTTTTTTTTTTCCCTTCAGAGTTTTGCTGTCTAGCCCTTAGTTGCTGTCTAGCTGCTTCTTACCTCCTCTTAACCCTTGAATGGCTCTGTGTCCACCTGTTTGTAATGGATCTTCAGAGTGTAACTGCAGGTTTGAATAATCTCGCCACGAAGGTACAAAATTTGCAAGATTTTGTTTGTCATGCACCTGTATCTGAGCCGAGAATTCCTTTGCCGGAATTTTTCTCGGGGAATAGATCTGGGTTTCAGAATTTTCAAAATAATTGCAAATTGTTTTTGTCCCTGAAGTCTCGCTCTGCCGGAGACCCTGCACAGCAGGTCAGGATTGTGATTTCCTTGCTCCGGGGCGACCCTCAAGACTGGGCTTTTTCATTGACACCAGGGGATCCTGCGTTGCTCAATGTGGATGCGTTTTTTCTGGCCTTGGGGTTGCTTTATGACGAACCTCATTTGGAGCTTCAGGCAGAAAAAACTTTGATGTCCCTATCTCAGGGGCAAGATGAAGCGGAAATTTACTGCCAAAGATTCCGTAAATGGTCTGTGCTTACTCAGTGGAATGAGTGCGCCCTGGCGGCGACTTTCAGAGAGGGTCTCTCTGATGCCATTAAGGATGTTATGGTGGGGTTCCCTGTGCCTGCGGGTCTGAATGAGTCCATGACAATGGCTATTCAGATCGGTAGGCGTTTGCGGGAGCGCAAACCAGTGCACCATCTGGCGGTGTCCACTGAGAAGTCGCCAGGGAGTATGCAGTGTGATAGAATTCTGTCCCGAAGCGAGCGGCAGAATTTTAGACGGAAAAATGGGTTGTGTTTCTATTGTGGTGATTCTACTCATGTTATATCAGCATGCTCTAAACGCACTAAAAAGCTTGGTAAATCTGTTTCCATTTGCACCTCACCGTCTAAGTTTATTCTATCTGTGACCCTGATTTGCTCTTTGTCATCTATTACCACGGACGCCTATGTCGACTCTGGCGCCGCTTTGAGTCTTATGGATTGGTCCTTTGCCAAACGCTGTGGGTATGATTTAGAGCCTTTGGAGACTCCTATTCCTCTGAAGGGGATTGACTCCACCCCATTGGCTAATAATAAACCACAATACTGGACACAAGTAACTATGCGTATTAATCCGGATCACCAGGAGATTATTCGCTTTCTGGTGCTGCATAATCTACATGATGATTTGGTGCTAGGATTGCCTTGGCTGCAATCTCACAACCCAGTCCTCGACTGGAGAGCTATGTCTGTGTTGAGCTGGGGATGTAAGGGGGCTCATGGGGATGTACCTGTGGTTTCCATTTCATCATCTATTCCCTCTGAAATTCCTGAGTTCCTGTCTGACTATCGTGACGTCTTTGAAGAATCCAAGCTTGGTTCGTTACCTCCGCACCGAGAGTGCGATTGTGCCATAGATTTAATCCCGGGTAGTAAATACCCAAAGGGTCGTTTATTTAATCTGTCTGTGCCTGAACATGCTGCTATGCGAGAATATATAGGGGAGTCCTTGGAAAAGGGACATATTCGTCCATCGTCATCTCCCTTAGGAGCCGGTTTTTTCTTTGTGTCAAAAAAAGACGGCTCTTTGAGACCATGTATTGATTATCGGCTTTTGAATAAAATCACTGTTAAATATCAATACCCATTGCCGTTGCTGACTGATTTGTTTGCTCGCATAAAGGGGGCCAAGTGGTTCTCTAAGATTGACCTTCGTGGGGCGTATAATTTGGTGCGAATCAGGCAGGGGGATGAGTGGAAAACCGCATTTAATACGCCCGAGGGCCACTTTGAGTATTTAGTGATGCCTTTTGGTCTTTCAAATGCTCCGTCAGTTTTCCAGTCCTTTATGCATGATATTTTTCGCGATTATTTGGATAAATTTATGATTGTGTATCTGGATGATATTCTGATTTTTTCGGATGACTGGGACTCTCATGTCCAGCAAGTCAGGAGGGTTTTTCAGGTTTTGCGGTCTAATTCTTTGTGTGTGAAGGGTTCTAAGTGTGTTTTTGGGGTACAGAGGATTTCCTTTTTGGGATATATTTTTTCCCCCTCTTCCATTGAAATGGATCCTGTCAAGGTTCAAGCTATTTGTGATTGGACGCAGCCCTCTTCTCTTAAGAGTCTTCAGAAATTTTTGGGCTTTGCTAACTTTTATCGTCGATTTATTGCTGGTTTTTCGGATGTTGCTAAGCCATTGACCGATTTGACTAAGAAGGGTGCTGATGTTGCTGATTGGTCCCCTGATGCTGTGGAGGCCTTTCGGGAGCTTAAGCGCCGTTTTTCCTCTGCCCCTGTGTTGCGTCAGCCTGATGTTGCTCTACCTTTTCAGGTTGAGGTCGACGCTTCTGAGATCGGAGCTGGGGCAGTGTTGTCGCAGAAAAGTTCTGACTGCTCCGTGATGAGGCCTTGTGCCTTCTTTTCCCGTAAATTTTCGCCCGCTGAGCGGAATTATGATGTTGGGAATCGGGAGCTTTTGGCCATGAAGTGGGCTTTTGAGGAGTGGCGCCATTGGCTTGAGGGGGCCAGACATCAGGTGGTGGTATTGACGGACCACAAAAATTTGATTTATCTTGAGACCGCCAGGCGCCTGAATCCTAGACAGGCGCGCTGGTCATTATTTTTCTCTCGGTTTAATTTTGTGGTGTCATACCTACCGGGTTCTAAGAATGTTAAGGCGGATGCCCTTTCTAGGAGTTTTGAGCCTGACTCGCCTGGTAACTCTGAGCCCACAGGTATCCTTAAGGATGGAGTGGTATTGTCAGCCGTTTCTCCAGACCTGCGGCGGGCCTTGCAGGCGTTTCAGGCGGATAGACCTGATCGTTGCCCACCTGATAAACTGTTTGTTCCTGATGATTGGACCAGTAGAGTAATCTCTGAGGTTCATTCTTCTGCGTTGGCAGGTCATCCTGGCATTTTTGGTACCAGGGATTTGGTGGCAAGGTCCTTCTGGTGGCCTTCCCTGTCACGAGATGTGCGAGGCTTTGTGCAGTCTTGTGACGTTTGTGCTCGGGCCAAGCCTTGTTGTTCTCGGGCTAGTGGATTATTGTTACCCTTGCCTATTCCTAAGAGGCCTTGGACGCACATCTCGATGGATTTTATTTCAGATCTGCCTGTTTCTCAGAAGATGTCTGTCATCTGGGTGGTGTGTGACCGTTTCTCTAAGATGGTCCATTTGGTTCCTCTGCCCAAGTTGCCTTCTTCTTCCGAGTTGGTTCCTCTGTTTTTTCAAAATGTTGTTCGTTTGCATGGTATTCCTGAGAATATCGTTTCTGACAGAGGGACTCAATTCGTGTCTAGATTTTGGCGGGCATTCTGTGCTAGGATGGGCATAGATTTGTCTTTTTCGTCCGCTTTCCATCCTCAGACGAATGGCCAGACCGAGCGGATTAATCAGACCCTGGAGACATATCTGAGGTGTTTTGTGTCTGCTGACCAGGATGATTGGGTTGCTTTTTTGCCATTGGCGGAGTTCGCTCTCAATAATCGGGCCAGCTCTGCCACTTTGGTGTCCCCGTTTTTCTGTAATTCGGGGTTTCATCCTCGATTTTCCTCTGGTCAGGTGGAATCTTCGGATTGTCATGGAGTGGATGCTGTGGTGGAGAGATTGCATCAGATCTGGGGGCAGGTGGTGGACAATTTGAGGTTGTCCCAGGAGAAGACTCAGCTTTTTGCCAACCGCCACCGTCGTGTTGGTCCTCGGCTTTGTGTTGGGGATTTGGTGTGGTTGTCTTCTCGTTTTGTCCCTATGAGGGTCTCTTCTCCTAAGTTTAAGCCTCGGTTCATCGGCCCGTATAAGATATTGGAGATTCTTAACCCTGTTTCCTTCCGTTTGGACCTCCCTGCATCCTTTTCTATTCATAACGTTTTTCATCGGTCATTATTGCGCAGGTATGAGGTACCGGTTGTGCCTTCCGTTGAGCCTCCTGCTCCGGTGTTGGTTGAGGGTGAGTTGGAGTACGTTGTGGAGAAAATCTTAGACTCTCGTGTTTCCAGACGGAGACTCCAGTATCTGGTCAAGTGGAAGGGATACGGCCAGGAGGATAATTCTTGGGTGAATGCATCTGATGTTCATGCCTCTGATCTGGTTCGTGCCTTTCATAGGGCCCATCCTGATCGCCCTGGTGGTTCTGGTGAGGGTTCGGTGCCCCCTCCTTGAGGGGGGGGTACTGTTGTGAATTTGGATTCTGGGCTCCCCCGGTGGCTACTGGTGGAATTGAACTGGTGTCTTCATCTTCTCTGTTCACCTGTTCCCATCAAGATGTGGGAGTCGCTATATAACCTTGCTGCTTTGTTAGTTGCTTGCCGGTCAACAATGTTATCAGAAGCCTCTCTGTGCTTGTTCCTGCTCCTAGACAACTACTAGATAAGTTGGACTCTTGTCCATGTTTGTTTTTGCATTTTTGTTCCAGTTCACAGCTGTAGTTTCGTTACTGTGTCTGGAAAGCTCTTGTGAACAGGAATTGCCACTCTGGTGTTATGAGTTAATGCCAGAGTTTTAAAGTAATTTCTGGATGGTGTTTTGATAGGGTTTTTAGCTGACCATGAAAGTGTTCTTTCTGTCTTCTGCTATGTAGTAAGTGGACCTCAAATTTGCTAAACCTATTTTCATACTACGTTTTGTTATTTCATCTTAATTCACCGCCAATACATGTGGGGGGCCTCTGTCTCCTTTCGGGGTATTTCTCTAGAGGTGAGCTAGGACTTATTTTTCTCTGCTAGCATTATTTAGTCCTCCGGCTGGTGCTGGGCATCTAGAGTCAACGTAGGCATGCTACCCGGCCACTGCTAGTTGTGTGTTAGGTTTAGTTCATGGTCAGCTCAGTTCCCATCTTCCAAGAGCTAGTTCCTATATATGCTGATGCTATGTTCTCTTGCCATTGAGATCATGACACCCTTGGGAAAATAAAAAATTGGGGCAAAAAGATCATTTTTGTGAAAAAATATGATTTTTTATTTTATGGCTCTGTATTATAAACTTCTGTGAATCACTTAATGGGTCAAAGTGCTCACCACACATCTAGATAAGTTCCTTAGAGGGTCTACTTTCCAAAATGGTGTCATTTGTGGGGAGTTTCAATGTTTAGGCACATCAGGGGCTCTCCAAACGCAACATGGCGTACTATCTGAATTCCAGTCAATTTTGCATTGAAAAGTCAAATGGCGCTCCTTCGCTTCCGAGCACTGCCATGCATTCAAACAGTGGTTTACCCTCACATATGGGGTATCGGCGTACTCAGGACAAATTGTACAACAACTTTTGGGGTCCATTTTCTCCTGTTACCCTTGGTAAAATAAAACAAATTGGAGCTGAATTAAAAAATTTTGTTTAAAAAAGTTAAATGTTTATTTTTATTTAAACATTCCAAAAATTCTTGTGAAACACCTGAAGGGTTAATAAACTTCTTGAATGTGGTTTTGAATACCTTGAGGGGTGCAGTTTTTAGAATGGTGTCACACTTGGGTATCTTCTATCATATATGAAAGTAGACATGTGGGAAATGTTACTTATTAAGTATTTTGTGTGACATATCTCTGTGATTTAATTGTCTAAAAATTCAAAGTTAGAAAATTGCGAAATTTTCAAAATTTTCTCCAAATTTCCGTTTTTTTTTACAAATAAATGCAGGTAATATCAAAGAAATTTTACCACTATCATGAAGTACAATATGTCACGAGAAAACAGTGTCAGAATCACCGGGATCCGTTGAAGCGTTCCAGAGTTATAACCTCATAAAGGGACAGTGGTCAGAATTGTAAAAATTGGCCCGGTCATTAACGTGCAAACCACCCTTGGGGGTAAAGGGGTTAATAGACTGTTTAGGTAAACCGACTTCACTTATGGAAATCATTTGGGGAAGGCTCTTTTTTTGTTCTCCATGACTGTGCTCAGTATGCAATGTCCATAAAGACATGGTTGGTTGAGTTTAGTGTGGAGTAGCAGCAGGGTAGTAGTGTTAAATAAAAAATAACTTTTAATAAATATCTTAAAAGAGGACTCAAGCCCCAAACAACACCAAAAACAAAATAACAAAAACAAAAAACCACACACAGTATCACGTATAAAGCCAGACGCTCCTGTCTAGCGCTGTAGTCTGACAAGCATTTACTTATTACACCATAATGGCAATACCCTATCAAAACCTTGCACAATTACTTGTGCCTAACATACTATTTGTGCGCAAAAAACAGCATGTTTTTAACAGTCAAGGGTATAAGCAGGAATGGTCTCACCAAACTTCAGGGACCTTCCTTACAGCGTCATTCCATGCGTCCGATGCATAAAAAACCGGGGGAGGATTTTCCACAGATCCTACTTGCAACCCCTTTTCTCTCTGATGCAAACGGACCCTATGGGAAGCCTCCTTGTTATTGATCTCCCGACGCGTTTCTTTGGGCTCTATCATCAGGGGAGATGCCCAGTGTAAAAGGAATTTGTGTGTGTGCCAGTCATCGCACTTCACACCGGAGGACCTGACTCACCGTGCGCGGGTACTTCATTTTATATAAGGCGCCGTCTTGTAGGTGTCCGCCTCACATACCTCTCTTCCGCTTTCAAGCGCGGTTTCCGGGTGTACAGGGCGTCACATGACTATTAACGGTCACACCTCCAAAGGCTTGCGTGAGACGCATTCTGACACGCAAAGCCATATTATCGGAATATCCGGGGTAAGCATTCTCACCCCGGAGGCGTGTACAGGTGAATGATTAATGCCTGATATCGTAGTGAGCCTAACCAGGCTCCGAAATAAGATAAAATATAGCGTTTAACCCCCGGAGTAACTTGGTGAAGTATTTTAAACCTCTTTAAGGGGGTACACTTATCAAAAAATCCTACCACCTCCATTAATGGAAGAAGGAGGTTTAAAATACTTCACCAAGTTACTCCGGGGGTTAAACGCTATATTTTATCTTATTTCGGAGCCTGGTTAGGCTCACTACGATATCAGGCATTAATCATTCACCTGTACACGCCTCCGGGGCGGAGAATGCTTACCCCGGATATTCCGATAATATGGCTTTGCGTGTCAGAATGCATCTCACGCAAGCCTTTGGAGGTGTGACCGTTAATAGTCATGTGACGCCCTGTACACCCGGAAACCGCGCTTGAAAGCGGAAGAGAGGTATGTGAGGCGGACACCTACAAGACGGCGCCTTATATAAAATGAAGTACCCGCGCACGGTGAGTCAGGTCCTCCGGTGTGAAGTGCGATGACTGGCACACACACAAATTCCTTTTACACTGGGCATCTCCCCTGATGATAGAGCCCAAAGAAACGCGTCGGGAGATCAATAACAAGGAGGCTTCCCATAGGGTCCGTTTGCATCAGAGAGAAAAGGGGTTGCAAGTAGGATCTGTGGAAAATCCTCCCCCGGTTTTTTATGCATCGGACGCATGGAATGACGCTGTAAGGAAGGTCCCTGAAGTTTGGTGAGACCATTCCTGCTTATACCCTTGACTGTTAAAAACATGCTGTTTTTTGCGCACAAATAGTATGTTAGGCACAAGTAATTGTGCAAGGTTTTGATAGGGTATTGCCATTATGGTGTAATAAGTAAATGCTTGTCACCATGCTATAAGGACTACAGCGCTAGACAGGAGCGTCTGGCATTATACGTGATACTGTGTGTGTTTTTTTGTTTTTGTTATTTTGTTTTTGGTGTTGTTTGGGGCTTGAGTCCTCTTTTAAGATATTTATTAAAAGTTATTTTTTATTTAACACTACTACCCTGCTGCTATTGCTAACTATTGGATTGGTAGTTTTTGTTTGATATGAGTTTAGTGTGGAAGAACATGACCGGCCACACAGAGCCCAGACCTCAACCCCTTTCAACAGCTTTGGGATGGACTAGAACATACAGGTGCTTTTGTGGTTTACCCTCTGTGGAGTGTGTCAATTATTATTATTATTATTTATTGTTATATCGCCATTTATTCCATGGCGCTTTACATGTGAGGAGGGGTATACATAATAAAAACAAGTACAATAATCTTAAACAATATAAGTCTAACTGGTACAGGAGTAGAGAGGACCCTGCCCGCGAAGGCTCACAATCTTACTTCCTTCTGGACATCTGTCAAGTCAGCAGTCTTCCCCATGATTGTGGAGCCTACTGAAACAGATTAAGGGACCGTTTTATACACTTAGGAAGCCTTTGCAGGTGTTTTTTGTTAATTATTCTAATTTAGTGAGATAATGACTTTTGGGTTTTCATTGGCTGTAAGCCATAATCATCAACATTAACAGAAATAAACACTTGAAATAGATCACTCTGTCTGTAATGACTCTATATAATGTATGAGTTTCACTTTTTGTTTTGAAGAACGGAAATAAATTAACTTTTTGATGATATTCTAATTTTGTGAGAAGCACCTGTAGATTGTGAGCCCGATCTCTCCCCAAAATCAGTGTCTGACCCCACAAATGCTCTTCTGGCAAAAATTCTCAAAGACCCCCTCTAAAAGCTTGTAGAAATTGTTTCCAGAAGAGTGGAAGCTGTTATAGCTGCAAAGATGGGGCCAACTCATTGGGAGGTTGTAGAAATCGCAGGAACGCGAAATGCAGTGACGGGCAGGAGGCAGAGCAAGGGTTAACAGGTTTATTAACAGGGAATACTCCATGCAGGGAGGCAATGGGTTAAACGGGATTGAAGCAGTATAAAAGGTAAAGGATATGGGGAGTGGAAGGACAATGGTTCAGACAACGGGAGTCTGTAATAGACAGAATCTAAAAAATAATCCAAAAAATCACATTGTATGATTTTTACATGATTACTTTGCAATTTATTGCATGAAATAAGTATTCGATACAATACAAAAACAGTACTTAATATCTAGTACAGAAACCTTTGTTTGCAATTACAGAGGTCAGACGTTTTCTGTAGTCCTTGACCAAGTTTACACACACTGCAGCAGGGATTTTGTCCTACTTCTTCATACAGATCTTCTCCAGATCTTTCAAGTTTCAGGGCTGTCGCTGGGCAACTTTGAATTTCCTGTCCACCCAAAGATTTTCTATTGGGTTCAGGTCTTGAGACTGGGTAGGCCACTCCAGGACTTTGAAATGTTTTTTAAGGAGCCACTCCTTAGTTGCCTTTGTGGGTGTGTGGTTTGGGTCATTGTCATGCTGGAAGACCAGCCGCAACCCATCTTCAATGCCCTTACTGAGGGAAGGAGATTGTTGGCCAAAATCTTGCGATACATGACCACATCCATCCCTCCCTTTAATACGGTACAGTCTTCCTTTCCACTTTACAGAAAAGTACCCCCAAAGTATGATGTTTACCCCACCAGGCTTCACGGTTGCAATGGTGTTTTTGGGATTGTACTCCTCTTTCTTCTTCTTCCAAACATGGCGAGTGGAGTTGATACCAAAAAGTTCTATTTTGGTGTCATCTGACCACATGACCTTCTCCCATGCCTCCTTTTGATCATTCAGATGGTCATTGGTGAACTTGAAACGTGCCTGTAAATGTGCTGTCGTGAGCAGGGGGACCTTGCGTGCCCTGCAGGATTTTAATCCATGATGGTGTAGTGTGTTTCTAACGGTAATGTTTGAGACTGTGGTCCCCGCTCTCTTCAGGTCATTGACCAGGTCCTCCTGTGTTATTTTGAGCTGATTCCTGACCTTTCTCT
This sequence comes from Ranitomeya variabilis, assembly GCF_051348905.1. Taxonomy (NCBI): domain Eukaryota; kingdom Metazoa; phylum Chordata; class Amphibia; order Anura; family Dendrobatidae; genus Ranitomeya; species Ranitomeya variabilis. The sequence goes on along the minus strand of NC_135232.1, from coordinate 695,916,511 downwards.
GAATTATGCTTACCCCATTAGGCGAGATTTTGCATTGATCCCTAGACCGAGGAAGATTGACAGTCATCTTGTGTTTCTTCCATTGTCTAATAATTGTACCAGCAGTTGCTGCCTTCTCACCAAGTTGCTTGCCTGTTGTCCTGAAGCTCATTCCAGCCTTGTGCAGGTCTACAATTTTGTCCCTGGTGTTATTAGACTGCTCTTTCGTCTTGGCCATGGTGGAGAGGTTGGAGGGTGATTGAGTGTGTGGACAAGTGTCTTTTATAGAGGTTTAAGAGTTTAAACAGGTGCAATTAATATAGGTAATGAGTGAAGAGCAGGAGGGCTTCTTAAAGAAAAACTAACAGGTTTGTGAGAGCCAGAATTCTTGTTGGTTGGTAGGTGATCAAATACTTATTTCATGCAATACAGTGTAATTTAATTATTCAAAAATCATACAATGTGATTTTCATTTTTTTTCTGTTTAGATTCTGTCTCTCACAGTTAAAGTGTACCTACGATAAAAATTACAGGCCTCTCCATTCTTTGTAGGTCGGAAAACTTGCAAAATCGGCAGTGCATCAAATCCTTATTTTCCTCACTGTAGTTAATGTAGTATCTACAAAACCAGAATGATGCTGAATCACTGGCCTCTAAATTATGTTGGTTCAATAGATTTTTGGGGGCAGACAAGTGAAATACACGTAAGAACATTTTTGTCCCTCATTAACAAGTTTCTGCAGGAATATTTTGTCTGGGGAGACCCCACCAGGGCTGGACCCTTCTCACCATGCTGTTTTGCAGACCTGAGAAAGGAACATTTTTGCAGCCTCTTAATGGTATGGAGCATTCTTGTCCATTACCCACTGAGAATGTTTATGTTATGTACAGCGCCCCTTACAGAGAGAATGAATGTAAACATCTTACTAAATGCTTGCCTTACGTCAGTCTTTATTTGTGTTTTGTCTTCCCGTATGGACAAGCTTCCCATGTAATCAAGATACGATCTTTCGCCATAGACCCTACTGTACCTTGGGAGAAATATCTACTCAATCTATGTTCCTAAATGCATGAGATATGGCTCTTTCTTTATGGTTACAAAACAAAATTCTTAAAGAGAATTTTTCCTTATACTTAAGCAATCTCTATAAATTACTCTCAACGTGAAGGGGATGTCCTAACCAATGAACAAAAAAAGAATAAAAATAAATAAATGAAGAATTATTAAAAAGAAAAATACAGTATAGTCACTTTACTGATCTCCCACTGCTCCTCTTCCAGTGCTGCCCAGGACCACTACCAGTCTCCATGCTTCCTCTGCTAGATGGATGGTATATGACAGAAGAACATAGTTACTGGCCACTGTTTAAAGACTGGATCAACCATTTATGTGCCATAGAAAGCCCATACATATGGCCCCAGCAGAAAATGGCCCCAAACCAGATTGCAATCATACATGAAATCAAAGGGTGACAACTAGAGATGAGCAATTCGATTCAGGCTGCCCTGGTGGTCCAGCATTGCGGACAGGCTTCACTTTTGTGATTGGAACCTCAACTTGGTATTCTGGGTGCCACTTATTCTTACTAGGCATTGTAATATCATGACATCTGTGGAGACACGGAAATCGGTGGGCGCCCAGGTCCGCTAGCCGAAGCCGCATGGACCAGGGACCATCCCTCCGAATTGAAAAAGGAAGGGGGTAACCAACGGCAGAATATAATTAAAGTATATCATCTGGGAAGATATTATTTAAATCATATATTAATTAGCAGTAATTCCCTGAAAAGACTATTATCCGCCCTAGTTTTGGATTAAGACAGTTATCATAAATATCATAGAACAAAGAGAGGAAATAAATCCAAAAAGATAACTTTATGTCTTCATATAGCTTTATTAAAGTGCAAGTACCAAGGAGCAATGATGACAACACAGTCACCCAAATGATGACTAAAAATAGATAATACAAAAAGACACCAGGAAAGGGCAGCTGCTGACCCGAAGCATATAAGTGTTTAGTATAGCCATTTAATTAAGGGTCAATTTTTACCAGACAGGGTTAAATAAACTAATGGCACAGTGGCCTATCTGCAAAATAACTCCAAGCCACAGATTAACATCACAATGTAACGTACACATTAGTATACCATTGGTATGAACATAGAGCAGGACTATAATGAAGCAGAAAAAAAGTAAATGAGTACATCACCCTAAAAGTCTTTTGCCAGGCAGCTGCGGGATCCATGTTTACACAAACAAAGTCTGTTTTCTTGACCATCCAGAAATCAACACTTAAATCCAAAAGCCAACATACAGATAAAAAGGCAATTCTTCTTGATTTGCTAAACATAGTTTTCTGGATAATTAAGATGTAATCTGGTTTCTTTACGACATCATATGTGGACCCCGTATACACTGCAACATGGGTAAGGAATGCTGAATTAGGGAAATAGTTATAATAATGGTTCCTCTGTGACTGGGGACTCCTGTAGATACTTCCATACTGATATTACTTATCACCTGGTCCGCTTTCTTTTCCCTATTTACCTCTTAGCACTAAGCACTTTATTATGGAATATACTTGCAGTAGTATTAGGAGGGTACACCGCTCTTTGGTTCCATCTTGCAATCCCTGCTGAACATGTACCATTGTTTCTTGTAATACTATTTAAAAACGTGTGTTTTTTTTTCTATGATGTAGTGTATAATAAACCTATACCCTTTTATACTATCTTGGACTTGTACTCCAGTTTTTCTTTAGGGTTATGATGATGTAATAATAGGAGTGTCCTAATGTTTTTCTGATGTGGTCTCTCCCTCTCATTAGTTTCCCCTCAAGGTGTTGAGCATGTGGGGGAGGGTCACTGTGATGCTTTCCATTTTGGGCTGTATTTATTAGGGTTTCCCTCTTTGCAGCCAAACATTTGGACAGTCAATTCAAGGGTCACGGAAAAGAAATTAGGAACAACCAAGTATCAATCCCTCTATCCCAGTTTGAAGGTTGTAGTAAAGTGGCTCTAGGAGATCCCTCAACTATAATATACCCCAGACCCAAGAAAATCACGGCGAGAACCCCTGCTGAAGCTGTAATGATGACCTAGCTGATTATCATGGTCTGTCATGCATGAAATCTTGAAGGAGAATTAGTTGCAGAACCATACTCTAACCAAGGACAAGAGTGACGCTGATCCTTTATTTTTAATATTAGACAACTCATTTATTTAAATCCTACCAAAACATCATGGTGGAAAAAAAAACGTGCCAGCACAAAGTCTTAATGAATTAATTGCCATATCCCAATGGATCTGGATTTCCTTGGAGCTCTGCCCGGTAGCTGTGTGTTATGGAGGAGATTGCTGGTGAGACAACAGGTAGTCATACAGCTAAATATCAGCAGAATTTAGGAACAATGCAAGATAGAAGTGCTGGCCATGACCGAAAACCTCATCCTTCTTCACATTGTGTCTTTGGTTCAACAAAATGGACACTTTATAATTGTCTTTCCAGTAGTGAGCCCTATTTTGGAAACCATATTTAGGAAGAAAGGAGGACAAAGGGAGCACAGAGGGGACTGTGTTTGGGCATTTGTGGTTCAGAGGAGCGCAAATTAGAATGGATTAAAGTTAATCTGTCTGTTGAATACCAACAAAGGAAGCACAATAAAGACGATCTAATATGGAAGAGGAGAGCACCGGAATTATCTCCTTCTCCGGCCAGGCAGAAGATAATTTAGAAAAGCAGGAAATTCATTCTCATAATCCGTTCGTAAGTGCCAGATACAATATTTGTTTCTGTGTTAGGAGGAAAGGGAATAATCCTTGAAATCAAGAAGATACACCCTAAAAAATAGTGGGAAAAGATTATTTTCTAGCTATTGGTTGACTTTTCAACTTTAAATTCGAATCTCAACTTTAGAGGAAATCTTTCCAACATAGTGAGAAAGTGTTAAAGAATCAAGAACTTTGTTTATTGTTAATATTCCAATGAGATTAATTTTCCTTTTTAGAAAGTAACAAAGATAAGTGACGAAGACCCACTTTAAATGTCCGTAAATGGAGTGTATATTTTGGTTTACGTTATGACTGAGTCTCCAGAATATCACCTTGTTCTACTAAACCAAACTCAGATCATTTCATTGCAAGTGGAAAGCCCTCTGTAAGTCCTGTATCTTCCGACGTGTCTCCTTATCGGGTACTTCAGGAGAGATAAATGCACAGTGTGGTTATAATTATTAAATCTTCTACCAACTGTCCTGGTGGTGGATCTGGTTATTGACTGGTACAGGATTTACAGAAGGCTATCCACTTGCAGGCCCAGATGCGCACTGCCTTTGTCAGGGTGGGATCTATGGGGAAATAGGGCCAGGTCCTGCTGGGCCAGGGCCAGGGTCTACTGGGCTCTCTCGCTGACCCCACCTGACTGAGAACGCTGGTATATAAGATGTGTGTCTGATGTGATGATTCTTCCCCTCTTCTCCGCGGATAATATGCTTTTGTTGGGAGATCATTCCATTTTTATGCTGATTTATTTGTATAAGATAATGTATTTATGTGACCACTGTCACTAAGCATAGAATATCGACATAAAAAACGACCGATCTTGGGAACTGGGGGATTGCCAGTCTCAATTTTAACTATTTGTTGACCCACATTTAGTGTAATTGTTTGTCTTTTGTGCCTTATGGTTTTGGTAATGATACTGTTTTTACATAATATTTATTGAAAGTTACATTTTATTTATTCTCACTAATTTGCTAGATCTCCTCAAATTAGTGAAACAAACATTGTAATATGATAATAATTTGCTTCAGAGATATTGGTGGCTTAGACCTCTTTGGTAAACCCATCTGGTCCATGTTACCCTTCTTAATGTTTTTCTCTCTAGATACATTTTTTGCTGTCTCTTCAAAAATTTTATTTTCTCCCTTAATTTGTTTAAAAGATTTGTATCCTTTAGGTATAAAATATGTTTTGTTGGGATTGATTTGTATATATTTTCTTTCACCCCCAGGATGTTCATAGAACTATATAATGTCAGTTTAATGTAGCTGCTTATGATCCACAAATTACCACAGTGACGCATTTGGAAATGCTTGAAATTTGCTTAATATCTTCTCTAATTTCATGTTTCGTTGAGAGCAGATGAGCCAAAGAGCAAGTGCTAACATCCTCTCTGCCTGTCCTATTTCTTGTATATGTATACAAATAAAACCCGCACATATTGGCCCGATGCAATATTCCTATTAATGGCAAAATTTGTCTACTGGAACATTCTGAGTATTGAATTGCTGTATCTATCTCTTTCCCCGGTTTTCCACTGGGGATTTTTCCAAGCTGAATCTTTTGGAGATGTAATTATCTCATCAGCTTCTCTGCTACATTTTACTGATTGTATATTGAAGATGTGTGATTTCTAGTCTCTGACGTGCTTCTAAGGGCATGGAAAAGAAAACTGCTCATATGGTGTGCACAAAATACGGCAGAAACCGCAGTAATTGATTCCTGTTTGCACAGAATCTGGGCCGAAACATATATGTGTATTACATGACTTGCGTTAGACAACTTGTCATTGATTAGGTAACAATGCAGTGATGAACTGCTAATTGGATCATTAAGTATGAAATATTTAGCAGTTCAGTCCATCAATAATAAAGAGCTTTTATTGTTGACAGCCTTTCTTCTAATCACATTTGGAAAAATATATATTTCCATTTTTGAGTAATGTAGATATTTCGAGATTAGCAAAATTGGTCCACCTAATATTGACTATTAGCTAGTTCTCAATTTATTGCATCTGTTAGGAACATCGATTATTTAGGCAATCCCATATACAGATCAAAGTAGTATGAAATGATCAATTTTGACCAAAGTGAAGGTTGTTTGCTGGTAGGGTGAAACGAACTGACGACCATTAAGTAATTGTTCAAAATATGGATTGTCAGGCTGGATTTTTTTTGATGTTCTACATGGTCTGCATGACCATTGGTTGAAAAAAAAAATCCAACATTGCCCAATGCAGTATTAAATGTCCTTGGTTTTGTCGCTAAATGAACCATCATTTGTTGGCCCATTTTCATCTAGGCTGAAGATCATTGTCACTGCACTGTTGCAGGATATCCCGGGTCTAGGGGCTCCTTCCCTGTCCCTAAAGATAGGGGTGGCTTAGGTATCCTGATTCCCCGGATTACTTCTGATGGTGATGATGCCGGGGCCATGTGCCTTGCTGAGCTCCTAAATGAGCCCTTATCTATTCCATCTCCCACCCAGGGAAGTGGGGAGTTGTAGTGTATAAGCATACACAAACCAGACTAACAAAGAGAGACATACAGGGATAAATTAAAATACCAATCATACAACTATGCACTCACAAATAACAGAGTGGAACACTGAGAAGTAAGGTAGGAAAAACCATATAAGAGAGGATGGGGATATGCACACAGACAAATCATCAAGCAACAGTCTTCTGAACAAAACTCCAGGAGGAGCTCTCAACTGAACAGATTAACCCCTGCACTGCAAGTAGAAACCTGCACTGTTTAATATGATGGTGAAGTGCTTCTAATCACTGCAGGAGTACGTGAACTCAGACACTGCGGTTTTCTGGCCCCTCTGTCTTGCGGAAAACCTATGACAATCAGTTTACAAAAAGTGAAGCTTAAATTATCCACTTGTACTTGTGATAGTGTCAAAAATAATCTTCTCGAAAAGCCCCTATTTGACAGGTTGATCTTGTCAAGTGGTACAGTTCGTGTTTAGGTACAATTTGGACTTGTAGCTACAGATCAAAAAGTTTGGATGAGGGCTTCTGACTTAACAGAGAGCCAGAAGATCCTCTTTTGGGTCCAGGTTTAAACTAAGAGATGGCCCCTAGAGTCCAGCAGAAGGCAACCCCAAGTGGCCCAGAAGGAACTAGGTGATAGTGGCCCCTAGGCAATCGCTCATTTTGCCACCACTATAATACTGCCCTATGCACATACATTGGGAGTGAGCGCATGAAGTTTCCTTTATTCCCAATACAAATGTATAGGAAGTAACCCAAGGAAATTTTCCCTATTTACTGTAAGCACGTTGCAATGGCAGTGATGAACGCCGTAAACTCAGTGGTATGGTACTAACCTGTAAAGTTGACACAAATTGCTTTAAGAAAATGAAAAATCTGCCTGGTTAAGATTTTTCATTTGCGCTGGAGTGACCATAATATGTACGAGAATATAGTTTCATCCCATTGATAAGATATTAGAGTAGCTTGCAATATCTTCTTAACTGCTGGCTGTAGGAAGCCCATCTGGTCCAAAGTGCGGCTAGGGGACTATTTAAGCATTTTTTATGATGTCAATGAGATTTCCGAAGTCCTGGACTCAGCTGTCAAGCTGTTGGATAAAAAGTTATGCAATAATTGAAATTCTGCTGGGGGACAGATTAAATCAGTAAGTTGCTGGTTCTTTCTCCGAGCACAGTTTTGTCTATGAGTCTCCTGGTGATATGTTCTTATGAAATGTGATTAGGATGAAATGACTTGATTTGTTAAACAGGCAGAAATGACAATGAACATCTGTTTTGATGGCCTGAATGGCGCTGAGTGTTCACAGTAATAAGACTTCTTTCTTTCTTGTTTTTTTTTTTTTAGAGCGGCTCAGAAGCTTAACCTGTCTTCGAAGCGCAAGAAGTATCATCCACCTCTTCCTCACTCCCGAGAGTATTCCACTTACTCAACCAACTTCAGTGGCATTCTCCAATTATGTCCTCCTCCAGCTCCTCCATGTTTAATGAGAGCCGTGTCCAAAATCAAGGACAATCCTGGCATGGGAAAGGTAGGAAAATTAATGATTCTTTTTATCAGTCTCTCTTATTGCTGTCTCCGATTGCGGTCAGTGAATGAATGAATGTGAATCTTCATAGTTTCCAAGGGATGAAAAATTAGCAACGCTAAGGCTACGTTCCCATGATCAGCTTTTGGTGAGTTTTTGATGTTGCAAATTTTTGCACCCATTAAGTAAAGTAGGTTACTTGCATTTTTTTTAAAGGCAGAGCATTCAAAACTCATTGTGGTAATGTAGCCTTAAGCTCTGTTTATGTCATATTTGGAGCCTATGGGAGGAAACAAAACCACATAAATTTGTAAGACATAGCCAAAGATGATAAGTCCTGCCACACTCCTTATATAGACCACGTGCCTCTTAGGTCCATCCACGTTACTTCCATTCTTCATCCTATTAATGCGTTGGTCTTTGCTTCCTCAAGACACCAGGCACAAGAAACCTTCCAGAAATAAGTTACTTTTGGTTGGACCCGGGAAATTTGCCAACTCTTCAGTCAGACTTGTAGGCCTTTTGAATTTCTGGGACATTCCAGGAAATATGGCAAATATGACTAACAGCATTCTTACCTAGAGTTGGTAAGATAGAGACTTTTAACTCTAGTCACAATCAAACCTAAAAATGCATCATCCTGAAAAATCAGGACGGTCCAGAAAATTGGGGAATGTTGACAGCCACGCTAAAAGTAACATGACTCCCTGACCATTAAAGATTTTTGGCCCCTTGCCAACGACTACAGCCATAATACAAATGAGCTGGAGCAATTATTGCTTCCTTTTTTGTCTTCCAATTGCCCTTACCAGCTAAAGCGCTGTGCTCCTCCTATGGCGATGGGCCCAATGAGCACTGCTTTGTTGCCCCTGGCCTGCACCCTATGGGTCTTTTGGGTCCGGCAGTATGAAATGCTTCTGGTACAACTCTGATGTATAATCTAGTCTGTTTATAATAAACTAGATGGTAGCCCGACTCTAACGCATCGGGTATTCTAGAATATGTATGTAGTTTATTTATGAAGATTTTATAATAATACATTGAATACACAGGATTCAGCCGGCCGCGACCAATTAGCGAAGCGTGGTTCAAATCCCGCGCCAATTCGCGTCCGGACTGCACCTGTCGCTGATTGTTCACGGCCGGCCATGTAGTATATAGCACACCCCACGTAGTAAATAGCACAGCCCACGTAGTAAATAGCACAGCCCACGTAGTAAATAGCACAGCCACGTAGTATATTGCACAGCCACGTAGTATATAGCACAGCCACGTAGTATACAGCATAGCCACGTAGTATATAGCACAGCCCACGGAGTATATAGCACAGCCACGGAGTATATAACCCAGCCCACAGAGTATATAGCACAGCCACGTAGGATATAGCACAGCCCACGGCGTGTATAACAGCCCACATAACATATAACACAGCCACGTAGTTTATAACAGCCCACGTAGCATATAACACAGCTCACGTAGTATAGCACAGCCCACAAGGTATATAGCACAGCCCACATAGTATATAGCACAGCCACGTAGTATATTGCACAGCCACGTAGTATATTGCACAGCCCACGTAGTATATTGCACAGCCCACGTAGTATATTGCACAGCCCACGTAGTACATTGCACAGCCCACGTAGTACATTGCACAGCCCACGTAGACCGCTACGTCATCATCTCACGAGATCGCAATGCATGGAGCGGTCACCGGAGCGTCGCGAGGAGTGGGAAAGGCCTGTTCTGGATCCGAGGGGCCAACGGACAGTGAGTATATAACTATTTTTTATTTTTTTACTATTTTTAACATTAGATCTTTTTACTATTAACGCTGCATAGGCATAATAGCAGTGTTAACGGAGTGCGTTACCCAGGCATAACGCGGTCCGTTAACACTGCCATTAACCCTGTGTGAGCGCTGACTGGAGGGGAGTATGGAGCGGGCACTGACTGCGGGGAGTAAGGAGCGGCCATTTTGCCACCGGACTGTGCCTGTCGCTGATTGGTCGCGGCAATACAGCCACGACCAATCGGCGACTTGGGATTTCCGTGACAGACAGACAGAAGGACAGACAGAAAGACGGAAGTGACCCTTAGACAATTATATAGTAGATAGTGATAACACCCCGTCAGTCAGATCTGTTGCCTCCCAGTCCTGTTCCGCACTTCTCTGATTACACCACTTCCATGATCTTTGCTGAAATCTACCACTATCGCTAAACACAATGGTGGGAATTATCCATTTTGTGTATTAATGTGTTGGAGACATCAAGTGCCATGCACTTACATAAGCTCACCATTTAAAAGCATTGAACCAATGCTGTCGGCCTTTTTTACCTAAATTTTTTTTCCCGTCGTCTCTGTGGAAGTTATTAAATTTAATGTTGGAATAGTACAAATGATGTCTGAAAGCCATTTTATGATGACACGGAGAAGAAGTTGGATTGTACTCAATCTCTGACATTAATGTGCTACTTAAGGTAATTTATCATGCGGTAGCATTAAAATAACGTCTTTTCATTGAAAACGCTACTGAGCATCTTACTTTCCTGACTACTTTCCACGCTGCGGAGGTATCTGCATGTCACATTTACGCATGGAGTTTTGTTTTTTTTCTCCTAAGAGGTTCTAATTTGAGTTTTATCTTTACTTTTAAGTGCTTGTCATTTTCTTGGGATCCTTTAGAAGAAACGTTTAAAAATTTGCATTTGACGAGGGTCATTTAAGTAAAAAATGCGCCGTTTAGATTGTGTAACAGTTGCGAGGATTTATTTTCAGTAACACAGCTGACATAGTTTGGATGAATCTTTTTTTTTCCCCCGGATTTAAGCCTACTACTATTTTGTGTACACAGCTCTTATGCAAAACTGTGTTTCCATCGTTACAGACTAAAAACAAACTTTGTGTAGTCTCACCCTCATTTCACGCATTCATCTGCTAATTCTACAAATATATGTTACTAGCTGTACTGCCCGGCTTCGCCCGGGGTAATAACTGCTGTTAGCAAAATAGAATGTGTTAACAAAAATTTATTCTGCACAAAAAAAACACAAAACAAATAGATAGAAATGTAATTATTAAAAGGCAAAAACTAAGCTAATAGAAGCATTTTACAACATATATTTCAACACCAGAGATATTCCACACAGATTTAACTAAATTGGCCAAGTAATGTGAAGTAATCTTCTACTACTTATTCGAGAGCCTTTTGATAAACGACATTCTTAGTTTTTCCTTTAGGTGCAAAGACAAACAGATTTTTGGCTGTTCCAACTCTTGAACAGGCCACATAAATTTGACCATGAGAAAAGCATGGAGATTGTAAATCTAAGCTAGCTGAAGAGCCCGGCGTTGCCTGGGCATAGTAAATATCTGTGGTTAGTTATAGCACCTCACTTCTCTTATTTTCCCATCACGCCTCTCATTTTCCCCATCACATCTTTCATTTTCCCCCTCTCATCTCTCATTTTCTCCCTCACACCTCTCATTTTCCCCCTCACTCCTCTTATTTTCCCCCTCACTCCTCTCATTCCCCCCTAACACTTGTCATTTCGACCTCACATCTGTCATTTTCCGATCACTCCACTATTTTCCCTCACTCCTCTCATTTTGCACTCACACCTTTTCATTTTCACCTCACACCTCTCATTTTCACCTCAGTATATACATATTTGTCATCTCCCTTATATATAGTATACACCTGTATGTCATCTCCTGTATATAGTATATACCTGTATGTCATCTCCCCTGTATATAGTATATACCTGCTGTGTCATCTCCCCTGCATATAGTATATACCTGTATGTCATCTCCTCCTATATATAGTATATACCTGTATGTAATCTTCTCCTGTATATAGTATATACCTGTGTGTCATCTCACCTATATATAGTATATATCTGTGTGTCATCTCCTCCTGTATATAGTATATACCTGTATGTCATCTCCTCCTATACATAGCATATACCTGTATGTCATCTCCTCCTGTTTATACTATATACCTGTAGGTAATCTGCTCCTGTATATAGTATATACCTGTGTGTCATCTCCTTCTGTATATAGTATATACCTGTATGTCATCTCCTGCTGTATGTAGTATGTACCTGTATGTCATCTCCTCCTCTATATAGTATATACCTGTGTGTCATCTCTCCTGTATATAGTATATACCTGTGTGTCATCTCCCCTGTAAATAGTATATACCTGTGTCATCTCCTCCTGTATATAGTATATATCTGTATGTCATCTCCTCCTGTATTAGACCTCGTTCACACGTTATTTGGTCAGTATTTTTACCTCAGTATTTGTAAGCTAAATTGGCAGCCTGATAAATCCCCAGCCAACAGTAAGCCCACCCCCTGGCAGTATATATTAGCTCACACATACACATAATAGACTGGTCATGTGACTGACAGCTGCCGGATTCCTATATGGTACATTTGTTGCTCTTGTAGTTTGTCAGCTTATTAATCAGATTTTTATTTTTGAAGGATAATACCAGACTTGTGTGTGTTTTAGGGCGAGTTTCGTGTGTCAAGTTGTGTGTGTTGAGTTGTGTGTGGCGACATGCATGTAGCGACTTTTGTGAGATGAGTTTTGTGTGGCGACATGCGTGTAGCAAGTTTTTGTGTGTCGAGTTGCATGTGACAGGTTAGTGTTGCAAGTTGTGTGCAGCAAGTTTTGCGCATGGCGAGTTTTGCGCGTGGCGAGTTTTATGTGTGGTGCCTTTTGAGTATGTGCAAGTTTTGTGTGAGGCAACTTTTGCATGTGTTGCAACTTTTGTGCATGTGGCAATTTTTCCGCGTGTGCAAGTTTTGCGTGTGGCGAGTTTTCCATGAGGTGAGTTTTGCACGTGTGGCGAGTTTTGCATGTGGAGAGTTTTGCGCGTGGCGAGTTTTGAGCGGCGACTTTTGTGTTTCAACTTTTATGTGGCGAGGTTGGTGTATGTGTGGTGAAATGTGCGCTGAGGGTGGTATATGTGTTTGAGCACGTGGTAGTGTGTGGCGCATTTTGTGTGTGTGTTCATATCCCCGTGGTGTGGTGATTATCCCATGTCGGGGCCCCACCTTAGCAACTGTACAGTATATACTCTTTGGCGCCATCGCTCTCATTCTTTAAGTCCCCCTTGTTCACATCTGGCAGCTGTTAATTTGCCTCCAACACTTTTCCTTTCATTTTTTCCCCATTATGTAAATAGGGGCAAAATTGTTTGGTGAATTGGAAAGCGCGGGGTTAAAATTTCACCTCACAACATAGCCTATGACGCTCTCGGGGTCCAGACGTGTGACTGTGCAAAATTTTGTGGCTGTAGCTGCGACGGTTCAGATGCCAATCCCGGACATACATACACACACACATACATACACACATTCAGCTTTATATATTAGATGAAGAACATACCGTACGTATTAGACTGCTCAGGATAAAGGGAGCACTTGCAACCGGGTCCTTGCTTCAGGGGCACAGTGACTGACTCAGCCCATAGTAAAGACAACTGAATAATCCTAAAAGAAAGTCATGTAATTGGGGCAGGCAGAACTATTTCCTGAAGCTATGTTGGGTGGATGAGGAGGTCGAAAAACTCAAGGAAAATGGAGGTTGTCTGGGGTTAGTAGAAGAACACTCGTATGACCAACAGCTCTCTCTATACCTATATACACTCGGCTCTATTGAGTATGCATGGGAAGCGGCAATAACCTCTAAAAGTAGTTTATTTGCCCTGGGAACAAAATGATTGACTGATGAAATTCAATATTGTCTTTAGGGGGAGACTTGGGAGTCTCTCATACACATTAAATAGTCGTCTGTCGCTGTTTGAGATTGCCCCAACAGGATAACCTCCACCCATATTCCCATTTAGGCAGGCCATACACATTTTTCTTGGATTCACCGCGACATACCTTGATCGGTGCAGCCACAGTTAGTAGTCCTTCTATAAAGGGGATACTTACATGCAGTGCTTTTCTATACGCAGACGTGCCCCACGCATGCACTGTGCTGCTCTGGTGGCATCGTGGGCCGACCGCGTTGCCGTGGAGATGGTTAGTGATGACGCACGTCGTCCTCCCCATCGTCCGTGGTGCGCGGCGGCCCGCCCCGCCCCCGGAGTGAACACATCATGATGGGTCAGCGCGCCGATTCGTTAAAGGTACTGTGCAGCATGACATAAATACCCCAACCCCTTCTTAATTTATTATGCCTCCTGACGAAGCCAAGGCGGTGAAACGCGCGTCGAGGCTCTCCTCTGCCCTGCCAGTCACACCCGCACTTCAGTGTCACCATGTCTCAAGGTATGATGATCTTCTAATTACTATTGGGATTTATCCTGGACCTCCTGACCTGTATAACAATCTTTGATTATGCTACTTGGAGGACTCATTTTGTTGGGCCAACTTATATCAATTTAGTCAGCATATATGGCCCTTCCCCCTATAGTACTGTTCACTTTATTTCTTTACCTGTTGCGGGTGTTCTGACCAGGACAGTTATGTGTTTCTCATTAGTGGGGTTGCTCCATGTCACCTAAACCCCACTACGTTTTTACTGTCTACTCCCTCATTGCTCACTTTGTCTATATGTATTTATCTATGAGATTCATAATAAAATATTTCGTATTTTTTCAGCAAACCCCTATTTTTTGTATGGATTTTTTATAGGGTTAAATTATCGACCAAATATCACTTTGGTTTTATACTATATATCTATCCATCTTTTGGTGTTTCTTATTGGTATTTAAGGCCATACACATTAGAATGATATGATTCTACCATACACAGGAGCGCTCGTTTGGCCGATCGCTCCTGTGTTCGTTATGAGAAAACTGACGATCGACACATTGGCCGGCGACTTATCTTAGGGACAACAAGGTGATCGGCAGTCTGAAATCGGACATGTCCGATCGACAACCCTAAACACATAAGACTGTTGGCCGAACCCATTGATATTAGTGGATTTGGCCGACAGAAGTCTAATTCGTATGGTCAGCTTTAGAGTGCATGAACATCATGGGAGGGAAAGAAAGTACAATCAGTGACTTCAACTCTGGAAGACTAAGTGCAGTCATGTATTGCATGAGATAATACAGATGCCCCCTGCCAAATGATCAGCGGGAAAGCTCCATTATAAAAAGTAGGTCTGCTTTAATGGGGCATCTCTCTAAGCAGAGCTCCTTGATGCAATTTATTATGTGATTATCAGTGTAATTTCACTGCCCGTCTGAAGAGGAGTTTTTTTTAATTTTTTTATTCCTGTTCGGAAGCAATTCACATTAGTCTTTTACTAATTGGATGTCATTTGCTCTCCAGCAATTCAGCAATATCAGCATTGCGCAAGATAAATATATAAATAAAAGGGTAAATCAGCATTGTAACCATGCGCCACTGATCACTGGTGCATTACGCTGGCCTATAATTCACAACGTGCGCTGTATACTGTATTTCTCTATTGTGACAACAGATTGGCATTGGCATCTTTGGGGAGAGTAGATTCTGTTCTCTAACTGCATCCCGTTGGCCAATTGTTATTCAGTGGAGTAAATACGAGGCTCCCGTTCTGGCATTGACTCGACTCATTATACCCATAGATATTGAAATCTTATTAAGTTACACATCCCCTTACCCTGACGTGCCCAGTCCTCATAATGAGAATCCACAATAAAATCATGTCTTCGCTTAGCAAATAAACCGCCAGCTGCGGGTCATGCAGGCAAATAAACAGCTTGTATGAAATATCTTCCATAAACCAATTTTGTAAGGGTTATGCATATCTGTCAGTTTGGATTATATGGAATGGAACATATTGGCACCGAGCATAGACATCCCTAATTAGATTGATGTTGCAGCAAAGTAATGAAGAAGAAGCTTTGTTGGGGATTGGGATGTACAGTACGAGCTGAAGACAAGATGTTAAAGGTAAACTGGGAATCTTAGAGGATGCGAACAAGTAGAAAGGTGATTGGATTGTGAATCTAGCCAAAGTGATGTCAGATCCTATATTTTGTGTGGTGTTATGATCAGAATTATGCACATTGAGAGTTTAGTTACATATGTAGAAAAACTGAGTAAATTGCTTTACAAAACTCATGATTATAACCCAAAGTGTTATTTGGGCTTGCAGACTTTCTTCCATTTTTTGATTAAAGGGAATCTGTCGCCAGCATTTGGCTCCACTTTCTGATAGCAGCATGATGTGGGGACAGAGACACAGATTCCAGCGGTGTCACTCACTGGGCTGCTAGCTGTAGTTTTGATAAATTCACTGTGTTCTCTGCTGCAGATCTACCAGTTCTCTGAGCTCTGTATAACCCCGCCCACACCACTGAACAGTGTACAGAAAGCTATCAATTAATGGTGGGGGCGTGGCTTGACTACTTGGCAGCAGGTCTACTAGTCTTCTCATGTTAATCTTCGGCTGATAAAACGGATTTTTTTTCCAGAACTACAGCAGACAGCCCAGTAAGTGACACATTGCTGGAATCTGGGTCGCTGTCTCTACATTATGTTGCTCTGAGATTATATGGCAAAAAGCTGATGATAGATTCCCTTTAAATTTGCATACTTGCCATTTATGAGCAAACCTTAGGGAGGGTTATAGTTGTAGCATGTTAAGTGCTCCACCAAAATTTTCTTCTGATAGTAATACCCTCTTTTCAAAGGTACACCTCTCTACACTTCTTCCCGCCCTCTGTAGGTGTGATTTGAAGCAGGGGCTCTATCTCCTCTTCCAGCATCACTTGGTTCTGCACCCCTATTTTTGCCGTGGAAATATGACTGCTGCAGCCAATCACAGATATGATGCAATGGCTAGTGGTTGACTGTGCAGCCACATTTCCATCTGGCTAGAAAACAAAGATCAATAGACTGACAGTAAATTGAGGCAAAGGTAAAAAAGGAACAGCAAAAATGAATAAGATGAATTTGTTTTTTGTTACAACATTTTGGAGTATGCCAAACAATTATTGAAAAAAATATTCAGGGGTGGATAATCATGTTCTGAAACGGCTTCCAAAAACTAGTACATTAGGTGTGGCATGCCTTTCTCTGAAATAATATCCATAAGTAAGCACATCAGGGGTTGCCAAGCCTTTTCTGAAACGGTGTCCAAAAATGAGCACATCAGGGGTGGTCAGTAGTGATGATCGAATATACTCGTTACTCGAGATTTCTCGAGCATGCTCGGGGGTCCTCCGAGTATTTTTTAGTGCTCGGAGATTTAGTTTTTCTTGCCGCAGCTGAATGATTTACATCTGTTAGCCAGCATAAGTACATGTGGGGGTTGCCTGGTTGCTAGGGAATCCCCACATGTAATCAAGCTGGCTAATAGCTGTAAATCATTCAGCTGCTGCAAGGAAAACTAAATCTCCGAGCACTAAAAAATGCTTGGAGGACCTCTAGCATGCTCGAGAAATCTCGAGTAACGAGTATATTCGCTCATCACTAGTGGTCATGCCTTTTCTGAAACAGTGTCCAAAAATGAACACACGTGTCTCTAGACCTCGAGTTCTACTGGGCTAGTTTATAATCCATCCAGGGGCATAGCTATACAGGGTAAATAAGTAGCATCCCCCTTGGGAGCTCTTCATGCACCAGCTCCAAGGGGGATGCTACTTATTTACCAAGGAGTTTCAAGTTATAATTTGAGCAAAACTCTAAAACAGGGAGGTAGTGCATGTGATTTAAAATAACCTATCTGGGTGCTGCTTGTGGTTGCAATATGGTTTTCACTTCCCTTCTCCCACACAGGACTGAATGGCCAGAAACAGATTCTTCCATGTGATAAACAGTCAGCCTATTGGGATTCTACTGGAGGACAGGATTTGCTGTAGCACTTGTTCACACTTTATAATTAATAGGCACAGTATTGACAATCCTCTAAGCTATGAAACAGTTAATGACGGCTGACAGAGACTCTTTTTTCTTCCATCTCCCTTGAAAGCTCTCGTTAGAATAATGCTGATGACCTTGGAGCATTGACTTTGCTTTTCCCCAGTTGCTTTATATGGTGGGATTTCAGCATTTACCACATCTATAGGAACATCTAAAAAGCTGACATTACAGATGTGCACTCTGCGTGTCTATACTCTGGATGCTGGAAGGAGCCGTGCTGATGGAAATGATGAGTAAAGGTCGAGATCAATATAGAATTTTCTTCTTCCTTGCCCAGGATTCGTAATCTAATAATAAGCGTAATGAAAGGAGAGTTGATGGTCCCATTTATCTCGACTCGGTTAGCATTATTTAGCTTAGAAAGCAGCAATTATCACTAAATATATGGAATAAAAAGACTGTCTAGAACATTTCATCAACTCATCTCCACAAAAATGCCAATAGGGGTTTGCAGAGTACCACTAGATTTACTGTAGTTTAAAGATGTCTGTTTAATTTCACTAGACCTTATATTACATTTATAGGGTGATATCTCATGACTAAACAGTGCTCCAATTAATATTCTAACACCCAGGACTAGAAAAAGGTTGGTGGAGACCCCTGGACAAAAACTTTGGTGAGACCCTCATTTTAAACTTTGCCCCCAAACTGGAGCTCACCAATTACTACCACATATAGGAGTGATGGACAGGCATGAAGATCCTCCTACACCTGTCGCCGTGGAAGTTCTGCTAGTCCAGTTGTGATTTTAATTGGCCTGTAGAGGGAGGGTGGTTGTTGAAAGCCCTTGGAAAATGTGAAACCTTTTGACCTCCGTATGGACCTCCTGGTAAAATTATCTACTAATGTGGAAATTTTGCTAGTCCTAACAGTTGATAATTATTACTCAGGCTTTTTGCCGCTTTCGAGCTCCAGAGCATTCAGTTTCTCCTGTATCAGTAGGTCACAGAGAGTCAGTATAAGAAGGTTGCTGTGTTGTATTGGCAATTGGTTCAATTCAAGAAGTTCAACCAAGACAACATCTTTTTTGGAGTTTTTTTTCCTAACACTTTGATTCCGTACTATAGTAAGGTGGGCAAAATGGAAATAATTTTTTCATTGATCCCTTATTCATTTTGTAAAGAAAGAATTGTGGAACATTCTAGGTTGAGCCCTCTAGCAGAGCACTCTATGGTAAGCACTCTAGGGCAAGCACTCTAGTAGAGAACTCTAGTAGAGAATTCTAGGGCAAATACCCTTAGTAGAGGTCTTTAAGTCAAGCACTCCATTAGAGGGTAAGCACTCTAGGACATGCACCCTAGTAGATCATGCTAGGGCACGTATTCTAGTAGAGCACTCAAGTGAAGCACATTAGGGCGATTACTAGTGAGCAATCTAGGGTGAGCACTCTAGTAAATCATTCTAATGGTAGGTGCACATGATCAGGAATTGGCAGCATTTTGGACGCAGCGCTATTGAACGCTGGTGAATCTGCATGTGTTCATTGAACCGTGCAGATTCACTGCATCCAATACATTGTACAGGTGAAATTTATTTTGTGGAGACTCGCGTCTCTGCATGATAAATAGACATGCTGTGGTCTGGAGAGATGCGCCGCATGTCCGTCTCCCGATTTCTTGAAATCCCATCCACTATGCTGTAACATCTGGACGCTGCAGGTTGGACGCTGCACAGGTACGCAGCATCCAACCAGCAGCGTTTAGGCTACGTTCACATTTGCGTTGTGCGCCGCAGCGTCGGCGCCGCAGCGCACAACGCAAACAAAAACGCAGCAAAACGCATGCACAACGCTGCGTTTTGCGCCGCATGCGTCGTTTTTTTCATTGAATTTGGACGCAGCAAAAATGCAACTTGCTGCGTCCTCTGCGACCCGACGCGGGCGCCGCAGCGACGCATGCGGCGCAAAACGCAAGTGCGCCGCATGTCCATGCGCCCCCATGTTAAATATAGGGGCGCATGACGCATGCGGCGCCGCTGCGGCGCCCGACGCTGCGGCGCTGGCCGCAAATGTGAACGTAGCCTTACTGACCGTGTGCACATAGCCTAAGGGAGCACTCTTGTAGAGCACTCTAGAGGAGCCCTTATGTAAAGCAGTCTAGTTGAGCCATCATATGAAGGATGTTGTGTTGCATGGACTACGAATCAATTCAGTCAGTTTAGCAGTACAACATACTTATGGAAGGACTAAAGTACGATACTTACCATTTGGAACAGATCTTCAATTTGATAATTAAGGTGATGAGGACCATATTTTGGACCATGAAACCAAATGTACGGAATATTCTTTCTCCTGTCTCTAATGCTGTATTTAAAAAAACATTGAAAAATGCAATAAAGCAGCATACCTCGTTCGTATCTGGTTACTTCTGTGTTTTCTTCTACAACCCTGTACTCAGAAGTGTCATTCAACAGCCTCGAATGAAACTGTGCAATCCTCGATGACAACCTGAGCCAAGTGAAAATGAATTTTAATTAGTCTTGTTCACCACACAGTCTGAATGACTTTTAGCCAAACACCTCTAAAACATTTCAAGGTTAAAAAAAAAAAACAACAGTGTGTGCAGAGAAAGAGGAGAGCGAAACGAAATTCATGAGGCTTTTATAGACGTTCAGCCTTGAATCTGTCACCAACAATGCACATACACTTTTGAAGCAGCAATTTCATTTATTTTAAGGCTCACTTAGTTTCTAGGACTGCCTTTTCCAATTCATATCACTACCGCAGCGGAAAGAGAGCATTGTACTCTATTAGGCAGTATATTCTGCAGAGCTAACGCAGAAGGAAGGGGTAACGTGACTTTTTTATGAAAGCTTTTAGAATGTGCTTTAGAGGGCCGCGAAAAAATGCGTCCAACACAAAGAAGAACCTTATTATTCTTTTAAGCAAATATACAGTGATCTTCTCAGAAGATTTTTCTTATTTTTTAAATTCTTTTATGTGAATAAAAAGGTCTTAAAAATTGATGTTCTTTCAAGTGAATTTTCTTTTATTATTTCAAATTGAACTGAAAATTTGCCTTAATACTTTTGTGAGGGTGGAAATACCAGGTAAAGGAATCCCACGGTAGCAGGTGTAATCAAATGGAAAATTTTCTAAAAAAAATGGCAGACGAATAAAATAAAGGAAAATGTTATTTAAAAACACAAAGCGTTTCTCCTATATCCAACCTTCTTCAGGGGTCTGAACCCTTACTTTGTGACGTGCTGCAAAAACATGGCTGTCCGAATCTATCTATATTATAATTGTCTAAGCGTCACTTCCGTCTGTTTGTCTGTCACGGAAATCCCACGTCGCTGATTGGTCGCGGCCGGCCGGCAACGGGTACAGTCCGGCCGCGAAGTCGCCCTTCCCTACTCCCCTCCAGTCAGTGCCCCATCCCTACTCCCCAGTCAGTGCCCCATAGCGGTTTAGCAGTCCCTTAAATGGACTGCGTTACACCGCGGCATAACGCGGTGTAACGTAGTCTGTTAATGCTGCTATTAAAACTGTGTGACCAACTTTTTACTATTGATGCTGGCTGTGCAGCATCAATAGTAAAAAGATCTAATGTTAAAAATAATAAAATAAAAAATTATTATATTCTTACCTTTTGGCACCTTTCCAGCTCCTCGCGACGCTCCGGCCCCCAGAATGCATTGCGGCATTGACTCGAGATCACGTAGCGGTCTCGCGAGATGATGACGTAGCGGTCTCACGAGACCACTACATCATCACGTGTTATTGCCGCAATGCATTCTTGGGACTGGAGCGTCGCGAGGAGCATCGCTAAATGCCTGGGCTGGATCCGGGGGCCGCCAGAAGGTGAGTATACAGTATAACTATTTTTTATTTTAATTATTTTTTTAACAGGGATATGGTGCCCACATTGCTATATACTTTTTTGGCCTGTGTTAGATACTACATGGGCTGTGCTATATACTACATGGGCTGTGTTATATACTATGTGACTGTGCAATATACTACGTAGCTGGACAATATACTACGTGGCTTGGCAATATACTACGTGGCTGTGCAATATACTACGTGGGCTGTTATATACTGCATGGGCTGTGTTATATACTGCATGGGCTGTGTTATATACTGCGTGGCTTGGCAATATACTACGTGGGCTGTGTTATATACTACGTGGGCTGTGTTATATACTGCATGGGCTGTGTTATATACTGCATGGGCTGTGTTATATACTGCGTGGCTGGGTAATATACTACGTGGCTGTGCTATATACTACGTGGCTGTGCAATATACTATGTGGGCTGTATTATATACTAGGTGGCTGTGCACTATACTACGTGGCTGGGCAATATACTACGTGGCTGTGTTATATATTACGTGGGCTGTGTTATATACTACGTGGGCTGTGTTATATACTACGTGGGCTGTGCTATATACTATGTGGCTGCTATATACTACTATACATATTCTAGAATACCCGATGCGTTAGAATCGGGCCACCATCTAGTATGCCATAAGTGTCTAGGAGCTTCAGCCCCATTGGTTCTTATACAAAGCCATGGTGGTGTTATGTAACATGCCTGGGTTATATTAGGGTACTTTTTGATACCTCTTTTGCAGGCACCCATAGAAGTGCAGGTAGCCTTTAAATGGAATTTGTCACCCCACCAGGCGTTTGTAACTAAAAGAGCCACCTTGTGCAGCACTAACGCTGCATTCTGACAAGGTGGCTCTTTTAGTTCTGGTCCCTGGCACTGCTGCAATAATCGCTTTTGAAATTTGTCCCTCATACCGTGAAATCGCCAGGGGGGCAGGTCTTTCCCCCCTTATCCTGAACCCTCACAGCCATCACTCATGGCCTCTGCGCGCCGGGTGCCACCTCCTCTTCCTTCATTAGCGTCCCCAGTGCCTGCGCTGTTATTTTTTTTTTCGGGCATGCGCAGTTGTGCTGCCCTTCGAACTCGCAGCGCAGGCGCCGGGAAAGCTAATGAAGGAAGAGGAGGTGGCACCTGGTGCGCAGAGGCCATGAGTGACGGCTGTGAGGCGTCTGGATTAGGGGGGAAAGACCTGCCCCCCTGGCGATTTCACGGTATGAGGGACAAATTTCAAAAGCGATTATTGCAGCAGTGCCAGGGACCCGAACAAATGGAGCTACCTTGTCAGAATGCAGCTTTAGTGCTGCACAAGGTGGCTCTTTTAGTTACAAACGCCTGGGGGGGGGGGGGTGACAGGTTCCCTTTAAGGGGTTGCTCCACCAGGGGCATGGCTAAATGACCAATTGGTGCAGATGCCATATACTACATGTTTAATTGAGGGAATATATCCATGCTGTTAGTAAAATTCGTCCCCTATCCTTCTCTCATATTGCACTGTTTAAGGATCCAATCTGCATAATTGTAGATTGTGTCCCCGTGGTTCCTTGCTATGTACCCATATCAGCCATGTGCAATGATAAGGTTCTGATCCCTAATATTCAGATTTTTTAAATATTTTTGCTTGATGGATTAGGAACTTGCTTGCATGTTTTTACATACAGGCTGAAAGTGCACTGGGGGCGTGTCACTGCTGCTTCTTCTGAGTGCATAGCTACACCCCCAGTGCACTTCCAGACAGATTTGCATATGGCTTCTACTCTAGATTTGTTGTGAATGGCACATCATATCTCTACAAAAATGTATGAGTTTTTAGCAGGGGACAAGCGCCATACCACTACTTCTGTGCCGACAGGTTCTCTTTAAAAAAACAGCAAAGGGAGAATCAACCTAAAATATACAATATAGATCAACACCAAGCTATGGAGTAAAACACTCATCCAGGCCTTATTCTATGTTATTAGCTTAACTGAATTATTGACCCAAGGTCAGAAAAAAAATGCAATTTTGTAAAACTACTGTCCTCCAGCTGCAATTTGTGTTAAAAAAAGCAAACAAACAAGCAAAGTATGTTTTGCTCACTCTCCCGGGGTCCAACGCTGAGTCTCCGCCACTATTCCCGGTATCTGTTATTGTGTGCAGCGCCGACGTGGCATTGACAGAAATGCAGCCAATCCGTGATGGCAAAATTCGCTTAGCTTGCCGATTGTCTGCAGCACTGTTAATGTGTCGTCAGCGCTGCAGACAATAACAGACACTGTAGCAGCGTTGGTGACACAGCACAGGACCCAGGGAGGATGAGTAAAGTGCTTTTAGGTGTTTTTTTCTTAAAACTTTACCTTCTGTAGCTACATAGGTGTATTAATATTTTATATTATGTTTATTTTGAGATTACATTATTAATATTTTTGTATTAAATATTAAGAGATAATTTTATGAGATCTACTTTTATGAGCCTAGTATATTAGGTTTACTGGCCCCTTAACTAAAGCCTTCCGAGATAAATTTAGCATAGATTTTCCCTTTAGACACCCCAACATGGGGAGGGAATCGGGTTGGTGGGGGTTTTGTCATCCCTTCTCAGTGGTTTGGTGTCAAATCAACTGAGTGACAGAGTCTGTTATTCGGTCTGAAACGAGGCCTGTAATAACATAGTCACGTCAGTGCTTATATAAAGGAACAAGCTCCTCTATTGTGGTTCTTCAATATAACCAGTGACCCCGATGTAATGTCCGCACCCTTGATTGTGAGCTCCCTTTACATAGGCCTGGCATGGCGTGGTGCAGATCTAAAAGGTAAAAGAAAATGGTGGAGAATTATAGGCAGGGAACACAATGAACCCTGAATAGGGCCAGATTGTCCCTCAGTTTGACAGTTTACTCAACGCTCCTCAACAACAGTCTGCTGCACTAAAGCTTATGGCCACGATGAGTTTTCACACCGTCCGACTGGCCATGAGCCTTTGTAATTGCATCTATGCTAACAAAGAGATTTTATACCAACCTATTGGTTGTGGCCACCAGTCATTTTAGGTACCACCTATATGGTCAGACAGCTTTCCTTGACTTCTGAAAGGAGTAGAGAGTTTAACATTACAAAGTTGGGCAAATTTTGTTATTCGGGACTCTAGGAAAGACTGATGACAACCCTTGTGAGAGCCTTAATATTATCTAGTTGTCAAATGTCTGTAATTTCTGTAGTTTTTTTTTGTAACCACACTCCACACTCATAAATTGATTGTCGGTCGTTAAAAGGGGTAAACCAATTTACATAGGTGACACTTTTCTAAAAACCCTCTAATACAGAAATCAGCAGCACAAGGCAAACAAAGCAGTAGCAGCAGTATTTCCCACACCGCCCAGGAAATCAATTCACCTTCTTCTCTCCAGGAAACACTTGTAATTACAGGGAGCTCATGCTTAGTCTGTAACTTCAGAGCAGCGGGTCAGACATAGTGCAATATATTACTGTTCCTTAGTAATCAAGGGGCACGTTCTTACAAGTCATAGTGTCTGCTTCCGTAAATTCCTACAAGAGCCCTTATTGATATTTGAAAGGGTCCTCCCAAGGAAAGCTTCTATTTTCCAGACTTACCTATATTTAAGAGAAGACAGTCTATAATTTTGCCAGTGACTACGGACATAAATGAGCCCTTTTTAAAGGGAACCTGTCAGAGGGTTAATACCTGTAGTTCTGTTCTGTAGAGAAGCAGAGTATATTTGCCCTATTATCAGCAAAGCTGCTAAAGCTAAGGCCTCATTCACATGCCCATTTTTTCCATGTACGAGAAAAATGAACTGATTGTATTGATCAGACTTTGTTCAGAGTGTGGTCTGCAGGTCTTCCATTTTTCTTATATATGACGTGGAGAAATGGCAAAAAACCGACTTCACCTTCCCCATACTGGCAGTCTGTGTTTTCACTGACATAGTGACTTGCATTGCCGATTTTTATCTTACCCCCGGGTCCATCCGAGAAGAAGAAATTGGACATATGCACAGCCCAACAGAATATCAAAGGTATGAATGCTATCCTTAAAACGCTTTCATATGCAAAAATTGGACGTGTTAATGAGCCCAAAGTGGGGCATAACTGCGCATGCGCAAAATTATGTGATGACAGTTATAGGAGGATGTGAATCAATCTTGATTCAAAAAAGCATGAACTTGACAACTTGACATGGTAGCATCCACCTCCTTGACTTAAAAGGACTAATGAGCATACATCATCAGGACTCTTCTTCAGCTACTAACTCCGGCCATACACGTTAGATGGATATAGCCTGAATGAAGCTTCAACTGATTGTTCGGCTGACAGCCATCTCTCCCATACAGTGTTCATTAGACCGAGCGCTCCTGTGTTCTCTATGAGAAAGCCACCGACTGACATGTTAGAGGCTTATTTCCGGGAGAGCAAAGAGATCGGAAGTCCAAATCGGACATGTCCAATCGACATCTCCCGCGACAGTCAGTTGGCCAGCGTCCCCATACACATTAGAGGGTTAATAACAATAATAATAATTTTATTTCTATAGCACCAACATATTCCGCAGCGCTTTACATTTTAGAGGGGACTTGTACAGACAATAGACATTACAGAATAACAAAATTCACATAAAAGAACAGATACCAAGAGGAATGAGGACCCTGCTCGCAACAGGGAAGACACGAAAGTGGATGGTAACCATTGCTTGTATTGTACGGTCCAACCATCAATAGAGTGTTGGCCATAACCGTTGGCCAACATCAGTCTAATGTGTGTGGGGGCCTTAATAAGAACACATTTAATTACTGCAGATACATAACTATTATCGTAAGTAGTTTTGCCGATTTGGGGAACAAAAACCATCTGATAGGCTCCCATGAAAGGTGCATGTGGTGGGGGGAAGACAGTATGGATTCAGAGTTGAGGGGTTTACAGTCACATATGCAGATACAGTAGATGCTAGCGCCAGCCTTAGGTGGTACAGAACAAGAAGTGTCGCACATGGTATATTACTTATCACTATAGAAAGGGAAACCACTGGCCTTGATGGTCTGAGCTTGCACCCTCAGTCCTGCTCATGTTGTCCCAACCTATAGAAAGGCAGTGGCATATAAGGCGGGTACAGTTTCTAGTTTTTGGATTGTGTAATGTTTGTTACAATGGTCTTACATCGACACTGTAGGATTATGGGAAATTTACGGTACAGCATATTGTCACTAGAAGGTACCAACCAACAAAAGGCATGTCTGACAGATGATTGATAATGTGGTAACGTGCAAATAATA
The DNA here is from genome assembly GCF_051348905.1 of Ranitomeya variabilis. Classification (NCBI taxonomy): domain Eukaryota; kingdom Metazoa; phylum Chordata; class Amphibia; order Anura; family Dendrobatidae; genus Ranitomeya; species Ranitomeya variabilis. Next base: position 695,889,746 of record NC_135232.1, on the reverse strand, counting down.
GAGATGTGCTTACTGGACTTCCTCCTTGCCCTTGGTGTGCCTATGCAAGTCAGGGACCATAGAATGGTAGATTTGGAAAGGACCTCCTGGGTCATCTGGTCCAACCCCCTGTTCAAAGCAGGATTGACTAAACCATCCCAGACAGATGTCTGTCCAGACTTTTTTTGAAGACTTCCATTGAAGGAGGACTCACCACCTCTCGTGGCAGCCTGTTCCACTCATTGATCACCCTTGCTGTCAAAATGTTTTTTTTTTCTAATATCTAATCTGTGTCTCCTCCCATAGGAGGGGACACAGGCAGCAAGGAAGAAGAATGCATGCTAAATCTAATTTTTCCCCAATATTTTGCAATATTAATTTACACTGCCCTGAAGATGGTTCAGGATAATCCTTTCCGCTTGTTACATAACACTCTGCTCCTGAATCTCCCACTTAATTTACTGTTGCAATTACCTTGAGTTGAGATAATTACCAAATGAAATCATTGTTTTTAAACATCAGTTAATGAATTCAGCACAGATACCTGCGGCGGATCATTATACAGAATTTCCAGCCATAGATAAATTCACACCGAATCATGAGATTCTCCAGATTGTGCATTGTGAAAACTGAGCAGAGTAATACTAAGGACATATGAAGTCCTCTGTACGTCAAGCAAGAATTGACCCATTAATTCACTGACAGCTAGCTAAACATATATGCAAAATATATTAAAAAGTAGCAGAACGTTTCAGGGTAAAGTAATATTTATATAAAAATAATGCAAAACCGTTTCAAATGAATCTCCACAACATTCAGTGTGAATTTATTTCTTCAAAGCGAGCCCTTCATTGAAACACAGTGCAATGATCCAATATTGGCTACCATAGGTCACCACTAGAGGGCCCTTACTGTATACAGTTTTATTATTGAGCTCAATGTATAACAAGTATGCAGCTAGCTCCTAAGCTCCCTCTAGTGGTGACTGCAGACAGCAGTTTTTACCATTTATATCTAGAGAAGATTTGTATTAGGAAAACTGAACTCTAAATTCCATCATTGTAAATTGTAAAATGAATAAAAGCAGGATTTTCGAACTTTTTATTGGGAAATAAACCTGTTGGGCTTTGTGTTCCGTAGTTTCTGATTAAAGTGGAAGCTCAGGCTTGAGATACACCTTTAGACCTGTGACCTTCCATGATAAGCACTCTTATGTAAAACCAGCTCACGCACCCTTGGAGCTTAATTCTGCATATATTACAAGGCAGCAGATGGGCTGCTGGTGGGGGGACCTGGGTTTCTCAAAGTACAGAGTAAGTAATTAAATGTATATAGAAGATACTTGAGATGGATTTGGTGCCTGCATAACACAGTCATAAAATACAAGAAATATGAGAATACAGTCTCTGGTGTATACTAGTCAAGAGATATTAGCATATATAAAAATGGGTATATGTATGTTATTAATTAAAGCCCCCACCCTGCTGTGATTTATTGATTGATGTACAAATTATGCTTCACTCTCTGAGAATTCTTAAATATGACTAATAAAAATATAGCAAATTCTTATTTGGCATAAGAAAACCCAAAGAATAAACACAATTATACTAAGTCATGTATATTATACTAGGGAAGCATGCTGGCACCGCAGAGGTTAAAAAATAGCGCAGTTAAAGTGGACAAAATAAAAGTATTCACACCCTGGTAATAATCATTCTGGATAATCGCTGCCTACCTATTCTTTGTTTGCTTTGTCCTGTGCCCCCTCCACTTTCCTTCTCATTTACTGTGTAGCCAGAGGTTAAGCCCCTAGGCAAGGAGTGCACCGAGGGTCTCTGGACACATTATGCATCCAGCCAGATGAATGTGGCACGTGAGATGCAGCAGGATGGAAAGCTAGTCTGGGTTTTTGTTCACCCTTTGCATCACTCCTTGTTTTATCTATCATTTAAAGGGAACCTGTCACCCCCAAAATGGAAGATGAGCTAAGCCCACCAGCATCAGGGGCTTATCTACAGCATTCTGGAATGCTGTAGATAAGCCCCCGATGTATCCTGAAAGATGAGAAAAAGAGGTTAGATTATACTCACCCAGGGGCGGTCCTGGTCCGTTTCTGGTCAGATGGGCGTCGCGGTTCGGTCCGGGGCCTCCACCTTTCTTACGATGACGTCCTCTTCTTGTAGTCACACTACGGCTCTGGCGCAGGTGTACTTTGTCTGCCCTGTTGTGCGCAGGCGCCAGCCCCTGGGTGAGTATAATCTAACCTCTTTTTCTCATCTTTCAGGATACATCGGGGGCTTATCTACAGCATTACAGAATGCTGTAGATAAGCCCCTGATGACGGTGGGCTTAGCTCACCTTCGATTTTGGGGGTGACAGGTTCCCTTTAAAGCGAGCTCCCCGATAGTCTGCCAATAGAAACGTGTTACAGCTTTAAATCTTAAAGGGAACCTGTGACGTTGTACCTCCTTTCTGGTCTGTGGACATTATCATATACAGAAGGAAGAGCTGAGCAGAATTATATAAAGGTTTATTGGAAAAGATTCAGCGTAAATTGTATTTTATTAATTGAATTCCCTGCTGTTTGTATGCATAGGAGTCCAGCGGGCGGTACTACCCAGGAGTCCAGTGTGTGGCCCTACTCAGTGATTGACAGCTAGCTATGCCTGCAAGTCATACAAGGAAGACTGTCAATTACTGAGTAGGACCGCCCACTGGACTTTAATTGGATTTCTGGGACATTAAATGATTAACCAAATCTTTTATAACAAAAATGTGTATCAATCCGATCAGTTTCTCCTGCTCCATAACATCTTGCCTGTAGATCAGATACTATTTTCAACATGCCTGGTTCCCTTTAAAATGGGTCTGTCACCCCCAAATCACTATTTAAATAAAGCTGTAGCCATACAGGGGCATAAGCCCCTATAAAAACCACACAACTGTTGTAGTAAATGCTGACTTTGTTGTACCTATATAAAGCATATAGTCTGATATCAAATTGGGGTGTTCGGTGCGCCTCTGCCATGGCCAAGTGATTTGGTGTACCGTTCCACCCTTTTAATTAAAATGAACTGCTGCTTCCCTTTGTGTTGGTGGAGAGAGCGAGTGCTGCCTAAATAGAGTGCTCGGATGTGTGCACACAGTGTACCAGCAGGAGCCATGATTCCTCACAAATAGAGTGCTCGAATGTGTGCACACAGAGTACCAGCAGGAGCCATGATTCCTCACAAATAGAGTGCTCGGATGTGTGCACACAGTGTACCAGCAGGAGCCATGATTCCTCACAAATAGAGTGCTCGAATGTGTGCACACAGGGTACCAGCAGGAGCCATGATTCCTCACAAATAGAGTGCTCAGATGTGTGCACACAGTGTACCAGCAGGAGCCATGATTCCTCACAAATAGAGTGCTCGGATGTGTGCACACAGGGTACCAGCAGGAGCCATGATTCCTCACAAATAGAGTGCTCGGATGTGTGCACACAGTGTACCAGCAGGAGCCATGATTCCTCACAAATAGAGTGCTCGAATGTGTGCACACAGGGTACCAGCAGGAGCCATGATTCTTCACAAATAGAGTGCTCGGATGTGTGCACACAGGGTACCAGCAGGAGCCATGATTCCTCACAAATAGAGTGCTCGGATGTGTGCACACAGGGTACCAGCAGGAGCCATGATTCCTCACAAATAGAGTGCTTGGATGTGTGCACACAGGGTACCAGCAGGAGCCATGATTCCTCACAGTCCTCTCTGCTGCGGCCGCCCGCTCCTCTGATTCCGGCCTCAGAGAAAGGACCAGAGGCTGACGGTCACATAGATGACAGGTCTGTGAGCACGGATGCGGGGGCTCCTGCTCATACACCGAGCACTGTCCGTCAACACAGAGGACAGTGGCACGGCATGCAGAATAGACCCAAGAGTGCGCCACATCTCTAGGCCACACCCTAATTTGCATATCAAACTAAAAGCTTCTTGGGCACAATAAAGACAACATTTAGTACAACAGAGTTATGATTTTCTAGGAACTAAGTTCCTTATATGACTATGGCCTTAGGTTAAAATAGTGACTTGGCGTTGACTCTCTTTAGAATTATTACTTGTAGGGTGGTATTATTTAGACATTGTTAGTAGATTGCTTTACACATTGTGTGGGTATTTGGTCACTCGGTATCAGAATTATTTGAGCTACTTAACCCCTCTTCTCCTGGAATATAATAAATCATGAGAACTGCAGTTCTGGCAAGCCACAATACTTTTATGTCTTAGTGATAGCATGGGCACTTGGGCTGTGCCATCATTTGCAGGTACCAGCTGTGTTATTCAATTTACACTATGCCCTGTTGGACAAAATCAGAGATAATTTAGGTCCTAGCCACTCTACACCTTAGATGCTGCAATCAGGGCAGACCTTGCCATCTAGGAGGTTAGACAGAAAAATTCATTATGGCTTATCAAAGAAATGTAAGTACTGTGCACTATTGTTCGGGTGACTGATGCACACCTTGGCTCTGACCACTGGAGCATCTATCGATCTATCTATCTATTATCTATCTATCCCATATCTATCTATCTATCTATCTATCTATCTATCTATCTATCTATCTATCTATCTATCTCATATCTATCTATCTATCCATCCCATATCTATCTATCTATCTATCTATCTATCTATCTATCTATCTATCTATCTATCCCATATCTATGTATCTATCTATCTATCTATCCCATATCTAATTATCTATCTATCTATCTATCTATCTATCTATCTATCTATCTATCTATCTGTCTATCTATCTATCTATCCCATATCTATCTGTCTATCTATCTATCTATCTATCTATCTATCTATCTATCTATCTATCTATCTATCTATCTATCCCATATCTATCTATCTATCTAGCTCCTGTTTTTCCCCACTTCAGATTTGGTTCACATAATACTTTTAGTGACTATAGCAAGTGAAAAATAATTGGCTACTTAGATGTAAGTGTAAAAGAAAATTATTCCCAAGCACATGTAAATCAGATGGAGGTGGAATACATCCTTTGACGGCGGCTGCATAAGCCTCATTCTATAATATACACTTGAGAGTTTCTGTTCATTCATTTTCCTGACCACATGCGGCAATGCAGATCCAACATCTCTTTTTTCCTTACAGAATATAAAGTCTTTTTACAACATATAGAATTCAGTACTTAAGCTCCAGGCGACTGATGAAGATGAGATTGCAGGCTATGTTTGACCTTACCAATTACAATTTCTGTGATGATTAATTCTATAAAATTGCGTGTTAAAGACTGAGTATGGGAATGCACTATGATGTTGTAATTCACATTTGACTAATAAAAGAGAAATAGACCTTGTAACAGAAAGTCCATTTTACATCCACTCATGGGAATGTTTTTTAATGGAAACTGGTCATGTTACCCTTAAAGGAGCTGTCTCATTTAGAAAAACTGTTTCAAATACCCTATTATGAAATGCTGAATGAGTACCTTATTGAGGCCACTTTTTTTGCACAAGAAGACCCATCATGTGGACAACCCACTGATTTCCATTGCCTTTATGTGTAATTCTTCATTCCACCTGCGGAGGAGCTATAGAGGAATGAAACACTTTCTGCAGATTCCTCCACAGCTCACAGCTGTACCCTTGAGGCAATTATCTTTATGGAACTCTTCTAATGAGAAAGGAAGTTCTCGTAAGCGAACAACTCTTTTATGATATGGGGTCAATTCCATGAATTGAATTAAACAAGTGTGCAGTCTCTGCTCAGATAACACCATCCTCACTAAAGATGCCATTTTTTGAATATACCTTTGCAAAATTCTAGGCTACTTTGCCCCCTCTACCCAAACTCATTTCTAAAGCCTTGTGGTTGATGGGTTTTTTTCAGGTGAAAGTCATGCTTAGGATCTGTCCTTCTCAAGGAAGTCATGATACATCTGAGTCTATGTCCTTTTTAAAAGTTGACCCACGGAAAAAACAGATCACTTTATATGATCCATCTACTTGTGGTCCCTCCATTTCTGGACATAGAAGAGGCGTTGTTGCTGCTCCAAAGATGTTTGCCTTCGATTCGGTGTTCCCTCAAGACTCTTCTCAGGTGGGTCAAGACCATTTGCATGTTTACAAATGTAATAGTTTCACCCTGGTCTTTAGGAATATTTTTTGTTTTGATGGCATTGAGATAAATATTGTAAATCAGACTTTCGACCAGTTATCCTAGAATTGTCAAGATTGCAAATTGAAAAACAAAAATAAGACCCAATTGTGATCATACCACTTACGGTAAATAAAATATTTCATGTAGCTCATCCTTCTTGATGGTGGTGTATCATGACCAGTTTTCTTCCTCACTTTGTGGGAGAGAAACTTTCATGACACTTATTATCCCAACGGTCTTGATTCCTAAAGATGACGATACACGTGTGAAAGCTGTTGGCCAAATGTTCGTTAGACATCTACCACTCCTTACTACTCCATACTCATGATTGCTTGAGCCAAGCGCCAAACACCCCTATCAGTGGTTTATCACATCTAGAACCAAAAGGATCAAGTGTTAAAAATTCCAACTGCCAGATCCGTCTCTTCCCCAGCATCATCTATTGCGAATTGAGTAAGAAGGCTTTCCATACACATTAGATCTGCTCTTCCTGTCGAAATTGGTGGATTCCGCCAATTTACATCTAATATTGGGTCCTTAGATGGAGATGGAGCCCTGTATTCATTCAAACCACTCATAGGGAGGACAAATGTTGACCATAAGATATGTCTCCTCATCACGAACCCCATAGTAGCTGTAGAATCCTAGTACAGGTTTGATGAATTGTGTTATACTGTTAAATTGTGGCACTGTTCAAAAGATGTTCCCACCTGTTCTGAAAGTCACCATAGATGGCTCAGATACACGATACTAATAGGGCACTGTACATTTCTTGATCGTACTCTAGGCTGAAGTTTGCTCCGGGACTGTTGCAGAAGTGATCCAGTCTGTCGTGAATGGTGCAGATGGGTGCATATTTTGCTTTGGTCATGTCAAGCTCGGTAAGCTCCCAGATTTGTTACAGTTAATTATATGTCAGTCTGTTAATTACATGCTGTCGGTATCTGGTTCGGCAAACATAGTGAAAGCAAATAGATTATAGCTTTTAATTAGTTACAAAACTTGCTTCAATTAATTTCTCCTCCAATGTTACAATATCAATTGGAAGTTATCAAAATTCCTAAACATTGTAAAGGATTGTATTAACTTTATATTATAACCTCATCATGCGCTCGTATCACTATAATTCATAGCGAATGAAAAGACAAATTTTTGCTTGTCGAAGAGCCGAAATAGATTCTTGGAAAGAAAATGATTCCAGATTTTCTTGGAATTGGCCGTGATATTTATAGCTTGCAGATGGAGATTTGTATGACAATGAATGGCTGACTCTACATCGAGATGACTCCATTGTCATCTAATGGCGCTTTCTTTTTAGGTAAGACGTATACGATGATTGGCAAAGATGCTTCTACACAAAGCCTCGGCATTATACCCTGCGCAATCTCCTGGCTTTTCAAACTAATCAACGAGAGGAGAGAAAAGACTGGAACTCGCTTCTCGATCCGGGTATCTGCTGTTGAAATCTATGGCAAAGATGAAAATCTAAAGGATTTATTAGCAGAGGTAGCCACTGGTAGCCTTCAAGATGGACAGTCCCCTGGGGTGTATCTCCGAGAAGATCCAATATGTGGAACTCAGGTATAATAACCTTCCATGGATTATTTATTTATACATTTTATTTCCAAATCTCCGATTTTGTTTCAAATCTCTTTCTTTTCAGCCATTATAGATCTGATGAAACTCTCTCTTGCCTAAAAGCCAGAATCCCTTGTCCCTAGCTATCCATATTTGTTTTTCTGATTGCCCAAGAGAGTTCAGCAGTTGAGATTTTTTTCTCACCCTCATCCTAATTAGGCGATTTCTTTTTGCTGTGTTTTCAGCTTCAAAACCAGAGTGAGCTGAGAGCCCCGACGGCAGAAAAAGCCGCTCACTTCCTTGATGCTGCCATTGCTGCAAGAAGTACCAGTAAGGTGGATTGTGAGGAAGAAGATAGGAGGAACTCGCATATGCTTTTCACCCTTCATATATACCAGTATCGTATGGAAAAAAGTGGAAAAGGAGGAAGTATGTCTATAGGAAGCATGCATCAAATCCTGATCTTTTGGGTCTCGATGTTTGTAGTACTGTTACATTAATGGCCCAATATTTGCAGAACAGAAGTGCTGACCCAATAGGAATTACCTTATGGGTAGTATCTGGAAATAAAAAGGGTTGTCCAAGACTGGAAAAATATGGCTTCTGTTTTCCAAAAACAGCACTACACTAGAGATGATTTACAGGACCCTGGTCTAGCGGTCAAGTCAGTAGTCTGTGTCTTCTGGTATGAAGCCCTGCAAACTGCCTCCTACCTGCCAGAATCAATGTCGCCTCTTCTGATTTGCAGGCCCTGTGCAATGTCACTATTGCACCGTAACACAAGCATGATGTTGGACCTGGCTTAAAGGGGTTGTCCAAATCACGATCAACCCCTTCTCAAACAGCATATTTGCCCTCAGTTAAATAACAACTCTTATACTTGCCTTCCATTTCAGCACCGTTCCAGCAGTGTCAGCACACAGTGTCCCAGGGATTGCTTCCCACTGTTATGTCATGCGATCCCTGCGCCTTTACTCTTCCCCATTTCAGCTCTGACTTCCTCTTAATGTCTGATTTGTCCGAAGGCAGGGAGAGTGAAGTCAGCACTGATTGGGCGCAGGAATCGTGTAACATAACAGTGTGATGCAATCCCCACTGGAATCGAGTGCCGACACTGTTGGAACAGCGCCGCCACTGGAAGCGAGTATAAGTGTTGTTATTTTACTGGGGGAAAACATGCTAATTGAGAAGGGGTTGTACCAGTAGTGATTATTTTGAGGTTGTCGATTACGGATTTTGACTTGTGCTTAGGATCGTTATCCATTTATAGAAGCCCTCCTCTTCCTCTTTTCAACTTCAGCTTTTTTACATAATCAGAAGAGATACCAAAGATGACTCACGTAGGAGGTCACAGACTGACATGGCAGCTCAACCAGTGTCCTGCAAATCTTTTTGCTCATCTCTACACCACACCTTTTTGTTAATGGAGTGCGATGTTGTAACTTAGTTCTATTGACGTGAATAGGGCTGGGCTGCAGTACCACAAACAACATATGGATAGGTGGGGCGCTGTTTAGTGGTTTGATATATTTTTTAAAATCAACCATGTTTTTATATTTCTGAGTGATCACAAGTCAACTCTATTCTTATTTTGTCTCAGCATTGTTTCCTGTGTTGTGAAAAAACTTAACAGACCTTTGTATCACAAATGCAAAAACCAACAGTAGGAATGGATAATTTAGTTGTTTTTTTTACAGCTCCCCCATGAATTTAAGTTGGACCATTTGCAAATGTAGAACAAATGTGGACTTTGCATTAAGAGGCAATAAATTAGCTCTGTGTTACAGGTGCACAAAAAATTAACAGGTTGATGAAAAACAATGGCGCTTCCTACTCTGAACATTAGAAATACAGTTTCCGCAAGGTTTATGTGCACTGGGGGAATAGAGAAATGGAAGGATGTGGCTGTAGGTTTAAATAATAGCTGAACTTTGTAAGGTTGTAAAGTACGGAAAGGTCAAGTGCTGCACTTTCCTCCCGAGATATCGAGTAGCAAACATTGATGGCTGCAGTATCTTTACATCATTATCATGGTAAAGCCGACAACTTCAACAATACATATGGTCCCATGAGGAAGAAAACATCTCTGTTACTCACCAGGGATTCTGTTTTTATTAATATCTCATACTACAGCTCTAATTTTACATGATATGTAAAATAATTTTTCTCTTTCAATAGTGTCGGGCGGCCGCAGCCGATTGCACCTTATTGATCTTGGGAGTTGTGAAAGAGTGCTGAGTAAAAGTCGTGATGCCGGAGGAGGCCTCTGTCTATCTCTGAATGCCCTGGGTAACGTCATATTAGCTCTTGTGAACGGTGCCAAGCATATCCCATACAGGTAAGTCTGGTGTGCCCAACGTCTGCGGGAGTCCTTGGACACCTTATAGCTGTAGTTAACGTATTATATATGAAAGGTAGTGCTATGTGAAAAGTTATTCCGATTCCGTCGGACACATCTGAGCTTGGGTTGATCTCACATGTACTGCTTTAAAAATCACAAATTTTACCCAAAATTCGACATCCCATTCTGCGTTATTACCCAAGAGGAGCTTTAATGCAGTTTCTGAACTAACATGTAGCAATAACTATAGGAAAAGCAGAGCCATAGTAAAGATTTCTTCCACTCTGGACAATGATTTTTTTTTTTTTTTTATTCCTCACCCCCAGCACTCATCTTCCTTGTCATATGCACTGGTTAACTGGTTGGCTCTTTAGTTAAGCCCATGGTATAACTTATAATGAGGCCTCTACTCTACCATGGGCCTCAACAACAGAAAGATTAAGGATATGGAGGACTTACAATTATTTTGACCTTTTTTCATCCTTTCCTTCTTTCTTGCTCTCCCAACAATTTTCCTTTATAAGAGAATGCCAGAGTAAGCGGACTTCAAGTGCGATGCTGATTCAAGAACGAATCATAAAACAAATTAGTTGAAGGTGGCTGTGGCCCAGTATCACACATCCAGCCCATATTGATTTGAATAGGTGGCGGATGTGCAGTACCAGACAGTGGCCGCTATACATTATTGGAGCGGTACTGTTTAGCACCGCAACTTAGCAGTTCTGGGCACCGCCGATATCGGGAACAGCTGATCAGCTGAGGCAGGTTCAGGTGTTGCACCCCTCCCTATCAGACATCGATGACCTATCCTGAGGATAGACCATTGGTGTTAAAGTCCTGAACAATGCCTTTAGTGCTTGATCGCACAGGGCGTAACTAAAGTAGAAAATTCAGACGAGCCATGGCACCAAAACAGCAGGTTCTTCATAAAAAACTTGATCTTTATTCCATATAAAATAAAACAAAGACAAAGAAGGCAATTTTTTGGCCATAATTGGCCTTTCTCAAGCCTAAAAAATACAACTCTACTGTTGGAGGGTGCAACTAAAAGTACATATACCTCCAATCTTTCCTAAATTCTGCTGCCCCACTAATCCACCTGTCCGCCCACTATTCCCAGCCTCTCCTCTCTGTCAATCCCTGTATTGGCTCCCAGAAATTCAAGTTCAAAACCCTAACCATGACATACAAAGCCATCCATACAACATGCCTCCTCCGTACATCTGTGACCTAATCTTCCGGTACTTACCTACACGCAACCTCAGATCCTCACAAGATCTCCTTCTTTGCTCCCCTCTTATCTCCTCTTCCCACAATCTCATACAAGATTTGTCCCATGTATCCCCCCACTCTGGAACTCTCTACCTCAACATATCAGACTCTCGCCTACTGTGGAAAACTTCAAAAGGAACCTGAAGACCTACTTCTTCCGACAAGCCTACAGCCTGCAGTAACCCTTATTCCTCTATACCGCTGCACGACCTCCATTCAAAATGAATTTTGACACACACACACATTACATGCTTCAATACAAAAGATCAGAGTTTGTTCATTGCTGCTAATGTACAAGTGCATTTATTGACACATAAGAAAGTTGGAATCTAAAAAAGCCCCATGGTGTGAAAAGTGTATCATTTCTAATTTCTATTTGTAATACAAATTCTAAAATGAACCCAAAACGTTGCCAAATTTAAAATAAAAAATACATTTAACACAGAAATCTGATTTAAACAATATGTCAATATGTCATTATCTTTAAAAAAAATCTCCCTTTTTCAATTCTTTCCTGTTCTTTGTCCACTGTAATGTAGTGGATGGGCTTCTTGGACGTTTATATTGTATCTTTGATGTATAAATATTTATAGATTTTATAACAGTATAATTAACATTATAAATAATAATATTAAAAAAACCAAACATTCTACACGGATCTCTTCTTGAACCAGTAAACCTGCTGAGTCCGCTGGTTCCTCGGGTGCACGGAGCCACTCTCCATCCATATTATGATAAGCACTGACTAACGGCTTCATTCCTTGAATTGTTTGCAAATACTGGTGTCAAAAATGGAAATAATTAATCCCTTAGTTGCCAGCAAGGGCTTTAGCTAAGTTGCCTTGAAGTTTATTGCAGACTGGACAGGTTAAATTACAACTGGCTGTCATTTATAGCATTGCAAACAGCTGGTATTTTTAATGTAATCCTTTTACTTGCTTGTTGGCATGCCCTTACAATACTGAAATAACAAAAGGAATGTCTCCAAATGCCCGATGTAGAATTTTAATTCGCCTTTCCCCCTTGTTAAATAGGGACAGCAAATTAACTATGCTCCTGAGGGAATCTCTGGGGAATATTAACTGCAGAACAACGATGATTGCCCACATCTCAGACTCTCCATCAAATTACCCAGAATCCCTCGCCACCGTGCAGCTCGCTTCAAGGATTCATCGAATGAAAAAGAAAAAATCCAAGGTTAGTCTGTTCTCTCTATTGTACTTACTGGAGGAAACTAGATTGTATCCAGGATAAATTATATTCTGTATAAAATGACTTTTAAAGTGGAAGTTTTCTGAAAAAACACATCGATGGCCTATCCCTAAGCTGGCCACAAACTTTATATAACGAGCATACAATCGTTAGATGATCCTCTTGACATCCTTTACAAATGTAAGTAGTAAATAACTGATGGATTCTGGTGCTGTCTTATATTTCGTAAGGACAAAAAAGATCAGGCATGTTGAAATCCAACTGCATTATCCATTCTCCCCTGCCATCGGGGGTAGAGTCCAGACACCACCATGCACATTAGATAGGAAGCCAGTGTCACCAGAATTGTTGTGTTCAGCTGACTTTAATCTAACAGGTATGGTCTGCTTTAAGATAAAAGTGTACTCCGAGAACCCCGTTATTCAGCAGAATGTCATATATAGTTAATTCACCACTTTCCGTATACTACGATCTCATGCACATTGCAGCTTGATTCACTGCTCCCATTCAAGTGTAGGGGAAAAAAATTGGGGGCATGCGCACCACTTGCAGTATGAATGGAGCTCTTATCTTGCAGAAACTAGAAGCTTTGCTTTTAGGGGAAAAAATCTGCCCATAGAGCAATCGCGAGGTCTCTGCTGTGTGCATAGATCCAAATTCAAGAAAATACATTTACTGTAATCCAAGCCCCAGATAGCCCTTTTCGAATGCACAACGTCCAAACCACCACACCCATGCCTTACCCATATCGAAATGGGTCCAAAATTCTGTGATTTTTTTAAATTTATCACATTATTCTTATGTGTGATTGACTGTAGCTGCAGTGGGCTACAATAAGAGATAGATATGTTTTTTGTAGTATTTGTAGATACTTGCTTGGATGGGGTTCAGCAGTGGTTAGAAGAAGAGAGCAATTAGGACGTAAGATAAGTTTCCTCTTGACTCAGAAGGAGTGGTTGATGTTAAGTACTGCAGCTGTCACATTCTCAGCATACTGTCCCTTTCTTCATTTTCTAGTACGCATCCAGCTCATCTGGAGGAGAAAGCTCTTGCGAGGAAGGCCGAGCGAGAAGACCTCACCACATGAGACCCTTCCACCCAAAGACAGTTGTACTTGATCCCGATTTTCCTGCTCTTGGAATGCACAGTGATCCAGATTATTCTTCCAGCAGTGAGCAGTCTTGTGATACAGTCATCTACGTTGGTCCAAATGGGGCGGTTTTATCTGACCAAGATCTGACAGATAATGAAGGTCCTCCAGAGTTTGTCCCCATTATCCCTTCACTTCTCAAGAGAAGGAGCAAAGATAATTTATCCAGTCTTCGAAGTTCAGATAACGATCACTTAAAATGCAACACATTTGCCGAGCTACAAGAAAGACTTGAGTGTATTGATGGCAGTGAAAATCCTATCAGGTTCCTCCATGAAGAACTTGCTTCATCAGCTCTTGCTACAAAAGCCATGAATTACCAGGAAAATATACCTCCTATGCCACAGCAAGAAAAACTGCCACAGTCACCCAGGAAAGGACAGACCAGTAATATTTCATCCGATTTTCCATATAACTGTTCAGGATTGGAAACAATGTCACCTCAGCCAAAACAAGAGCACCCTCAAATACAAGCCAAAGCTGAAACTGCACATTTGGAATATGCACCAGATGGAGATCAGTTGACAATCACAGAAAGGCAAAAAGGGCCATTGCCAATTAATAGCAAATTTATGGAACAACCAAAATTATCTATTGATCCATCAGTGAGGGAAAAAATCCTCCTTACAAAGAGGACTCTCCCAACTCCTGCACCACCCCCTCCTCAAACGAACTCAAAAGTGAGCTTAGAACCATGTAGTGGTGTCAGGACGCCTCCTGTCGGAATGAGCAGATTAAGGAACCAGGACAAGCACAATTTACTAGGCAGCACATTTCCGGTTATGAAAAGCACTCCTAAACCATCTGGCCCAGTTGAGGTACGCAGGTTTTGTTCAGCAGTGAAAGGAAAAGGGTTTGATCGCGATATTGTAACCACGACGGTAACACTTCAGAAGCCTGTTGAGCTTAATGGAGAAGATGAACTTGTGTTCACTGTTGTTGAAGAACTGTCCATAGGTGGGATTCTCGATAGCGATAGACCATCCAGCATCATTAGCTTTAACAGCGACTGTTCTCTGCAGGCCCTTGCATCTGGATCTAGACCAGTTAGTATTATAAGCAGTATTAATGATGAGTTTGATGCCTACACCTCACAGATAACCACCACAGGTGTTAATATCGATATTGTAGTTCCCTTAGCCCAGGATCAATGCACAATCAGCAGCAGGCGCTCTTCTATAAGCTCGTGGTTGAGTGAAGTGAGTATCTGTACGATTAAAAGCGATGGAGCACAGACGTACGACACTTTAAATCCACACTCATCTCATAAAGGCGATGAAACTGGGGAAAGTCTGGATTTGGATTCAGACAACACAAATGTTCATATTAGCAAGAATCTAAAAAATTCTCTAAACGATAGTGGGTTTTGCTTTTCCGAAATGGACAATGACAGTATTAGTTCTAGTCTCTTGTATGCTTGCAATGAGAAAAGCCTTAAGACTTCTGAGCTAACCAAAGCTATGCCAACTGCTCATCAAACAACTAGCCAGCTTAGAGATTGTAGCACCTGGGGCACAATTTCAGTAGAAACGATCCATTCTAGTCTTCCTCGGAAAAATAAGTCTACCTCAAGCACAGCACATGCTAACCCATTGACGTGCAAAGAAAACATGTTTGAAGATCCATGGACAGTGCGACAGGAAAATTTCTTAGAAGGAAGGACTGAAAATCAGACACTTTCTGCAAAATCATCCACTTTGGTTACAGACAATCAGTTGAAACAAAGCTCAAAAGTTGCACAAACCAATTTGCCTAAGGCTACAAAATCTCAAACAATGTTGGGATGCTCACAACGGGTGGTGGATGGCTGTGAAGTGGATCCTAAACCTTCCACTAAAAAGAATGAACCGCTCACAAAAGTGCCACAACTGAGGAGAGGTGCCACAACATTAGGTGTCGTAACGAACTACAGTTCCCAAATGGAGCATGGGATAAAAGCAGTGTCAGAAGCTACTTTTTCAGGAGCTAGGAAGACCTTTCCGCAGAAAGCAAGTATGTTACCAAGACCAGGTGGTACTGGACCTCCTGCTCCTCCTGTAAGAAAGTCAAGCTTAGATCATAAAAATAATCCTCTTCACTCAAATAGTCTTGGCAGGTTAGAAGGAGCAGATTATAGCAGGTCCACTTTAAATTTAGAAGAAGATTCAGAAACACAACTTGGCAGCAAAATTGTTAAAACTGAGCATTCACTGCCCAAAGCAGTCTCCAGTTTGAAAAATAAATCCAACAAATCTGAGTGTGTTCAACGCTATGGAAGCCACGTGTCTCTGGAGAGATGTGATAGTCTTACATCTGTTGGCTCAAGGACAAGCACGAACAGAGATAACAGCAGTGTCAGTAGTATCAATAAGGCTGGACGTACAGTGCCTAGACTTGGCAATCCACCAGCATCTAATACAATTACCTCACCACCTTCTTGCAGCTCTTCCACCAAAAGCAACCAGGCTAAAAGTTCCCTTTCTCAGAAAGCTACAACAAGTTTAAGCAAAAACCGCAGCCTTACACCCAATGGATCAAAATCTCTTAGTTCTTCTGTAAAGTCTCTTAATCAGTCAAATGGCAAATGTTCTGGAATACCCCCTAGTGGAAAAGCGGGTTCGAGATCCGTTCAAAGTGCTAATGTCAAACCTGCAAGAGGAACCATTATGGGCACAAAGCAAGCGTTAAGGGCTGCCAACAACCGTGTAAATGAGTTGGCATCTGGTGGTACTAGCAAAATTGGCAATTTCCGGGGGTCAACAGACTCTGATAGTGGTAATGACAGTGGTATTAATCTTAGTGATGAAAAATCACAGGCCCCTGTTCTACCTTCACCGTATAGTAAAATTACAGCTCCAAGGCGTCCTCAGAGATACAGCAGTGGGCATGGCAGTGATAACAGCAGTGTGTTAAGTGGAGAGCTGCCCCCCGCAATGGGAAGGACGGCTCTCTTCTATCACAGCGGTAGCAGTGGTTACGAAAGCATGATCCGGGATAGTGAAGCCACCGGAAGTGCATCCTCAGCCCACGACTCAATGAGTGAAAGTGGAATGTCATCTTCTGGACGACTGAGGAGTTTAAAGTCTCCAAAGAAAAGAGGTAATGTGAACTTTACATCTATAAACCTGCCTAAAGATTTTTTTGTCCAAACTGATAAGTTTTGTTAAGTAATTCGATATACTTTTGTGCTTGCCTTAAAGCGGACTAGTCACTTGCTATAAATATGTTTTTTTTAATCTGGTGTAAATGCAGTAATACTCCTGAATGTTGCATTTTTTATGTTCTTGGACCTCTCTATTCCAGAGATATGGTCTCCACTTTGCTATATATGAATCTAGTTCGTTTGGCCACCTGGGCGTTGTTATTATTGGAAAGACTCCCACAAAGAAACCATGATGTCCACGCCCATTCTGATAAAAAGACTAGATTTACATAGACCAAGTAAAAAAATTATATATATATTTATTTAAAGTGACAAGTCCTCTCTAAATGTTCTATTATGACTGCCTTAGATTGATGGGCCTTTGATTGGTCAGGACTTTAGAGGTTGATTTTTTTTGTAGGTCTTCAGCGCCGGAGGCTCATACCCACACCTCTACCTGAGGCTTCAACGGTTGGCAGAAAGAATAATGTTACTGGCCAATGGGTCGACCTTCCACCTTTGCCTGGCACTTTAAAAGAACCATTTGAAATCAAAGTTTATGAAATCGATGATGTAGAAAGGCTGCAGAGACACAAGCGTGAAGAGCCAGAGGTCAGATATTATATTTTAATCATCATGATTATATAGACTGGAGAAATATCATGTTGGGAACTTATGAATTCAAAGACGGAGAATGTCTTGCTTTGTAGGACCCTGCAAGGACAGCTCAATAATTTGAAGGGCCTGTAATTCTTCATTTGCCCTGCTGCGGCAGTGTAGAGAAACTGAGTCCTTTCTTCCAGGTTCCATCACAGATCAGTGCTGATCACAGAGACTCCCTGTAAGGCTATGTTCACGCATTGCGTTTTTGCAGTGTTTTTTGCTGGGTTTTTTAATGTAAATATTCACAGTACCAGCAAAGTCTTTGAGATTTCAAAAAATCTCGTGCACACATCTTCAGGTTTTTTTTCCTGACAGTTTTGTCAAAGAGCTGCATTTTGGCAAAATGCAGTATGTCACTTCTTTCAGCGTTATTTCAGTGTTTTTCATCCATAGAAAGCAATGGGTGGTGCAAAAAAACGCTGCAAAAAAATGCAGCTATCAGGTTTTGCTTCGTTTTTGGTGCCAAAACCTGATGAAGTTAAATCAGATTTCCAAAATTTTTTATGCACTAAACTGTATCAGCATGCACAAGAAGCAAATGTACCCTGACAAAACCGCAGTTAAAAAAATGCAGCTAAAATTAAGCAAAACCTGTATTTTGTAGGCAGCTTAAAAGCAGCTTAAGCTCTGCATTAAAAAAGCAACAAAAATGCAACGTGTGAAGATAGCCTAATAAGGTTTTAATAGGGTGACACAGCTAACAAAAAGACATTGCTCAAAGCAGAAAACGCCTTTAAAATTGCATTAAGTCTTTATATTAGTTGTAAAATATGGTTTGCCAATTAACTACCTTTGAAATTATGCAAATACGTCTAGTTAAGAATATATTGAAAACGGTCACATATCTTAAAAGGCAAACTACTAGACCATAATAAAAGTGGCAGCTCAGCTTGTGGTTTGCCCATGTGTGCCAGTTATGCTATTTCAAGTGGTAGATTATTTATGTAGAAGTGTTAATAATTTTAGAAGATTTTAAGGCCCACACCCAGCCAACTCCTCAGATTCCAATTCAAAGGCATTAGTTAGAAAAAGGTCATCTTGTTTAGAAAACCCATTTTCAAATACCCTGTGACTGCATTCTGCAAATAAGCATATCTGGGCATAACTGGCACCGAAAACAGCTGATCGCCGGAGGTTCTGGGCGTTGCACCCCCATCGGTATGATATTGATGGCCTATCCTAAGGATAAGCCTCTATCATAAAATCCTGGACAACCCCTTTAAGGGGCTACTGATTTAAAAAAGCACCCTGTAATACCTCATTTTAACCATGGTGGTGCTATAGTGGAATTAACACCAGGTTCCTTCACAGATTACACTTCTCCTTGCTTGGGGTCACCGCAGTAAGAAAGGTCCGAGATTAACGTATTTTTTGGTGGATTCTTCTAACAAAAAATATTGTAAAAAGCCATCGTCTATGAATTTTCATTAAATGATTATACAGATCACAACGTTCATGTAATTTAATAGTTTAATCATTTTGCTTTAATATGACTTATTTTTCACAGAAAAGTGGATTTTTTTTTAAATTTCCGGACAAATTTGAGTCTAATAGTTTCATTTTTTTCTTTTTAGCCTTTCGAGGATATGGAAAAGGTAAGAGTTGGAAATGTGATTATCTATCTATCTATCTATCTATCCATCCCATATCTATCTATCTATCTCTCTATCTAATCTATTATCTATCTATCTATCTATCTATCTATCTATCCCATATCTATCTATCTATCTATCTATCTATCTATCTATCTATCTATCTATCTATCTCCCATTGTTTCTTAAATTTAGAATCTTTTTAGAAAATGTAAATAACTATTTCTTTAGGCATTTTTTAATACTCTTAGTTATTCTCCGCACCTATTTTGCAATTGACTATTACTCAAATTTTTCCCTCAAAGTAAATTTGCTCAGGTATTAGTTTTTTCATAATTTTCTTCTAATTTAAAACTAATTTTTAAAATTGAATCTCAATTAAATATAGTCAGTATCTAATTAACACGCCCCTGTAGATTTGTATTTGTTTTGCTGTTAATTAGTATATTAGAATAAATGGTTTAATTAAACAAACTGACGAAACATGAAAGGGAAAGCCAAGTAGACCATTATGTAATTACACTCGCACACAGATACTACAAAAAAATAGTATTTTCTATTAAAAAATTGACACCATGAAAAGAATTTGTCAATCATTCGTGAGTTCATTCCGTCTGGAAGCTTTTGTATGTGATACATACTTTTTTTTATTTGCACTATAATTGAAGCATTCCACAACACATTGCTAAGGTCAACCAGAAAGTAAAAAAAAAATATCTGCCCCGTGATCTCTACATTATCGGAAATCTCTAGTGCTGATAACATGTTTTATCTATTTACCTAAGGGTCTGATGTACTTCAACACGAAGCTGAAGGTTGCGGAAAGACGTCAACAGAGAATCAAAGATGTGAAGGCAAAATATGAGATGTTGAAAGAGGAGTTAGAAGAGACGAAGGCTCGCCTGATGATGGATCCCAACAAGTGGAGAGGAGAATGTAAGTATTATTGGTGTCCTCGTACTGATAAGAAATCTTTTTTTTTGCAATTTAAGGATTATGGATGAGATTTTTCACAATTGTAAATTAATTGATTGCAACCGGGCATTTAAGTACTTGTCCCCATTCAACAAACTGCTGCCCATAGGCTTGGTTGCATGTAGAAAAAACAAGCCGAGCTTTACTTAAACCGTCCCAGGTTGACTGCTGTGCCTCTGACGCTGCCCCGGTCTCTGTTGTTTGACTGCAAGCCGATAGCGCTGCAGCCAATTACTGGGCTCAACGGCTCTGTCATTGTAGATGGCACTAGTTGATGAGCTCTGTGATTGGCTGCAGATCTGTCAACATGACATCACCTCTGCAGCCAAAAAGCAGAGCGTGGCAGCAACGGAGACACAGCTCTAGACCTAGGAAACGCAAGTAAAGCACCGTTTGTTTGTGTTTTTACACTTATATGAGCCGATGGGTAAACATGCTTTGAAAGGGAACAATCCATATAATAAGAAAAAGCTTATGAAAGAAAGAGAGGTTTATGTACCTTTATTTCTAAGATGGTGGTCTTCCATGGCTATAACAAGTAAGTAAGTAAAAAGTTTGTTCCCTTTGAAGAAGTTAAAGGGGTTATCCAGAACTATTAATTTTTTTTTTTTACTATGTGTCTTGTTATCAACTACCTGCCTGCTGTGCCCCGCGCTAAACTCTCCAAGCACAGAGTGGTCACGAACCGTTCCTGCCAGCAATTTAGTGGCTTCCGCTGATGTCACGTCAATAGAACAGCAACTTTTCTTCCACTCTGCTCTGTTGACAGGTCATGACTGCAACATCATGCTGATTGAGAGCCGGCTCCCCGCTGCCTAACTGCAGGGAGCTGGCTGTCCATCAGCATGACGCTGGCAGTCACGCCTTGTCGACAGAGCAGCCCAGAAGAGGAAGAGCGCCTCTGTTGATGTGGAGCATTTACTGATGACTCCGAGCTGGAGCAGGGTAGAACAAACAGGTTGTTGCTTCTCCTCGCAACTACCTGCCTATAAGTTTGTAGGCCAATAGTAAAAAAAATAAAATAGTCCTGGACAACCCCTTTAAAGGTGTTTCCAGGACTGCAATATTAATGACCTATAATTTATAATAAATCATCAGTATCAGCTCTGTGGAGGGCTGATGCCAAGTAACCCCACTGTAGCTATATTGGAGACGAGCTGCAGTGCCCGAGAATGGCCACTACATAGTACTCGGAGCTGTGAGGACCTGCCGACAGCCATTTGATAGGGTGTTAGGTGTCAGACCCACACCGACCTGATCTTGAAGGCTAACTTAATTGATATGTCATCAATATCATAGTCCTGGACAACTCCTTTAACTAATTTTATTTAAGCGACTTCTATAAACAAAACAACTTAAAATAATCTGTATTCTTTTTATGTCAATACTGTGCATTTATTGGTAGTGATGTATGAAAGTAATTGATGTACCTTATCCAAAAATGTTATCATAATGATCTCACATTGTTTCCACATTCTTGACCAACAGTTGAAGTGGACCCAGATCTCGACAGGGAGTCTCAGGAGTACCTAGAGGCACTGGAACAAGTCACAGAGGACCTGGAGCTCTGTGTTAACATATGCAAATCTCACGTCATGATGGTGACCTGCTTCGACATCGGAATAATCGCAGATCAGCAAGATAGTGGAAGAGAAGTGGAAGTGTGAAGAACGATCAAGTGGGATCGAAGAAAATAATGGACATTGAGGAGTTGATTTAGAAATGACTCTGCATCGTGCAATGAAAAAAAAAAAGTACATCAGAATGTGAAAATTTAAAAATGGAAAGAATGTTACTTGGATAGAGACCGATGATGAATTGTAATGACCGAGAAATGAATATGGTGCCTCTAGACCGTACGTAGGCGAATTGGTTCTCTGAGTTATTTGGATCTGCAATGACCTGCCACCATGTGAGGGCATAGATAGCAGAAGGCCACTACGCAGGAAACCTAGTGGCCACAGGGCAAGTAAAGTATAGTGCCCACCTCCGCTCCACCGGGGAGAGGAAAATATACTAAAGGAGCAAAAGCTTAGTGGTTTTGATATGGCTGTGGCACATCTTCTTTAAAGGACCCTTATGAAGATGCACATGTTGCACGTACATGATATGTCCACCTTCGCCTGTAAAAACAAACTGGAACTTGATGTTTCAAATA
This sequence comes from Ranitomeya variabilis, assembly GCF_051348905.1. NCBI lineage: Eukaryota > Metazoa > Chordata > Amphibia > Anura > Dendrobatidae > Ranitomeya > Ranitomeya variabilis. The sequence goes on along the minus strand of NC_135232.1, from coordinate 695,867,537 downwards.
ACCTAGAGAATTGCCCCGTGCTATTACAGTTACAACTCTGTTAGGGCGTATTCAGACGTCCGCACACATCGGTCCGAGATTGAACCGCAATGCACAGATTGTTCGTAGCTCTCCTGACCCAAGCGTGTCAGTTTCATGGAGACCCAAGGCCAATCTGCGCTTTTTGATTTGATCTAGGACCGATTTGCACGGATGTCTGAATGTGCCCTTAGATGGCCATATTGTACTCATGTTTAAAAAGAAAGACTGTCAGCACAAAATGACTGTTCAGGCCAAGCACAAGTGCGCAGTGCACCCTCGGGGTGAACAAGCAGTTCAGTGACCTTTCCCACCTACTTGATTTCGATCTATCTTTATCCTCCTTTTGCTCCTGTAAAGTCAATCGAGGAAGATAAATGGAAAACAAGCAGGTGGATAGATTCACTGAACTGCTCAGCCACCTCAAGGGTGCACCCAGTGCTGGTGCTAGGTTTGAACAGTCATTTTGTGCTGACAGATTCCCTTTAACTATCTGTATTCTGGATGCAAGATCCCTGCAGCTCTACTAAGCCAATGTTACAGCATCATATCCCAGTAGAACTACGAGGGGTCTGGGTTTTACATTCACAATATGATATACACAACATTTGCATCTGAATAATAAACTAAGAAAGTGTTAAAGATGATTACAACCCTAGTGAAACAACACACTTCAATGGGATTCTCAAGCATCGGGAGTCGAGAGAGATATACAAGAATGTGGTATTAAAAAAAAAAAACATAAAAAGAAAAACATCACATCATGCGTTAAAAAAAAAAACATAATTAAAGTGCCTTGTTTTCTTATAAATTTTTTTACATTTTTTTGGTGCTAAATTTTCAAAGCCAGCAAACCTAAGCAGACCATTAAATGTATCAACGTTTATACTGTACAGTGTAATTACTTGTAAAAAATAAATAAAACAAAAACATACAAAAAGGAGGAAAAAATGAACAAAAATGAGAGGTTTTGTAGAAGGAGCAATAAAGAAAGTGTGTTTCTGGACCTGAATTTGCCTTCTGGTTTCACAAAAAAAAAGCTGTTTTTATGCAGCCAAAACAAAAGGTTTCCTTCTTCATAATTAAATAATATTTTTCTGAGCAATTAAACAAATTGTATGCAATTTTTTGGATTACGCTTCACTTTCCGTTTTCTACAGCTCTTTGTTCTCCACTCAACAAAAAAAAAGTTCCCTCTTGTATAATTTACAAGCCGAAGACATTTATTGTGCAGGTGTTGATCGCTCGGACTGTACTATACTGGGCGTAGTACGGTAAAGCACGGGTTTTTTTTCTACTTACACTGTTTATGCATTTTTTAAGGATTTTTTTTAACAGTTTTTTATAGAAGGCAAAAGCTCAGGTTATACCTATACATGCTGCATGTAATGTGTGCATTTTTCTGTTTTCTAATGGATGTCTCAAGCACCGATTGTTGTATGATTGCCAAACACTTTGCAAAGGTTTGTGTAAGTAATATTACATTTCATATGGAGTCATATTTTCTGATCATCTTGTTTTTTTTATATGAGGTTTTCAAAACCTTTGTATAAATGTATAATACCTTACTTAAACTTTTATCTGTGAATAAAAGATGCATTTATTAATATATTTCTCCTCTTGACCTGGAAATATTTACACTTGTGTTATAATTCTATTAGTTTGGGGTTTCACCACAATATTTTGCTCTCCGATCAGTTCAAGTTAAAGTTGAAGTTAAATGATTTACCTATCAAACTAATGACTAGAAGACTGTTTAGGTAGTAAAATAAAATGTGCCAAATGCTGAGAATTTGAGCTATGAAGCCAAATGCAAATTAACTCAACAGTCTAATGAGTATGGGAGCCCCCCGACTGTCCCCCAACAGATGATGTTGGAGGATCCAACTTGTTTGATTTCCAATGATTGATCTTCTTGTTCTCTATGAGATAAGTCACCATCAGAGAAGTCTGACAGCGGCACTTTCATAAAGAGAACAGAAGTGCATGGCCAAGCCGATCGTTCATGTTTGTGTGGAAGTAGGGTAGATAGCTAACACCTATCTAATTGGGCTTAAAGGTTTTGTCCGCAGCCATTCTATGTGCATGCGATGTGAGGATTCTTCAATGTCGATGCCAGGAGCAGGTGGGCACCTGACTGCAAGTTTATGATTTGCATTCAGTGGGTACGGACAAGTATTCAGACCCCTTTACATTTTTCACTCTTTGTTTCATTGCAGCGATTTGGTAAATTCAAAAAAAGTTCATTTTTTTCTCAGTAATGTACACTCTGCAGCCCATCTTGACTAAAAAAAACAGGAATGTAGACATTTTTTCAAATTTATTAAAAAAGAAAAACTGAAATATCTCATGGTCATAAGTATTCAGACCCTTTGCTCAGTATTGAGTAGAAGCACCCTTTTGAGCTAGTACAGCCATGAGTCTTCTTGGCAATGATACAATAAGTTTTTCACACCTGGATTTGGGGATCCTCTGCCATTCTTCCTTGCAGATCCTCTCCAGTTCTGTCAGGTTGGATGGTGAATGTTGGTGGACAGCCATTTTCAGGTCTCTCTAGAGATGCTCAATTGGGTTTAGGTCAGGGCTCTGGCTGGGCCAGTCAAGAATGGTCACAGAGTTGTTCTGAAGCCACTCCTTTGTTAATTTAACTGTGTTGCTTAGGGTCATTGTCTTGTTGGAAGGTGAACTTTTGAGGTCCAGAGCACTCTGGAAGAGGTTTTAGTCCAGGATATCTCTAAACTTGGCCGCATTCATGTTTTCTTCAATGACAACCAGTAGTCCTGTCCCTGCAGCTGAAAAACACCCCATAGCATGATGCTGCCACCACCATGTTTCACTGTTGGGATTGTATTTGGAAGGTGATGGGCAGTGCCTGGTTTTCTCCACAAGTACCACTTAGAATTATTACCAAAAAGGTCTATCTTTGCCTCATCAGACCAGAGAATCTTATTTCTCATAGTCTGGGAGTCCTTCATGTGTTTTTTTTAGCAAACTCTATGCAGGCTTTCAGATGTCTTGCACTGAGGAGAGGCTTCCGTCACGCCACTCTGCTATAAAGGGCCGACTAGAGGAGGGCTGCAGTGATAGTTGACTTTGTTGAACTTTCTCCCATCTCCCTACTGCATCTCTGGAGCTCAGCCACAGTGATCTTGGGGTTCTTGTTTACCTCTATCTCCAAGGCTCTTCTCCCACGATTGCTCAGTCTGGCTGGATGGCCAGGTCTAGGAAGACTTCTGTTGGTCCCAAACTTCTTCCATTTAAGGATTATGGAGGTCACTGTGCTCTTAGGAACCTTAAGTACTGCAGAAATTCTGTTGTGACCTTGGCCAGATCTGTGCCTTGCCACAATTCTGTCTCTGAGCTCCTTGGCCAGTTCCTTTGACCTCATGATTCTCATTTGGTCTGACATGCTCTGTGAGCTTTGAGGTCTTATATAGACAGGTGTGTGCCTTTCCAAATCAAGTCCCATCAGTTTAATTAAAAACAGCTGGAATCAAATGAAGGAGTAGAACCATATGAAGGAGGATCACAAGAAAATGGACAGCATGTGACTTACAGTAATCAGTACAATACAGTAGTCTGAGCAAAGGGTCTGAATACTTATGACCGTGTGATATTTCGTTTTTTCTTTTTTAATAAATTTGCAAAAATTTCTACATTTCTGTTTTTTCAGTCAAGATGGGGTGCAGAGTGTACATTAATGAACTTTTTTGAAATTACCAAATGGCTACAATGAAAGAAAGAGTGAAAAATTTAAAGGAGTCTGAATACTTTCCGTACCCACTATATATGCAGTCACTTGCTGACTAGACGTGCGCGACCTCGCTCAATGCAAGTGTATTGAATGATGCCGGACACGTTTAGTCTGAATGTGGCCGGAAGTATGTCAATCGCATACTTGCGGTCATGTGACAGCCTGCTCCTGGCACCAGCACTGGGGAATCCTCACAGCTCTTTATTTGTAGGAGTCAAGGAGGGGTTTTAAAAGATGAAATACAATGCTTCCTTTTCTATAACTGTTTACTAATTGATCTTGGGTGACCCTAGTAGTGAAATCCTCACGTTTGGTTAATGCTCGGGACCTCTATTCCTTTATAAAGCCTTAAAATGTACAACTGCAGGGCATACTACAGATTTCTTAGTCTAGGGCTCGTGCACATGGCTGTATTTTTGGTCCGAGTGCAATCCGACAAAACATTGGATCACACTGGGACCAATGTTACGCTATGGGGTGAGCAAATCAGTTTTTTCCCTTGGACTGAGCCAGTCTGAGGAAAAATTTTTTTAGCAACCCTGAGTTAGATCCGGGCCAATGAGTCAGTGGAAACCATTGGACTGCACTGAAATGATAAATTTCTCTTCTTCATCTTCTCATCTGAGAGAATCGGATCACGCTATTATCACACTCTGATCAAACTATGAGCAGAGTTTGATCAGAATATGATTTGCACATTCGACCCCATTCTCTCGAATGAGAGAATACACGGTCGTCTGCACCTAGCCTAAAGATTACTTCAACAGTAATAGGTTCCCTTTAATATATCTAACATATGCTAGGTTTCATGAAAGCAACTTGTCTAGGGTTTAGATGCCCAGTGTCAGCCCGATTTATGGTTGTGTACATTTTTATTACTCTCTATAGGAAAAATGGAAACTCTTTGTTCAGTTTCTATGACAAAAGAGTCCATTTTTGTGGCGTTTTCGATAAATGTCACTGGCAAGACTTAGGCTGGCACTGCATCAGCAGGACAGTCTTTTGATTTCTGATGGCTGGTAGCAATATATAACACCGGGAGCGAGGAGGTCAACATGTAGCAATAAAGAAAGTTATGTACCATTTTCCAGGTCATTGCTTGTTGCCGTTTAATTGTCAAAGTCATAACCAGTGATATACAACAGACTCGTCGGTACAGAAAATAGTGCTGATATCCCAATGGTGGAGCATGGTTTTACTACTGAAATGAAAGTCCCTGCACAGATGCCACGAGAATACAAACATTTATAGCCTAAGTGCTTAAATTATGGTTTACCCAAACATCTCTGAACATAAGAGTCCTAAATCATGGCCCCATTAAGCCAAAAGGGTTCATTGAGTATGCATTTAAGTTCCATTAATGCTGCAAACTAAAAAATACCAGAACCCATGATAAACACCTAAAATTATTAATATGTATAACTTCTTGGTCAAGAAAAGTATGTCTATTGGTGACCACTAGAGCTGGTATGAATCGATTTGCAAGACCCAGTCCGTAAGTTTGGTCAGTAATCTGTGGCCACTGGACTGGAGCCCTGAGAACCGCCACTCACCTGACGGCATCGATGGACCTTCATAGCATGACACCACATATGCGTCATGTCACAACGATGAGGTCACTCCAGCCCGGCTAATCAAAAGAAAAAACACAACTGACTTTGAGTAAGAGGTTATTTTCAGGGCTCCGTGCAGCAACCACAGATTTCAGACCTGGCCGATGGATTGGGTCCTGGGAATCAACCACCACTATTTTCCTAGTGTGAGGACACTGCCTACAAATTTGCCCTGTAAAATCTTTATGTATTTGAGAGTCTTTGCACATGGTGGTATGTATTTGTAGTTAACTTGGGCCTCATACACAGGTCTGTACAACATGGGCTTGTAATGTAGTGCTCATACTGTAATATGGGACCCATACTGTGCCAATGAGTGCCTTCGTTTCTAAAGGGAGACACTATCATGTGTGGCATGGTTTATTCTGGATTGAACTAAAATAAACAATGACATACAAAGGCTAACTGACTAAGGAACAGTATGTGCAAATCAAAAAAATTCTCTTTATAATGAATATTCTTGATTCCCTGTGTTTGATTCACTGCAAATCAAAAGTACTCCAAAGGCTTCAGTTTCCCTGAAAAAATGCATGTGACACTATTCTCTTTTCCCTCGTACACCAATTTTCCTCATCGCTGTGCAGTCACACACTAACTGTACAGTTTCTTCGGTATTTTATGTTTTTTTCCCTATCTCAATGGCTTACCTTTGAGTTGTAATGTTGTAATGGTTTTACCATGACAGAGAGGAGCCAGAAGACCACAGTGTCTGATTTCCACCACTCCTGCACTGATTAGAAGCACTTCGCCTTCATATTAAAACGGTGTCAATTTCTTTTAGCAGTGCATGGGTTAATCTGCTCAGCTTGGAGCTCCTGGAAGCTTTCTTGCACTTAGGCTCTCAGCTGTGCACTGTCATCCACTCCCATCTTCTATATAAACTGGGTCCTGGCTGGCACTCATTGTCTTAGCTTATTCTGCATGGTTGGTGGCTATTATTGGGGAAGGCGTTTTGGTGGATTTATCTGTGACTGTTGCTAAGTTTTGAGTGTGTGATAATTTCCTTTCATCTACTACTTTGGTTTATCCCCATCCTCCACTCCCTGGTGCATTCCTCTGTTGTTTGTGTTAGTATATTTGTATGTTTGGTATTTTCCTTTATCCCTGTTCATATTACCTAGTTAGTCTGGTTGGTGTATTACGGTACACTACTACTCCCCTCTTCCCTAGGTGGGGGAAGGGTACAGATTGAGAGCGGATTCAGGAGCTAAGGCAAGGTACGTGGCCCCAGGCGTCTTCATCATCAGAAGTAATCCTGAGAACAGGGCGAGCTAGAGCACCCTTAGCATTAAGGACAGGGAGGGAGCCCCTGGTCTCGGTACTCCCAACAATAGAGTCGTGACAGATGTTCTCTCACTATTCAGATTCACTACAAAATGTCTGTTGCATTTGTTGTCTATGCTTTTCTACAGGCTATGATAGTTCCTCTTCATTAGTTTGGTCTAGTCTATACCATATGACAACTGTATGGCATAAGGGGAAAATCAACCAACCATACAAGGGGTCATGTGATCTATGTCTGGCTGATATAATCTTAGGCAAATTCACCAGGTTCAGCAGATTCCTACAAAATCTGCTTGCATTGAATTGATTAGTTCACCTCTAATTAGTGGAGTAGTTATTCATGGAGATGTTGTGGATGTGGAGATAGATAGGAAAAATGGAGGCTCGTGCATAAAAAACAGTGCAATCAAGAACAGTAAGGTCTCTCGCAGCATATGTATGTATAGCCACGATTTTGTTAACAGAGTGTAAAAATGTAAAAAATGATGCAAGCAACTGAAGTGACACAGTTAGGTTGGGGTTAGAGCACATGGAAGGGTGGGATTATAAAATGTTATTTGGACTAAGGGGGTGCAAATTATCATTCTGCTTAAAGGGAAACCAGTTAGAACAATTTTTTTACTGAAACTAATGGTACGGCTGTGCAGGTCTTAGCACAACAATAAAATGATACCGTCATATACTAATCTGATGTGCCAATGCTGAGAAATCAAGCTTAGTAGCCACATGCAAATTAGTCTGGAAGTGCTCCAGTGTTCCTCTAATGCACTTCTAGGCTAATTTGCATGTGGCATCAAAGCTTGATTTCTCAGCACAGGCATATCGGATTAGAACAAGACAGGTATCGTTTTTATTGTTGTACTGGGACCTATACAGTCGTGCTACTAGTTTTAAAATTGAAGACGACCTGAAAGATTCCTTTTAAGCTATGTTGCTTTTTGTTAGTTTATTCGGGGATGGCACATATATTAAGAATATGCAGGATTGCTTTGGGGGGATATTATAAACCACGGATATAGGTCCATACACATAAATGTATGTACGTACACTAAGTAGTTACAGAAGCAGGCTTATCAGTGTCAGTCAATATAAGTATCATATTCATGACCTTATAGTATGAGCCATTTACACCCCCTATAAAGCTATTTTTGCAATTAAAGGAATCATTTATGATTTTATAAAGAACCCAAGGCTAATTTCTTTGCAAAAAGCAGCACCTCCCCTCCTGTATAGGTTGTGTGTGGTAATGCAGCTCAGCTCCTTTGAATATTAGCCTATACATTTGTATAATGAAGCATTTAGGAATTGCAGTCCACATAATGTATGGGGGTACAAAACATTGTAACGTTACAGCCATTTTTTTACCAAAAATTTAAAACATCCCCACCTGTGCAAAGAATAAATGCCATTTTCTCTTTAAATTTCACGAAGAAATTCTCCCACTTAGTGATTTTTTTTTTTTTAATTTTCATGAATGGAGCAATAAACATAAATGTTCCCATGTGCAGCGTATCCTTTATAGGCAGCAGTCCTGGAACATACGTCTGTACTAAATACATATCCTCTGAGGTTCCCTTAATGATTGACAGATTACTGCTGGAAAACATGCATTTCCTTAGCAAAGCATTTTTCAAAGAATCATAAAAGAAAGGAGCGGGTTTTCTAACGGTGGCTGCGAGCGATCTTTAAATGTCCCCGTACATACATGAATCCCTTTAATTGGTTTTTCTTATAGTGTGTTGGCTGTTATATTTACTCTCTGAAGTTGAAAGTCTGCGTCCCAAAGCTGGCGTTAAATCTCGCCATTTCTGCCTAGCTAGCAGAATGGATTTCTCCAGCTCTTCCCCTGCCCTGGGTCTTCCCTTCATCATTGCCGGTGTCAGAGCCGTGCTCACCACAGCGCACAAATACCTTCTAAGGCCGCCAGCCATCTGTTATTTAAAGGATCCCATCTTTACATTTTAAAGGGGGGATAAGCTTTTTTTTTCATGAAGGTTCCTTTAATCCCCTGCCGACCGGTAAAAGAAGGCATCTGTTACTTAATGGAAAGTACCTGAAAGTAATCATGCAGATTGTAAGACTTACTTGATGGTCCATTCATCATAATTCTGGGATAGAGTCTACACCCAACATATGTATGCAAGATGTTCTCTGGTGTTTTATAGGCGAGGTTCCTTTGGAGTCAGATTTTCTTTATATATGTATTATTTTTTTTATGCACAATAATGATTGCAATAGATTGTCATATGCCAGGCAGTGTATCCCGACGAGGGGAAGCATACAAGTTGTGCATGCCATTGAATGCAAGAGTCATTGCCTTTATCTACATATATCATGTAATCCTGATTTTAACATTTTTACATAAATTGTCTGTGCATTTTTGTCTCCATGTCGCATAAAATTGTACACAACGTAGTGTGACCTCAATCATACATTTCTGTGGAGCCCAAGCCATTGGCGGCTTTTAGATAGGCATAATAAGGGCATAGGTTGGTGAAATATTAGCAGACACAGAAAAGACCCAAGTGCAAGAACAATATATGGGTCCTTTGCAGTCTAGTAACTCATCATAATGCACAATTTTAGATGGAAGTCCCCCTTACCTCTAGGACCTACAAGGACCTGCTCAGGTTGCACCAATCGTATGTACGTTCCTGCTCTGAGGTTAAACAGAACCTAAATCCCCAGATGGATGCACTTTATATTAGTAGACACAATGTCTAACCTCCTCTATGTTACCTGATCTCAACTGAACATCACAGTGCACCCTAAGGAGGTCAGCAAAACTTCAGGAGTATCAATCATAATCAATCAAAGGAGAGCAGATACCAGGAGAAGGGTCATTACCTGGCAGGAGGCACTGCCAGAGCCATACAAAAACACCTCCAGTAGTAGTGGTGGGTGCGTGGTTAGCTTTCTCACCAAACTGTCAGAAACAGACTGTATGAGGTTCATGAGGCTGTACTAGGACCTGTGCTCATAGCCCAGCACCATACAATGCAAATGGAAGACTAAAACTGGCAGGTTTGCCATTGGCGCCTCGTTTTCTTCACTGATGAGAGCAAGTTTATACCGAACACAAGTGACAGATGTGAAAGAGCCTGGAGATGCTGTAATTAATGTAATGTTGCTTTTAACATCATTTAGCATGACTGGTTTGGAAGTGCCATCCATCATAGCTAGTTTGGCAGTGGGTTGGTGGTGGTCGGGGCAGGCAATTCCTTGGAGGGTGGTCAAGGGAGGCATATCTTTGGAGTGTGGTTGGGGGAAGCATATCCTTGGAGGGTGGTCGGGGGTGGCATATCCTAGGAGGGTGGTTAAGGGATGCATACTTGGAGAGTGGTCATCAGGGGAGGCATATCCTTGGAGGGTGATCAAGGGAGGCATATCCTTGGAGGGTGGTCGAGGAAGGCATATCCTTGGAGGGTGGTCGAGGGAGGCATATCCTTGGAGGGTGGTCGAGGGAGGCATATCCTTGGAGGGTGGTCGAGGGAGGTATATCCTTAGAGGATGGTTGAGGGAGATATATCCTTGGAGGGTGGTCAGGGTAGTGATATCCTTGGATAGTTGCAAAAAGCCAACAGTTCCTGGACTGCTGTAGGGTACCGGGATGAAATTCTTAGAGTCATAATTATCAGACCTTACGATGGTGCAGGACAATGCCGGTCTCATGGCCAGAGTGTGCAGGCAGTTTTGGATAATGAAGGCATTGATGCCCAGACTGGCCCTCACATGCCCCAGATAGGAATCCAATTGGGATGTTAAGTATCAGTTAAAAAGAAGAAAATTCAGCTCACCTGCACCTGGGTGGTCATAGGTTGATTTCTAGGCAGTAGATAAACAGAAGGAAACAACTTAAGCCATTGTCTAAAATTAATTATTGATCATGGCTAAGATAAAGGGCTAGTTGTTCCTCTTCATATCTTCTCTAATATAAGGTCTGGTACCCATAAAGCTTGTATATTGTTGGATGCACATCTCTTGTTCATACCGAGAACTACACTGCCAGCAGCAATATTTTTCCCCAGAATATGTTAGTATTATTTTACAATTACAGTATTGGAGTATTATTGGGATACTAACGGTACATGGTGACATTATGTGGACTACAATGATAACACTGTTTGCCAGTTCGTCAGCTAGTCACAGCCATGTTAGCATGGGCCAATGATCAGGAAAAAGCCTTCTTATGAACACCTATTCTGTTCTTTATCAATCAGTGTGAAAAGGTCTCAACTTCAGGCTACTGGACCCCCAATGCAAAATCTGTACTGTAAAAGTCGGATTCCCATCTACTAGGTGCCATTTATATTACTTCTGACTGTGGGTTCCTTAGACCCCAGAACCTGGTGCGATACCTTCCTCTGGCCCCCTTATAGATGAGCCCAGTTACTCCACAGAGTGAATCCTGTAGAATTTCTTTTTTTCTACTATTTATTTACGATTATTTAAGAAATACAAGTCCGAAAATAAACAAAGGAACCACCACAATAAAGAAAAAACACAGAGATATCTACATTGTAGTGTTTGCATATCAAACAGGTTCTAAGTAATCATAGTAGATGGTGGAAGTGATGGAGGGCTCTGTTCTCGCCTGAACCCTCAGGAGAATCAGAATTTTATGCATGCTGAATAAAATAAGCATGAAATGCATACGGATCTGCACGCTGCATAATTTATTAAAAATTCTTAGTTGTATAAAGTAATTTGATATTCCGAAAAGAATGGTTTCCTGATATGATTAAAGCAAAAAAAGTCAAAAAGTATTTAATCAGCTAAAATACAATTTTCAAGTTATTTTTCTATTGAATTTTCCTGTTTGTCCCCTCTAATCTAAATCTATAATTTTCATATTTTCCTGCTGAGTGGGGCATAATCCACAAGACTTGCGAAATACGATTTATCCCTCACTTAAAGCAGAAACCAAATCATCTGATACACGATGGTCTGTTCCATATTTGATTTATCCTCAGCTTGTCATGGTGTGCAGCCAACACATTTTTTTTCTTTTGCTGGAAATGGCTTTTGATCCAGCAAAATAAGAATTACAGAGAGACTGCTTAGGGTCCCAGTTTACTAGTCCTACCCCCGAAGAATGGTAAATTCAGAGGAAAAATTAAATCACGCAATATATGGTGGTATTATTTGAAATCTGGAAGTGGGACCTGTCCCGTCTCAGGCCAGTCTGTCCCATCTCAGGCCAGTCTGTCCCATCTCTGGTCAGTCTGTCCCATCTCTGGTCAGTCTGTCCCATCTCAGGCCAGTCTGTCCCATCTCTGGTCAGTCTGTCCCATCTCTGGTCAGTCTGTCCCATCTCAGGCCAGTCTGTCCCATCTCAGGCCAGTCTGTCCCATCTCTGGTCAGTCTGTCCCATCTCAGGCCAGTCTGCCCCATCTCAGGCCAGTCTTTCCCATCTCTGGTCAGTCTGTCCCATATCAGGCCAGTCTGTCCCATCTCAGGCCAGTCTGTCCCATCTCAGGCCAGTCTGCCCCATCTCATGTCAGTCTGTCTCTGAATGCCTCCTCCGATACTATTTCCATAGATCTTTATGTTCTATATCTAAAGTTGCAATTTATAAAGGTGACATTTCATTAAATAGATCTGAGCAATCTTAATTACAATAAAACCATTACGATTTGGAGGATCAATTACGTGGAGGTAATATGTGAGCTACTAAAACATGTACCTGCAAGGAGAGCGGTGTATTACATTTATATGCTTGCAGTAATTAAATCTATTGGTCTGACATTTGGTAGACTGGTCATACTGAAGTTTAATTACCTCTGTTTTTCACATATGGGAATGTTGTAAAAGGATATAGCTAGCATTTCCAGTGTGATTACAGCCGGTCTACGACTTGGGGAGAAATGTCCTTCCTCGAAATTCACAATGAATGGTTTTACAATCAATAAACTGTAACTAGAGTCATAAATCTCATTAAACCTGTGAATCATGTCCATCTACATCTATGTATCTACATTTTATGTAATTCTGTCTTACCTATCTCACATCTGGATAATTCATACCTATCTAGCTCTGGATTTATTTATCTAGCTGTCAATCTGTCCAGCCGTCAATCTTTCAGGTCATTGGTATATTCAGCTGTAGAACAATTTATCCGTCTATTGATGTCTCTATATGTGTCCTTCTATCTCTTTCTATGCCATATTTGTTAGTCCCCTGTCCTGGCTCCAGAGCTGGGCTCACCATCCTCCTCCCTCAGTTGCTGGCGCACTCTGTTCCTGTGTGATTCACATGGTAACCCAGAGCACACCTCTGAGGTCATGCTTCTATGCTTCTAGTCTGGACCTTAAAAAGCCAGTTCAGGCAGTGGTATGCCTCCTGAGTATTTAGGTACTTGGCTTCCGTGCTACTAGTAATTTCTGCTTCTTAGCTCTACTAAGATGCTGCGCCGTTCCACTCTTCTGCAACAGTGTACTCTGCAGTACCAAGGTGTCCCCGGACAGACTAGATTCTACTGCATTGGTGTGCTCTGCCACAGCAACCAACAATGATTCACCTGACATACTGTACTCTGTTGATGTTGCAGAACCCAGCAATGTAGCAGTCTCCTGACATATTAAACTCTGCAACATCGTTTGGCTCTGCTACATCAACAATGAGTCTCCTGACATCCTCAACTATGCTATGAAGGTACAGATGATTGACCTCGTGGAGACCAAAACATCCAACACCGCGGAGACACCATCACGTGTTTCTCAACGCAGTGATCCAGAACACTGCCCCAATATGCAAATGCATGTAGAGTAGCTGCGGAGACACCATCACGTGTTTCTCAATGCAAGCAGTGAATAGCCAGGCCTTTCCCCGGGAAGGAACAACCACGGGAAGGGCAGCATCCGATAAAGGAAAACATCCAATAAAGGAAAACCACCTATGCCAAGCATGGTATCCATCCACAGACAGCTGTTTCGGGGTTTTTGCCCCTCATCAGTGTGGAGTAGGAAACTGGCTATTAGGAGCAGTGCACAGCTGTCTGTGGATGGATACCATGCTTGGCATAGGTGGTTTTCCTTTATTGGATGTTTTCCTTTATCGGATGCTGCCCTTCCCGTGGTTGTTCCTTCCCGGGGAAAGGCCTGGCTATTCACTGCTTGCGTTGAGAAACACGTGATGGTGTCTCCACAGCTACTCTACATGCATTTGCATATTGGGGCAGTGTTCTGGATCACTGCGTTGAGAAACACGTGATGGTGTCTCCGCGGTGTTGGATGTTTTGGTCTCCACGAGGTCAATCATCTGTACCTTCATAGCCTTTTTACTAGGCACTGCTCCTAATAGCCAGTTTCCTACTCCACACTGATGAGGGGCAAAACCCCCGAAACAGCTGTCTGTGGATGGATACCATGCTTGGCATAGGTGGTTTTCCTTTATTGGATGTTTTCCTTTGTCGGATGCTGCCCTTCCCGTGGTTGTTCCTTCCCGGGGAAAGGCCTGGCTATTCACTGCTTGCGTTGAGAAACACGTGATGGTGTCTCCGCAGCTACTCTACATGCATTTGCATATTGGGGCAGTGTTCTGGATCACTGCGTTGAGAAACACGTGATGGTGTCTCCGCGGTGTTGGATGTTTTGGTCTCCATGAGGTCAATCATCTGTACCTTCATAGCCTTTTTACTAGGCACTGCTCCTAATAGCCAGTTTCCTACTCCACACTGATGAGGGGCAAAAACCCCGAAACAGCTGTCTGTGGATGGATACCATGCTTGGCATAGGTGGTTTTCCTTTATTGGATGTTTTCCTTTATCGGATGCTGCCCTTCCCGTGGTTGTTCCTTCCCGGGGAAAGGCCTGGCTATTCACTGCTTGCGTTGAGAAACACGTGATGGTGTCTCCGCAGCTACTCTACATGCATTTGCATATTGGGGCAGTGTTCTGGATCACTGCGTTGAGAAACACGTGATGGTGTCTCCGCGGTATTGGATGTTTTGGTCTCCACGAGGTCAATCATCTGTACCTTCATAGCCTTTTTACTAGGCACTGCTCCTAATAGCCAGTTTCCTACTCCACACTGATGAGGGGCAAAAACCCCGAAACAGCTGTCTGTGGATGGATACCATGCTTGGCATAGGTGGTTTTCCTTTATTGGATGTTTTCCTTTATCGGATGCTGCCCTTCCCGTGGTTGTTCCTTCCCGGGGAAAAGCCTGGCTATTCACTGCTTGCATTGAGAAACACGTGATGGTGTCTCCGCAGCTACTCTACATCCTCAACTATGCCATATCAACAATAAGTCATCTGACATACTCAACTCTGCTACTTTGCTGGACACTGCTACATCAACAATAAGTCACCTGACATACTCAATTCTGCTACTCTGCTGGACTCTGCTACATCAACGATGAGTCACCTGACATACTCAACTCTGCTTAAGTTATTGGGTTCTGCTGCATCAACAATGACATTGTCAATTCTGTTACATCAACTATGAGTCTCCTGACATACTCAACCCTGCTACATTGCTGGGCTCTGCTGCATCAACAGTCACCTGACATATTTAACTCTGCAACATCAACAATGAGTCAACTGACATACTCAGCTCTGCTACATCACTCGGCTCTGCTACATCAATGAGTTACCTAACATACTCCACTCTATTACATTGCTGAGCTCTACTACAATCAACAATGAGTCGTCTATCATACTCAGCTTTGCTACATCGCTAGGCTCTGCTACATTGCTACAGAGTCTGCTCGTCTAGCCACAACAGTTAGCACTGTTTGGAATTAGTTTCTCAGAAAGCGTCATTGCCTCAGCGTCTTAAGCTATTAACAAAGTTATAGTTTTACCATCAGTTCCAACAATATCCCTTTGGAAACAATGGCTTCCACAACAAAACAGCAAATGACAATACATGTGTAAGGAAAACAAACATAATTACCAAACTGTAGCTCTGATGATTGATTTACTATTATTTGCCCAATGTATGTACTGGGTGAAAATCCTGGAGTCCCCCTTTAAATCTTTCTGCAGTTACAGAGCACAGAGCCGATACCTTTATTTTCCTTGTGAAATCCCAGTGTTTGTAAATTCCCAATATGTATAGAGTTAAACACATAGAGTAATTGGCAATTCAGGGATTAAGATATTTTTTTCTAATCTTGGAAAGGTTACAGAATTTTTGAATTTTAATGTAATGGTATGTGAGAGTGTAGCCTGCGAGCTCAATCACCCCATGAATTCCAACAACTGCTTGCCCAGCTGGTGATCGTACCATGGAACCTGCCTGGGGGCATCTCCAGATGGCTCAGCGTGTCTCAGAATGAATGTTGAGAAAACTAGTTATTTGGGGAAGCGATAAAGGTTATCAGTGACAATGCTGGGAAATTTAAAGGGACTCATTTATCTTACCCTTTACGTTTGTTACAGGAGATAGTATCTTTATAATGTGCTGAAAAATACCCAAAACCACAGTATTCGGTAATTTCTGAAATTTGTGTCATTTATACTTGTGGTGTAACTGTAATAATGGGGTGTCTGACATATGATATGAGGTGTTGGGTAGCACGAAGAATTGGCCCAAGAAGGAACTTCTTATATACAATTAAGTAATATATTTTGGGAGGGAAGAAAGCCCTAAAATTAATCTTTGTCCCAGGTGGGGTACTGGCTCTCCTTATGGGGGTTGCCTCAATATTGCTCTTGAAATGCATGCGCACGCCACTTCCCAGTCTCTCAGCTTCATCTGAAAATGTACCTATTGTTTACATCATGTTTTTGTTACATGCATGTTTTGTTAGCAATGTTTTTGCCCATATTGCGATCCTTCTATATTATTTCAAAACACTCTTTTTCGGTGAGTACTTTGTATCTCCGTTCATACTGCACCCACACACACAAATGATACACCATTTGAAAGGTAAACTTGCCCCCTTCAGCAAGAAAATAGCCAAACAAACTACACATCCACGATGATCACAAAATACAGTTTAAACATTAATTTTCATAAACCTGTAGTAAGGAAAAATGACCTGCAGGTGGCATCACACTACCCCAAAGCACACTACCACAAAGCACACTACCACAAAGCTGCTTATTGACATCACAAATACTTTTTTGATCCCGGTTAGACTCTCATTCAGCCAAACCAGATCTCCATTTTACACTGACGAGGGGCAGTACCCCGAAACACAGTGTCTGAAAATTGAGATCTGGTTTGGCTCTTATCCTAAGTCATGTGGCAAGGCTCGTTAAAGGGTCGACATTGACTGTTAGGATTGCTACTTCCAATAGGTGGCACTAGAGTTCTTGTCCTCTTCCTCTCTGAAGAGACAATTTGCACATTTCCCAGAGAAGCATTGCGGTGTTAAGTAATAATCTTTATTTTTATATAGCGCTAACATATTCTGCAGCGCTTTACAATTTGCACACATTATCATCACTGTCCCCTATGGGGCTCACAATCTAAATTCCCTATCAGTATGTCTTTGGAATGTGGGAGGAAACTGGAGAACCCGGAGGAAACCCACGCAAACACGGAGAGAACATACAAACTCTTTGCAGATGTTGTCCTTAGTGGGGTTTGAACCCAGGACTCCAGCGCTGCAAGGCTGTAGTGCTAACCACTGAGCCACCGTGCTGCCCCAAGTTAAGGCTCCTAATCTCGACATGCTTAACATGTCACTCTCCGCAAGGAGAAACGATACTTTTCAGACATCACAAACAAATCCTAACATTTGCCTTGTGGGCTTTCCAGACTTTTTGCCCTGCCGATGTCAGGCACATTGGAGGATTGCACACTTCACTGCAGGTGAGTCACATATGCAAACACATTTGTAAACATGCACTGGTTTTTCAGTGATTACTTCGCCCCATACACACAAATGGTGAGTCACATACGCAAACACATTTGGAAACATGCCCTGCTTTTTCGGTGATTACTTTGCCCCACATACACAAATAATACACCATTTGAAAGGTAAACTTGCCCCTTCAGCAACAAAAGACATAAACAAACTACACATTCACGATTTGATCAATAAATACAGTTTAAACATTCATTTTCAGAAACCTGCAGAAAAAAACAATAACCTGCAGGTGGCACCACAACCTCAAGACATTTTTTTAGCCTCTATTTATCAAACCAATTTATTGTATTACCAATCTACACATATAAATACCTCTCTGTGTTCATCATCTCATTAAATACATTTACATTTGACCAGCTTGATTTTCCTGAAATTGCCTGCACCCCCGACAACCAATGTGCAAACGGGCCAACTAGTCTTCATTAAAAAATAAAAAAAATTGAAATTTTGTAGTTTTCACACTGGTCACTAGGGCTTCTTTTATACTATAACTTACTCTTGTTTCAGAAAATCCATATTCACATTAACCAAAATTAACCGACCCTGACACTTTCTTTTGTATTGAACCATCAAATGAGCATGTGCAAAAGTTATTGTGAAAGGGGAGGGAGCAGGGGCACCTGTGACATCACCTATTGGTGGCTCCAGTCTTATCAGCTGTGTATAGAGGTGCTATCTATCCTTGTAATCCTATCTCTGCTGATAATGAGACTACTGAAAACTGAAAGGACAGGAAGTTTGAGTCCAAAATAGTTTCAGTGGCCAGGGTGAAAAATGCAAGATTAATACATTTTATTTTATAAAGATAGTGATTCATATATTATGCCATTTTTTTAAATACACGTAACACAAAAACAAACAAATTGAATAGATCAAAAGCTATGCACCACTCATAATATAGTCTTTGAGACCCGTAGACGTAACGGAGCTCCAATATACATGTTGGAATATTTGTATCATTCCAAAAGTAAAATGATTTGGACTGATGAGGCAGAGGATATTCAGTTACCCCAACCCAGCCTGACACATAGCTGCAGCTTGTCTAGAGCATTGTGAGATCTCAACAGTAGGTATGTGGGACACTGAAGAGCTGTATATAGATAGGATAGAAGGGAGGAGATCCAACAGCAGAAGGGAAGTGTTACACACATGACTTGGGTATCCCGATCTCTGCTTCCTTCCCCTTGATACGCCACCTTCTGTTGTGCTCCAGTTCAGGATTTGCAAGTTGCAAAGCATGGATCAAGGACATCATCTTTCTAGACCTCTTTAATGGCCATTGACAAACACACTTGTATCTTGGGATTGAGCCTATAGACCTTTTTATTTGTGTACCCCACCTTCTGTGCATACTGTGCTTTGCTTGCTTCCATCCCTGCTGGGTTCCATGTCATCCATACTGCATCTCTTGAGATTCCTGGCTGTGCCAAGTCCTCACTGCCCACATGCCTTCCAGTTTGCTGCATAAATGCCTGGTGTCCATGTGCCCACCCAGACCTGGAGTTTAGATAATCCACCTCATCTGGTGAGCTTGACAGGAGGGACAGTACAGTGAAGAACAGTCAATCAATCTAGGTGGGCAGATATTCAGTAGCAGCTGAGATGCGGGACACTGAGGAGCTGTCAATCAGGCTAGGTGAGCAGAGAGTCAGCAGAAGCTGGAAGGAGGTACACTGAGAAACCGACAATAAGGCTAAGTGGGTGGAGATTCAGCAGCAGCTGGGAGGAGGGTCACTGAGGAAGTGACAATCAGGCAAAATGGGTTGAGATTCCTCAGGAGCTGGGAGGAGGGACACGAAGGAACTGACAATCAGGCTAGGTGGGCTGAGTTGGAGTTTACACTTTCACAAAGGATTATGCAGTCATTCTGACATATTTCCAAAGCAAGTACACCAACCTCATCCGGTCTTAGGGTTACATTTAGCAATTAGTTATGAGCGAATATACTCGTTACTCGAGATTTCTCGATCACGCTTGGGTGACCTCCGAGTATTTTTTAGTGCTCGGAGATTTAGTTTTTTTTGCCGCAGCTGAATGATTTACATCTCTTAGCCAGCTTAAGTACATGTGGGGATTCCCTAGCAACCAGGCAACCCCCATATGTAATCAAGCTGGCTAACAGATGTAAATCATTCAGCTGAAGTGAGGAAAACTAAATCTCTGAGCACTAAAAAATACTCGGAGGACCCCCGAGCGTGCTCAGGAAATCTCGAGTAACGAGTATATTCGCTCATCACTATTAACAATGCATTCAGCTTGTTTTGTGAAATCTTATGATAGATCCCCTTTAAATCAGACAGGTTTTATGCGGCTAGACAAACAATTCACAATGACTGCGAGCTATTTTCTTCTACACAAATGTGTGAGTTAAGGTGCAGAGTTCACCCAGCCCATGTTATTATCTGGAGAATTCAACTTAATGGGGATTTCATGAGGCGATCGGCCACCACTGTTAATTCTTTCATTACCAGGAGCTTGTTGTACAATGGAGCTGCTGGAGACGGTAATGGTTTGCATTTTCTTTTATATATTTCAGTATATTTGCAAAGAGAAAGAGGAATTGTTTTTCCGCAGGAAATCAATATACAGCAGCTGTCTATATACGGCAGCTTAGCGGCCGCGCCATTCTTTTCTCAAGTCAACAAACAGAAGTTACTATGTAATATACATGTGTTTTGTAACGTCGCTTCATTAATTCTTTTCACTGTGTTGTAATGAGCTGTATGTTAATTATTTGCAGCTTGCTTTATTTTATTCTTCCTTTCCGAATCAAGGAGCCATGGGTAACACATTACTGTAATAAATCTAGAATTATGATGGATTATTCTATGCATTAAAATCAGAATTGGAAACAAAAACCAGAACAAAAAGGCAAATCACCTGGCTACTGCATTCCGCACCTCTGATCTCACCCCCCCAGGCCTTTTTAGGTTAGCTGAAATGGCAGTACATTGGCGAGTACTCAGGTAGTTCAGCTTACGCTGGCTACTATGTGCTAGGACTCTTTATTGTTACACGTTCTCTAAAGTGTGCCTTCTAATAAACATGACACACAATTTGCTCTGCTATTCCAAGCTGCTAGCCACACACTCAGCACTACTGTACCAAGGAGCCTATCTGCATACTGAGCTTTGCAGATCCAAGGTTCCAAGATATCTATTCACGCTCAGATCTACTATAAAAAGCTCCGTCTTCATAGTCGAGTCTGCTGTGCAAAAGCTCAGCTGTTCCAAGATGTTGTCTGCACACTCTACTCTGCTGTTCCAAGGTGCTGTCTGCACACTCTGCTCTGCTGTACCAAGGTGCTGTCTGCACACTCTGCTCTGCTGTACCAAGGTGCTGTCTGCACACTCTGCTCTGCTGTACCAAGATGACTGTCTGTATATCCAGCTGACTTGAACCACATGCTGTCTATCATATCCAGCTCTGCTGTTCCATGACGCTCCAGGTGCCGACTTGCCTGTTCAGCTTTGCTGTTTCATGTGCCATCGAGCTTATTCAAGAGGAGGAAAAAGGTTGTAGCAGTCTGTGGAGCGCTGAGATAAGGGATAAATGTTTGGACAGCAATCTGGTTAACAAACCTTTATTAATCCTTCGATCTCCACAACGCGTTTCGATAGCATAACACTGTCTTCATCAGGTGGTAAAAAAAAAACTTATCCAAGTCTGCTATATTTCGCTGCACCGGTGCCTCAAGCTGGTCCCCAATCATGCAATCCTACAGCTTAAAGAATTCACCTTCCCACAGAATAAATCGCATGGAGTGCCATGAGAAATTGTATGGGCCGGGACGCCACATATGGTTATGAGGGACCCTCTATATCTTCACAAAGATCTAGTAAGTTGTGATTCATTCCATACAAATTTACCCCCTAGCAAGTTAGTGACTTTAAAGTGTTCTGTCTTCTGCTGAAGTTGAGGGATGTGCAGTAATGGGGACTGGTGAGTTTCCGGTAGCTGGCACCACTGACAAGGTTTGGTATGAGAGCTGTAAACAAAGAGGTGCCTGGTTTGGCGTCTGTAGATAAAGAAAGTCTGGTCTTGGTTTGTTAACGGATAGGAGGAAATCTAATATAAGTTTGTAGTTAAGGGGGAATTGGTCTGTCTGTAAATGGAAAGGGTCTGAAAACAGAGGAAGTGTGGTCTGGGATCTGTAGACAGGGGCATCTGGGGTCTGTAAATGAGGGTGCTCTGCTCTGAGATGTGTAAACAGGAAATCTGATTTACGGTCTGTAAACAAAAGAGGATTGGTCTAAGGTCTGTAAGTGAAAAATATTTTTGGTAGGGTATGTCATGAAGGGGGTTTGTTCGGTGGTTTGTAAATGAGGACGGACTTGTCTGGAGACTAAATGATGTCAGACTAGTCTATGGACTGAGGCTTGGTGTCTATACAAGGGGGTGTCCGAGGCCTCCAAATGAGGGTGGTTTGTGGTCTGCAAAAGGGGAAAATCTTATCGGGGGTCTGTAAATAAGGATGTCTGTGATCCGTTTGCTCTGGACTCTGTAAACTGTGTAGTAGGAATCTAGTCAAGGGTTTATAAACACGGGGTCTTGTCTGAGCTGTGTATGCTGAGGATCTGTGTTGTGAATTCTGCTTTTGGGCTCCCTCCGGTGGTAGTAGGTGGTAATGCAGTTGTCCCTGGGTTGCAGTCCTGGTCAGGTGTGTCTGCTGATTGCAGTTCTGACTGGGGTATTTAGGTGTGCAGGATTCATTAGTCCTTGCCAGTTATCAATTGTTGTTGGGAGGTGTAGGACCTCTGCCTGGTTCCTCCTGCCTTTCTGCCAAATCAGCAAAGATAAGTGTCTGTTTTTTTTTTTTTTCCTGTGGCACACATGCGGTGTGCTTCACAATTCAGTGCTATTCCTTGTGTTTTCTTGTCCAGCTTAGATTGTGTCAGTATTTTCTCAGTCTTGTTGGATTCTCTGGAGTGGCAGATATACATTCCATGTCTTTAGTTAGATTGTGGAACTTTTTGTATTATCTGCTGTGGATATTTTTGGAAGGGTTTTAATACTGACCGCCTAGTAATCTGTCCTATCCTCTCCTATTTAGCTAGAGTGGCCTCTTTTGCTAAATCCTGTTTTCTACCTGCGTGTGTCTATTCTTCTCCTACTCACAGTCAATATTCGTGGGGGGCTGCCTATCCTTTGGGGGTCTGCTCTGAGGCAAGGTAGCATTCCTATTTCCACCTATAGGGGTATTTAGTCCTCCGGCTGTGTCGAGGTGTCTAGAGTTTGTTGGGCACACCCCACGGCTACTTCTAGTTGCGGTGTTAGTTCAGGATTTGCGGTCAGTACAGGTTCCACCGTCTCCAGAGAAAGTTTCATGCGGCTCCAAGGTCACCGGATCATAACAGTACAACTGGCCAATAATGAGTTAAATGCATCTCAGAAGAAGGGAAGAAAGGTGTTGAGCCATTTTTCTTTCTGCAGTCTGTTTTGTCTTTTCTTCCCTCTTTATCTATGGGTGGCTGAGGAGTCTTGTGCCAGCATGGATGTTCAGGAATTAGCTTCTCGTGTAGACCAGCTTGCTGCTAGGGTACAGGGTATTTCTGATTATATTGTTCAGACTCCTGCTTTAGAGCCGAAGATTCCTACTCCTGATTTGTTTTTTGGTGATAGGTCCAAATTTTGGGTTTTAAAAACAATTGTAAACTGTTTTTTGCTCTGAGACCGCGATCCTCCGGTGATTCCATTCAGCAGGTTAAAATTGTCATCTCCCTGCTGTGTGGCGATCCTCAGGATTGGGCATTTTCCCTGGAATCTGGGAATCCGGCCTTGCTTAATGTAGATTCCTTTTTTCAGGCTTTAGGATTATTATATGATGAACCGAATTCTGTGGATCAAGCGGAGAAAACCTTGTTGGCCCTGTCTCAGGGTCAAGAGGTGGCAGAATTGCATTGTCAGAAATTTAGAAAATGGTCTGTGTTGACTAAATGGAATGATGATGCTTTGGCGGCAATTTTCAGAAAGGGTCTTTCTGAATCCGTTAAAGATGTTATGGTGGGGTTTCCCACGCCTTCCGGTCTGAGTGATTCTATGTCTCTGGCCATTCAGAATGATCGGCGCTTGAGGGAGCGTCAAACTGTGCGCGCTGTGTCGTCGTCCTTAGAGCAAAGTCCTGAGCCAATGCAGTGTGATAGGATTTTGTCTAGAACGGAACGACAAGGATTCAGACGTCAGAATAGGTTGTGTTATTATTGTGGCGACGCTTCTCATGTCATTTCAGTCTGCCCTAAGCGGACAAAAAGGATCGCTAGTTCATTTACTATCAGTACTGTACAACCTAAATTTCTGTTATCGGTGTCCTTGATCTGCTCATTGTCATCATTTTCTGTCATGGCGTTTGTGGATTCAGGCGCCGCCTTGAACTTAATGGATTTTGAGTTTGCCAGGCGTTGTGGTTTTCCCTTGCAGCCTTTGCAGAACCCTATTCCTTTAAGGGGGATTGATGCTACACCTTTGGCTAAAAATAAGCCCCAGTTTTGGACACAGGTGACCATGCACATGGCGCCAGCCCATCAGGAAGATTGTCGATTTCTGGTGTTGCATAATTTGCATGATGTTATCGTGCTGGGTTTCCCGTGGTTGCAGGTACATAATCCTGTGTTGGATTGGAAATCTATGTCTGTGACTAGTTGGGGTTGTCAGGGAGTTCATAATGATGTTCCTTTGATGTCAATCTCCTCTTCTTCCTCTTCTGAAATTCCAGAGTTTTTGTCTGATTTTCAGGATGTATTCGACGAGCCTAAGTCCAGTTCCCTTCCACCGCACAGGGACTGTGATTGTGCGATTGACTTGATTCCAGGCAGTAAGTTTCCTAAGGGCCGACTTTTCAACCTGTCTGTGCTTGAACATACCGCCATGAGGAGTTATGTTAAGGAGTCTTTGGAGAAAGGGCATATTCGGCCATCTTCTTCACCGTTGGGAGCAGGTTTTTTTTGTTGCTAAGAAGGATGGCTCCTTGAGTCCTTGTATTGATTATCGCCTCTTGAATAAGATCACGGTCAAGTTTCAATACCCTTTACCTTTGCTTTCCGATTTGTTTGCTAGGATTAAGGGGGCTAGTTGGTTTACGAAGATTGACCTTCGGGGGGCATATAATCTTGTTCGTATTAAGCAGGGTGATGAATGGAAAACTGCGTTTAATACGCCCGAAGGCCATTTTGAATACCTTGTGATGCCATTCGGGCTCACTAACGCTCCATCTGTTTTTCAATCCTTCATGCATGATATCTTCCGGACTTATATTGATAAATTCTTGATTGTATATTTGGACGATATTTTGATTTTTTCCGATGATTGGGAGTCTCATGTGGAACAGGTCAGGATGGTATTTCAGATCCTTCATGACAATGCTTTGTTTGTGAAGGGGTCTAAAGGTACCTTCACACGAAACGACGCTGCAGCGATAGTGACAACTATGCCGATCGCTGCAGCGTCGCTGTTTGATCGCTGGAGAGCTGTCACACAGACCGCTCTCCAGCAACCAACGATGCCGAGGTCCCCGGGTAACCAGGGAAAACATCGGGTTGCTAAGCGCAGGGCCGCGCTTAGTAACCCGATGTTTACCCTGGTTACCAGCGTAAAATGTAAAAAAACCAAACAGCACATACTTATGTTCGCGTCCCCCGGCGTCCGCTTCCTGCACTGACTGACTGACTGAGCGCCGGCAGTAGCAGGGCACAGCGGTGACGTCACCGCTGTGCTGTGCTTTCACTTTCACTTTGTGGCGCTCAGTCAGTGTGGGAAGCGGATGCCAGGGGACGCGAATGTAAGTATGTAGTGTTTGTTTTTTTTACATTTTACACTGGTAACCAGGGTAAACATCGGGTTACTAAGCGCGGCCCTGCGCTTAGTAACCCGATGTTTACCCTGGTTACCAGTGTAAAATATCGCTGGTATCGTTGCTTTTGCTGTCAAACACAACGATACACGGCGATCGGACGACCAAATAAAGTTCTGAACTTTATTCAGCGACCAGCGACATCACAGCAGGATCCTGATCGCTGCTGCGTGTCAAACTAAACGATATCGCTAGCCAGGATGCTGCAACGTCACGGATCGCTAGCGATATCGTTACAAAGTCGTTTCGTGTGAAGGTACCTTAAGTGTCTCTTTGGGGTGCAGAAGGTTTCTTTTTTGGGCTTTATTTTTTTCTCCCTCATCTATGGAGATGGATCCGGTTAAGGTTCAGGCCATTCATGATTGGATTCAACCCACATCTGTGAAGAGCCTTCAGGAATTTTTGGGTTTTGCAAATTTTTATCGCCGTTTCATTGCTAACTTCTCCAGCGTGGTTAAACCCTTGACTGATTTGACGAAAAAAGGCGCTGATGTGGCGAATTGGTCCTCTGCGGCTGTCTCTGCCTTTCAGGAGCTTAAACGCCGATTTACTTCTGCTCCGGTGTTGCGTCAACCAGATGTTTCTCTTCCGTTTCAGGTTGAGGTTGATGCTTCTGAGATTGGGGCAGGGGCCGTTTTGTCTCAGAGGGATTCTGTTGGTTCTTCGATGAAACCGTGTGCCTTCTTCTCCCGCAAGTTTTCACCTGCTGAATGCAATTATGATGTCAGCAATCGGGAGTTGTTGGCTATGAAGTGGGCGTTTGAGGAGTGGCGACATTGGCTTGAGGGAGCTAAGCACCGTATTGTGGTCCTGACCGATCATAAGAATTTGATTTACCTCGAGTCTGCCAAACGGCTGAGTCCTAGACAGGCTCGATGGTCCTTGTTTTTTTCCCGTTTTGATTTCGTGGTTTCGTATCTTCCGGGTTCTAAGAATATTAAGGCTGATGCCCTTTCTAGGAGTTTTTTGCCTGATTCTCCTGAGGTCCTTGAACCGGTCGGCATTCTGAAAGAAGGGGTGGTCCTTTCTGCCTTTTCCCCTGATTTACGGCGGGTTCTTCAGGAATTTCAGGCTGATAGACCTGACCGCTGTCCTGTGGGGAAATTGTTTGTTCCTGACAGATGGACTAGTAGAGTGATTTCTGAGGTTCACTGTTCTGTGTTGGCTGGTCATCCTGGTATTTTTGGTACCAGAGATTTCGTTGGTAGGTCCTTTTGGTGGCCTTCGTTGTCACGTGATGTGCGTTCTTTTGTGCAGTCCTGTGGGACTTGTGCGCGGGCCAAGCCTTGTTGTTCCCGTGCTAGTGGGTTACTTTTGCCATTGCCGGTCCCTGAGAGGCCCTGGACGCATATTTCTATGGATTTTATTTCTGATCTTCCGGTTTCCCAGAGGATGTCGGTTATCTGGGTTGTTTGTGACCGGTTTTCTAAGATGGTTCATTTGGTTCCTTTGCCTAAATTGCCTTCCTCTTCAGAGTTGGTTCCGTTGTTTTTTCAGCATGTGGTTCGTTTGCATGGTATTCCGGAGAATATTGTGTCCGACAGAGGTTCCCAGTTTGTTTCTAGGTTTTGGCGTGCCTTTTGTGCTAGGCTGGGCATTGATTTGTTTTTTTCTTCTGCATTTCATCCTCAGACAAATGGCCAGACCGAGCGAACTAATCAGACTTTGGAGACTTATTTGAGATGCTTTGTGTCTGCCGATCAGGATGATTGGGTGGCCTTTTTGCCATTGGCCGAGTTTGCCCTTAATAATCGGGCTAGTTCGGCTACTTTGGTTTCGCCTTTTTTTTGTAATTTTGGTTTTCATCCTCATTTTTCTTCTGGGCAGGTTGAGTCTTCTGACTGTCCTGGTGTGGATTCTGTGGTTGACAGGTTGCAGCAGATTTGGGCTCATGTGGTGGACAATTTGGTGTTGTCTCAGGAGGAGGCTCAACGTTTTGCTAACCGTCGTCGGTGTGTTGGATCCCGGCTTCGGGTTGGGGATTTGGTTTGGTTGTCTTCCCGTCATGTTCCTTTGAAGGTCTCTTCCCCTAAGTTTAAGCCTCGGTTTATTGGTCCTTATAGCATTTCTGAGATTATTAATCCGGTGTCTTTTCGATTGGCGCTTCCGGCCTCTTTTGCTATCCATAATGTCTTCCATAGATCTTTATTGCGGAAATATGTGGTGCCCATTGTTCCCTCTGTTGATCCTATCTGTTTTGGTTGATGGGGAGTTGGAGTATGTGGTTGAGAAGATTTTGGATTCTCGTTTTTCGAGGCGGAGGCTTCAGTACCTTGTCAAATTGAAGGGTTATGGCCAGGAGGATAATTCTTGGGTTTTTGCTTCTGATGTCCATGCTGCTGATTTGGTCCGTGCCTTTCATCCGGCTCGTCCTGATCGGCCTGGGGGCGCTGGTGAGGGTTCGGTGACCCCTCCTCAAGGGGGGGGTACTGTTGTGAATTCTGCTTTTGGGCTCCCTCCGGTGGTAGTAGGTGGTAATGCAGTTGTCCCTGGGTTGCAGTCCTGGTCAGGTGTGTCTGCTGATTGCAGTTCTGACTGGGGTATTTAGGTGTGCAGGATTCATTAGTCCTTGCCAGTTATCAATTGTTGTTGGGAGGTGTAGGACCTCTGCCTGGTTCCTCCTGCCTTTCTGCCAAATCAGTAAAGATAAGTGTCTGTTTTTTTTTTTTCCTGTGGCACACATGCGGTGTGCTTCACAATTCAGTGCTATTCCTTGTGTTTTCTTGTCCAGCTTAGATTGTGTCAGTATTTTCTCAGTCTTGTTGGATTCTCTGGAGTGGCAGATATACATTCCATGTCTTTAGTTAGATTGTGGAACTTTTTGTATTATCTGCTGTGGATATTTTTGGAAGGGTTTTAATACTGACCGCCTAGTAATCTGTCCTATCCTCTCCTATTTAGCTAGAGTGGCCTCTTTTGCTAAATCCTGTTTTCTACCTGCGTGTGTCTATTCTTCTCCTACTCACAGTCAATATTCGTGGGGGGCTGCCTATCCTTTGGGGGTCTGCTCTGAGGCAAGGTAGCATTCCTATTTCCACCTATAGGGGTATTTAGTCCTCCGGCTGTGTCGAGGTGTCTAGGGTTTGTTAGGCACACCCCACGGCTACTTCTAGTTGTGGTGTTAGTTCAGGATTTGCGGTCAGTACAGGTTCCACCGTCTCCAGAGAAAGTTTCATGCGGCTCCAAGGTCACCGGATCATAACAGATCTGGTTTCAGGTCTATATTTATGGCCTGTGCTCTAGGGCTGGGCCGGTTTTAGACAAAGTGCGGCCAAGGGTAAAAGTTTAAAGTGGGGCCCCAAATGCTCACATATTGCACTATCGCACAGAAACATTTTGGTTCTAATTACATGCGCTGAGTTCAGGCCATCAAATGAGCGTGATCAACAATATTGAAGTCATTCGACGCTTGTTCCCGAGTTACTTTACACTGGCTGAGGAAGAATGATGGGGACAGAAAGTCCTCAATATAGTATAAGGTAGGTCCCATATAGTACATATAGTATAATGCACTCCCCTTGGTCCTTCATAGAGTATACTGTTGCCCCCCTCAGGGTATACTGCAGTTCCCTTTCAGAGTATAATGCAGCCCCCCTCAGATCATAATGCAGCCCCCCCACAGAGTATAATGCAGCCCCCTCATAGAGTATAATGCAGCCCCCCACAGAGTATAATGCAGCCCCCCACAGAGTATACGGCAGCCACCCTCATAGTATACTGCAGCCCCCTCAGGGTATACTGCAGCCCCCCTCAGAGTATACTGCAGTCCCCCTCAGGGTATACTACCGTCCCCAGAGTATAATGCAGCCCCCTCATAGAGTATAATGCAGCCCCCCACAGAGTATAATGCAGCCCCCCACAGAGTATATGGCAGCCACCCTCAAAGTATACTGCAGCCCCCCTCAGGGTATACTGCAGCCCCCCTCAGAGTATACTGCAGTCCCCCTCAGGGTATACTACCGTCCCCCTCAGAGTATAATGCAGCCCCCTCATAGAGTATAATGCAGCCCCCCACAGAGTATAATGCAGCCCCCCACAGAGTATATGGCAGCCACCCTCAAAGTATACTGCAGCCCCCCTCAGGGTATACTGCAGCCCCCCTCAGAGTATACTGCAGTCCCCCTCAGGGTATACTGCCATCCCCTTCAGAGTATAATGCAGCCCCCATCATAGAGTATAATGCAGCCCCCTTACAGAGTATACTGCAGCCCACCTCAGAGTACAATGCAGCACCCCTCAGAGTATAAAGGAGCACCCCTCCGAGAGTATACTGCAGTCCTCCTCAGAGTATAATGCAGCACCCCTCACAGAGTATACTGCAGCCCACCTCAGAGTATAATGCAGCACCCCTCAGAGTATAATGCAGCCCCCTCATAAAGTATAATGCAGCCCCCTCAGAGTACAATGCAGCCCCCTCAGAGTATAATGCAGACTCACATAAACAAAGCATTATGTAGCCTCCTCAGAGTATAATGCAGCCCCCTCAGAATATAATGCAGCCACCTTTTAAGTATAATGTAGCCCCTCTCCGAGTATAATGCAGCCCCCTCAAAGTAAAATGCCGCCCCCTCAGAGTATAATGCAACCCCCTCAGAGTACAATGCACCCCCCTCAGAGTATACTGCAGCCCACCTCAGAGTAGAATGCATCCCCCCTCAAAGTATAATGTAACCCCCTCAGAGTACAATGCAGCCCCCCTCAGAGTATACTACAGCCTCCCTCAGAGTATAATGCAGTCACTCTCATAGAGTATAATGCAGTTCCACATACACACAGTATAATGCAGCCCCCTCAGAGTATAATGCAGCCCCCTCAGACTATAATGCAGCCCCCTCAGAGTATAATGCAGCCCCCCTCAGAGTATAACGCAGTCCCCCACAGAGTATAATGCAGTCCCCCCAGGGTATAATGTAACCCCCCTCATATAGTATAATGCAGCCCCCCTCAAATAGTATAATGCTGGACCCTCATAGTATAATGCAGCCCCCTCGAAGTATAATGTAGCCCCACACACAGTATAATGTAGTCCCCTCATAGAGTATAATGTAGCGCCCTCATAGAGTATAATGCAGCCCCTCAAAGTATAACGCAGCCCCCTCATAGAGTATATTGTAGTCCCCTCATAGAGTATAATGCAGCCCCCCCACACACAGTATAATGCGTACACATGCAAACTGTAAAGCGCTGTGGAATATGTTAGCACTATATAAAAATGAAGATAATTAATAAACATTATTATACACATATATACACATGCATACACACAGTATAATGCATACACATACAGTATATACACATGTATACACACATACATAGTATAAGGCCTACACATACAGTGGGCATGGAAAGATTTCAGACACCTTTAAGTTTTTCACTCTTTGTTACATTGCAGCCATTGGGTAAATTCAAAAAAGTTTATTTTTTCACATTAATGTACACTTTGCACCCCATCTTGACTGAAAAAAACTGAAATGTAGAAATTCCTGCAAATATAATAAAAAAGAAAAACTGAACTATCACATGGTCATAAGCATTCAGACTCTTTGCTCAGACACTCATATTTATGTCACATGCTGTCCATTTCCTTGTGATCCTCCTTGAGATGGTTCTACTCCTTCATTGGAGGTCAGCTGTGTTTAATTAAACTGATAGGGCTTGATTTGGAAAGGCACACACCTATCTATATAAGACCTCACAGCTCACAGTGCATGTCAGACCAAATGAGAATCATGAGGTCAAAGGAACTGGCCAAGGAGCTCAAAGACAGAATTGTAGCAAGGCACAGATCTGGCCAAGGTTACAACAGAATTTCTGCAAAGATTCCTAAGAGCAAAGTTGCCTCCATAATCCTTAAATGGAAGAAGTTTGGGACCACCAGAAGTATTCCTAGACCTGACCGTCCAGCCAAACTGAGCAGTCATGGGAGAAGAGCCTTGGTGAGACAGGTAAAGAAGAACCCCAAGATCACAAGATCACAAGATCACTGGGGCTGAGCTCCAGAGATGCAGTAGGGAGATGGGAGAAAGTTCCACGAATTCAACTATCACTGCAGCCCTCCACCATTTGGGCCTTTATGGCAGAGTGGCCCTACAGAAGCCTCTCCTCAGTGCAAGACATATGAAAGCGTTTGCTACAAAACACATGAAGGACACCCAGACTATAAGAAATAAGATTCTCTGGTCTGATGAGACGAAGATAGACCTTTTTGGTCATAATTCTAAGCGGTACGTGTGAAGAAAACCAGGCACTGCTCATCACCTGCCCAGTACAATCCCAACAGTGAAACATGGTGGTGGCACCATCATGCTATGGGGGTGTTTTCAGCTACAGAGACAGGACGACTGGTTGCCATTGAAGGAAACATGAATGTGGCCAAGTACAGAGATACCCTGGATGAAAACCTCATCCAGAGTGTTCTGGACCTCAGACTTGGCCAAAGGTTCACCTTCCAACAAGACAATGACTCTAAGCACATGGCTAAAAATAACAAAGAAGTGGCTTCAGAACAATTCTGTGACCATTCTTGACTGGCCCATCCAGAGCCCTGACCTAAACCCAATTGAGCATCTCTGGGGAGACCTGAAAATGGCTGTCCACCAATGTTCACCATCCAACCTGACGGAACTGGAGAGGATTTGCAAGGAAGAATGGCAGAGGATCTACTTATGACCATGTGATATTTCAGTTTTTCTTTTTAAATAAATTTGCAAAAATTACTACATTTCTGGGTTTTTTTCAGTCAAGATGTGGTGCAGAGTGTACATTAATGTGAAAAAATGAACTTTGTTGAATTTACCAAATGGCTGCAATGAAACAAACAGTGAAAAATTTAAAGGGGTCTGAATACTTTCCGTACCCACTGTATATACACATGCATACTATACACACACACACAGTATAATGCATACACATATATACACATATACAATACTTACCTCTCCTCCACATTTCTACTCCAGGCTCAGCTTCAATCTCATCAGCTCCACTGCTGGCACAGCGTGGTGCACGATAAATTGACGTCATCACCTGCCTACTGAGACATAAACAGATCGGGAGTGATGGGAGAAGGAGTGTCATCTGACGCTATATCCTTCATCACTGCTTTCAAGTTAAGTTGAATGCGTGATGCGGGGATGGGGCGCCCGCCGGGCCCCTCCTACTCACAGACCCCATGGTGGCCAAGTGGTGTGCTGCTATTAGCAGCATGCCACCGGCTGGAGGCCCATGGAGGAGCGAAGGCCCTAAGCAGCTGCTTGGTCTGACTGCACCTGATGCCAGCATGCTCAAGGGGTCTGGTTTGTGGTCTTCATTTTGGGGTGTGACGGAGGGGATCATATGGACAATTTATGATTCACATACTGTGTATTTGGAATTTGTTTAAAAAAAAATGGGCAGGGCTTACTGATTTTTTTTTTTACATTTTTTAAAGAAATTGTGTGCGCTACCTTGTATTTCCCCATTTTGGATTTCAATAATGTGCTTTTTCATAATTTGCCATACTGTATATACTTTAAAAATTTGCACTTGTTAAAAATAAAAAAGAAAAATATTGTTTATTATGGACCAATGCAATATTTGCTCCCAACATCCCATCTCTACAGCCTTAATTTATATGTAATTTTTTCCATTCGGATATAAAGAAGCTGGGAACTGAGCAACATTCCTGTAATTAAATCTAGATAGAAATTGTAAGAGTAACATAACAGAGGTGTGCAGTAATGCACTGCTTCCTGTATGGAAAGTCACAGTCTGAATTCGTATAAGTTCAGATCCATCCATTGAAATTAGTTTCCATAAAGTCCACAGAAAATCACTGCACGGAATTTTTACACTTGTGCTAATTTCCTCTGAAATATTTGCCTATAAATCTATATCCTTTGGTTAAAAATGTGATATTCATCCTATTTAGCAGAAGAGTTTACTAAACTGGCCCCATATCACCACATAGAGGTTCCGCAGCTAGAATGTGTATTCTAAAGTATGGTATGTTGCATTAGCTGCTGCAGGACCTCTTTTAGAGGAGAGAAAGTTGGTGTGAACGTTAGTCCAAAACAAACTTGTCAACTTTCATGGATTCCTCCTCGGAAGACTGTACTTGTGGAGTGCGAATTGCATTGCCTAAAATTTTGTCTGTGTAGTCACGCCCTTTAAGGTCCCATCTCTCGGGCAGCACGGTGGCGCAGTGGATAGCACAGCAGCCTTGCAGCACTGGAGTCCTGGGTTCAAGCCCCACCAAAGACAACATCTGCAAAGAGTTTGTATGTTCTCTCTGTGTTTGTGTGGGTTTCTGCCCACATTCCAAAGACATACCGATAGGGAATTTAGATTGTGAGCCCCATTGGGGACAGCAACAATAATGTGTGCAACCTGTAAAGTGCTGCAGAATATGTTAGCGCTATATATAAAGATTATTATTATCTCGTCTATTCCCTCTGAATGAGTGTTGGTGAGGGGTTCCTTCAGACAATCGACGAAAATGAGATGCATGAAGCAAGGTTCACATCTGCATTACTATTTTTCAAGAGCTGGTTCCAGCATAGAAACAGAAAATGGAATATGATCGTGTGCTGGATCCATCACCAATGGTGCATGACTAGCTGATGGACCTCTTTGACTTATAATTAGGTCCACTATGTTTTGCTATTTGATTGGAAAAATTTGTGCAGCATCTTACTTTATTTTTTTACTCAACTCTATCAATTTTAAAGGATCTAGACTTTGACTTCCTTTTTGGATTTTTCTTTTATCTTGCTCCTTGGTTCTCATGCTATAACGGTTGGGGAGGCCGTTGTCAAGGGTCACATCTGTGCCCCACTAAGTTACAGAAAAATTAAGGTCCTGCCTGGGTGTGTCTGCTTTTACCTTAGTGATACATAATTGCAGACCACATGTTGCTGCTTGTTCCTGTTTCGGCTTTCTGAGTAGTGCTACAGTGTAGCGATTTTTGAAGAAGTGAAACTAAATGGTATCTATCATTTTTGCTGTGACATTCTTGTTTTCAGATACGTAATTTTAGCGGCTTTAGATACAGCAGCATAAGTAAGGGGAAGTGTGAGTGTCTGACTGCGTTTGAGCACAGAGGAGAAAAAAAAAGCCGTTTTAACTTTTTACTCTTTGAAGCTTTTCCTTCTGTCTTTTTACTTTTTAAAGTTTTTCTTTCTGTATCAAAATTTTAAGTTTTTGGTGTGTACCAAGTTTTTGATGGTTTTCTTTTCTTTTGGTTTCAACTTCTTGCACCAACTTTTTTGAAGGTTTTCTTTTCTTTTTCTTTTTGTGTTTTTATATACCAATCTTTCTGAAGTTTTTTGTTGTTTTCTTTTTCCTTTTTCTTTTTCCTGAAGAGAAAACGGCCCCCCAGGTAGTGTTAAGACACGAAGGTGTTACGTATGTGAAGAATTTTAGAAGGTATAAAGTATGTGAAATTCATAAGAATGGCAGACTTCAAGCTGCGGAGTGGCATGACGTAGAAAGGAAAATAAGGGAAGTTAGCTGATGTTAAATTGCTGAATGCTAATACATGGTATACAGTAGCAGCAGAGCTTACATTGCTTAGGTGGTACAGAAAGATGTGTGAGCAAACCAGGAAGTGATTTTTGTGTGTGTAAGATGGGGAAAGGTATTAAGCCATCAGCGCCTCCCCATACATTGGGCATGTGCAGTCTGCTCTCAACAGAATCCATGGTATAGGGAGTTTTTGCACAGTATGTGGTGCGCCCCGTCCCTCCCTACACAGAGAAGGCATCATAGTTCCAACCATGCCCTCTAAGACTGCCCAGAGGGGGGAGGAATTCTCTTCTCTATCCTCCTTTTTCTCTGTCACTCTTTCTCTCTTCCTTCTTCTCTCTCACTCTCCTTTTCTCTCTTCTTTCTCCACACTTTTCTCTTCTCTCTCTCCCTCTCTCTATCTCTCTCCTCCACACCTCTCTACTACTCTGTCTCCTTCTTCTCCACACCTCTTTCCTCCTTTTTTACTCACCCTCTCTCTCCTCCTTCTCTCCTCCTTCTCCACTCCCCCACCACACCTATCTTCTCCTCCTGTTTCTTCTCCACTTCCTTCAACCAATCCTCCTGTTTCTTCTTCTTCTCTCTCTCCACCTCCTTCTGCACACCCTGATTCTCCTCCTTTCTCTTCACCACACCTTTCTATCTCTCTCTATCTCGTCATTCTCCTTCTCCACACCTCTTTCCTCTTTCACTCACCTCCTCCTTTTCCCTCTCCTTCTTCTGTTCCTTTTTCTCACTCCTCACCTCCTCCTCCTCCTATACACCTTTCATCAACTCCTCCTCCTTCTTCTTCCTCTTCTTCTTCTTCTGCTGGGCCAACACCCAATTCAAACAATGTGGTGCTTATGGCACAAGGCCCCCTTCTATGTCCTTGGCACAATCCAGCCATTGCTAGTTGTGATATCGGGGAAAGAAGGTGAAAATCCCCCTACACACAATGTAGTAGGCACCCCCCAGACACATCAGGCAGCAGACAGCTCAGCCCTGGGTGCAGAGGGGGGAGGACTGACATCACCATTTGCTGATAATGTACAACTTCAGCACTGGTCAGAGCTGCCTACATTCACACCAACATAGAACTATAAGCCTAATCCACCACAGCTTCAGCAAGGGGGAGACATCCTCACACAAAAAGGCAACTTCTAAGCCCCAAATCAGCCAGTGTATGACCCCAGCACACGCTATCACAACTATTCCTCAGATGAAGATGAAGAGGGAACATCATACATGCTGCCTAGTACTAGGAAAAGAAACCCACAGGCAACAAGAATGCAGGGGCAGATAGAGGCACCACTATTACACTATGTGCACTTCACTCCAAGTCAGATGACCAGCATTCTCAACAATCTTCCAGACCCAGGGATGCATCCCATGCCATTTTACAGAAGAATGTAGCAGAACCAGCGAACATATGCAGCCACCTGGAATGATCTCTGGGCCATAAATGGAAATAAAAGCAGGTGATGCACTCTGGCCAATCATGAAGGAACAATTCAAACTTTCAGCAGAATTAGATGTACACGCTTGGGAGTCAGGGCCACAGCTAATTGAACAGCTCAGAGAGTGGGCCAAAGGCAGATTGGCAGGACAAGCCCTCAGCTTACATGACATGAGCCAAGACAAGACAGAGTCTGTAAAGAAGTTTCATGGCAGAGTAATGCTAGTTCTCCAAGACTTGGGCTTCACCATTCATGACCAGATACACAGGCAAATGCTGGCACAGACCTTTGTGCATGGACTGAGACAGCCAATCAGGAAACCACTAATAATGGCTAGGCCCGATAACAGGTCAATAGCAGTGGACTGACCCAGCAAAACGGGTTATGTGCGCCTAGGAGACTGTTTATTGCCAATTGTCGCCAAAACTGCCGCCATCATAGCGCCACAAAGAATGCGAAGAAGAAAACGGGTGCCGCGCTGCTGAGAATGCCGGAAGGGGAGCCAGAAGTGAAGATGCTGCAAAGTGCCGAGCGACACACCGGAAGAACCGCTGCAGACTCCGGAGAGGAGACACCGACCTCAATAAGGTTAGCAAAGGGGAGAAGCTATGTCAAACCAGGGGGAAGAAGTGGTGGCAGATGGAGCCGCAGCCCATGTAATGCCCCAAGACCTCGGGTTGGATGCAGCCACCAGTCTCATGGCACCCCCGGGCCTCGCCACGGATGCACCTGCAGGCCCCATCTTACCACCAGGCCCCTCAGGGCCCGCAGCTTCGATCAGCAGGCTGGACCCCGCTGCTGCTACAGTGCCCATCATGCCTGGGGTGCAGAAGACAGCCCCTCATGGTGACCACTGACCTGGAAGCGCAACCACCCTACAAAGACAGAAGAAGTGTCAAGTGTTACAACTGTGGCAAGTTTGGCCATTTCCTGAACCAGTGCAGAGCACCCATGCAACCCAAGTGTTGGTCCAGAGAAACAGGTCAAGGAAAAAGTACAGAAAGCAGTGAAGTACCCCGCCCATAGGACAGGGGCAATCAAGCCAGGTCCACAAGACACTACGCTCCTGACATGTAAAAACAAATTACCTTGAAAGTGGATGGCGTTGTCAGATCTTTTCTTCTGCACACCAGTGCAGCCAGAAGTGTGATGAGACCTGTGGAACTCCCCGATCCCACCTGCCTATCAGAATCCTCTGTGTCTTGCATGGGCATTGATGGTCAAGTCAGACATTCCCAGCCTACAAAGCCTCTGAGCATGTGCACTAAGCCAGGACACTCTATCTCTTCCCATTTTGTGGTGTCAGGGACCTGCCACTCAACCTGCTGGGAGCGGACCTACTGCAGAAGCTGAATGCAACCACAGTGTTCCAGGAAGATGGGATTGTGACACTTTTTTCATCCCTGACCCAAGAAGAATCATGCTGGCGGCCCTACAAGAACCTCAAACAACCGACAGAGGCCTACCCAAGGGGGTACTGGACGTTGTACCAGAAAGTCTATGGTCTGTGGGAAAACCTCAAGTTGCCCCAGTGCGGGTATCACTCAAGCCAGGCACTCCATATCCTCGTAAGGCCGAGTATCACCTGTCCATTTCCTAGAGTCAAGCTGCCTCTGACCAACTGAAGGTCTACCTGGAAATAGGAATCATTGTTCCTTTCACGTCTCCTTGCAATACCCCGCTTTTCCCTGTCAAGAAAAAGACTGTAAAAGGAGAGCCAGCCAAGTTCAGAATGGTACATGACCTGAGAGATGTGAATGACGCCACAGTGTTTGAAACTCCAATTGTGCCGAATCCGCACACTCTGCTCTCAAACGTGCCTTCCACAGCAAAAGTGTTCACAGTGACCGACCTGGCTAATGTTTCCTTCAGTGTTCCCCTTCACTTGGATGACCAGTACCTGTTTGCCTTAACGCACCAGAGGGCACAGCACACATGGACAGTGATGCCACAGCAGGCCCAGAACAGCCCTTCACAATTCACCAAAGGAATGTCCACAGTCCTCACCAACTGGGTCACAGAACATGCAGAAGTAACCCTGCTACAATACGTGGACGATCTACTCCTTTGTGCAGTTGACTTTGACACGTGTAAAGCCCATTTCTTGTCTCTCCTACTCTACCTGGCGGAGCAGCACTGCAAGGTCTCAAAGAACAAAGTCCAGTGGTGTCTTAAGCGAGTTACGTTCCAGAGACACTGTATTGCTCACCAGACGAAACATCTGACAGATGAACGGAAGACCACAGTGGAGAAGATGGTTCCTCCAACAACTCCAAAGTCGCTACAGGCCTTCCTTGGTCTAGTTTCGTATTGCACAGCCTGGATCCCTGATGCCTCAGTCCTAATGCAGCCTCTGTATGATTGCGTCAATGTAACCCACGCCTCCAGAGAGACTCCTGACAGAGCCTTCAGCTCGTTCAAGAAGTGCCAGCACTAAGCCTACCTGACTACGAGAAGAAGGCCTTGCTACTGGAGTCCTGACGCAGCTTCAGGGGGGAAAGCAGAGACCTTTAGACTACTTTTCAGCTTGCCTGGATCCAGTTGCAAGGGTAGCCTCTTCCTCCTGCATGAGAGCAGGATTCGTAGCATGCACCCTCAAGGACAGGACTGCTGACATAATTCTTGGAATCCATTGGAAATCCTGGTTCCGCATGACATCTCAGCAATCCTCAACCAAACCCAGCCAAAACATCTCTCCACCCTCAGGCATCTTCGCCTCCAGTGCTCTCTACTCCTGACCGACAATGTCACCATCTCCAGATGCACAGTCCTCAACCCGTCCACTCTACTCCCACTCCCAAGGGGGATACAGACATGGACCCTCAGATCAAAATTCTGATCAAAATCTGCATACCTTCTGCAGGGATCTGGATTTGCTCTGGACGGGTGACCATGATTGCTTCAGCATCATGCAACAGGAAACAGCAGGACTACCCAAGGTGGCAGAAGAGCCACTGACCAACCCAGAGTTGATCCTCTATGTGGATGGCTCCAGATTTGCAGATGATGAAGGAAGATTCCACACGGGATGTGCAGTGACCAGCAATCAAGAGATCCTGTGGTCCAGAAGTCTGCTGCCTAGTCTGTCAGCCCAGGAAGCAGAACTGATAGCGCTGACGAAGGCCTACCAGATGGCAGAAGACAAGACTGCGAACATGTATACTGATTCAAGGTACTCACATGGCATAGCACACGACTTTGGACCCATCTGGGCTGCAAGGGACTTCATCACAGCAAGCGGAACAACCGTGAAGACTCATGGAGCCATCAAGGACCTGCTGGACGCACTCCAACTTCCACAAATGGTGGCAGTACTAAAAGTCAAAGCACATGGAAAATTGAACACAGTAGAGGCATGGGGTAATAACATGGTGGATATGGCAGCAAAAGAAACAGTCAAAGGAAGACAATATGGAGAAGTGAGAGAGGTCGTAGAGCCAGACGGCTACTACATGACAACTGAAGACAAGAAACCTGACCAGATGATGTCCTGGGATCTGCTCAAAAAGCTGCAAGAGCAAGCCCCAAAAGGACAAGAAGGAATGCTGGATGCGGAAGGGAGCAACACATGAAGAAGGAAGGGTATACGCAATGGACTACAAACCCTGTTCACCCCGAAGCATGTACCCTATGGTGGTCCAGTGGGCACATGAGCCTACACACAGATCAAAGACACAGATGAATGATCTGATTGGTGCTTACTGGTTCGCTCAAGGGATCCCCACCCTAACAGCCAAGTTCACTAGCAGCTGTTTGACCTGCGGCAAATGCAACCCTGGAAGAATGGAGAAAGTTCCCACACATCATCTTGCCAGACCACTGTACCCCTTCCATAGGATCCAGATAGACCACATCCAAATGCCGCCAAGTGGAGAATTCGAATATGCCCTTGTGGACATGGACGTGTTCGCAGGATGGCCAGAAGCTTTCCCAGGGAAGAATCAGTCAGCAAAGACTACTGCAAAGAAGCTACTCTCAGAGATGAGATATGCAGATATGGGGTCCCAGAAGTGATAGAGTGACCAGGGACCCGCATTCACAGCAAATCTCACACTGGAGATTTGGTCAGCAGTAGGGTCAGACCTAAGCCTACACACTCCTTACAATCCCCAGAGTAGCGAGAAAGTGGAAAGACTGAATGGGACATTTTAGAACAGGATGTCGAAAGTTGCCCAAAAGACAAACAAACCATGGCAGGAGACACTCCCACTCACACTACTTAGTGTTAGGCACACTTCGAGAGGCCCAGAAAAGCTGCCACCATATGAAATTTTGTTTGGGTCTAGCCCCAGGGTAAGGGTATTCTTTCCCTCAGCAGCTGACAATGCAATATGATACTTTGTCTGCTTATGTAATTGAACTCACCAAGAAACTTGCTAATATCCATTCTCGAGTTTTTTCTTCATTGCCAGATCCAGATTCCGTGTCCGGTACGCACTCCTTGAAGCCAGGAGACTGGGTGTTGGTGAAAAAAGTTTGTAAGGAGAACACCACTCGATCCCAGATTTGATGGTCCTTTTGAAGAGCTGCTGACGACACCAACCTCTGTGAAACTGGAGGGAAGACCCACTTGGATCCACTCATCGCATTGCAAGAAAGCTCCCCTACCAGAAGATGACACCCAAGCCAGAATGATGTTGTGGATGCCCTGCCTGACCGAATAGATGACCTACCTGATAAAGAATACACACCGCTCACTACACAAGCTGTTGACTAAGAAACTGATTGCAACAAACCCCCATTAGGGACAGATCTCCTGACCGCCCATTTGCGAAAAGTCTGTAAGGAGTGGGGCGTATGCGCTAGGCGTGCGTCAGTTCACCGGCAGCACAAAAGAGTTGCAGCACTTTGGGACAGGAGGCTAGGATTAGGGCAAGTGATATCTAAGGGGGTTTGTGATAGAAATATATATATCATGTAGATCTCACTTGCATGTATACTCCTCTATAATCATATATACTCATATATCCACAGATAATATATACTCAGCTAGTTTATAATCAATTGCTCAACTTGACCACATGAGCTAGGCCAGATTGTTCCTCGGTACTTTCCAAACACCCAAAAAGCGGAACAGTACCAGATGTATTAAGTGATGATCAGATGTCTCAACTTTGTCCTAGATGCAGAGCGCTACACTTTATTCGCTTAATCAGCATTCATATGTGCATTAATCACAATATTCCATATATATTTAGATAACCAATAACAGAGGAGCTAGACAATATGGTAATTAACTAACCACCCCTAACCACCCCTTTCTATATGCAATTATAAATCCATGTATGTACAATAAATCATCAGTACTGATGGAATGTTTTTCTGTCACAATGGTGTACAGTCCATTCTTGATGAGCGCTCAAAATACTCAGTCTTATTGGGAACGGCCGCAGCACACACAGGGATAGATTTATCCAAACCAAATTTCCATAACAGCACAGCTAGTCTCAACTTCTAATTGATTTGTGAGGACCTCACTTGCTGAGGTGCGGCACTAAGACTCTTCACTACAATTATCAAATTCCAATCAATGAGGGCCACACACCCCTCGGTGTGCCACTGCACCTT
Organism: Ranitomeya variabilis; assembly: GCF_051348905.1. Taxonomy (NCBI): domain Eukaryota; kingdom Metazoa; phylum Chordata; class Amphibia; order Anura; family Dendrobatidae; genus Ranitomeya; species Ranitomeya variabilis. The sequence goes on along the minus strand of NC_135232.1, from coordinate 695,825,685 downwards.
CAGTTCCCTGTAGGAGTAAATGTGTTCCATCCTGGCCATCTTCTCCTCTATGACCCTCAGATTTAGCTGCACCTCCACTTCTTATCTAACATAGTAACATAGTTATTAAGGTTGAAGGAAGACTTTAAGTCCATCTAGTTCAACCCATAGCCTAACATGCCCTAACATGTTGATCCAGGGGAAGGTAAAAAAAACCCATGTGGTAAGAGTAAGCTCCACCATGGGGAAACAAATTCCTTCCCGACCCCACATACGGCAATCAGACTAGTTCCCTGGATCAATGCCCTATCAAAGAATCTAATATATATACCCTGTAACATTATACTTTTCCAGGAAGGTATCCAGTCCCCTCTTAAATTTAAGTAATGACTCACTCATTACAACATCATACGGCAGAGAGTTCCCTAGTCTCACTGCTCTTACAGTAAAGAATCCGCGTCTGTTATTATGCTTAAACCATTTTTCCTCCAGACGTAGAGGATGCCCCCTTGTCCCTGTCACCGGTCTATGATTAAAAAGATCATCAGAAAGGTCTTTGTACTGTCCCCTCATATATTTATACCTTAACATAAGATCACCCCTTAGCCTTCGTTTTTCCAAACTAAATAGCCCCAAGTGTAATAACCTATCTTGGTATTGCAGACCCCCCAGTCCTCTAATAACCTTGGTCGCTCTTCTCTGCAACCGCTCCAGTTCAGCTACGTCTTTCTTATACACCGGAGACCAGAACTGTGCACAGTATTCTAAGTGTGGTCGAACTAGTGACTTGTATAGAGGTACAATTATGTTCTCCTCATGAGCATCTATTCTTCTTTTAATGCATCCCATTAGTTTATTTACCTTTGTAGCTGCTGCCTGACACTGGCCACTGAATATGAGTTTGTCATCCACCCATACACCCAGGTCTTTTTCATTGACGATTTTGACCAGAGTTTTAGAATTAAGCACATAGTTATACATCTTATTACTTCTACCCAAGTGCATGACCTTACATTTATCCCCATTAAAGCTCATTTGCCATTTATCAGCCCAAGCTTCTAGTTTACATAAATCATCCTGTAATATAAAATTGTCCTCCCCTGTATTGATTACCCTGCAGAGTTTAGTGTCATCTGCAAATATTGAAATTCTACTCTGAATGCCCCCTACAAGGTCATTAATAAATATGTTAAAAAGAGGGCCTAATACTGACCCCTGTGGTACCCCACTGCTAACCGCGACCCAGTCCGAATGTGCTCCATTAATAACCACCCTTTGTTTCCTATCCCTGAGCCAGCTCTTAATCCACTTACACATATTTTCCCCTATCCCCATTATTCTCATTTTATGTAACAACCTTTTGTGTGGCATCGTATCAAAAGCTTTTGAAAAGTCCATATACACTACATCCACTGGGCTCCCTTGGTCCAGTCAGGAACTTACCTCTTCATAGAAGCTGATCACATTAGTCTGACATGAACGGTCCCTAGTGCTGATACTTGGTCATGAGGTTATTCCTCTTCAGATACTCCAGTATAGCATCCCTTAGAATGCCCTCCAGGATTTTACCCACAGTAGAGGTTAAACTTACTGGCCTATAATTTCCGAGTTCAGTTTTTGTCCCCTTCTTGAATATTGGCACCACATTTGCTATACGCCAGTCCTGTGGTACAGACCCTGTTATTATGGACTCTTTAAATATTAAAAATAATGGTCTATCAATGACTGTACTTAATTCCTGCAGTATTCGGGGGTGTATCCCATCCGGGCCCGGAGATTTGTCAATTTTTGTGATTTTTAGACGCCGCCGTACTTCCTGCTGGGTTAAGCAGGTAACCTTTAATTGGGAATTTTTATCACTAGTCATATTGGCTGCCATGGGATTTTCTTTTGTAAATACTGATGAAAAAAAGTCATTTAGCATATTGGCTTTTTCCTCATCCTCATCCCCCATTTCACCCAGACTATTTTTAAGGGGGCCAACACTATCATTTTTTAGTTTCTTACTATTTATGTAGTTAAAGAATATTTTGGGATTATTTTTGCTCTCTCTGGCAATGAGTCTCTCTGTCTCAATCTTTGCTGCCTTGATTTGCTTTTTACAGAATTTATTTAATTTTCTGTATTTATTTAACGCCTCCTCACTACCTACTTCCTTTAATTCTCTAAATGCGTTCTTTTTGTCCCTTATTGCGCCCCTTACAGCTCTATTTAGCCATATTGGTTTCCTCCTATTTCTAGTATGTTTATTCCCATACGGTATATACTGTGCACAGGTCCTATCCAGGATGCTAATAAACGTCTCCCATTTTCTTTGTGTATTTTTATGCCTCAGGATATCGTCCCAGTTAATTGCACCAAGATCCTCTCTCATCCATTGGAAATTTGCCCTCCTGAAGTTTAGTGTCCTTGTCACCCCTCTACTACACATCTTATTAAAGGAGACCTGAAAACTTATTATTTTGTGATCACTATTCCCCAAGTGACCCCCAACCCTTATATTTGCTATGCGGTCTGACCTGTTGGTCAATATTAGGTCTAGCAGTGCCCCCCTCCTTGTTGGGTCCTGAACCAGTTGTGAAAGGTAATTGTCTCTCATAGTTGTCAAAAACCGATTACCTTTACTGGAACTGCAGGTTTCTGTTCCCCAATCTATTTCAGGGTAGTTGAAGTCCCCCATAATAATGACTTCTCCTTGAGTCGCAGCTTCATCTATTTGCTTTACGAGGATATTCTCCATTGCTTCCATTATTTTTGGAGATTTATAACAAACCCCTATCAGTAATTTAGTATTTTTTCCCCCTCCCCTTATCTCCACCCACAGGGACTCTACATTTTCATTAGATTCACCTATATTATCACGCAGGATGGGTTTTAAGGTCGATTTTACATACAGACACACCCCACCCCCTCGCTTATCTGTACGGTCATTTCTGAAAAGGCTATAGCCCTGCAAGTTAACAGCCCAGTCATGGCTCTCATCCAGCCATGTTTCAGATATCCCCAACATGTCATAATTATGCGCCAACAACATTAATTCTAATTCGTCCATTTTGTTGGTGAGGCTTCTGGCATTAGTATACATGCACTTGATGTTCCTCTCTGTACCTCTATTCTTTCTTAAATTACTAACTGTTCTAACCCCACCCCCATGCCACTGCCTCCCCCAACTTCCTTATTTGTGCCCAGGTCTCTATCTGCACTATCTTCCCCTCCTATAAAATGAATACCCTCCCCCCCAATCCCTAGTTTAAACACTCCTCCAACCTTCTAGCCATTTTCTCTCCCAGCACAGCTGCACCTTCCCCATTGAGGTGCAGCCCGTCCCTAGCGTAGAGCCTGAAGACAACTGAGAAGTCGGCCCAGTTCTGCAGGAACCCAAACCCCTCCTTCCTACACCAATTCTTGAGCCACTTATTAACCTCCCTAATCTCCCGTTGCCTCTCTGGCGTGGCACGTGGTACAGGCAGTATTTTGGAAAATACCACGTTGGAGGTCCTTGTTTTCAGGTTGCAGCCTAATTCCCTGAAATCATCTTTAAGGACCTTCCACCTACCTCTAACTTTGTCATTTGTGCCAATGTGCACCATGACCACTGGGTCCTCACCAGCCCCTCCCAGTAATGATCTAGTGTACATCACATTTACTGTAGGTCACCACTTAGCTGAGATAGAGTTCCTTCTGCCACTTAATCTTTGTTTCCTTCAAAACATGCTATCTGATTATGGCATCCTTTTTTTGTGTCATGGAAAGGGGGCTCACTAGGTGAGGTCGATCCTCTAATCCCATGGTATAGGTTGGCACACGGGCGGGTAACAGAGTTATTAGAAGCTGCTTTCAAATTGCAGATTTGCTGAAGACTGCAGGCAGATTGCAGATTAACTGAAGATGGTAGTCAGACTGCAGAGTAAAAGAAGATCACAGGCTGATTGCAGATTGCAGAGACTACGGGCAGACTGCAGGGTTTTTGAAGACCGTGGGCAGATTGTCGAGTAACTGATGACAGCAGGCAGACCGGAGACTCAAGGACTGGGAGCTGCAACCAAACAGGGGGTTACATGGAAAGCACAAGCAGGTAGCAGACAAAACTCCGGAGGAAGAAGAAAGTTTAAATACCATGGAAGCCATAGGCAGCTACAAGACGTTCCGGAAACTGCCGGACACGCCGCAGAGGTTCTACAAGACTGGGAAGAGCCACCACTAAATTTACCACAGATAGATTACCCAGGTAAAAAAAAGTACATTAAATTCAAGTAAAATATAATATTTTATTGATAACAATGTTAAAAATATATTTTAAAAAGGTAAATAACAAAGAGAGGTGCTGGATAAAAGCAAAGCGAAACGCGCGTCGAGGCAGAGGGATGCCACAGTATCCACCAGTATTTGTGCAATACAGGTATATATTATCTTTTTCTGCTACATCCACATTGGACCACCCCAGCAAACCATGGCACTGCACTTTTGTTTGCGGAGATTCAGTCCCTGGTTCACTAGCAGGCTAACTCACAAATCTTTCCACGCTGGCATGCTCATATAGTAGCCATTTCACCATGCTTTCTACTTTGTCTTCTCCTGTGATATTACATTGGTATGCTATTTGCACTTTATGCAATCAATTTTGTTCTACCTGCCATAGATCGTTTTTTATTTTTTTTTATTTTTGCAGCCATAGTATTATGCAGAGTGTATCTAATCACTAAGGCATGCTATACTAGCGGCCTTTTGGTATATTCCCTGGATAGTTCCGTCTGCCTACTTACTATTAACCTTTTTTGCAATTTTTTTTACAGCTGATTATGATTGGCAGAATACAAAATTGCTGTGAATAGAGTCCCTCTTTTTATCCAGCATCTTTCTTCATTATTTACTTTTTTAAATATATTTTTAACACTGTTATCAATAAAATATCATATTTTACTTGAATTTATTGTACTTCTTTTTTACCTGGGCAATCTATCTGTGGTAAATTTGTTGGTGGTTATTAATTTTTGGAGTCCTAAAACCCAACCTTAGCGTATGGGTAATTTAATTTTGGACTAAATTGTGTGATAAAGACTGGGAAGAGGTAGCAGGCTGAACTGTGGAGATACTAGAAAGATAGACGATGTCCAGGGGAATCTAGCCAGTTAGCAGTGGTACTGAAAACTGCAGACATGGAACTAGAAACCACAGACAACTGTGCATAGACAAACTACATACTGGTCTTAATACCAAGACCCATGTACAAGTATGAGGCCATCTTAGGTCTTATGTAGGCCTGCGAAATAAACACATGGGAGCACGCTGGGCTACTTACAAAGCCCAATATGTAGCACAAGAAAGACTAGTAGATAGGGGTGATGGAAGCAAAGCACACATCCGAGACAGGTGTGTAATACTTCTCACACAAACACCCTTTTCAATGCTGGTCTGTGAGCAAGAGGGTGATAGGGAAGAGTAACTGAAAGAAAAATGACCTACCTTCCTAACAACAGGAAACTGTATTTCCTATACCCACATAACTCCTCCTACCAAGTCCTGGCCTCAATAGTTAACTCTGTCTACAGCTAACCAACTGTTTCAGGCCAAAAATCAGAAAAAATAACATATAAAACATAGCAATGCATTATGAAACTATAAGATTTTCAATGCAGGGTGATGGTATCCTGACTCATCATCTGACTATACATCGGTGTTATTCTTTGGCTTGATGTACCCAGACTACGTTCCTGGGGGTACAGAGTCCACATTCGCACCTGGTGACTCAGGGAGCCCCTATGCCACGTATGCCACCAGCATTATAAATGGCACATGGTTAGTAAGAGACTCTGTTAGGGTATGTTTCCACGTTAAGGATTTTTCAGGATTTGCTGCGGATTGGACACTGCGTACAGCCGCAGCGTCCAATCCGCAGCGTCCAGATGTTACCGCATAGTGGATGGGATTTTATGAAATCCCGTCTCCACTATGCGTACGAACACGCACCCGGTGGCCCTGCGTAACCGGACATGCTGCGCGTCTTTCTAGACTGCAGCATGTCTATTTATCTTGTGGAGACGCTCCGTTTCTTCAAGATAAAATACCCAGTCTATGAATATGATGCATGTGTTCAATGAACACATCCGGAATCACCGCGCAAATAACAGGGGGTGGCGCTTTGGGAGGGGGGGGAGCGGGGTATCCGCTGCATCCAAAGCACAGAGATTACGCCCCGTGGAAACATAGCCTTACAGATGCTGCATCAGGTCCCAGGAGCTTCCAGTTATTTATGTGCTTTTCATGGGCTAACTGGACTGGAATATATACATATATATGTTTTCAGCACAGATGCTCTTTTTTTTCTATAAGCAGGAACTTGTAGATCAGATTTCGAACCTTTTTAACAATCTAGTTTACCAATTTGTGAGACGGCTACAATGATCTGCAGGATGTAATCTGGCAGACGACTCATCGGGGTATTGAATATTCCTATTAGTTTGGGATAATGCCTTCCCTGGATGCTCGCACACACTGTACGTGGAATTTTGTTAAGGAAGCTCTTTATTGTCTGGATGAACGGCTGGGGTGATCTAGAAATTGGGCGACATTCTATAAACATGGTACGGGCTCAGCCTGTTTTGAATTCCAACATGTAATTTGCTAATATGTGAGTTAAAAGGGCAGCTGTCCGCACTTACCTATGACTCGAGGGTTACTTACTATTTATAGTGCTGCAGGCAGCTTGTTCACAATATATAGAGCGGGGGCATTATATTAATATGTAGGTAATTGGATAAACAGATGTAGCAGAGCTAAGAATGTCAAATGAGAAACATTGAGATTATTAGATTTAGAAGTGCTGAAATTTAGGAACATTTTTAAAGCGTTTTTGCCAAAATCGCAAGTTAGCCCCTGTTTAAAGAATATGAGAATATGGGATAACCTTATAACTTCTTTGCATTCAGACCCCCAACGATCTTGAAAACAGAGCTGTAAAGCCCCATCACAAAACGGAGATGCGGACACCAAGCCTCCGCTCCTTTCATTGCCTATGGAACTGCCACACAAAGCTGAGTGTCATACCCTAGATAGAGCCTCGTTCTCAGGATCGCTCGGTGTCCCAGCGGTCAGACCCCCAGAGGCCATCAACCCAAAGGATTGGTGATAACTTGCATTTATTGGAAAATATAATGACACTGAGGATGTCAGATCTGGAGGGTGCTGGTGAGAGAGGAGTTCCGGCTAAGCCTCAATAATCAATTCTCCCCATTGCAAGTTTAAGGTTGGGGGTGTAGTGACTTGCGAAACCGAACCTTTTACCCGGTTGAAGGGAAGTTCGCCTATAATTCTGCTGAGATGTAGCAGAGCCAAGATTGTCTGTAGAAAAAAAAGCTGAGATTGCCAGGAGTAACTGGGCTAAAATGATTACCGTATTTCTAATTGAGCAAAGATTGTCAGCTGTAGCAGAGATGAGATTGTCAGGTGGTCGGTATTTAAAAAATTGCAAGATGTAATAATCCCTACGATATGTAACAGCGCTGCGCAAGAGACAAAATCAGCTCAGCTACATCTGTTCACCTAGACCTAAAAGGAAGCATTGTCCACAGTTCCTACATTGGCAACATTAATATCATATGTAAAGCTCTCGCTTGATCCTGAGCTCTCCATCGTACATGGATGTGGAGGAGACCGTGCAGGGTTTATGTTGGCTCAAATACTTTCCGTAAAATGAGATGTCTGCCGTCATTGAGCAAATGCTGAATGCTGAGGACCCGAAGAAAGATCTGCAAGAAAAGGCCGAATACTAATGAATTTTCTTTTAAAATGAACCTGCTGTTAGTAAAAAAAAAAATTAAATAAAACTGTGTCTAATTTATGAAAAAGAATATAAAATCATAGATATCTACATCCAGTTTCATTATGGGACTGAGAGGAGAAAGCTATATAAGAGATATAGTATTAATTATTAAAATTTGCCAAATGCCAGAATAATGAGAGAGAGAGAATGTTTTAAGGCGTTTTTATTACTTACTGCAAAAGTTTACATACACTAAGATTACTATGCCTTTAAACAATTCTGGATTGCCCATATGATGATGTAATGTGCTTGGCAACATTTGAGTTAATTAGAGACACACCTGTGGATGTATTTTAATGCACACCTGAAACACACTCTTTCTTTGTGTAGCATCATGGGAAAGTCTAAAGAAATCAGCCATGATATCAGAAAAAGAAAAATTGTGGACTTGTACAAGTCTAGCTCATCCTTGGATACAATTTCAAGATACCTAAAGGTACCTCGTTCATCTGTACAAACAATTATACGCAAGTACAAACAAGATGGGAATGTCCAGCCATCATATCTGTTACGGAACTGCAACACAGAACTAAAATAGAAGGGGGAAAACTGACCCTGCACTAAGACTAGGCTGATACCCTATGATGGAGTGGGCGACCCATTCCTTGCGAATAGACCCACCGACGATCCTAGGTTAGTCTCAGCAAAGACCTATAGATAGGGGGAAGGAGGTCCCTGAAAGATCTAAGGACTGGGTATAAAAACAGGTCACCTCCTAATAGAAATCACAGAGAGGGCTGCAGAAACCAACTGAAAGCAGAAACTAAGGATAGCAGAACCAGAGATCCCAGAACTGCATAAAATCCAACACAGAAAGCTATCAAAGCACCTAGCCAGAACTCTAGCAGATTAACACTGTTGTCCAGCAAAGAATGGGAGGCAGGTGCTGGGTAATAAAGGGTGATACAATCACCTCACCTAAGGCAACCCAGCATCAGAGGAAAAAGACCAGCAGCCAGAAAACCACAACAAGATGGCAGACGGTAAAAAAAAAACAGATTCTAACAATACTGCTCAGGAAGGAGACGGGTTCTGTGTCCCAGAGATGAACGAGCTTTGGTCCGACATGTGCATATCAACCCAAGGATAAAAGCAAAAGATCTTGTGAAGATTTATGATTCCAAGTGCATACTGGAACAAAGACCTTAATTTTTGGAGACATATCCTGTGGTCTTATAGGCAAAAAAGACGTCAGTTAGAAATATCACATTAAATGGCGACTCATATTACAGATAATAGCATAAAAGGAGAATAGAGAGTCAAAACTAGCCAAAAGATATACACAAAAACTTCTTTTTATTGACAAAAATCAATCATATAAATATTAATGTACCATATCATAATAAATACTTGATCATAAGGGTATTAAGTGACTGTATCCATATATACATCAAAAAGGAATCCAGATACTCAAACAGGACAAAAGTGAACAAGTTCAATTGTTTGGATAATGTATATGTACACAAAATGGGTTTGGCTATCTGCAGACATGGATTAAATCCAAATCATATGCTAATGTGCTGAGAGTCACCACATGTCCCCAGAACGCCGACAAAGGTATAACAGTTAGCGCAAATACGATTAAGTTTAGTTAAATTAAATTACCCATATGTGTCAGAACGTCCTGCAGAGATCCTGGATTCCGTTCCCCAACACGCGTTTTGCGTGCAGTCTCACTCGCTTCCTCAGGGGGCTATATCCTGTGGTCTGATGAAACTAAAATTGAACTTTTTGGGCATAATGACCATCGTTGGAGGAAAAAGGAAGAAGCTTGGAAACCAAATAACACCATCCCAACTTTGAAACATGGGGGTGTCAGAATCATGTTGTGGGGTTGTTTTGCTGCAGGAGAGACTGGTGCACTTCACAAAATAGATGGCATCATGAGAAAAGAAGATTATGGGGCAATACTGAAGCAAATCTCAAAACATCAGTCAGGAAGTTAAAGCTTGGGCGGAAATGGTTCTTCCAAATGGACAATGACCCAAATCATACTGCCAAATTGGTAACAAAGTGGCTTAAGGATAACAAAGTCAATGTTTTGGAGTGGCCCTCACAAAGCCCTGATCTCAATCCTATTGAAAATTTGGGGACAAAGCTGAAAAGGCCGGTGCGAGCAAGAAGAGCTACAAACCTGGATCAGCTACACCAGTTTTGTCAGGAGGAATGGGTCCAAATTCCAACCACCTATTGTGAGAAGTTTGTGGAAAGACATCCCAAATGTTTGACCCAAGTCATTCAGTTTAACCCCTTCGTGACATGCGCCGTACTAGTACGGCGCTGCCGGCACTGCATTAGTGCCAGCCGCAGTACTAGTACGGCGCCCCGATCACCGCGGTCTCACGCTGAGCGCCGCGGTGATCGGGTGCGGGTGTCAGCTGTATATGACAGCTGACACCCCGCAGCAATGCCCACGATCGGCGCTGTCGCCGATCGCGGGCATTTAACCCCTCTGATGCCGCTGTCAATAGTGACAGCGGCATAGAGGGGGATCGCGCAGGGACGGGGGCTCCCTGCGCTCTCCCACCGGAGCAGCGCGATGAGATCGCGCTGCTCCGGTGACCTGGAAGGAGTCCTCGGATCCAAGATGGCCGCAGGACTCCTTCCGGGTCATAAGATGACCCTGCTTGCCGGCGTCTGCTGAGAATCCTCATAGCAGGCGCCGGCAAGCCCCTGCAATGTGCCTGGCACATCGGTGATCAGACCGAGTGCTATGCACACGGTCTGATCACCGATCTGTGATGTCCCCTCCTGGGACAAAGTAAAAAAGTAAAAAAAAAATTTTTCCACATGTGTAAAAAAAAAAAAAAAAAAAATTCCTAAATAAAGAAAAAAAATATATATATATTCCCATAAATACATTTCTTTATCTAAATAAAAAAAACACCACACAATAAAAGTACACATATTTAGTATCGCCGCGTCCGTAACAACCCCACCTATAAAACTATATCACTAGTTAACCCCTTCAGTGAACACCGTAAAAAAAAAAAAAAAAAAACGAGGCAAAAAACAACGCTTTATTCTCATACCGCCAAACAAAAAGTGGAATAACACGCGATCAAAAAGACGGATATAAATAACCATGGTACCGCTGAAAACGTCATCTTGTCCCGCAAAAAAAAAGCCGCGATACAGCATCATCAGCAGAAAAATAAAAAAGTTATAGCTCTCAGAATAAAGCGATGCAAAAACAATTATTTTTTATATAAAATAGTTTTTATTGTGTAAAAGCGCCAAAACATAAAAAAATTATATAAATGAGTTATCGCTGTAATCGTACTGACCCGAAGAATAAAACTGCTTTATCCTTTTTACCAAACGCGGAACGGTATAAACGCACCCCCTAAAAGAATTTCAGGAATTGCTGGTTTTTGTTCATTCCGCCTCCCAAAAATCGGAATAAAAAGCGATCAAAAAATGTCATGTACCCGAAAATGGTACCAGCAAAAACGTCAACTCGTCCCGCAAAAAACAAGATCTCACATGACTCTGTGGACCAAAATATCGAAAAATTATAGCTCTCAAAATGTGGTGATGCAAAAACCATTGTTTGCAATAAAAAGCGTCTTTTAGTGTGTGACGGCTGGCAACCATAAAAATCCGCCCAAAAAACGCTATATAAGTAAATCAAATCCCCCTTCATCACCCCCTTAGTTAGGAAAAATAATAAAATTTTAAAAAATATATTTATTTCCATTTTCCCGTTAGGCTACTTTCACACTAGCGTCGGTACGGGGCCGTCGCGCTGCGTCGGCCCGACATACCGACGCATACTGTGCAAGCGCCGCACAACGGGGGCAGCGGATGCTGTTTTTCCACGCATCCGCTGCCCCATTGTGAGGTGCGGGGAGGTGGGGGCGGAGTTCCAGCCGCGCATGCGCGGTCGGAAATGGTGGACCGTCGGCACAAAAAAAGTTACATGTAACGTTTGTTGCTGCCGGCTGTCCGCCACAACACGACGCAACCGTCGCACGACGCTTGCGACGTGTGTCAATACGTCGCTAATGTTAGTCTATGGGGAAAAAACGCATCCTGCAGATGACTTTGCAGGATGCGTTTTTTCGCCAAAACGACGCATTGCGACGTATGCAAAAAAACGCTAGTGTGAAAGTAGCGCTAGGGTTAGGGTTGGGGTTAGGGTGTCAGTTAGAATTGGGGAGTTTTCACTGTTTAGGCACATCAGGGGCTCTCCAAACGCGACATGGCGTCCGATCTCAACGCGTTTGTTTGCGTTAAAAACGCATGCGTTTTTATAGAAAAAAAACAGAACACACTGAAAAGTCACCCACCACCATCAAGGTGATAAAGGGATCCAAACCCTAACCCTAACCCTACCCCTAAACTCATCCCTAACCGTTTAATGAACATTTTCTGACAGTCATAGTGCCACGTATTTCAGTGCCACGTATTTCAGTGCCACGTATTTCAGTGCCACGTATTTCAGTGCCACGTATTTCAGTGCCACGTTATTTCAGTGCCACGATATTTCAGTGCCACGATATTTCAGTGCCACGTATTTAAGTGCCACGGTATTTCAGTGAAATACGTGGCACTGAAATATCGTGGCATTTACGTGAAATACGTGGCACTTAAATACGTGGCACTTAAATACGTGGCACTTAAATACGTGGCACTTAAATACGTGGCACTTAAATACGTGGCACTTAAATACGTGGCACTTAAATATCGTGGCATGTACATGAAATACGTGGCACTTATATACGTGGCACTTATATACGTGGCACTTATATATGTGGCCACTGAAATATCGTGGCACTTGTATACGTATATACGTATATAAACGTATTTCAGTGCCACGTATTTCAGGGTAGGGGTAGGGTTAGGGGTAGGGTTAGGGTTTTTTGATTTTTTCTTGTTTTCTTGTGTTTTTCTATAAAAACGCATGCGTCTAAAAAAACGCATGCGTTTTACCGCGATTACATGCGTTTTTTCACACATGCGTTTTTAAAAAAAACGCAAGTGTGAAACCAGCCTTATCCTTGGGAAAATAAAAACATGGGGGCTAAAATATAATTTTCGTGGAAAAAAATATATTTTTTATTTTCGCGGCTCTGCGTTATAAACTGTAGTGAAGCACTTGGGGGTTCAAAGTTCTCACAACACATCTAGATAAGTTCCGTGGGGGGTCTAGTTTCCAATATGGGGTCACTTGTGGGGGGTTTCTACTGTTTAGGTACATCAGGGGCTCTGCAAATGCAACATGACACCTGCAGACCAATCCATCTAAGTCTGCATTTCAAACGGCGCTCCTTCCCTTCCGAGCTCTGCCGTGCGCCCAAACAGTGGTTTATCCCCATATATGAAGTATCAGCGTACTCAGGACAAATTGGACAACAACTTTTGTTGTCCAATTTCTCCTGTTACCCTTGGGAAAATAAAAATGTGGGGGCTAAAATATAATTTTCGTGGAAAAAAAAAAATTTTTTATTTTCATGGCTCTGCGTGATAAACTGTAGTGAAACACTTGTTGGTTCAAAGTTCTCACAACACATCTAGATAAGTTCCGTGGGGGGTCTAGTTTCCAATATGGGGTCACTTGTGGGGGGTTTCTACTGTTTAGGTACATCAGGGGCTCTGCAAATGCAACATGACACCTGCAGACCAATCCATCTAAGTCTGCATTTCAAACGGCGCTCCTTCCCTTCCGAGCTCTGCCGTGCGCCCAAACAGTGGTTTATCCCCATATATGAAGTATCAGCGTACTCAGGACAAATTGGACAACAACTTTTGTTGTCCAATTTCTCCTGTTACCCTTGGGAAAATAAAAATGTGGGGGCTAAAATATAATTTTCGTGGAAAAAAAAATTTTTTTTATTTTCATGGCTCTGCGTGATAAACTGTAGTGAAACACTTGTTGGTTCAAAGTTCTCACAACACATCTAGATAAGTTCCGTGGGGGGTCTAGTTTCCAATATGGGGTCACTTGTGGGGGGTTTCTACTGTTTAGGTACATCAGGGGCTCTGCAAATGCAACATGACACCTGCAGACCAATCCATCTAAGTCTGCATTTCAAACGGCGCTCCTTCCCTTCCGAGCTCTGCCGTGCGCCCAAACAGTGGTTCCCCCCAATGTATGGGGTATCAGCGTACTCAGGACAAATTGGACAATAACTTTTGTGGTCCAATTTCTCCTGTTACCCTTGGGGGAAAAAAAATTGCGGGCTAAAACATCATTTTGTGGAAAGAAAAAATGATTTTTTGATTTTCACAGCGCTACATTCTAAACTTTAGTGAAACAACTGGGGGTTAAAAGTGCTCACCACACATCAAAATAAGTTCCTTAGGGGGTCTTCTTTCCAAAATGGTGTCACTTGTGGGGGTTTCCACTGTTTAGGCACGTCAGGGGCTCTCCAAACACGACATGGGTTCCGATCTCAATTCCAGCCAATTTTGCATTGAAAAGTCAAATGGCGCTCCTTCCCTTCCGAGCTCTGCCATGCGCCCAAACAGTGGTTTATCCCCATATATGAAGTATCAGCGTACTCAGGACAAATTGCACAACAACTTTTGGGGTCCAATTTATCCTGCTATTCTTGGGAAAATAAAAAATTTGGGGCAAAAATATCATTTTTTGTGAAAATTAATATTAATTTTTTTTTACGGCTCTACATTATAAACTTCTGTGAAGCACTTGGAGGTTCAAAGTGCTCACCACACATCTAGATTAGTTCCTTAGAGGGTCTACTTTCCAAAATGGTGTCACTTCTGGGGGTTTCCACTGTTTAGGCACGTCAGGGGCTCTCCAAACACAACATGGGTTCCGATCTCAATTCCAGCCAATTTTGCATTGAAAAGTCAAATGGCGCTCCTTCCCTTCCGAGCTCTGCCATGTGCCCAAACAGTGGTTTATCCCCATATATGAAGTATCAGCGTACTCAGGACAAATTGCACAACAACTTTTGGGGTCCAATTTATCCTGCTACCCTTGGGAAAATAAAAAATTTGGGGCAAAAAGATCATTTTTTGTGAAAATTAATATTAATTTTTTTTACGGCTCCACATTATAAACTTCTGTGAAGCACTTGGAGGTTCAAAGTGCTCACCACACATCTAGATTAGTTCCTTAGATGGTCTACTTTCCAAAATGGTGTCACTTGTGGGGGTTTCCACTGTTTAGGCACGTCAGGGGCTCTCCAAACACGACATGGGTTCCGATCTCAATTCCAGCCAATTTTGCATTGAAAAGTCAAATGGCGCTCCTTCCCTTCCGAGCTCTGCCATGTGCCCAATCAATGGTTTACCCCAACATGTGGGGTATCGGCGTACTCAGGACAAATTGTACAACAACTTTTTTGGTCCAATTTCTCCTGTTACCCTTGGTAAAATAAAACAAATTGGATCTGAAGTAAAAATTTTGTGAAAAAAAAGTTAAATGTTCAATTTTTTTTAAACATTCCAAAAATTCCTGTGAAGCACCTGAAGGGTTAATAAACTTTTTGAATGTGGTTTAGAGTACCTTGAGGGGTGCAGTTTTTAGAATGGTGTCACTTTTGGACATTTTCTGTCATATAGACCCCTCAAAGTCACTTCAAGTGTGAGGTGGTCCGTAAAAAAAATGGTTTTGCAAATTTTGTTGCAAAAATGAGAAATCGCTGGTCAACTTTTAACCCTTATAACTCCCTAACAAAAAAAAATTATGTTTCCAAAATTGTGCTGATGTAAAGCAGACATGTGGGAAATGTTGTTTATTAACTATATTATGTGATATAACTCTCTAATTTAA
This sequence comes from Ranitomeya variabilis, assembly GCF_051348905.1. Lineage (NCBI taxonomy): Eukaryota > Metazoa > Chordata > Amphibia > Anura > Dendrobatidae > Ranitomeya > Ranitomeya variabilis. The sequence goes on along the minus strand of NC_135232.1, from coordinate 695,810,140 downwards.
GGGCATAAAAACGAAAAATTTGAAAATTGCTAAATTTTCATAATTTTCGACAAATTTCTGTTTTTTTCACAAATAAATGCAAGTCATATCGAAGAAGTTTTACCACTATCATAAAGTACAATATGTCACGAGAAAACAATCTCAGAATCACCAGGATCCGTTGAAGCGTTTCAGAGTTATGACCTCATAAAGTGACAGTGGTCAGAATTGTAAAAATTGGCCGTGTCACTTAGGTGAAAACAGGCTTTGGGGTGAAGGGGTTAAGGGCAATGGTACCAAATACTAATGAAATGTATGTAAACTTTTCACTTGGCAGCAAGTATGAAAAATACCTTAAAACATTCTCTCTCTCTCCTTATTCTGGCATTTGGCAAATATTAATATAATTCTAATTGACCTAAACGAGAAAGTTTTATTCTGATTTCATGTCAGATATTGAGAAGATGCAGATGTGTCTTTTTATATAGTGTAGGAAACTTCTGGTTTCAACTGTACATACCGTGCTGTGTACAGTGTCAGGCAGGTGTGGTGGAAAAAATACTGCTAAGCAAGAATGATTTCATTATAGAAGTGTTTATGGTTATTTGTTAACAATTAACAAAATACAAAATTAATAAACAAAAGAGAAATCTATATGTAATCAATATTTGGTGACCGCCCTTTGAATTCAAAACAGCATCAATTCTTCTAGGTGCACCTACACAAAGTCAGGGATTTTGTAGGATTATACCAAACAGGTGACTGATAATGATCATCGTTTTCATATGTAGGTTGTAACACAGTCATTCACAGCTGTGTAGGAGGCTAAAATACTGGCTGATGAAGTGTCAAATGCTGCTATAAAGGTGAGGTTGTGGAAAACAGTTTCATGTCACAGATCCATACATCATGACAAGACTGAGCACAGCAACAAAAAAAGGTACCTTAATTATGCTGCATCAGCAAGGTAGTTGGAGCGCCCCCAGACGCAGGGCCGCAGAGTACTCGGTACCGGGCCTCTCGGTCTCTGTTCTGGGATTGTCACGGTGGCTAGACCCGGTCCGTGACCCTGCTAAGGGGCGTCCAATGAAAGGTGTGATGATGGTGCGTGGTGCAGGTCGCGATGAATAACGAGGACACAGGGCTGCAGTCTCTTTACCTCTTTACTGAAGGCTTCAGGATCCTCAATCCAGAGTGCTGCTAACAGGGCTGGCTGAGACTGGCCGGTCCGAAGGCACATCCAGAGTTACCTTTGCAGGTGGAAATCAGTGCCTACCTTCTAGCGCCTGTGTGTTGTAGTTCTTCCCTGCTGAGCACCACGGGATAGTCCTCACAACTGTTATGTCTGTTTCTAATGTTCTTTCTCTCCGTCCCCCCAGATGATATGGCTAGGACGCACCCGTATGACGGGGTAGGCCTGGAGTTATTCTGGGACCCTAGAGACGCCCCTCTCCCACAATTGCCTCCTTTGTCTTCATTAGGTGTTTTAGGTGAGACAGCCAACCTATAGTTAACTGTCCTGCCACTGTTTGAAGTAATATGTAGAGTTCCTTACTTCCTCGGTGCTCCGGCCACCGGCTACGCGCCTCAGAAGGCTGTTGCCACGGTCTTAAGGGCACGACTCCTTCTGGTTCTATCTCCTCTGCGCTGTGATCTCGCTTCTCACTTCTCCGCAATATACTCCGCTTTCGTGTCCTTTCTTAGGAGTCTGCCGCTGTAACACTCAAGCACGGCTCCGTAACATTCTGTCCGTCTTAGGCCGCTGTCAGGATCCCACCCCTGACAGGTCCTCGCTCTAGCTCTCCCTAGCTACTTTCTCCCTAACTTTCTGTCCAACCCCCAGTTTTACCAGAGTGTGAGGAGTGGCCTGATAGAACCACCCCTCGGTGGCCGGAGTGTGGAGTGTAGTGTGTGTCTGTGATACCTGGTCAGGTGAACTCTTTTAGTGCAATCAGACGTAACATCACTCTCCTTAGTGGCAGAGCGACATTACCGCAATGACCAGGACTCTGGGGCGCTGCACTCCCCCCGGTTAAATCCAGTACTCCCGGACTGGGAAAAGAAAAACAACATTACATGTTAGTAGAAAACACACAAAACTTTGAAACACTATAAACAAATAAATGCTATGAACAAGTGAATATATAACAGTGCTTCCCTTTACGGGAGGTGAGGACGCTTGAACGTTGCAAAAGTGTGGTCATGCACATTTCTTGACTCCCAGTTCAGTAGGTGCAACCTTGAACAGCAGGGACCCCGGGTAAACAAAGGGGTCCCCGTGAAAGTTTTGGAGCAATTCACTGTCCATCACTCCATTGTCCATTTTTTTTTTAAACCTGTAACAAGAAACTTACATAAACATTTTCAACCAAATAGTAGCTATTGTTAATATCTCCAAGTTTTGTAGCGAAGTGGAGTTTGATTCTTTGTGCTACGTGTAGACCTGCACAGTGCAGGAGTGGCTATTGACCTAACAGGGCCCGCTAAGCTGGCTACTGCTGGTGTAGTGCACTGTCTCCTAGCTACCCTTCTAGTGAGTCTGAGTAGCACTGGCAGGATGGGGCTCTCAGGACTGCTGCTACGACCGATGAGCATGGCAGATTCACCGACAGCAGAGGGAGGACTGACCGGTTCAGCGGTTGGCCTGGCATCCTCCAGTGGGGTCCGCTGCGGTTGCGGGTCCGGATGACCTGGCTCCACATTTAGCTCTGGCGGTGTCAGTTGACGAAACGTTAGGACAGGTACCACAATGGCCTGGTTTATTTGAGTCCAAGACGGGGGAAAATCGCCAAAAACAGTGTGTATCATCTTCTCCTCTTCCATGGGCGAAGACGTCCCGGGGTCTGTTTCCCCATCTCTCAGCTTATCAGGAGTTGTGAATTCTGCTCTTGGGTTCCCTCCGGTGGTTGTTGGTAGTAATGCAGTTGTCCCTGGGTTGCAATCGTGGGCAGGTGTCCCTGCTGATTGCAGCTCTGACTGGGATATTTAGGTGTGCAGGATTCATTAGCCCTTGCCAGTTGTCCATTGTTCTTGGAGGTTTTGCATCTCTGTCTGGTTCCTCCTGCCCTGCTGCCAAATCAGCAAAGATAAGTGTCTGGTTTTGTTTCTACATCACACATGCTGTGTGCTTTACAATTCAGTACTATTCAATGTTTTTTCTTGTCCAGCTTAGACTGTGTTTGGATATTTCAGTCAAGTTGGATTCTCAGGAGATGCAGATATACATTCCATGTCTTTAGTTAGATGGTGGAATTTTTGTATTATCTGCTGTGGATATTTTTAGGGTTTTAATACTGACCGCTTAGTATTCTGTCCTATCCTTTCCTATTTAGCTAGCGTGGCCTCTTTTGCTAAATCCTGATTTCTGCCTGCATGTGTCTTTCCTCTAATACTCACAGTCAATATTTGTGGGGGGCTGCCTATCCTTTGGGGTTCTGCTCTGAGGCAAGATAGAATTCCCATTTCCATCTATAGGGGTATTTAGTCCTCCGGCTGTGTCGAGGTGTCTAGGATGTGTTAGGTACACCCCACGGCTACTTCTAGTTGCGGTGACAGTTTAGGGTTTGCGGTCAGTACAGGTTCCACCTACTCCTGAGAAAGTCTCATGCGGCTCCAAGGTCACCGGATCATAACAGTACAACTGGCCGATAATGAGTTAAATGCATCTCAGAAGAAGGGAAGAAAGAGCCTTTTTTTTCTGTAGCCTGCTTTGTCTTTTCTTCCCTCTTTTTCTCTGGGTGGTTGAGGAGTCTTGTGCTAGCATGGATGTTCAGGGATTAGCTTCTCGTGTAGACCAGCTTGCTGCTAGCGTACAGGGTAATTCTGATTATATTGTTCAGACTCCAGTTTTAGAGCCTAAGATTCCTACTCCTGATTTGTTTTTTGGGGACAGGTCCAAATTTTTGAGTTTTAAAAACAACTGTAAACTGTTTTTTGCTCTGAGACCTCGATCCTCTGGTGATTCCATTCAGCAGGTTAAAATTGTCATCTCCCTGCTGCGTGGTGATCCTCAGGATTGGGCATTTTCCCTGGAATCTGGGAATCCGGCCTTGCTTAATGTAGACGCCTTTTTTCAGGCTTTAGGATTATTATATGATGAACCAAATTCTGTGGATAAAGCGGAGAAGATCTTGTTGGTCCTGTCTCAGGGTCAAGAAGCGGCAGAATTGTATTGTCAGAAATTTAGAAAATGGTCTGTGTTGACTAAATGGAATGATGATGCTTTGGCGGCAATTTTCAGAAAGGGTCTTTCTGAATCCGTTAAAGATGTTATGGTGGGGTTTCCCACGCCTTTCGGTCTGAGTGATTCTATGTCTCTGGCCATTCAGATTGATCGGCGTTTGCGGGAGCGCAGAAATGTGTGCGCTAGCGCAGAACTGTGTGCGCTGTGGCGTTGTCCTCAGAGCAGATGCCTGAGTCAATGCAGTGTGATAGGATTCTGTCTAGAACGGAACAACAGGGATTCAGACGTCAGAATAGGTTGTGTTTTTATTGTGGCGATGCTTCTCATGTCATTTCAGTCTGCCCTAGGTGTACAAAGAGGATCGCTAGTTCATTTACCATCAGTACTGTACAACCTAAATTTTTATTATCTGTGTCCTTGATCTGCTCATTATCATCATTTTCTGTCATGGCGTTTGTGGATTCAGGCACCGCCTTGAACTTAATGGACTTTGAGTTTGCCAGGCGTTGTGGTTTTCCTTTGCAGTCTTTGCAGAACCTTATTCCTTTAAGGGGCATTGATGCTACACCTTTGGCTAAAAATAAGCCCCAGTTGTGGACACAGGTGACCATATGCATGGCGCCAGCCCATCAGGAAGATTGTCGATTTTTGGTGTTGCATAATTTACATGATGCTATCGTGCTGGGTTTTCCGTGGTTGCAGGCACATAATCCTGTGTTGGATTGGAAGTCTATGTCTGTGACTAGTTGGGGATGTCAGGGGGTTCATAATGATGTTGCTTTGATGTCAATCTCCTCTTCTTCCACTTCTGAAATTCCAGAGTTTTTGTCTGATTTTCAGGATGTATTCGATGAGCCCAAGTCCAGTTCCCTTCCACCGCATAGGGACTGTGATTGTGCGATTGACTTGATTCCAGGCTGTAAGTTTCCTAAGGGCCGACTTTTCAACCTGTCTGTGCCTGAACATACCGCCATGCGGAGTTATGTTAAGGAGTCTTTGGAGAAAGGACATATTCGGCCATCTTCTTCACCGTTGGGAGCAGGTTTTTTTTTGTTGCTAAGAAGGATGGCTCCTTGAGACCCTGTATTGATTATCGCCTCTTGAATAAGATCACGGTCAAGTTTTAATACCCTTTACCTCTGCTTTCCGATTTGTTTGCTAGGATTAAGGGGTCTAGTTGGTTTACTAAGATTGACCTTCGGGGGGCATATAATCTTGTTCGTATTAAGCAGGGTGATGAATGGAAAACTGCGTTTAATACGCCCGAAGGCCATTTGGAATACCTTGTGATGCCATTCGGTCACACTAACGCTCCATCTGTTTTTCAGTCCTTCATGCACGATATCTTCCGGACTTATCTTGATAAATTCATGATTGTATATTTGGATGACATTTTAATTTTTTCTGATGATTGGGAGTCTCATGTGAAACAGGTCAGGATGGTATTTCAGATCCTTCGTGATAATGCTTTGTTTGTGAAGGGGTCTAAGTGTCTCTTTGGAGTGCAGAAGGTTTCTTTTTTGGGCTTTATTTTTTCTCCCTCATCTATAGAGATGGATCCGGTTAAGGTTCAGGCCATTCATGATTGGATTCAACCCACATCTGTGAAGAGCCTTCAGAAATTTTTGGCTTTGCTAATTTTTATCGCCGTTTCATTGCTAACTTCTCCAGTGTGGTTAAACCCTTGACCGATTTGACGAAGAAAGGCGCTGATGTGACGAATTGGTCCTCTGCGGCTGTCTCTGCCTTTCAGGAGCTTAAACGCCGATTTACTTCTGCCCCGGTGTTGCGTCAACCAGATGTTTTTCTTCTGTTTCAGGTTGAGGTTGACGATTCTGAGATTGGGGCAGGGGCCGTTTTGTCTCAGAGGGATCCTGTTGGTTCCTTGATGAAACCGTGTGCCTTCTTTTCCCGTAAGTTTTCGCCCGCTGAACGCAATTATGATGTCAGCAATCGGGAGTTGTTGGCTATGAAGTGGGCGTTTGAGGAGTGGCGACATTGGCTCGAGGGAGCTAAGCACCGTATTGTTGTCTTGACCGATCATAAAAATCTGATTTACCTCAAGTCTGCCAGGCGGCTGAATCCTAGACAGGCTCGATGGTCCTTGTTTTTTTCCCATTTTGATTTCGTGGTCTCGTATCTTCCGGGTTCTAAGAATATTAAGGCTGATGCCCTCTCTAGGAGTTTTTTGCCTGATTCTCCTGAGGTCCTTGAACCGGTCGGCATTCTGAAAGAAGGGGTGGTCCTTTCTGCCATTTCCCCTGATTTACGACGGGTTCTTCAGGAATTTCAGGCTGACAAACCTGACCGCTGTCCAGTGGGGAAACTGTTTGTTCCTGATAAATGGACTAGTATAGTGATTTCTGAGGTTCATTGTTCTGTGTTGGCTGGCCATCCTGGTATTTTTGGTACCAGAGATTTGGTTGGTAGGTCCTTTTGGTGGCCTTCTTTGTCACGTGATGTGCATTCTTTTGTGCAGTCCTGTGGGACTTGTGCGCGGGCCAAGCCTTGTTGTTTCCGTGCTAGTGGGTTGCTTTTGCCATTGCCGGTCCCTGAGAGGCCCTGGACGCATATTTCTATGGATTTTAGTTCTGATCTTCCGGTTTCCCAGAAGATGTCTGTCATCTGGGTTGTTTGTGACCGGTTCTCTAAGATGGTCCATTTGGTGCCTTTGCCTAAATTGCCTTCCTCTTCTGATTTGGTTCCGTTGTTTTTTCAGCATGTGGTTCGTTTGCATGGTATTCCGGAGAATATTGTGTCCGACAGAGGGTCCCAGTTTGTTTCTCGGTTTTGGCGGGCCTTTTGTGCTAAGCTGGGCATTGAGTTGTCTTTTTCTTCCGCATTTCATCCTCAGACAAATGGCCAGACCGAGCGAACTAATCAGACTTTAGAAACTTATCTGAGATGCTTTGTGTCTGCTGATCAGGATGATTGGGTGGCTTTCTTGCCATTGGCCGAGTTTGCCCTTAATAATTGGGCTAGTTCAGCTACCTTGGTTTCGCCCTTCTTTTGTAATTTTGGTTTTCATCCTCGTTTTTCTTCGGGGCAGGTTGAGCCTTCTGGCTGTCCTGGTGTGGATTCTGTGGTTGACAGGTTGCAGCTAGGGTTGAGCGAAACGGGTCGATCATTTTCAAAAGTCGCCGACTTTTGGCTAAGTCGGCGTCTCATGAAACCCGATCCGACCCCTGTGCTTGTCGGCCATGCGGTACGCGACTTTCGCGCCAAAGTCGCGTTTCAATGACGCGAAAAGCGCCATTTCTCAGCCAATGAAGGTGAACGCAGAGTGTGGGCAGCGTGATGACATAGATCCTGGTCCCCACCATCTTAGAGAAGGGCATTGCAGTGATTGGCTTGCTGTCTGCGGCGTCACAGGGGCTATAAAGGGGCGTTCCCGCCGACCGCCATCTTACTGCTGCTGATCTGAGCTTAGGGACAGGTTGCTGCCGCTTCGTCAGAAGCAGGGAGAGCGTTAGGCAGGGTCCACTAACCACCAAACCGCTTGTGCTGCAGCGATTTCCACTGTCCAACACCACCTTCGGTGTGCAGGGACTGTGGAAGCTATTTTTTTTTTTTTTTCCCCTCAGCGCTGTAGCTCATTGGGCTGCCCTAGAAGGCTCCGTGATAGCTGTATTGCTGTGTGTACGCCACTGTGGAAACCAACTGCTTTTTTCAAAGCACATATCCTCTTGTTCCTTCCTTTCTGCACAGCTATCTTTTTTGTTTGTCCACACTTTTTATTTAATTTGTGCATCAGTCCACTCCTATTGCTGCCTGCCATACCTGGCTTACATTACTGCAGGGAGATAGTAATTGTAGGACAGTCCCTGTTTTTTTTTTGTTTTTTTTGTGGGAGATTAAGATTGGCATTTCTGCTACAGTGCCATCCCTGTGTGTGCCATCTCTCACTGAGTGGGCCATAGAAAGCCTATTTATTTTTTCCGTGATTTGTGTTCTAAATTCTACCTCAACACAAAAACACTACATCAATCAGTGGGAGAAAAATATTGGCCTCAGTCAGGGCTTGTGTGCCACTGCTGTGTGTGCTATCTCTCATTCAGTGGGCTATAGCAAGCCTATTTTTTTTTTTTTTTTTTTTTTAATATTATTTGGTTTCTAAAGTCTCCCTGAAAAAAAAAAAATACCTAAAAAAACAGTGGGAGAGTAATATTGCCCTTTCAGCTTGTGTGCCAGGCTTGACTCCTGGGTGTGCCACCTCTCTCCCTCTCATTCAGTGGGCCATAGAAAGCCTATTTATTTTTTTTTTTAAATATTATTGGGTTTCTAAAGTCTCCCTAAAAAAACAAAAAATACATAAAAAAACAGTGGGAGAGTAATATTGCCCTTTCAGCTTGTGTGCCAGTCTTGACTCCTGGGTGTGCCACCTCTCTCCCTCTCATTCAGTGGGCCATAGAAAGCCTATTTATTTTTTTTTTAAAATATTATTGGGTTTCTAAAGTCTCCCTTAAAAAACAAAAAATACATAAAAAAACAGTGGGAGAGTAATATTGCCCTTTCAGCTTGTGTGCCAGTCTTGACTCCTGGGTGTGCCACCTCTCTCCCTCTCATTCAGTGGGCCATAGAAAGCCTATTTATTTTTTTTTTTAAATATTATTGGGTTTCTAAAGTCTCCCTTAAAAAACAAAAAATACATAAAAAAACAGTGGGAGAGTAATATTGCCCTTTCAGCTTGTGTGCCAGTCTTGACTCCTGGGTGTGCCACCTCTCTCCCTCTCATTCAGTGGGCCATAGAAAGCCTATTTATTTTTTTTTTAAAATATTATTGGGTTTCTAAAGTCTCCCTTAAAAAACAAAAAATACATAAAAAAACAGTGGGAGAGTAATATTGCCCTTTCAGCTTGTGTGCCAGTCTTGACTCCTGGGTGTGCCACCTCTCTCCCTCTCATTCAGTGGGCTATAGAAAGCCTATTTATTTTTTTTTTAAAATATTATTGGGTTTCTAAAGTCTCCCTTAAAAAAAAAAAAACAAACATAAAAAAACAGTGGGAGAGTAATATTGCCCTTTCAGCTTGTGTGCCAGTCTTGACTCCTGGGTGTGCCACCTCTCTCTCATTCAGTGGGCCATAGAAAGCATTTTTTTTTTTTTTCCTTGATTTGTGTTCTAAAATCTACCTCAACACAAAAACACTACATCAATCAGTGGGAGAAAAATATTGGCCTCAGTCAGGGCTTGTGTGCCACTGCTGTGTGTGCTATCTCTCATTCAGTGGGCTATAGAAAGCCTATTTTTTTTTTTTTTTTTAATATTATTTGGTTTCTAAAGTCTCCCTTAAAAAACAAAAAATACATAAAAAAACAGTGGGAGAGTAATATTGCCCTTTCAGCTTGTGTGCCAGTCTTGACTCCTGGGTGTGCCACCTCTCTCCCTCTCATTCAGTGGGCCATAGAAAGCCTATTTATTTTTTTTTTTAAATATTATTGGGTTTCTAAAGTCTCCCTTAAAAAACAAAAAATACATAAAAAAACAGTGGGAGAGTAATATTGCCCTTTCAGCTTGTGTGCCAGTCTTGACTCCTGGGTGTGCCACCTCTCTCTCATTCAGTGGGCCATAGAAAGCATTTTTTTTTTTTTTTCCTTGATTTGTGTTCTAAAATCTACCTCAACACAAAAACACTACATCAATCAGTGGGAGAAAAATATTGGCCTCAGTCAGGGCTTGTGTGCCACTGCTGTGTGTGCTATCTCTCATTCAGTGGGCTATAGAAAGCCTATTTTTATTTTTTTTTTTTAATATTATTTGGTTTCTAAAGTCTCCCTTAAAAAACAAAAAAATACATAAAAAAACAGTGGGAGAGTAATATTGCCCTTTCAGCTTGTGTGCCAGTCTTGACTCCTGGGTGTGCCACCTCTCTCCCTCTCATTCAGTGGGCCATAGAAAGCCTATTTATTTTTTTTTAAAAATATTATTGGGTTTCTAAAGTCTCCCTTAAAAACAAAAAATACATAAAAAAACAGTGGGAGAGTAATATTGCCCTTTCAGCTTGTGTGCCAGTCTTGACTCCTGGGTGTGCCACCTCTCTCTCATTCAGTGGGCCATAGAAAGCATTTTTTTTTTTTTTTCCTTGATTTGTGTTCTAAAATCTACCTCAACACAAAAACACTACATGAATCAGTGGGAGAAAAATATTGGCCTCAGTCAGGGCTTGTGTGCCACTGCTGTGTGTGCTATCTCTCATTCAGTGGGCTATAGAAAGCCTATTTATTTATTTATTTTTTTTCTTATTATTTGGTTTCTAAAGTCTCCCTGAAAAAAAAAAAAAAAACATAAAAAAACAGTGGGAGAGTAATATTGCCCTTTCAGCTTGTGTGCCAGTCTTGACTCCTGGGTGTGCCACCTCTCTCTCTCATTCAGTGGGCTATAGAAAGCCTATTTTTTTTTTATTTTTTTTTTATATTATTTGGTTTCTAAAGTCTCCCTGAAATAAAAAAAAAACTTAAAAAAACAGTGGGAGAGTAATATTGCCCTTTCAGCTTGTGCGCCAGTCTTGACTCCTGGGTGTGCCACCTCTCTCTCTCTAATTGTGGGCCATAGAAAGCCTTTTTTTTTTTTTTTTTTTTTAATATTATTTGGTTTCTAAAGTCTCCCTGAGAAAAAAAAAAAAAAAATTAGGTGGGAGATTAATATTGACATTAGTGCTTGAGTGACAGTCCTGCGTGTGTGTCATCTCTGTGATTTTGTGCCACAGAAAACAGAGTGTGTAACATTGTGCCTGATTTTCCTTGTGGTCTCACCAACCTGTTAAGGGATATTGAAATCATACTGAAGTTATAGCTCACCGTGTAAGTTGTTTGACAGCAACAAATAAAGTTACTTTGGTTAAGATTTTAAAACAATGAGGAAGTCTGGTGCAAGAGGTCGTCGTGGGCGTTCATTGTCAGCTGGTAATGATGGTAGTGGTAGTGGAGCATCAGGTGGTCGTGGGGATAAAAATATTCCACCTAAGTCTGGAGCTGTGGAGCCAGTTTCGTCGTCAGGCTACACAAGGCCTCGAACGCTCTCTTTTCTGGGAGTAGGAAAACCGCTTTTAAAGGCGGAGCAGCAACAGCAAGTTTTGGCTTACATTGCAGACTCAGCCTCTAGCTCTTTTGCCTCCTCTTCCGAAACTGGTAAATGTAAAAGCAGCGCGTCGCTTGTGGATGTTCACGGTCAGGGACAAGTCGCTTCCTTGTCCTCCTCAGCAAAAACTACAACAAGAGAGAAGGATGCAGCAGGCGACACAACGGGTCACTCCATGGAGCTCTTTACACATACCGTCCCTGGCTTAGAAAGTGAAACATTTAACAGGCCATGCCCATTACAAGTATATTCTGACATGGAGTGCACTGATGCACAGCCACAGCCAGAGTACTATGCTGCTCCTTTGACTCAGACCACCACATTGCCCTCTCAGGGTACAGATCCACAATCAGACCCTGATGAGACTATGTTGCCCCGCCACGAACGCTATACCACCGACCGACACAGTGACACAGACGAAGTTGCACACGAGCTCGAAGAGGAGGTAATAGATGACCCAGTTATTGACCCCGATTGGCAGCCATTGGGGGAACAGGGTGCAGGCGGCAGTAGTTCAGAAGCGGAGGTGGAGGAGGGGCCGCAGCAGGCATCAACATCGCAACAGGTTCCATCTGCCGGGCCCGTATCTGGCCCAAAACGCGTGTCAAAGCCAAAACCTGTTGGAGCACAGCGTTGCCATCCGGTTAAAGCTCAGTCTGCAATCCCTGAAAAGGGATCCAAGTCTAGGAAGAGTGCAGTCTGGCATTTTTTTAAACAACATCCAACTGATCAGCGCAAAGTCATCTGTCAAAAATGTTCAACTAGCTTAAGCAGAGGTCAGAATCTGAAAAGTCTAAATACTAGTTGCATGCATAGACACTTAACCACCATGCATTTTCAAGCCTGGACTAACTACCAAACGTCCCTCAAGGTTGTAGCACCCTCGGCCAATGAAGCTAGTCAGCAACGCAACATCCCTTCCGTCACTGTAAGGCCACCATTTTCCGCACCACCGGCAGTATCTGTGCAGGTTTCTTTGCCAGCCAAAAGCAGTCAGGGTCAGGGAATCACCAGTTTTGTAGGAGGAAATATTGCATCTAGGGCACCGGCGGAAACAATACCGTCTCCAACCGTCTCTCAGTCTGCCATGTACACCGGCACACCCGAAAGTTCCACGATCTCCAGCTCTCCAGTCCAGCTCACCCTACATGAGACTCTGGTTAGAAAAAGGAAGTACTTATCCTCGCATCCGCGTACACAGTGTTTTAACGCCCACATAGCTAGACTAATCTCGTTAGAGATGATGCCCTACCGGTTAGTTGAAAGCGAAGCTTTCAAAGCCCTGATGGAGTACGCTGAACCACGATACGAGCTACCCAGTCGACACTTTTTTTCCAGAAAAGCCATCCCAGCCCTGCACCAGCATGTTAAACAGCGCATCGTCCATGCACTCAGGCAATCTGTGAGTACAAAGGTGCACCTGACTACAGATGCATGGACCAGTAGGCATGGCCAGGGACGTTATGTGTCCATCACGGCACACTGGGTGAATGTGGTGGATGCAGGGTCCACAGGCGACATCAATTTAGGGACAGTTGTGCCTAGCCCACGGTCTAGGAAACAGTTGGCTGTAGGCGTTCGCACCCCCTCCTCCTCCTCCTCCTCGTCCTCCTGCAGAAGCTACAGCTCTTCCACAGAACGCAGTCTGCCAACCACTCCATCGGCAGATGACACTGTTGCACACCAGTTGTCCCATTATGGGCCAGCTACTGCCAAGCGTCAGCAGGCTGTATTGGCTATGAAGTGCTTGGGCGACAACAGACACACCGCGGAAGTTCTGTCCGAGTTCTTGCAACAAGAAACACAGTCGTGGCTGGGCACAGTAGATCTTGAGGCAGGCAAGGTAGTGAGTGATAACGGAAGGAATTTCATGGCTGCCATCTCCCTTTCCCAACTGAAACACATTCCTTGCCTGGCTCACACCTTAAACCTGGTGGTGCAGTGCTTATTGAAAACTTATCCTGGGTTCTCCGACCTGCTCCTCAAAGTGCGTGCACTTTGCTCACATATCCGACGTTCGCCTGTACACGCCAGCCGTATGCAGACCTATCAGCAGTCTTTGAACCTTCCCCAGCATCGCCTAATCATAGACGTTGCAACAAGGTGGAACTCAACACTGCACATGCTTCAGAGACTGTGCGAACAGAGGCGTGCTGTTATTTATTTGTGGGAGGATACACGGGCAGGCAGTAGGATGGCAGACATGGAGTTGTCAGGTGTGCAGTGGTCTAAGATACAAGACATGTGTCAAGTCCTTCAGTGTTTTGAGGAATGCACACGGCTGGTTAGTGCAGACAACGCCGTAATAAGCATGAGCATCCCCCTAATGCGTCTGCTGATGCAAAGTTTGACGCACATAAAGGAGCAGGCGTCTGCACCAGAGGAAGAGGAAAGCCTTGATGACAGTCAGCCATTGTCTGGTCAGGGCAGTGTACAGGACGAGGTAGCGGGCGAAGAGGAGGTGGAGGACGAGGAGGATGATGGGGATGAGTATATTTTTAATGCCGAACCTTTTCCGGGGGCACAGGAAATTGGTTGCGTGTCACGGCCGGGTTCTGGTTTTTTGAGGGACACAAGTGACGTAGATTTGCCTGCAACTGCCCCTCAACCAATCACAACCGGAGATTTTACAACTGGAACTTTGGCCCACATGGCGGATTATGCCTTACGTATCCTAAAAAGGGACACACGCATTACGAAAATGATGAACGATGACGATTACTGGTTGGCCTGCCTCCTTGATCCACGCTATAAAGGCAAATTGCAAAATATTATGCCACATGAGAACTTGGAACTAATATTAGCAACCAAACAATCAACTCTTGTTGACCGTTTGCTTCAGGCATTCCCAGCACACAGCGCACGTGATCGTTCTCACACGAGCTCCAGGGGGCAGCAGACTAGGAGTGTTAGGGGTGCACACATCAGAAGTGGCGTTGGACAGAGGGGTTTTCTGACCAGGTTGTGGAGTGATTTTGCTATGACCGCAGACAGGACAGGTACTGCTGCATCAATTGAAAGTGACAGGAGACAACATTTGTCCAGTATGGTTACTAACTATTTTTCATCCCTTATCGATGTTCTCCCTCAACCGTCATTCCCATTTGATTACTGGGCCTCCAAATTAGACACCTGGCCAGAATTGGCAGAATATGCATTGCAGGAGCTTGCTTGCCCGGCAGCAAGTGTCCTATCAGAAAGAGTATTCAGTGCTGCAGGTTCAATATTAACCGAAAAAAGGACTCGTCTGGCTACCCAAAATGTTGACGATCTAACATTCATTAAAATGAACCACAACTGGATTTCGAAATCTTTTGCCCCACCTTGCCCGGCCGACACCTAGCTTTCCTATGAAAGGCTCTTGCCTGTGAATTACTTTTCTAATGTCTAATTTGCTGCAGCTGATTGTACAGCATACGACATGTTTACACCTCCCTAAATGGCCAAACTCCCCACACGGGGCCGTGGTATCGCGACTTGGCGCAAGCACCCGTGAGACTGCTGTTTGTCTGAAGAGGTGGGTGTGCTCGCTTTTGGTTGACGGCATTGCTACTGGGTCCCTCATAGTACAATGTAGTGTCTCTGGCGGTGGTGGTGCACACCCAACGTCAGACACACCGTTGTAACATGAGGGGCCCTGGGGCGGTCCTGCCGGCCTCTAGAGAGTTCCCCCCTACCCCAGCTCAAAATGTGCTCTACCACATGCAAAATTATGTCGCACAGCTCCACCAATCTTTAGTCTATTCGCTGACATCATTCAATGTCTGGCACTGACAATACAAATTTGTAGACATCTACGATGCAACTTAAAGTAGTCTGTGTCTGTGTCCTATATTGGCACCATTAAATAGTTACTGCCAAATTACTATGTCAGAAACTCAGCAGATGAGCCCACCCCTGTACCTAAGTATGCCACCTTTTTTTTTGTTTTGGTTGTTTTGCGAGACATTAACATCTATTTATATTTTGGGAGTACTGGGACAGACACTCCTTGCACTACTCCTCCACTCACCACCAAGCTGCCCGTGTATCCATGTAACCGCTGTAAAACTGCCATGAGCCTATTGTTTGTTATTTTAGGCCTTTGAAGCCTGTCTGCGGTCCCTCCTTCCACTAGTCCTCCACTGACCAGACCACTGCTGCCCGTGTACCCCTGGAACCAATTATAAAGTGCCTACAGCCAGCCCATTTTTTTATGTTAGGCCTTTGAAGCCTGTCTGCGGTCCCTCCTTCCACTAGTCCTCCACTGGCCAGATCACTGCTGCCCGTGTACCCCTGGAACCAATTATAAAGTGCCTACAGCCAGCCCATTTTTTTATGTTAGGCCTTTGAAGCCTGTCTGCGGTCCCTCCTTCCACTAGTCCTCCACTGACCAGACCACTGCTGCCCGTGTACCCCTGGAACCAATTATAAAGTGCCTACAGCCAGCCCATTTTCTTATGTTAGGCCTTTGAAGCCTGTCTGCGGTCCCTACTTTAAATACTCCTCCACTGACCACCAAGCTGCCTGCCCGTGTATCCATGTAACCGCTGTAAAACTGCCATGAGCCTATTGTTTGTTATTTTAGGCCTTTGAAGCCTGTCTGCGGTCCCTCCTTCCACTAGTCCTCCACTGACCAGACCACTGCTGCCCGTGTACCCCTGGAAACAATTATAAAGTGCCTACAGCCAGCCCATTTTTTTATGTTAGGCCTTTGAAGCCTGTCTGCGGTCCCTCCTTCCACTAGTCCTCCACTGGCCAGACCACTGCTGCCCGTGTACCCCTGGAACCAATTATAAAGTGCCTACAGCCAGCCCATTTTCTTATGTTAGGCCTTTGAAGCCTGTCTGCGGTCCCTACTTTAAATACTCCTCCACTGACCACCAAGCTGCCTGCCCGTGTATCCATGTAACCGCTGTAAAACTGCCATGAGCCTATTGTTTGTTATTTTAGGCCTTTGAAGCCTGTCTGCGGTCCCTCCTTCCACTAGTCCTCCACTGACCAGACCACTGCTGCCCGTGTACCCCTGGAACCAATTATAAAGTGCCTACAGCCAGCCCATTTTTTTATGTTAGGCCTTTGAAGCCTGTCTGCGGTCCCTCCTTCCACTAGTCCTCCACTGACCAGACCACTGCTGCCCGTGTACCCCTGGAACCAATTATAAAGTGCCTACAGCCAGCCCATTTTCTTATGTTAGGCCTTTGAAGCCTGTCTGCGGTCCCTACTTTAAATACTCCTCCACTGACCACCAAGCTGCCTGCCCGTGTATCCATGTAACCGCTGTAAAACTGCCATGAGCCTATTGTTTGTTATTTTAGGCCTTTGAAGCCTGTCTGCGGTCCCTCCTTCCACTAGTCCTCCACTGACCAGACCACTGCTGCCCGTGTACCCCTGGAACCAATTATAAAGTGCCTACAGCCAGCCCATTTTTTTATGTTAGGCCTTTGAAGCCTGTCTGCGGTCCCTCCTTCCACTAGTCCTCCACTGACCAGACCACTGCTGCCCGTGTACCCCTGGAACCAATTATAAAGTGCCTACAGCCAGCCCATTTTCTTATGTTAGGCCTTTGAAGCCTGTCTGCGGTCCCTACTTTAAATACTCCTCCACTGACCACCAAGCTGCCTGCCCGTGTATCCATGTAACCGCTGTAAAACTGCCATGAGCCTATTGTTTGTTATGTTAGGCCTTTGATAGCCTGTCTGCGGTCCCTACTTTAAATACTCCTCCACTCACCACCAAGCTGCCTGCCCGTCTATCCATGTAACCGCTGTAAAACTGCAATGAGCCTATTGTTTGTTATTTTAGGCCTTTGATAGCCTGTCTGCGGCCCCTACTTGCAATACTCCTCCACTGACCACAATGCTGCCTGGAGTGCCTGCCTGTGTATCCATGTAACCGATGTAAAACTGCCATGACTGCCTACTGTTTGTTATTTTAGGCCTTTGATAGCCTGTCTGCAGCCCCTACTTGCAATACTCCTCCACTGACCACACCAATGCTGCCCGTGTACCCCTGGAACCTATTTAAAAGTTCATAGAGCCTAGTTATATATTTTATTTACTATTAATAAGGCCATGATGGACTACGCTGTACCACGCTACAAGCTAACCAGTCGACACTTCTTTTGCGAGAAAAGCCATCCCAACCCTCCACCAGCATGTAGAAGACCGCATTGTCCATGCACTCTGGCAATCTGTGAGTACAAAGGTGCACCTGACAACAGACGCATGGACCTGTAGGCATGGCCACGGAAGATTACGTGTCCATTACGGTGCAATGGGTTAATGTGGTGGATGCATGGTCCACAGGGGACAGCCTACTAAGTCTGTCTGCAGTCCCTAATTCAAATTGTCCTCCACTGTCTAAATCGGAGCTTCCACCTTCTGGCTTTCGGCCTATAGTATCAGAAATTAAACTGCATTTGGCCTTCAACTTTGGTTAGGGCCTACTAACGGCTTCTGCCCCTCCCTGGTGTTGCCCTCAACTAAATAAAGCTGAGCTTCAACCTTCTGCTCCAAATTACCATTTTAAAAAATGCAATAGGCTTTTCCGGCCTACTAAAGGTGTCTGTCTGTGTGCCCCTGCCTGGTGTTGTCCTCAACTAAATAAAGCTGAGCTTCAAACTTCCGGCTCTCATTAAGTGGTTTTAAAAAAAAAAAAATGGTGGTTAGGGCCTACTAACGGCTTCTGCCCCTCCCTGGTGTTGCCCTCAACTAAATAAAGCTGAGCTTCAACCTTCTGCTCCAAATTACCATTTTAAAAAATGCAATAGGCTTTTCCGGCCTACTAAAGGTGTCTGTCTGTGTGCCCCTGCCTGGTGTTGTCCTCAACTAAATAAAGCTGAGCTTCAACCTTCTGCTCCAAATTACCATTTTAAAAAATGCAATAGGCTTTTCCGGCCTACTAAAGGTGTCTGTCTGTGTGCCCCTGCCTGGTGTTGTCCTCAACTAAATAAAGCTGAGCTTCAACCTTCCGGCTCTCATTAAGTGGTTTTAAAAAAAAAAAATGGTGGTTAGGGCCTACTAACGGCTTCTGCCCCTCCCTGGTGTTGCCCTCAACTAAATAAAGCTGAGCTTCAACCTTCTGCTCCAAATTACCATTTTAAAAAATGCAATAGGCTTTTCCGGCCTACTAAAGGTGTCTGTCTGTGTGCCCCTGCCTGGTGTTGCCCTCAACTAAATAAAGCTGAGCTTCAACCTTCTGCTCCAAATTACCATTTTAAAAAATGCAATAGGCTTTTCCGGCCTACTAAAGGTGTCTGTCTGTGTGCCCCTGCCTGGTGTTGTCCTCAACTAAATAAAGCTGAGCTTCAACCTTCCGGCTCTCATTAAGTGGTTTTAAAAAAAAAAAATGGTGGTTAGGGCCTACTAACGGCTTCTGCCCCTCCCTGGTGTTGCCCTCAACTAAATAAAGCTGAGCTTCAACCTTCTGCTCCAAATTACCATTTTAAAAAATGCAATAGGCTTTTCCGGCCTACTAAAGGTGTCTGTCTGTGTGCCCCTGCCTGGTGTTGTCCTCAACTAAATAAAGCTGAGCTTCAACCTTCTGCTCCAAATTACCATTTTAAAAAATGCAATAGGCTTTTCCGGCCTACTAAAGGTGTCTGTCTGTGTGCCCCTGCCTGGTGTTGTCCTCAACTAAATAAAGCTGAGCTTCAACCTTCCGGCTCTCATTAAGTGGTTTAAAAAAAAAAAAATGGTGGTTAGGGCCTACTAACGGCTTCTGCCCCTCCCTGGTGTTGCCCTCAACTAAATAAAGCTGAGCTTCAACCTTCTGCTCCAAATTACCATTTTAAAAAATGCAATAGGCTTTTCCGGCCTACTAAAGGTGTCTGTCTGTGTGCCCCTGCCTGGTGTTGTCCTCAACTAAATAAAGCTGAGCTTCAACCTTCTGCTCCAAATTACCATTTTAAAAAATGCAATAGGCTTTTCCGGCCTACTAAAGGTGTCTGTCTGTGTGCCCCTGCCTGGTGTTGTCCTCAACTAAATAAAGCTGAGCTTCAACCTTCCGGCTCTCATTAAGTGGTTTTAAAAAAAAAAAATGGTGGTTAGGGCCTACTAACGGCTTCTGCCCCTCCCTGGTGTTGCCCTCAACTAAATAAAGCTGAGCTTCAACCTTCTGCTCCAAATTACCATTTTAAAAAATGCAATAGGCTTTTCCGGCCTACTAAAGGTGTCTGTCTGTGTGCCCCTGCCTGGTGTTGTCCTCAACTAAATAAAGCTGAGCTTCAACCTTCTGCTCCAAATTACCATTTTAAAAAATGCAATAGGCTTTTCCGGCCTACTAAAGGTGTCTGTCTGTGTGCCCCTGCCTGGTGTTGTCCTCAACTAAATAAAGCTGAGCTTCAACCTTCCGGCTCTCATTAAGTGGTTTTAAAAAAAAAAAATGGTGGTTAGGGCCTACTAACGGCTTCTGCCCCTCCCTGGTGTTGCCCTCAACTAAATAAAGCTGAGCTTCAACCTTCTGCTCCAAATTACCATTTTAAAAAATGCAATAGGCTTTTCCGGCCTACTAAAGGTGTCTGTCTGTGTGCCCCTGCCTGGTGTTGTCCTCAACTAAATAAAGCTGAGCTTCAACCTTCCGGCTCTCATTAAGTGGTTTTAAAAAAAAAAAATGGTGGTTAGGGCCTACTAACGGCTTCTGCCCCTCCCTGGTGTTGCCCTCAACTAAATAAAGCTGAGCTTCAACCTTCTGCTCCAAATTACCATTTTAAAAAATGCAATAGGCTTTTCCGGCCTACTAAAGGTGTCTGTCTGTGTGCCCCTGCCTGGTGTTGCCCTCAACTAAATAAAGCTGAGCTTCAACCTTCCGGCTCTCATTAAGTGGTTTTAAAAAAAAAAAATGGTGGTTAGGGCCTACTAACGGCTTCTGCCCCTCCCTGGTGTTGCCCTCAACTAAATAAAGCTGAGCTTCAACCTTCTGCTCCAAATTACCATTTTAAAAAATGCAATAGGCTTTTCCGGCCTACTAAAGGTGTCTGTCTGTGTGCCCCTGCCTGGTGTTGTCCTCAACTAAATAAAGCTGAGCTTCAACCTTCTGCTCCAAATTACCATTTTAAAAAATGCAATAGGCTTTTCCGGCCTACTAAAGGTGTCTGTCTGTGTGCCCCTGCCTGGTGTTGTCCTCAACTAAATAAAGCTGAGCTTCAACCTTCCGGCTCTCATTAAGTGGTTTTAAAAAAAAAAAAGGGTGGTTAGGGCCTACTAATGGCTTCTGCCCCTCCCTGGTGTTGCCCTCAACTAAATAAAGCTGAGCTTCAACCTTCTGCTCCAAATTACCATTTTAAAAAATGCAATAGGCTTTTCCGGCCTACTAAAGGTGTCTGTCTGTGTGCCCCTGCCTGGTGTTGCCCTCAACTAAATAAAGCTGAGCTTCAACCTTCCGGCTCTCATTAAGTGGTTTTTTAAAAAAAAAATGGTGGTTAGGGCCTACTAACGGCTTCTGCCCCTCCCTGGTGTTGCCCTCAACTAAATAAAGCTGAGCTTCAACCTTCTGCTCCAAATTACCATTTTAAAAAATGCAATAGGCTTTTCCGGCCTACTAAAGGTGTCTGTCTGTGTGCCCCTGCCTGGTGTTGCCCTCAACTAAATAAAGCTGAGCTTCAACCTTCTGCTCCAAATTACCATTTTAAAAAATGCAATAGGCTTTTCCGGCCTACTAAAGGTGTCTGTCTGTGTGCCCCTGCCTGGTGTTGTCCTCAACTAAATAAAGCTGAGCTTCAACCTTCCGGCTCTCATTAAGTGGTTTTAAAAAAAAAAAATGGTGGTTAGGGCCTACTAACGGCTTCTGCCCCTCCCTGGTGTTGCCCTCAACTAAATAAAGCTGAGCTTCAACCTTCTGCTCCAAATTACCATTTTAAAAAATGCAATAGGCTTTTCCGGCCTACTAAAGGTGTCTGTCTGTGTGCCCCTGCCTGGTGTTGTCCTCAACTAAATAAAGCTGAGCTTCAACCTTCTGCTCCAAATTACCATTTTAAAAAATGCAATAGGCTTTTCCGGCCTACTAAAGGTGTCTGTCTGTGTGCCCCTGCCTGGTGTTGTCCTCAACTAAATAAAGCTGAGCTTCAACCTTCCGGCTCTCATTAAGTGGTTTTAAAAAAAAAAAATGGTGGTTAGGGCCTACTAACGGCTTCTGCCCCTCCCTGGTGTTGCCCTCAACTAAATAAAGCTGAGCTTCAACCTTCTGCTCCAAATTACCATTTTAAAAAATGTAATAGGCTTTTCCGGCCTACTAAAGGTGTCTGTCTGTGTGCCCCTGCCTGGTGTTGTCCTCAACTAAATAAAGCTGAGCTTCAACCTTCCGGCTCTCATTAAGTGGTTTTAAAAAAAAAAAATGGTGGTTAGGGCCTACTAACGGCTTCTGCCCCTCCCTGGTGTTGCCCTCAACTAAATAAAGCTGAGCTTCAACCTTCTGCTCCAAATTACCATTTTAAAAAATGCAATAGGCTTTTCCGGCCTACTAAAGGTGTCTGCCCCTCCCTGGTGTTGTCCTCAACTGAACAAAGCTGAGCTTCCACATTCTGGCTTTCGCCCTATACTATCAGATATTAAACTGCATTTGGCCTACTAGTGTGGTTAGGCCCTTGAAACAGTGTCTGCTGCTCTTGGGTTTGCTACTCCACTGAACAAAGCAATGCCGCCTGTTTAGTCCTGTTACCAATTTTGAACTGCATGTAGCCTACTTTATTCTTTGGCCCTATATCTGTTTCCTCCTCATCCTGCCCATTGCCCAGCCACTGCTAAATGAGTCTGCTGGTACATTGACCTAGACCACTACATTCCCCTTGTACTCTACACAGCCAGAATCTGACCCTGCTGAAAGTAAGGTTCCCCTTCCCGCATGTTATACCACCTTACACAGGGACAAAGAGGAAGGTGCAGATGAAAGTGCAGGTTCCTTCATCAGGTGGGGGGGCATACTCGTTGGCGACGTCACTGGCACAGGGCCCCTCAGAGTACGCAAAAGTGTCGCTGCTGGTGGGAGGCGCCCCCGCCATGCAAACACACCGCCGTACTTTGAGGGGCCCTGTGCCAGTGGCAATGCGAACGAGTGGGCCCCCCCCCTGCTTGCTCAGGATCACAGCACTTGCAACTTTTAAATACTTACCTTTCCCTGCAACACCGCCGTGACGTAGTCCGCATTTCCTGGGCCCACGAAAAACTTGAGCCAGCCCTACTCCCCCCACAACTTTCCCCCAATTCCCTATGCCCAACTATTATTATACAGTTAATTAAGATTGGCAAGCTTCAGAAACAAGAATGGATGTTTTTGGCATTAAAATGGGCACTGTAGGTGTTTTCCTGGCCTCCACTCACTGCCGACTATGCTTCCCCATTGACTTGCATTGGGTTTCGTGTTTCGGTCGATCCCCGACTTTTAGCGATAATCGGCCGACTGCACTCGACTCGACTCTGGACAAAATCGGGTTTCCCAAAACCCTACTCGATCTTAAAAAAATGAAAGTCGCTCAACCCTAGTTGCAGCAGATTTGGGCTCATGTGGTGGACAATTTGATATTGTCTCAGGAGGAGGCTCAACGTTTTGCTAACCGTCGTCGGTGTGTTGGTTCCCGGCTTTGGGTTGGGGATCTGGTCTGGTTGTCTTCACGCAGGGCCGGACTGGCCATAGGGCACTTCTGGCAAATGCCAGAAGGGCCGGTGCCAGTGGTGGGCCGCTCAATCCGCCGCCCCCGCCGTCGCATTCAACTATACCGGCGTATAGACGCCGGTACAGTTGAATGCAATGATGGAGGAGAGAGCGTCTACAGACGCTCCTCTCCCATCATTCCCCGCTCTGCCTCTGACACTGCGGGTGCGCGATGATGTCATATCATCGCGCACCTGCTGTGTCCCGGGCAGACTGCAGCTGCTGAGACAGGAGCAGGAACCAGGAAGCAACGCTGGGCACGAGGAGAGGTGAGGAGAGTTTTTTTTTTTTTCTGGACTGTGGGGCCATTCTCGGAGGAGGTGAGGGGAGGAAGAGAAGAGATGTGGGCTGTATATAGTCCTCTGTGGGCTGTGCTCTGTGCTGTATACTGCTGTGGGCTGTATATAGTCCTCTGTGGGCTGTGCTCTGTGCTGTATACTACTGTGGGCTGTATATAGTTCTCTGTGGGCTGTGCTCTGTGCTGTATACTGCTGTGGGCTGTATATAGCTCTCTGTGGGCTGTGCTCTGTGCTGTATACTACTGTGGGCTGTATATAGTTCTCTGTGGGCTGTGCTCTGTGCTGTATACTGCTGTGGGCTGTATATAGCTCTCTGTGGGCTGTGCTCTGTGCTGTATACTGCTGTGGGCTGTATATAGTTCTCTGTGGGCTGTGCTCTGTGCTGTATACTGCTGTGGGCTGTATATAGTTCTCTGTGGGCTGTGCTCTGTGCTGTATACTGCTGTGGGCTGTATATAGTTCTCTGTGGGCTGTGCTCTGTGCTGTATACTGCTGTGGGCTGTATATAGTTCTCTGTGGGCTGTGCTCTGTGCTGTATACTGCTGTGGGCTGTATATAGCTCTCTGTGGGCTGTGCTCTGTGCTGTATACTGCTCTGTGCTGTATACTACTGTGTGCTCTGTGCTATATATAGTTCTCTGTGGGCTGTGCTGTATACTGCTGTGGGCTGTATATAGTTCTCTGTGGGCTGTGCTCTGTGCTGTATATAGTTCTCTGTGGGCTGTGCTCTGTGCTGTATACTACTGTGTGCTGTATATAGTTCTCTGTGGGCTGTGCTGTATATAGTACTCTGTGGGCTGTGCTGTATATAGTACTCTGTGGGCTGTGCTGTATATAGTACTCTGTGGGCTGTGCTGTATATAGTACTCTGTGGGCTGTGCTGTGTATAGTACTCTGTGGGCTGTGCTGTATATAGTACTCTGTGGGCTGTGCTGTATATAGTACTCTGTGGGCTGTGCTGTGTATAGTACTCTGTGGGCTGTGCTGTATATAGTACTCTGTGGGCTGTGCTGTATATAGTACTCTGTGGGCTGTGCTGTATATAGTACTCTCTGGGCTGTGCTGTATATAGTACTCTCTGGGCTGTGCTTTATATAGTACTCTGGGCTGTGCTGTATATAGTACTCTGGGCTGTGCTTTATATAGTTCTCTGTGGGCTGTGCTGTATATAGTTCTCTGTGGGCTGTGCTGTATATAGTTCTCTGTGGGCTGTGCTGTATATAGTACTCTGTGGGCTGTGCTGTATATAGTACTCTGTGGGCTGTGCTGTATATAGTACTCTGTGGGCTGTGCTGTATATAGTACTCTCTGGGCTGTGCTGTATATAGTACTCTCTGGGCTGTGCTTTATATAGTACTCTGGGCTGTGCTGTATATAGTACTCTGGGCTGTGCTGTATATAGTTCTCTGTGGGCTGTGCTGTATATAGTTCTCTGTGGGCTGTGCTGTATATATTACTTTGTGGGCTGTGCTGTATATATTACTTTGTGGGCTGTGCTGTATATATTACTCTGTGGGCTGTGCTGTATACTACTGTGTGGACTGTGCTGTATACTTCTACGTGGGCTGTGCTGTATACTACTGTGTGGTCTGTGCTGTATACTACTGTGTGGTCTGTGCTGAATACTGCTGTGTGGGCTGTGTTATCTACTACGCGAGCTGTGCTATAGTATGCAGGCTGTGCTGTATACTATGCGGTTTGTGCTATATAATATGCGGGCTTTGCTATATACTATGGGGAGTATATTATATTCTATGGGGGAGGCCATGTTATGTACTATGTGGCTGTGTTATATACTATTGTGGGGGTATATTATATTCTATGGGGGAGGCTGCGTTATATACTATGGGGGGCTGCATTATATTCTATGGGGGGCTACATTATATATTATGGGGAGGTGAGCTGTATTATATTCTATGGGGGTTACATACTCTGGGGTGGCTGCATTATACTCTGTGGGGTGGCTGCATTATACTCTGGGGTGGCTGCATTATACTCTGGGGTGGCTGCATTATACTATATGTGGGCTGCATTATACTGTATCGAGGACTATGGGGAATACGTTATACTATATGAAGAACTATGGGGTGCATTATACTATGGGAAGTGAATTGTACTACATGGATGACTGTGGCGGTGCATTATACTATATGGAGCACTATGAGGATTGTATTATGCTATATGGAGGACTATGAGGATTGTATTATGCTATATGGAGGACTATGAGGAGTGTATTATACTATGTGGAGGACTGAGCAGTGTATTTTAATATATGGAGGACTATAGGGAGTGTATTATACTATATGGAGGACTATGGAGCACATTATAATATATGGAGGACTATGGGGTGTATTTTACTAAACAAGTAAAATGCTGCATATTCGGATTGTTTTTGCTGGAACAAAAAGCCTTGTTGTCAGCAGCACATTGCCAGTGTAAACTGTAGATGTGCTGCTGAAAACATGATACTGTATGGTGATCTATTAGTGATCGTTCTGTCTCACCATTATTCCTCAGCTGGTGGAAAGAGGCCGGGAAACAAGCGTTGAACAACTTCAGTATTGTCGATCAAACTTGTTTAGCGGCCTGAACTCAGCGCACGTAAATACAACAGAAAGGCTTCTGTGTGATGTGCAATATGTTAGCATTTGGGGACCCATTTTAAACTTTGCCTAGGGCCCCACTTTGCCTAAAACCGGCCCTGCCTACAAGTGTACAAAGATATTATACAGTCACCATGTGACAAGTGGGCCTGTGTAACTTCAAATGCCAGGGCTGAATTTTAGTCCCAGTCCGGCCCTGTCTTCACGTCATGTTCCTATGAAGGTTTCTTCCCCTAAGTTTAAGCCTCGCTTTATTGGTCCTTATAGGATTTCTGAGATTATTAATCCGGTGTCTTTTCAATTGGCCCTTCCGGCTTCTTTTGCTATCCATAATGTCTTCCATAGATCTTTATTGCGGAAATATGTGGTGCCCGTTGTTCCCTCTGTTGATCCTCCAGCCCCTGTGTTGGTTGATGGGGAGTTGGAGTATGTGGTTGAGAAGATTTTGGATTCTCACTTTTCGAGGCGGAGGCTTCAGTACCTTGTTAAATGGAAGGGTTATGGCCAGGAGGATAATTCTTGGGTTTTTGCCTCTGATGTCCATGCTGCTGATTTGGTCCGTGCCTTTCATCTGGCTCGTCCTGATCGGCCTGGGGGCTCTGGTGAGGGTTCGGTCACCCCTCTTCAAGGGGGGGGGTACTGTTGTGAATTCTGCTCTTGGGTTCCCTCCGGTGGTTGTTGGTAGTAATGCAGTTGTCCCTGGGTTGCAATCCTGGGCAGGTGTCCCTGCTGATTGCAGCTCTGACTGGGATATTTAGGTGTGCAGGATTCATTAGCTCTTGCCAGTTGTCCATTGTTCTTGGAGGTTTTGCATCTCTGTCTGGTTCCTCCTGCCCTGCTGCCAAATCAGCAAAGATAAGTGTCTGGTTTTGTTTCTACAGCACACATGCTGTGTGCTTTACAATTCAGTACTATTCAATGTTTTTTCTTGTCCAGCTTAGACTGAGTTAGGATATTTCAGTCAAGTTGGATTCTCAGGAGCTGCAGATATACATTCCATGTCTTCAGTTAGATGGTGGAATTTTTGTATTATCTGCTGTGGATATTTTTAGGGTTTTAATACTGACCGCTTAGTATTCTGTCCTATCCTTTCCTATTTAGCTAGCGCGGCATCTTTTGCTAAATCCTGATTTCTGCCTGCGTGTGTCTTTCCTCTAATACTCACAGTCAATATTTGTGGGGGGCTGTCTATCCTTTGGGGTTCTGCTCTGAGGCAAGATAGAATTCCCATTTCCATCTATAGGGGTATTTAGTCCTCCGGCTGTGTCGAGGTGTCTAGGATGTGTTAGGTACACCCCACGGCTACTTCTAGTTGCGGTGACAGTTTAGGGTTTGCTGTCAGTACAGGTTCCACCTACTCCTAAGAAAGTCTCATGCGGCTCCAAGGTCACCGGATCATAACAATCAGGGCATATCTTAAGGTGGTCTCTGGATATTGCCGTTGAGGTTTCCCCTCCGTCCTTGCTGATGAGAGAGACCTTGGTATTGTCGAAATCAGACGGCAGGATGGTATATGGTTCCGCTTCCCATTGGTCATCAAGCTTTTTTAGTCTCCGCTTTTGCTTGAGTACCTGCTCCCCGGGTGGCAAGGGAGTCGCAGGGGCATGCTGGTTGTAATCCCTCTCTTGTTTTTGTCGGGCTTGGGCGAAGCTTCTTTCCACACATTCTTGTACTTTGCGGTACCTTTGCTGCCTCTCGGTATCCCAGTCTGCATCTGGCGAGATGTCCTCTGGGGTCAGGACTCCCATGTCCAGATCGATAGGTAACTTGCTAGACCTCTCTCGCATCAGGTACGCTGGGGTGCAGTTGGTGGAATTCACGGGGATGTGGTTGTACATATCCACCAAGTCAGGTAACTTTGTGGGCCACAGGTTCCGTTCCTCCACAGGTAAGGTCTTTAGTAAGTCGATCACAACCTGGTTCATCTTCTCACACATCCCGTTGGTTTGTGGATGGTATGGCGTGGTTCTGATCTTCTTACATCCATACAGATTGCAGAACTCCTGGAATACTTCCGCTTTGAATGCTGGCCCCTGATCGGTCAGTACCTTCTCCGGGTACCCATGAGGCCGACAGAAGTACTGCTGGAAGGTTTTAGCGGCCTTTCTAGCCGTTAGATTTTTAACCGGCATGACTACCAGGAATCTGGAGTAGTGGTCCACGATGGTGAGAGCATAGGTATAGCCTGACCGGCTAGGTGTTAGCTTCATGTGATCCAGCGCAACCAGCTCGAGCGGCCGTTTGGTGACGATGGGCTGCAAGGGAGCCCGCTGGCTGTCATGATCCTTCCGGCGTAGGCTGCATGGGCCACACTCTCGGCACCACTTCTCGATGGCTTTCTTCATACCAACCCAGTAGAACCTCCCTCGGAGCAACCTCTCCAGCTTCCTCCATCCGAAGTGTCCTGCCCCATCGTGGTACGCTCCCAGGACCATTGGCACATCTTGTCTTGGGACCACAATCTGCCATACCAATTCGTGGATGCGTGGGTCAACGCTCCTCCGGCACAACTTGCCATCGTGAATAAACAGTCTGCCCCTCTCCTTCCACAACTGTAACGCCTCCGGTGGATCCTCCAGGCCGGGATGCGATCCTGCCTGTGTCAGGAGCTCTTTCACTCGATGGATCACAGGGTCGCCATCCTGGTTCTCTGCCCACCCGTGGTGGGGCAGGGGATTCAACGGGGCGCCTTGTTTACTCCTGCGCCTGGCCTCCACCTGATGGGAACACTGGGTGGCCTTGGGGCGATGGAAAGTGGGCAGCTCTACCTCTTCAAATACTTCTGCATCTTCCTCCGTCTCGGGCAAATGAGGCATTCGGGACAATGCATCGGCATTCGCATTTTTGTGCCCTGCCCGGTACTTGATGGTGAAGTCATAATTGGATAACCGGGCCATCCACCGCTGTTCCAAGGCGCCGAGTTTTGCTGTGTCCAAGTGCGTGAGTGGGTTATTATCCGTGAAGACGGTGAACTTTGCTGAGGCCAGGTAATGCTTGAACCTCTCCGTCATGGCCCAAACGACGGCAAGAAACTCCAGCTTAAAGGAACTATAGTTGTCAGGGTTCCTTTCGGTGGGGCGATTACCCTTTCCTTGCCTTTCTGGACCTGGGACAGCACAGCTCCCAGCCCCACATTGCTGGCATCCGTATACAATTCGAACGGTTGGTCATATTCAGGGTAAGCCAGTACCTCTTCTCCCGTCAGCGCCGATTTTAAGCAGGTGAACGATCCTTCCAGTCCATCGTTCCAATCAAATGGGGTATTCTTACCCTTGGATTTCTTGGAGTGGCCCACCAACAGGTCTTGCAACGGCGTGGCCTTCTTGGTGAAGTCCTTGATGAACCTCCGGTAGTAGCCCACCAACCCGAGGAATTGCCGGACTTCATGGAGGTTACTGGGCTTCGGCCAGTCCTTGATCACCGTGACCTTGTCGGGGTCCGGGGCCACTCCTTCGGCACTCACCACATGGCCCAGGTACTGCACTTTGGGTTTTAGTAGGTGGCATTTGGACGGTTTCACCTTTAAGCCAAAGTTGGGCAGAGCTTCAAACACCTCGGCCAGGTGCTTCAAATGCTCCTTATAGGTCTTAGAGAAGTCAATAACATTGTCCAGATAGAGCAGCACGGCTTCAAAGTTCTTGTGTCCCAGACAGCACTCCATCATCCTCTGAAACGTCCCCGGGGCGTTACACAATCCGAAAGGCATGTAGTTGAACTCGCAGAGACCCATCGGCGTCATGAAGGCCGTCTTCTCCTTGTCCGCCTCTGCCACGGGAACCTGCCAGTACCCACTGGTGAGATCCAAGGTAGAGAAGTAGTTAGCAGACTTTAGAGCAGCCAAGGACTCCTCTATCCTGGGCAGGGGGTATGCATCCTTATGTGTAATGCGATTTAGTTGCCTATAATCCACACACATCCTCATGGTGCCATCTTTCTTCCTAACGAGGACTAATGGAGCTGCCCAGGGGCTACAACTGTCTCTCACTACCCCAGCCTCCTTCATCTCTCCTAACATGTCCTTGGCACACTGATAATGAGCTGGGGGTACAGGACGGTACCTCTCTTTGATGGGTGGGTGATCTCCCGTGGGCATATGATGCTGAATCCCTTTTACCTGTCCGAAATCTAGGGGGTGTTTGCTGAATACCCGCTCATATTCATGAACCACCCTGTAAGCCCCCTGGGTTTGGTGAGATGGGGTAGAATCAGTGCCGACATGTAATTCCCGACACAAATCGTTCAATTGCCCTGCAGAGCCATTGTCCTCCGCCGGGCCGGACGGAACCAAGGGCCCAGGTGCCTGTATCACACTATTATTAACAGTAGACAGCTTGGCAAGCGTGGCATATTTGGTTAGGTGGACTTCTTCCTCCCCACAGTTAAGAACACGCACTGGCACCCTCCCCTTACAGACATCAACCACCCCTCTGGCTGTCAGGAGGGTAGGCCTATTATCTGAATACACAGGTTCTACCAGGGCCTGATAGTCTTTACCCCTAAGGTCTATGGCTGCCCGACACCATATCAACATTTCACTCCTGGGGGGTATCGCAATGGGGTTTGAATCACTCACTGTGACCCGGCCAATCTCACCACCAGTCAACTCCACCTGCTGTCTCTGCATTAGAGCTCTGATTTCTTTCTGCAAGGCACATTGTTCACTGTAACCCGCTGTTTTGGCAACCTGCTGCAACAAGACAATAACTTCTGCAAGACAATTTTCTATGACATTAGTACCGATGGTCATCATGGGGTTACATTCACGTCGGTCAATATCAACAATAACAATTCCCTGGGCCTTCAATTCTACCCGCCCCACCTTAATGGTGACCTCTTTATACCCCACCTGTGGCAATGGCTGACCATTACTAGCTGTTATGGAGAAATCATCATCAGGGACACGGGTAATGTCGGTGTCCTCCCAATAACGTCTATAAAGGATGTAAGGCATAGTCATCACTTGGGAACCCGTGTCCAGCAAAGCGTTCATGGGGATACCATCGATCACGATGGGGAGAACTGGTCGCCCTCCGATGTACTTGGCTCTCCAATTCTGCGGGCCTGATCGTCCTACTCCTGTGGGTTGGCCCTTTGCCCCAGGGGTTGCTCGTTTAAAGGACAGTACCTTGCAAGATGGCCCACCTGGTGGCAGCGGCGGCAGATAGGTCATCCATCCCGATGAAAGCGATTTTCGTCTGCCTCTGGTCGACGGAATCCTCCGCTGTCGCGGCCAGGGGACATCTTCCAGTCCGGAGGCCAGCTGGATCTTCTCCTTGGGGGCCTCCTGGAGGGACTGGATGGTCCGGGCTAGGGCAGCAACGCTCTTGGTCAGCTCTTGCATCTGGAGGCGTAGTCCCGCAGGGAAGTCGTCTTCCAGGATCTGGGCATCGGCCTCGGCAGAGACAGGTGCTTCCGGCGCCACCTCCTGGTGGTACGTGAGGGCTTGACGACTGGGAAGTACAGCACGGCTGGGCTGTCACTCTGGTAGTGCTTGGATGGCTTTATCTTTAAAGGGAACCTGTCACCCCGTTTTTTCCGTATGAGATAAAATACTGTTAAATAGGGCCTGAGCTGTGCATTACAATAGTGTATTTTGTGGACCCCGATTCCCCACCTATGCTGCCGAAATACGTTACCAAAGTAGCCGTTTTCGCCTGTCAATCAGGCTGGTCTGGTCAGATGGGCGTGGTGTCTTCCCCCAGATCTTGCTTATTTTTCCATTGGTGGCGTAGTGGTTTGCGCATGCCCAAGTCCAGAATCCACTGCACAGGGGAGGGAAAAGAGCGCGATCTGCGCTATTCCCCTGGTGATCGGTGGGGGCGGCCATCTTCCTGTGGCCGCGCGTGCGCAGATGGAGCGCTCTGCTGCCCGGGGCTTCAGGAAAATGGCCGCGGGATGCCGCGCGTGCGCAGATGGAGATCGCGGCGGCCATTTTCCTGAAGCAGAGATGCGAACTCTATTTAATTTCTGTAGCAGTGCGGGTGTCAAAGGTGGTTTTAAGCTTTGCAAAGATCTGTTGCGCAGTCTTCTTATCTGCGGCGGGCCAGGACTTCACTTCTCTCAAGGCCGCTCCAAAGAGTTGGTTCGTTATCATATGAACTTTCTGAGGCTCTGTCAAGGGATAAAACTCGAGCAGGCTGCAAATCCCCTCTTTAAAGTCAGTTAACGTATGGGACTCTCCAGAGTATCGCGGGAGCCAGGCGGCTCTGGGTAGGTACGGCATGGAAAAGGGCATTATGGCTGTCATAGCTGCGGCAGCGTCCGGCTGGCCGGTGGGAGCAGCAAGCCCCGCGGCATCTGGCGGTGGTGCAAGGCCCGCGGCTGCATCTACTGCGGGGCCTGGAGGTGCCCCCGCGTCTGCGGCTGTGACCGCCGGCTCCGCCCCCTGGGGTCCGACATGGCCGTTCCTTCCCCCTGCTAACCTGCCGGGGCCGGGGTTCCTCTTCCGGAGTCAGCACCCTCCTACGGTTTCTCGTTCCGCGCTCTTTTCGGCCGGCTCCGCCCACAAAACTATGGCTCCTCCCTCCGTGCTCCGCTCAGCGCAGCAATGGTGGATTTTGGGTGGCAAACAGCAATACACAGTCTTTGCAATAAGTCACTGTTCAAGCACAATCCAACACAGTTCCAAGGCACACATGACCTGATTCTTCAGGCTTAAGTAGATACTGTTCGTGACGCCAAGTTGGAGCGCCCCCAGACGCAGGGCCACGGAGTACTCAGTACCGGGCCTCTCGGTCTCAGTTCTGGGGTTGTCACAGTGGCTAGACCCGGTCCGTGACCCTGCTAAGGGGCGTTCAATGAAAGGTGTGATGATGGTGCGTGGTGCAGGTCGCGATGAATAACGAGGACACAGGGCTGCAGTCTCTTTACCTCTTTACTGAAGGCTTCAGTATCCTCAATCCAGAGTGCTGCTAACAGGGCTGGCTGAGACCGGCTGGTCCGAAGGCACATCCAGAGTTCCCTTTGCAGGTGGAAATCAGTGCCTACCTTCTAGCGCCTGTGTGTTGTAGTTCTTCCCTGCCGAGCACCACGGGATAGTCCTCACAACTGTTATGTCTGTTTCTGATGTTCTTTCTCTCCGTCCCCCCAGATGATATGGCTAGGACGCACCCATATGACAGGGTAGGCCTGGAGTTATTCTGGGACCCTAGAGACGCCCCTCTCCCACAATTGCCTCCTTTGTCTTCATTAGGTGTTTTAGGTGAGACAGTCAACCTATAGTTAACTGTCCTGCCGCTGTTTGAAGTAATATGTAGAGTCCCTTACTTCCTCGGTGCTTCGGCCACCGGCTACGCGCCTCAGAAGGATGTTGCCACGGTCTTAAGGGCACGACTCCTTCTGGTTCTATCTCCTCTGCGCTGTGATCTCGCTTCTCACTTCTCCGCAATATACTCCGCTTTCGTGTCCTTTCTTAGGAGTCTGCCGCTGTAACACTCAAGCACGGCTCCGTAACGTTCTGTCCGTCTTAGGCCGCTGTCAGGATCCCACCCCTGACAGGTCCTCACTCTAGCTCTCCCTAGCTACTTTCTCCCTAACTTCCTGTCCAACCCCCAGTTTTACCAGAGTGTGAGGAGTGGCCTAATAGATAGAACCACCCCCCCTGGTGGCCGGAGTGTGGAGTGTAGTGTGTGTCTGTGATACCTGGTCAGGTGAACTCCTTTAGTGCAATCAGACGTAACATCACTCTCCTTAGTGGCAGAGCGACATTACCGCAACGACCAGGACTCTGGGGCGCTGCATATGTCCCAAGTAAAGATTTCAAAGCAGATTGGGATTTTAAGATGTCTTGTTCAAGCACCTCCAAGAAATGCGCAACCTGGAGGACTGGAGACACAGTGGCCAGCCAGGGAAACTTAATGCAGCACATAGACACATCATGCTTACTTCCCTTTAAAATTATATGTCCAGCAGTGCCATCAGTTCAAAAGTGAAGAAATGAATAGTAGGTGTGCTCCTTATGTGAAATTGGTGAGATAAAAATGAGAAATAAAGGCTGAAAAGTGCTCATCACCTGGTAAGGTTCTTCAAATTGCAAGTACAACACTGCACAGGGCTTGAGGAAGGAATGGGAGGATGTGCCTGCTCCTCCACCGGCTACACCTGACCAAGTCAGGCACAGATCTTGAAGAAAAAACAAACAAAAATAAATTGGAAAACATGCTGTTTGCGTGCACCGCCGGGTCCAGAGGAAACAGGCTGCCCAAGAGATTAGAAAGTAAGAATTTTATTGACAATGCGTTTCAGAGTTGTTTTCCATTTTTTTCCCATCATCTCAGAACTAGGGGCAACCAGTGGGACCCAGGTACACTCATACACTGCTTGGAGAAGTTTGATCTTCAGGGAAGAATTAAGTCTTAAAACCATACCTTCAACAAGGACACCAGGCCAAATGACTCAACTATTCATGAAAACAGAGGAACTGGGGTACAGGAAAATGGCAGCAGCTGGTGTAAACTGATGAATCAAAAAGTGAAATATTTAGCTGAAACAGAAGACAGATTCTTCATCAAAAGACTGGAGAGGCACAATAATGAGGGTCTGCAGGAATAGTGAACCATTAAGTGGGGTCCTTGCAAGTTTGTGACTACATTTCTACAAGTAAGTGTCATGGTTCCCAATGGCAAGGGAACGTCAGAGAACATAAATAACAGAACAGCTCTTGGGTGATGGAATCTCGAGCTGACCGTGAGCTAAACCTACCACACAACTAACAGTGGCCGGGTGGCGTACCTACGTTTTATCCCTAGACGCCTAGCGCCAGCCGGAGGACTAACTAACCCTAATAGAGGAAAAGACAGACCTGGCTTACCTCTAGGGAAATTCCCCCAAAACGGAGACAGAAGCCCCCCACATATATTGACGGTGAGTTCAGAGGAAAAGACATACGCAGTATGAAGGTAGGTTCAGCAAAGCGAGGTCCGCTTACTAGATAGCAAGAAGATACAATAGGGAACTTCACGGTCAGCTGAAAACCCTATTAAAATACCATCCCGAAATTACTTTAAGACTCACGTGTCAACTCATAACACCGGAGTGGCAATTTCGGCCCACAAGAGCTTCCAGCTACAGAAAAATAACATAACTGTGAACTGGAACAAAAATGCAAAACAAACTTAGGACTAAGAGTCCAACTTAGCTGATAGTAGTCTAGAAGCAGGAACATGCAACAGAAAGGCTCTGGTTACATTGATGGCCGGCACTAGAATAACTGAGCAGCAAGGCTAAATAGGATACACCCATATCCTGATGAAAACAGGTGAACAGAGAAAGTGAAGCACACAAGTCCAGTACCACCAGTGACCACCGGGGGAGCCCAAAAACCAAATTCACAACAGTACCCCCCCCTCAAGGAGGGGGCACCGAACCCTCACAAGAACCACCAGGGCGATCAGGACGAGCCCTATGAAAGGCACGGACCAAATCAGAGGCATGAACATCAGAGGCTGTCACCCAAGAATTATCCTCTTGACCGTAGCCCTTCCACTTGACCAGATACTGAAGTTTCCGTCTGGAAACACGGGAGTCCAAGATCTTCTCCACAACGTACTCCAATTCACCCTCAACCAACACCGGAGCGGGAGGCTCAACGGAAGGCACAACCGGTACCTCATACCTGCGCAATAATGACCGATGGAAGACATTATGGATAGAAAAAGATGCTGGGAGGTCCAATCGAAAGGACACGGGGTTAAGAATCTCCAAAATCTTATACGGGCCGATGAACCGAGGCTTAAACTTAGGAGAAGAAACCCTCATAGGGACAAAACGAGAAGACAACCACACCAAGTCCCCAACACGAAGACGAGGACCAACACGACGACGGCGGTTAGCAAAATGCCGAGTCTTCTCCTGGGACAACTCCAAATTGTCCACCACCTGTCCCCAAATCCGATGCAACCTATCCACCACAGTATCCACTCCAGGACAATCCGAAGACTCCACCTGACCGGAAGAAAAACGAGGATGAAACCCCGAATTGCAAAAGAAAGGAGAAACCAAAGTGGCAGAACTAGCCCGATTATTGAGGGCAAACTCCGCCAACGGCAAAAAGGCAACCCAGTCATCCTGATCCGCAGACACAAAACACCTCAAATAAGTCTCCAAGGTCTGATTAGTTCGCTCAGTCTGGCCATTAGTCTGAGGATGGAACGCAGACGAAAAAGACAAATCAATGCCCATCCTAGCACAGAACGCCCACCAAAATCTAGACACGAACTGGGTCCCCCTGTCAGAAACGATATTCTCCGGAATACCATGCAAGCGAACCACATTTTGAAAAAACAGAGGAACCAACTCGGATGAGGAAGGCAACTTAGGCAAGGGCACCAAATGAACCATCTTTGAAAAACGGTCACACACCACCCAGATGACAGACATTTTCTGAGACACAGGGAGATCAGAAATAAAATCCATAGAGATGTGAGTCCAAGGCCTCTTCGGAATAGGCAAAGATAACAACAATCCGCTAGCCCGAGAACAACAAGGTTTGGCCCGAGCACAAACATCACAAGACTGCACAAAAACTCGTACATCTCGAGACAGGGAAGGCCACCAGAAGGACCTAGCCACCAAGTCCCTGGTACCAAAGATCCCGGGATGACCTGCCAACACAGAAGAATGAACCTCCGAGATGACTCTACTGGTCCAATCATCAGGAACAAACAGTCTACCAGGCGGGCAACGATCAGGTCTATCCGCCTGAAACTCCTGCAAAGCCCGTCGCAGGTCTGGGGAAACAGCAGATAATATCACCCCATCCTTAAGGATACCTGTAGGTTCAGAATCACCAGGGGAATCAGGCTCAAAACTCCTAGAAAGGGCATCCGCCTTCACATTTTTAGAACCTGGTAAGTATGAGACCACAAAATTAAACCGAGAGAAAAACAACGACCAGCGCGCCTGTCTAGGATTCAGGCGCCTGGCAGACTCAAAATAAATCAAATTCTTGTGATCGGTCAATACCACCACCTGATGTCTAGCCCCCTCAAGCCAATGACGCCACTCCTCAAAAGCCCACTTCATAGCCAAAAGCTCCCGATTACCAATATCATAATTTCGCTCGGCGGGCGAAAATTTTCGAGAAAAGAACGCACAAGGTCTCATCACGGAGCAGTCGGAACTTTTCTGCGACAAGACCGCCCCAGCTCCGATCTCGGAAGCATCGACCTCAACCTGAAAAGGAAGAGTAACATCAGGCTGACGCAACACAGGGGCGGAAGAAAAGCGGCGCTTAAGCTCCCGAAAGGCCTCCACAGCAGCAGGGGACCAATCAGCAACATCAGCACCCTTTTTGGTCAAATCAGTCAAAGGTTTAGCAACATCAGAAAAACCAGTTATAAATCGACGATAAAAATTAGCAAAGCCCAAAAATTTCTGAAGGCTCTTAAGAGAAGAAGGTTGCGTCCAATCACAAATAGCCCGAACCTTGACAGGATCCATCTCAATGGAAGAGGGGGAAAAAATGTACCCCAAAAAAGAAATCTTTTGGACATGAGAATCCCAGTCATCCGAAAAAATCAAAATATCATCCAGATACACGATCATAAATTTATCCAAATATTCACGGAAAATGTCATGCATAAAGGACTGAAAGACTGAAGGGGCATTTGAAAGACCAAAAGGCATTACTAAATACTCAAAATGGCCCTCGGGCGTATTAAATGCGGTTTTCCACTCATCCCCCTGCTTAATTCGCACCAAATTATACGCCCCACGGAGATCAATCTTAGAGAACCACTTAGCCCCTTTTATTCGAGCAAACAAATCAGTCAGCAGTGGCAGAGGATACTGATATTTGACTGTAATTTTATTCAAGAGTCGATAATCAATACACGGCCTCAAAGAGCCATCTTTTTTAGATACAAAGAAAAAAACGGCTCCTAAGGGAGATGAAGAAGGACGAATATGTCCCTTTTCCAGGGACTCCTTAATATATTCTCGCATA
Source organism: Ranitomeya variabilis (assembly GCF_051348905.1). Classification (NCBI taxonomy): domain Eukaryota; kingdom Metazoa; phylum Chordata; class Amphibia; order Anura; family Dendrobatidae; genus Ranitomeya; species Ranitomeya variabilis. Next base: position 695,772,433 of record NC_135232.1, on the reverse strand, counting down.
GCAGCATGTTCAGGTACAGATAGATTAAATAAACGACCCTTTGGAAATTTACTTCCCGGAATCAGATCTATGGTACAATCGCAATCTCTGTGAGGAGGTAGTGAACCAAGCTTAGGCTCCTCAAAAACATCACGATAATCAGATAAAAATTCCGGAATCTCAGAGGGAATAGATGACGAAATGGAAACCAAAGGTACGTCCCCATGAGCCCCCTGACATCCCCAGCTTAACACAGACATTGCTTTCCAGTCAAGGACTGGGTTATGAGATTGTAACCATGGTAATCCGAGCACCAAAACGTCATGTAGATTGTACAACACAAGGAAGCGAATCATCTCCTGATGGTCTGGATTCATACGCATAGTCACTTGTGTCCAGTATTGTGGTTTATTACTAGCCAAAGGTGTAGAGTCAATACCCTTCAGAGGTATAGGAACTTCCAGAGGCTCTAGATCAAACCCACAGCGCCTGGCAAAGGACCAATCCATTAGACTCAAAGCGGCGCCAGAGTCGACATAGGCATCCGCGGTAATTGACGATAATGAACAAATCAAGGTCACAGACAGAATAAACTTAGACTGTAAAGTGCCAATTGAAATAGACTTATCAACCTTTTTTGTACGTTTAGAGCATGCTGATATAACATGAGTTGAATCACCACAATAGAAGCACAACCCATTTTTTCGCCTAAAATTCTGCCGTTCGCTTCTGGACAGAATTCTATCACATTGCATATTTTCTGGAGCCTTCTCAGAAGACACCGCCAAATGGTGCACAGGTTTGCGCTCCCGCAAACGCCGATCAATCTGAATAGCCATTGTCATGGACTCATTCAGACCTGTAGGTGCAGGGAACCCCACCATAACATCTTTAATGGCATCAGAGAGACCCTCTCTGAAATTCGCCGCCAGGGCGCACTCATTCCACTGAGTAAGCACAGACCATTTACGAAATTTTTGGCAGTATATTTCAGCTTCATCTTGCCCTTGAGATAGGGCCATCAAGGCTTTTTCAGCCTGAATCTCTAAGTTAGGTTCCTCATAAAGCAACCCCAAAGCCAGAAAAAACGCATCCACATTGAGCAACGCAGGATCCCCGGGTGCCAATGCAAATGCCCAGTCTTGAGGGTCACCCCGCAGCAAGGAAATTACTATCCTAACCTGCTGTGCGGGATCTCCAGCGGAGCGAGATCTCAGGGAAAGAAATAATTTACAATTATTTTTGAAATTCAGGAAACAAGATCTATCCCCGGAGAAAAATTCTGGTATAGGAATTCTAGGTTCAGATATAGGAACATGAATAACAAAATCCTGTAAATTTTGAACCTTCGTAGCAAGATTATTCAAACCTGTAGCCAAACTCTGAGGATCCATATTAATCAGGTGAGATCAGAGCCATTCAAGGATTAGAAGAAGAGAGAGAGACAAAGGCTGCAATTAGAGCAGAAATGCAACTAAGTCAACTATAGAGCAAGCTCAGAGGAAAAAAAAAAAAAAAAAAAAATCTGCAGACTTCTTTTTCTCTCCTTTCTTCTGCCAACGGTTTTAACACTGGGCCGGCCATACTGTCATGGTTCCCAATGGCAAGGGAACGTCAGAGAACATAAATAACAGAACAGCTCTTGGGTGATGGAATCTCGAGCTGACCGTGAGCTAAACCTACCACACAACTAACAGTGGCCGGGTGGCGTACCTACGTTTTATCCCTAGACGCCTAGCGCCAGCCGGAGGACTAACTAACCCTAATAGAGGAAAAGACAGACCTGGCTTACCTCTAGGGAAATTCCCCCAAAACGGAGACAGAAGCCCCCCACATATATTGACGGTGAGTTCAGAGGAAAAGACATACGCAGTATGAAGGTAGGTTCAGCAAAGCGAGGTCCGCTTACTAGATAGCAAGAAGATACAATAGGGAACTTCACGGTCAGCTGAAAACCCTATTAAAATACCATCCCGAAATTACTTTAAGACTCATGTGTCAACTCATAACACCGGAGTGGCAATTTCGGCCCACAAGAGCTTCCAGCTACAGAAAAATAACATAACTGTGAACTGGAACAAAAATGCAAAACAAACTTAGGACTAAGAGTCCAACTTAGCTGATAGTAGTCTAGAAGCAGGAACATGCAACAGAAAGGCTCTGGTTACATTGATGGCTGGCACTAGAATAACTGAGCAGCAAGGCTAAATAGGATACACCCATATCCTGATGAAAACAGGTGAACAGAGAAAGTGAAGCACACAAGTCCAGTACCACCAGTGACCACCGGGGGAGCCCAAAAACCAAATTCACAACAAGTAAGGTTGGCGATTTTGTCAAGATTAATGGTTTCCACAATGCTGAGAAATACAAGCAGATACTAATCCATCATGCAATTACATCAGGGAGGCGCCTGATTGGTTCCAAATTTATTCTGCAACAAAATAACTACCCCAAACATCCAGCCAATGTCATTAAGAACTATCTTCAGAGTAAAGAAAAACAGGGAGTCTTAAAAGTGATGATAATGATGATGTCCAAACAGAGTCCTAATATCAACAATAGAGATGGGCAAATCAGTAAATTTCGGCATTCGTACAGAACACCTACTGTTCGGGCATAGACACCGGACACGTACTTCATCAGGAAATCAGTGTTACTGTTTGGCTTCGGCCCTCAAACACTGGGTGTTTGTCGCTCTGTCACGTGCATGACAATGTTCCAAACTCCGCTTCTGATCGGTGGTAAAATCATCACCGCCGGTTAGACAGCCACGGTTAACATGCTGTCAAAAGGCAGCATGAACCCGCAGCTATGATCGGAGGTATAAAGTTTACCTCCACTCATTGGTGTTGGCTGATGGGACTACTGCTCCCATCAGCCAACGCCTGTTGTCGCTAATGAGAGTGAGAGCAGGAGCAGCTGATGGGAGTATTCATCAGCCAGCGCCTGCATTGTAAATAAATAATTAAAAACACAACAGCATTGGTTCTCCTGTATTTTTCATAACCAGCATGGCAAAACTGACAGCTGTGGGCTGCATCCCTCAGTTGTCAGTGGTAGCAAGGCTTGTTATCAAGAATAGAGGGGGTCCCCACTGTGATTTTTTAAATTAATTAAATAAATAATTAAAAGAAAATTGTGGTGTTTCCCTTCATTTTTGACAACCAGCCTTGCTAAAGCAGACAGCTGGGGGCTGGTATTCTGGGCTGGTAAGGGACCATGAATATTGGCACCTCCAGCCTAAAAATAGAAACCCGCGGCCACCCAGAAAAGGCATATCTATTAAATGCCCCAATTCTGGAGCTTTGCCCGACTCTTCCCTCTTGCCCTGTAGCGGTGGCAAGTAGGGTTCATATTTGTGGGGTTGATGTCACCTTTGTATTATCAGGTGACATCAAGCCCACGGATTAGTAATGGAGAAGCGTCTGTAAGACATCTATCCATCACTAATCCTATAGTTATATGGTTAATAAAGACACAGCAAGAATAATGTCTTTTATTTGAAATAAAACAAAACACACTTTTCCATTTTTATTTAAAAATAAACAGTTATACTCATCTGACGCCAAATTCCACTGAATCCCTCATCTCCTGCAATAAAACAAAAATGAAGAAACAACAATATCCTTAACCTGTCCGTCATTCTATTCCACACCGTAATCCATGTCTGGGGGGGACCCGAACATCCAGGTGTCCACCCATCTCTACTCAACATCATGGAGTCTGACTGTGATCACATGAAGAAACAGAAGGATCTGCAGAAGACTCATACAAAGAAGATCTGTGATCAGTTCTCCAATATGTTTGGAACAACCTCCCTGAGGAGTTCCTTCAAACACCAAGCACTAGAAAATTTGATGAAGGAAAAGAGCGATCATCAAATATTGATGGGATTTAAATTTCTCTTTTGTTCACTTTGCATTTTGTTAATTGATAGAAATAAACTATTAACACTTCTATTTATAATAGCAATCTTACTTTGCAGAATTTTTTCCACACCTGCCTAAAAGTTTTGTACAGTATTGTATATTTTTCTATCTCATATCTATGTTTCCAAGTCATATACTGTATATCTAATATATATGTGGAGCGCCCCCAGACGCAGGGCCATGGGGTACTCGGTACCGGGCCTCTCTGTCTCAGTTCTGGGGTTGTCACGGTGGCTAGACCCGGTCCGTGACCCTGCTAAGGGGCGTCCAATGAAAGGTGTGATGATGGTGCGTGGTGTAGGTCACGGTGAAGAACGAGGACACAGGGTTGCAGTCTCTTTACCTCTTTACTGAAGGCTTCAGGATCCTCAATCCAGAGTACTGTTAACAGGGCTGGCTGAGACCGGCCGGTCCGATGGCACCTCCAGAGTTCCCTTTACAGGTGGAAATCTGTGCCTACCTTCTAGCGCCTGTGTGTTGTAGTACTTCCCTGCTGAGCACCACGGGATAGCCCTCACAACTGTTGTGTCTGTTTCTGATGTTCTTTCTCACAACTTATATCTGTTCTGATGTTCTTCTCCGTCCCCCAGATGATATGGCTAGGATGCACCCGTATGACGGGTAGGCCTGCAGTTCTTCCGGGACCCTAGTGACGCCCGTCTCCCACAGTTGCCCCCCATATCTGCTTAGGTGATTTAGGTGAGACAGCCAACCTATAATTAACTGTCCTGCCGTTGGTTTGAAGTAATGCTTGGAGCCCAATACTTCCTCGGCGTTCCGGCCACCGGCTACGCGCCTCAGTAGGATGTTGCCTCGATCTTATGGCACGACTCCTACTGGTGTTATCTCCTTTTTGCTGTGATCTCGTTTCTCACTCTTCACAATAAACCTCGCTTCTTGTCCTTTCTTGAGATACCGCCGCAATGTAGTGCAGGCGCGGTTCCTTAACGCTCTGTCTTGTTCGCTAGGCCTCTGTCAGGATCCCACCCCTGACAGGGACCCCCATGAATCTTTCCCCTGCAACACCCCCTGCCACAGGATGTTGCCTGGTTCCAACCCAGTCAGCTTCTAACTCACTTCCTATCCAACCCCCAGTTTTACCAGATTGTGAGGAGTGGCCTAATACATAGTACCCTTTGCTCCCCCTGGAGGCCAGACTGTGAAGTGTATTGGTGTCTGTGATACCTGGTCAGGTGAACTCCTTAAGTGCCATCAGACGTACCATAGCCCCCCTTAGCGGCGGAGCATCAGTACTGCAACGACCAGGACTCTGGGGCGCTGCACTTGTATATAATGTGTCTCCTATCTATCTGTGTAACTACAATACACAGATGAATCTCACCACCTAAGAACAAAAAACACTCAAGAGCATTTAATTAAAGGTATAGATAAAAGTGCCATAGATCAGATTATCCACCTAGTAGTGCCAGATAGCGGAAATCTATCAATGTGTTATTCCCTACAAATAGGTACAATGTTCCTGAACCTGAATGGGTTCCCTCTTCCTCTGGGCTCCATAGAAGCTGATATGGTTCCACCTATCTATCTTCGTATCCATTTATGCAATGCTTGCGGCAACACAGGGGCCCTATAAGTAATGGGGCTATTAGTAATGCTTCCTACGGTCTATTAGGCTGCATTTAGGAGACTGAACTAATGAGAATAATGCATTGATGGATCTGTTAAAGAAAAGTGAAGGAGATACTCCAAAATAAGCAGCATTCTCATATATTCTTCTTACATAGGCACTAGTGATGATGAGCGAACGTGCTGGGATAAGGTGTTATCTGAACATGCTCAGGTGCTAACCGAGTGTCTTCAGCATGCTCGAATAATATGTTCCAGTCCCCGTTTCTGCATGTCTCTCGGCTGCTCGATATCTGTAACACGTGCAGGGATTGCCTAACAAACAGGTAACCCCTGCATGTGTTGTTTCTGTCGAACAGCCAAGAGACATGCAGCCATGGGGACTCAAACATATTTTTGAGCACGTATAAGACACTCGGTTAGCACAAGGGCAAGCTCGGATCACAACGTATCCGAGCATGTTCGCTCATCACTAGGGTTGAGCGAAACGGATCGGACAAATTCCCAAATCGCCGACTTTTGAAAAAAGTCGGGTTTCATGAAACCCGACCCGATCCTAGTGTGGGATCGGCCATGAGGTCGGCGATCTCCGCGCCAAAGTCGCGTTTCATATGATGCTTTCACTGCCATTTTTCAGCCAATGAAGAAGGACGCAGAGTGTGGGCAGCGTGATGACATAGGTCTCGGTCCCCACCATCTTAGAGAAGGGCATGACAGTGATTGGCTTGCTTTCTGCGGCGTCACAGGGGTTATAAAGGGGCATGCACGCCGACCACCATCTTACTTCTGCCGATCTTAGCATAGGGAGAGGTTGCTGCAGCTTCATCAGAAGAAGGGATATAGTTAGGGAGGGAAGATTAACCCCCAGACCGCTTGTGCTGTAGCGATTTCCACTGTCTAAGGCTACTTTCACACTAGCGTCGGGCTCGGCCCGTCGCAGTGCGTCGGGCCGAGGTCACTGACGCTAGCGTTGTCTCCGCCGCACAACGGGGGCAGCGGATGCATTTTTCCAGCGCATCCGCTACCCCATTGTGAGGTGCGGGGAAGTGCGGGGAGGTGGGGGCGGAGTTCCGGCCGCTCATGCGTGGTCGGAAAAAGCGGACCGTCGGGAGCAAAAAACGTTACATGTAACGTTTTTTGCTCCCGACGGTCCGCCACAACACGGCGCAACCGTTACACGACGGTTGCGACGTGTGTCAATGCGTCGCTAATGTTAGTCAATGCAGAAAAAACGCATCCTGCAAGCACTTTTGCAGGATGCTTTTTTTCGGCAAAATGGCGCATTGCGACGTATTGCAGTTAACGCTAGTGTGAAAGTAGCCTAAAACCACCATTTTTTTGCAGGGACAGTGGAGGCTATATTTTTGTGCATCAGCTCTGTAGCTTATTAGGCTGCCTTATAAGGCTCCCTGATAGCTGCGTTGCTGTTTGCACGCTGCTGTGCAAACCAACTGCTTTTTTAAAAGCAAAAATCCTGTTGCTCCTTTCAGCACAGTTATCTTGTTTATTTGTCCACAGTGCACTTTTGTGTGCAGCAGTCCTTTTTATTGCTGCCATACTTGTCCTGAGATCATTGTAGGGAGATTGAAATTGTACTACAGTCCTTGTATTTTTTCATATATCTTCCAGCCACTTTCTGCCACTTACATTGTGTTGTGTTATACACTGGGCCTGAGTTTTGGTTCAGTCTCCAAAAAAAAAAGTAAGATTCAAATCCTCACAAAGTGGATATACTTCAGTCCTGTTAGTTTGTCGTATATCAGCCAGCCACTTTCTGCCACTTACATTGTGTTGTTTTATACACTGGGCCTGAGTTTTGGTTCAGTCTCCCCCCCAAAAAAGGGAGATTCAAATTCTCACAAAGTGGATATACTACAGTCCTGTTAGTTTGTCGTATATCAGCCAGCCACTTTCTACCACTTACATTGTGTTGTTTTATACACTGGGCCTGAGTTTTGGTTCTGTCTCCCCCCCAAAAAAGGGAGATTCAAATTCTCACAAAGTGGATATACTACAGTCCTGTTAGTTTGTCGTATATAAGCCAGCCACTTTTTGCCACTTACATTGTGTTGTTTTATGCACAGGGCCTGAGTTTTGGTTCGGTCTCCCCAAAAAAAAGGGAGATTTAAATGCTCAAAAAGTTTATATACACCTTCTACCTTGTTTTACAGTACCATATAACGGTTGTTATTTTGGTTAGATTTTCCAAAAAATGAGGAAGTCTGGTGGAAGAGCCCGTGGGCGGTCGTTGCCAGCTGGTACTGATGGTGGTGGTGGTGGTGGTGCATCTGGTGGTAGTGGCAAAAGCACAATAGCACCTAAGGCTGGAGGTGTTGAGCCAGCGTCATTGTCAGGCTACACAAGGCCTCGAAGGCTCCCTTATCTGGGAGTAGGAAAAAAGCTTTTAAAGCCGGAGCAGCAGGAAAAAGTTTTGGCTTTCCTTGCTGACTCAGCCTCTAGCTCTTTCGCCTCCTCTTCAGAAAGTTCCAAATATAAAAGCAGCGAGTCGTCAGTGGATGCTCCCGGTCAGGAACAAGATGTTTCATTGTGTCCTACACCCAAACCAAAAGTGAAGGATGCGTCAGGCGACACTACAGGTTACTCCATGGAGCTCTTTACACATACCGTGCCTGGGTTAGAAAGGGAAATTGTTAACTGCCCATTACAAGATGAATCGGACATGGAGTGCACTGATGCACAGCCACAGCTAGATTATTATGCTGTTCCATTGACACAGATCATTACATTGCCCTCGCAGTGTACTGAGCCTGAATCTGACACTGATGAGACTATGGTGCCCCGTCCCAAACGCTATAGCACCTTACACGGTGACACAGAGGAAGGTGCACATGACATTGAAGAGGAGGTGATAGATGACCCAGTTGTTGACCCAGATTGGCAGCCATTGGGGAAGAGGGTGCCGCTGCCAGTAGCTCAGAAGCGGAGGAGGATGATCCGCAGCAGCCATCTACATCGCAACAGCTGTCATCTGGCAGGCCCGTATCAGGCCAAAAACGTTTGTCAAAAACAAAAACAGTTTTAGGACAGCGTGGCCATCCGGTGAAAGTAGCACAGCGTGCAATGCCTGAAAAGGTATTCCATAGTAGGAACAGTGCAGTGTGGCAGTTTTTTAACCAAGATCCGAATGAGCAGTCAAAAGTTATCTGTAAGAAATGCTCAAAGACCTTTAGCAGAGGGAAGAATGTCCAAAATTTAAATACAACGTGCATGCTTAGACATTTAACCAGCATGCACTTGCAAGCCTGGACTAACTACCAAACGTCCCCTACCGTTGGTGCACCTGCTCAGAATGAAAGTAGTCAGCAACGCTACATTGCTTCCCTCACTGTAGGCCCACCAGCAGCAAATGTGGAGGTATCGTCGCAAGGCCAAAGCAGCAAGGGAATCACAAGGTTTTTGGTAGGAAAACACTGTATGTAGGCCAACATCAAGAATACCACCACCAACCCTCCCTCAATCCGCCATGTCCACCACCACAGCTAGTTCAACTATATGCAGCTCTCCAGTCCAGCTCACCCTACAAGAGACTCTCGTTAGGAAAAGAAAGTACTCATCCTCTCATCCGCGTACACAAGGTTTGAACGCCCACATTGCTATACTAATCTCGTTAGAGATGATGCCCTACCGGTTGGTTGAAAGCGAAGCTTTCAAAGATCTGATGGCCTACGCAGTACCACGCTATGACCTACCCAGTCGGCATTTCTTTGCGAGAAAAGCCATCCAAGCCCTCCACCAGCATGTCAAAGACCGCATTGTCCATGCACTGAGGCAATCAGTCAGTGGAAAGGTGCACCTCACAACAGATGCATGGACCAGTAGGCATGGCCAGGGATGTTACGTGTCCATCACGGCGCACTGGGCTAAAGTGGTGGATGCAGGGTCCACAGGGGACAGCCATAGTGGGACAGTTCTGCCTAGCCCACGGTCTAGGAAACAGTTGGCTGTAGGCGTTCGCCACCGCTCCTCCTCCTCCAGAAGCGAAAGCTCGTCCACAGAGCGCAGTCACACGACCACTCCATCCACAGCTGCCAGTGTTGCACACGAGGTGTCCCATTATCGAACAGCTAGTGGTAAGCGTCAGCAGGCTGTGTTACAAATGAAGTGTTTGGGCGACAATAGACACACCGCGGAAGTACTGGCCGAGTACTTGCAGCAAGAAACTCAGTCATGGCTGGGCAGTGTACATCTTGAGGCAGGCAAGGTAGTCAGTGATAACGGAAGGAATTTTATGGCTACCATAGCCCTTTCAGAACTGAAACACATACCTTGCCTGGCTCACACCTTGAACCTGGTGGTGCAGTGCTTCCTGAAAAATTATCCGGGGTTACCAACCCTGCTCCTGAAGGTGCGAAGACTTTGATCGCACATCCGCTGGTCGCCCGTACACTCCAGCCGTATGCTGAACCATTAGCGATCACTAAATCTTCCCCAGCACCGCCTAATAATTGACTTTGCAACAAGGTGGAACTCCACACTGCACATGGTTCAGAGGCTGTGCGAACAGAGGCGTGCTGTAATTTATTTGTGGGAGGATACACATACACGGGCAGGCACTTGGACGGCAGACATGGAGTTGTCTGGAGTGCAGTGGTCGAAGCTACAAGACCTCTGTCAAGTCCTTCAGTGTTTTGAGGAATGCACACGGCTGGTAAGTGCAGACGACGCCATCATAAGCATGAGCATCCCACTAATGCGTCTGCTGATGCAAAGTTTGACGCACATTAAGGAGCAGGCGTCTGCAGCCGAGGAGGAGGGAAGCCTTGATGACAGTCAGCCATTGTCTGCTCAGGGAACTGTCCTGGACGAGGTGGCGGATGAAGAGGAGGAGGAGGAGGATGATGGGGATGAATATTTATGGGAGGAGGATGCTTCTCAGGGGGCAATAGAAACTGGTGGTGTTGCAAGGTTAGGTACAGGGTTTTTGCGGGACACAAGTGATGTTGATTTGCAAGAAAGTGCTCCTCAACCCAGCACAAGCAGTGAATTGACACCTGGAACATTGGCCCACATGGCTGAGTATGCCTTGCGGATCCTAAAAAGGGACCCCCGCATTATCAAAATGATGACCGATGATGACTGGTTGGTCTGCCTCCTGGATCCACGATATAAAGGAAAATTACAAAATATCATGCCACATGAGAACCTTGAGCAAATATTGGCTACCAAACAAGCAACTCTTGTAGACCGTTTGGTTCAGGCATTCCCAGCGCACAGCGGCGGTGATGGTTCTCACACGAGCCGTAGGGGGCAACATGGCAGAGGTGTTAGAGGTGCACAAATCCGAAGTGGCGTTGGACAGAGGGGTTTTATGACCAGTTTGTGGAGTGACTTCGAAATGACTGCTGACATGATAGGTACTGCTGCATCGATTCAAAGTGACAGGAGACAGCATTTGTCCAGTATGGTTACGAACCACTTTTCCTCCCTTATTGATGTTCTCCCTCACAGGTCATTCCCCTTTGATAACTGGGCATCTAAAATAGACACCTGGCCTGAATTGGCAGAATATGCATTACAGGAGCTTGCTTGCCCTGCTGCTAGTGTGCTATCAGAAAGAGTCTTCAGTGCTGCTGGTTCAATACTGACCGAAAAAAGGACACGTCTGGCTACCCGAAATGTTGCTGATCTAACCTTCATTAAAATGAATCAATCATGGATTTCAAATTATTTGGCCCCACCTTCCCCTGCTGACGCGTAGCTTGCCTGAAAAATGTCTTGCTTTTGGCCTCCTCTTACTGACTGCTCCAATTCCTCCATTTGCAGCTGCTGAATGTCCACCATAGGCCATTTTTATACCTCCCTAAATGGGCTGACTCCCCCCACAGGGCCGTGGTCACCACCTGGCGCAAGCACCCGTGCGAGTGCTGTATGCCTGGACAGGTGGATGTGCCCACTCTTGGGCGACGGCACTGGCACAGGGTCCCTCATAGTACAATTAAGTGTCTCTGACGGTGGTGGTGCACAACCAACGTCAGACACACTGTCGTAATATGAGGGGCCCTGTGCCAGTACCGCCGCCCACGAGAGAGTGTTTCCCCCCAGCTCAAACAGTGCTCTACCACTTGCAATACTTACCTCTCCCTGCTCCACCACTGTGTAGTGTGGGCTGTTAAATCCTTCAATGGCACTGCCAATACAAATTTGTTGAAATGATAGATGATAGTTAAAATATACAGGGGCCCTGGCCTCCATTTAGACTAGTTAATACTTTGCGTCTACTACCACTGTCTACTCAGCAGAGGAGCCCACCCCTCTACCTAGCTATGCCACCTGTTTATTTATGAACAATTTTTTGGCAGACATTTAGCCCACTTTATTATTTGGGCCTACTAACTGTGTCTGCCACTCATTACAGTTTTCCTCCACTGAACAAAGCAATGCCGCCTGTTTAGTCCTGTTACCACATCTGAACTGCATTTAGCCCACATTATTATTTGGGCCTATTAACTGTGTCTGCCACTCATTACAGTTGTCCTCCACTGAACAAAGCAATGCTGCCTGTTTAGTCCTGTTACCAATTTTGAACTGCATTTAGCCCACTTTATTGTTTGGGCCTACTAACTGTGTCTGCCGCTCATTACAGTTGTCCTCCACTGAACAAAGCAATGTTGCCTGTTTAGATCTGTTACCAATTTTGAACTGCATTTTGCCCACTTTATTATTTGGGCCTACTAACTGTGTCTGCCACTCATTACAATTGTCCTCCACTGAACAAAGCAATGCCGCCTGTTTAGTCATGTTACCAATTTTGAATTGCATTTAGCCTACTTTATTATTTGGGCCTACTAACTGTGTCTGCCACTCATTACAATTGTCCTCCACTGAACAAAGCAATGCCGCCTGTTTAGTCCTGTTACCACATTTGAACTGTATTTAGCCCACTTTATTATTTGGGCCTATATCTGTGTTTCCTCCTCATCTTGCCCATTGCCCAGCCACTGCTAGATGAGTCTGCTGGTACATTGACTCAGACCACTACATTCCTCTTGCACTCTACACAGCCAGAATCTGACCCTGCTGAAAGTCAGGTTCCCCTTCCCGCATACTATACCACCTTACACGGGGACAAAGAGGAAGGTGCAGATGAAAGTGCAGGTTCCTTCATCAGGTGGGGGGGCATACTCGTTGGCGATGTCACTGGCACAGGGCCCCTCATAGTACTCAAAAGTGTCTCTGCCGGTGGGAGGCGCCACTCGCCGTCAAACACACCGCCGTACTATGAGGGGCCCTGTGCCAGTGCCAATGCCAACGAGTGGGCCCCCACTGCTTGCTCAGGATCACAGCACTTGCAAAGTTGAAATACTTACCTCTCCCTGCTCCACCGCCGTGACGTATTCTGCGTTTCCTGGCCCCATGAAAATCTTGAGCCAGCCCTACCCCCCCACAACTTTAGCCAAATGACCCCCAGTTTTCAATGCCTAACTATTATTATAAAGTAAATTAAGATTGACAAGCTTAAGTAATAAGAATTGATGTTTTTGGCATTAAAATGGGCACTGTAGGTGTTTTCCTGTCCTCTACTCACTGCCGACTTTGATTCCCCATTGGCTTGCATTAGGTTTCGTGTTTCAGTCGGCCACCGACTTTTCGCAATAATCGGCCGATTTCACGCGACCCGACTTTTGACAAAGTCGGGTTTCGCGAAACCTGACTCGATCCGAAAAAAGTAAAAGTCGCTCAACTCTAGTCACCACATTTATACCTCTCATCTTTCTAAGAATTCAACCATCTGTAAGACAAAAATAAGTCTGTCAGACACTTACAAAAATAATGACATAACTAGCTAGCCTTGATCACAGCTAAATATTATTGTCAGTCTCTGACAGCAACATTTAAGAGGTCTAATAGTTGCCCTATGACACAATAACAGAATGCTGATCAGTTTCTATTTTAGCCAGTGCCGACTAAAAGACACCACATCTGCTCATTTTTGTGCTCCTATGAAGTTTGTGGCTGGACTTCATATAAGATAATAAACTTCACAATATACTGCAGCGCTTTAGTATTGCAGTATACAGAACAAGCAATCAAGGGATAGCAGGTTTAAAAAAAAATAAGTAAAAAAAATATAAATAATTTAAAAATAAAAACAATCTTGAATCATGCCCCCTGTAAGTTTTCTAGATGGAAAATGATTTCCCTCAGTAAAGTTTAAACACAAGCATATGGAGCAACCTGGGAAAGATGGAGAAGTTGTGTATGTGGCGCTGGGCGGTAGTCGTGGGTGAGGTACTAGTCTTCCAAGACCTGGCACGTTACATGAAAATGGGTGTTCTGGCTGAGCGTGTGGTCTTTAGCTGAGGGGGCGCTACGCCCTTGAAGGTGACATAATGCATGGACCATGTCTTGTAGAGTTCAATAAGGGAGATCGCTGCTCAAAAATGAATTTTATTTTACTTAACAATAACGTAGGGAAGAGTAGAGAGTTAGTTCCTTTGCCTTGGCCACAACCTAGCACAGTACTTTCGGAAGCTTCCCTTGTCCCATCAACGGCACTACAGTACAGTAAGTGAAAGCCCCATTTCTCAACCCATGTCCTTTTCCCCTTATGAGAGCTACTTCTGCCACTATGGTCAGTACTTAACTTTGCTTACTGATGCCTCAGAACTACCACATGGAGCACTCTCTTTGCCTCGCGTTCCCTGATCTAATTCGTCCCATTAGCTCTTTGGCTTGCGAACTTGGGACCATCCCGTTAGGCCTCCTACCCCGGATCCCATCTCCGGAGAATCACACACTCCTTGTATCACTTTTCCTTGTCACACTATCCTTTGCCTCAGTCTCCTCTCACTTCAGAGGTATCAACTTCGTGCGGCTCCGATCACTGGTCAGACCGTAGATCTGCTTCTGCTGCATGCTGGGCCATATCTGACTCCTGACAGGAAACTCCCTGTGTCCCTTTCACTCTAGGCTAAACCCAACCATTAACCATAGCGCTCCCTACTGTTGGACAGAACACAAAACTTTCACTAGTGACATATGTCACTAAACACTTCACGCAATTTAATACATTACAACAACACACGTGCCTTCAAGAGAGAACGTGGGCAGAACTTTCATCTTACAGCTGTGCAAGCAGCAAAATCTTGCGCTATGTCTAACCAGCAAATGAGAGTTAGAGGTCCACAGTGGAGCTATAACTGCAGCTGATGTGGTTTATCTCAGATGACGAAGACAAACCAACTTGCAAGAAAATACTGTCTTCGTGGTTAGAACCAAGGTTAGTACCAAGATATATATCTTTCCTGCCTTTGTGGTGGCAGACTTCTCTACCTCTCCATAGAGGCCATAGAGGGGAGCAAAGAAGCTTAAGTGGATATGTGAAGATCACCATAGGTTATAATGGGTATGTGTGGTATCCATGAAGAAAACGGATGCCACACGTACAGGAAACACGTACATGTGAAGGAGGCCTAATATATATCTATCCATCTGTCAATCCATTCACCCAGCTAATACCTATCAATCCATCGAACACCTAGCTATATATCCATCTAATATACAGGTGTTTCTCACAAAATTAGAATATCATCAAAACATTTATTTATTTCAGTTCTTCAATACAAAAAGAGAAACTCATATATAGATTCATTACAAACAGAATGATCTATTTCAAATGCTTATTTCTGTTAATGTTGATGATTATGGATTACAGCAAATGAAGATCCAAAAGTCATTATCTCAGTAAATAAGAATAACTAGCAAAAAACACCTACAAAGGCTTCCTAAGCGTTTATAAAGGTCCTTAGTCTTCTTCAGTAGGTTCCACAATCATGGGAAGGCTGTGTATATATATATATATATATACAGTATATATATACGCAGACACTGTATATCTGCGTAATATTTTTCCACTCATCTTATGCCTCTATCTTAAAGGAAATGTTATCACATGTACATATTGCTTTGCCCCTAAAAAGGAAAAAAAATACAAAAAGTAAAAAACAGTGACCGGTAAATTGGTTTCCCGTTGGTGGCCTTTTCTTTCTTCTCCAGCCCGGCAACCAGAAGGGCTATTTACTTTCACGACCAGCGTCTACAGTAACCTTCTAATCAATTTCCCCCTGGCTCACTCGCTTTTTTTGGAAGGTAGCGCTGCCAGCACTCTCCTCTGACAAGTGTAAATGTCACAGACTCAGCAACTTGACATGTTCATTCTCAGAGGAGGCAGAAACGATTTCTGTCCTGGTCCTCCCCGGCCTCAGAACGTGGAAGTGTAAAAACATTATGGATAAAGCAAACAAGCCTGGATCTTGGCGAGGATTAAGGCCGAGCTCCTTCCTGAATACATATTTACACTGGGTAATAGGAAAGGAGCCGTGCTGTGTGCAGCTTCCTGCCCGGCCGTTCTTAGGTATTTCACCACATTAACGAATGGTCAAAAGGTGAAAATTGTGCTCTGTATCACGGGAGGGATGCATAATAGGCTTTTGGTTTTTCTTGCGCTTTTCTCCTCAAGACTCCGGGTCGCCTTATTTGCATTCTGTCTGGCACAGAGCCATTCTAATTGACTGGGATTATTAGAACATGGATACAAGCCAAGAACATTGTATACCCTATATTTACTGAGGCATTGCTATATTGTGGTTGTATTTTCTACAAAAAAAGCCATATTCCATATATTTCCATTATTGCCAACATATTACCAAACTATTCAACATTGCATATGCCAAGGCCACGGTAGTATGGTCTACGGATTCATCCCTTTAAGGGTCTAAATATAAAAGTATGTTCTATGGTGCCCAAATGGCAGTGCCAAAGAGTCCTTTGACTGAATAATACTTCCATATAGATGCCTAAAGAAACGCTAACGATATAGTACAGGGGCAGATACTGACAGTGAAGTACTTATGCCTTTCCCCTCCGTCAGGCACACATGTATATACACAAGCACATTTACATGCAAATTCATATAAGGTGCATTATATAGAACATACACATTATAAAAAATTTTATAGAAATAATTCCATGTCAATCATCTGTATACTATTGGGCATGGAATAACAAAAAAATCTTTCAGCACATCCTGTGGTAAAATGACACCTGGCCAGCTCAGACAAAGTATTCAAACCCCCACCTAGCAAGCTGGTATGCAACCTTTTACAGGAAGATCCCTTGTGGATCCAAGCCATGAGGCCTGAATCCTTTTTTTAGCCAGCTAGGATTTCATAAAGGAGTTATGAAAATATTATACGTCCATTGACTGGCCATTTTCAGGTCTCTCCAGAGATGCTCAATTGGGTTTAGGTCTGGGCTCTGGATGGGTCAGTCAAGAATGGTCACAGAGGTGTTCTGAAGCCACTCCTTTGTTATCTTAGCTGTGTTCTTAGGGTCATTGTCTTGTTGAAAGGTGAACCTTCGGCCGAGTCTGAGATCCGGAGCACTCTGTAAGAGGTTTTCATCCAGGATATCTCTGTACTTGGCCACATTCTTGTTTCCCTCAATAACAACCAGTCATACTCTCCCTGAAGCTGAAAAACACCCCTCTAACATGATGCTGCCACCACCATGTTTCACTGTTGGGATTGTATTGGGCAGGGGATGAGCAGTGTTTGGTTTTCTCCACACATACCGCTTAGAATTATCACCAAAAAGGTCTATTTTTGTGTCTTCAGACCAGAGAATCTTATTTCTCATAGTATGGGAGTCTTTCATGTGTTTTTTTTAGCAAACTCTATGCAGGCTTTCATATGTCTTGCACTGAGGAGAGGCTTCTGTTGGGCCACTCTGCCATAAAGGTCCAACTGGTGGAGGGCTGCAGTGATAGTTGACATTGTGGAACTTTCTCTCATCCCCCTACTGCATCTCTAGAGCTCAGCCACAGTAATCTTGGGGTTCTTCTTTACCTCTCTCACCAAGGCTCTTCTCCCACAATTGCTCAGTTTGGCTGGACTGCCAGGTCTAGGAAGACTTCTGGTGGTCCTAAACTTCCATTCCGGGCCAGCGTCAGCACCCGGCGCACCCGGGCAAGTGCCGGGGCCTTGAGCAGGCAGGGGGCCCACTCGCTGTCGGGGACACTGGCGCACTATAGTGCCGGCCCCCGCGAGTGGACCCCCCGCCTGCTCCGGGCACCGGCACTTGCGATACTTACCTCTCCCGGTTCCAGCGCTGCAGCGTCTTCCATCCTCTGACTGTGACGTTCAGGTCAGAGGGCGCAATAACGTCACCAGTGCACCCTCTACCTGAGCAGTCGCAGCACAGAGAGCCGGAAGACGCCAACGGTGAGGAGTCCAGAGAAGAGCAGCATCAAGCAACGAGAGGTGAGTATTTCATTTTTTTATATTTGGATCAATTTATGGGGACCATCAGAAGGGGCCCATATATGGAGCATTATATGGGGCTAATTCTATATGGAGTATCTTATGGGGCCAATAATATAGGGAGCATCTTATCAAGCCAATTCTATAGGGATCATTATATGGGGCCAATTTAATATGGAGCCAATTTAATATGGAGCATCTTATGGGGCCAATTCAATATGGAGCAGTATATGGGGACAATTACATATGGAGCAGTATATGGGGCCAATAATATATGAAGCATATTATGGGACTAATTATATATGGAACATTTTATATGGCCAATTATATATGGAGCATTATATGGGGCCCATTATACATGGAGCATCTTATGGGGCCAATTATTTTTGGAGCATTATATGGGACCCATTCTGTAAGGAGTATTACATGGGGCCCATTCTGTATGGAGCATCATATGGGGCTCATTCTGTCTGGAGCAATATATGGGACTCAGTATACTGTATGGGGCCAATCATATACTGTATGGAGCATTATATGAGGCCCATTCTATATGGAACAATAGATGGGGCCCATCATATGCTGTATGGAGAATTATATGTGGCTCACTATACTGTATGGAGCATTATATGGGGTCAATTCCGTATGGAGCAATATGTGGCTCATTCTGTATAGAGCACTCTGTGGTGCCCATTATACTGTATGGAGCATTATATGAGGCTCATTATTCTATATGGAGCATAATATTGGGCTCATTATTTTGTTTGGAGCAATATAAGGGGCTCATTATTCTGTATAGAGGACTATGTGGTGCCAATTATACTGTATGGAGCACTATATGGGGCCATTATACTGTAAGGGGCAATATATGGGGCTCATTATTCTGTTTCAAGCAATATATGGGGCTCATTATTCTGTATAGCTGACTATACTGTCTGGTTTCTGAGCTAATATAGAATGTGCAATAGATATCACTCATGTATTGTAAGAAGTATGTGAAATCTTTGGCATTGTACTATACCTATATTTCTCTGCCGTATCGGTGCGTTATGAATTGTGGTATGTGTTAAAGGGGCCCACCGGGACTCTTTCGCCCAGGGCCCATGAAAACCTGGAGCCGGCCCTGCTTCCATTTAAGGATTATGGAGTCCATTGTGCTCTTAGGAACCTTGAGTACTGCAGAAATTCTGTTGTAACATTGGCCAGATCTGTACCTTGCCACAACAGAATAGCGGCCCTTGCTGTGCAGCCGTTAGACGCGGTGTCCGCCGCTAGTCTCTGCATCTAACGGCTGCACAGCAAGGGCAGCTATTCTGTACACACTCCCCGCATGGAGTAATGAAATGCCATAATACTTGCCTAATACTATAGGCTTTCCATTAATACCACCCACAAAACGTAACTGATGAAGGTCAAAATTTGTGACCGAAACGTGTTTGTTGCTGTAAAATAAAACCACTTGCATACAAGTTGAGTGCCAGGTTTTGTTATATACTACTGAGGTGTTGGAACCTACCTGGGCACCACATTCTGAGGTTGTGCACACGTCTAGCTACTATATTTACAGTAAATATGAGTGACTGAGCAAAGGGTCTGAATACTTATGACCGTGTATTTAATAAATTACTTTTTTAATAAATTTTT
The DNA here is from genome assembly GCF_051348905.1 of Ranitomeya variabilis. Lineage (NCBI taxonomy): Eukaryota > Metazoa > Chordata > Amphibia > Anura > Dendrobatidae > Ranitomeya > Ranitomeya variabilis. The sequence continues at coordinate 695,753,013 of NC_135232.1, read as the reverse complement.
AAAAATTTCTACATTTCTGTATTTTCAGTCAAGATGGGGTGCAGAGAGTACATTAATGTGAAAAAAATGAACTTTTTTGAATTTACCAAATGGCTACAATGAAACGAAGAGTGAAAAATTTAAAGGGGTCTGAATACTTTCCGTACCCACTGTATATGGAGGTAGCTGCTCCTGGTATGCACCTATCCACACTAGCTTGGATGTGCCAGTCAGTCTTTTGTTATCTGTATGTTTGCTTACTGACTGAGCACTCCTTCAACATGTGGTGATTTTAATTACAGCAGGTTCCTACCTACACATAAATGCAGGCTTTACTGAGAGAGGTGTCCACATTCACCCAGAAATTCAGACGTTATTATTATTATTTATTATTATAGCGCCATTTATTCTATGGCGCTTTACATGTGAGGAGGGCTATACATAATAAAAACAAGTACAATAATCTTAAACAATACAAGTCACAACTAGTGTTGAGCGATACCGTCCGATACTTGAAAGTATCGGTATCGGATAGTATCGGCCGATACCCGAAAAGTATCGGATATCGCCGATACCGATACCCGATACCAATACAAGTCAAAGGGACACCAAGTATCGGAAGGTATCCTGGATGGTTCCCAGGGTCTGAAGGAGAGGAAACTCCCCTTCAGGCCCTGGGATCCATATTAATGTGTAAAATAAAGAATTAAAATAAAAAATATTGATATACTCACCCTCTGACGCGCCCTGGTAGTAACCGGCATCACCGGAATTTACAAAAGGTAAATTCACAACACTGGACCTTACCGATGTAACCGGCATCTTCCGTTCCTAAGAATGGCGCTTGAAAGACCATTAGATGACGTCGCGGCTTGTGATTGGTCGCTGGGCGGTCATGTGACCGCCACGCGACCAATCACAAGCCGTGACGTCATCTAAGGTCTTTCAAGCGCTTGAAAGACCTTTAGATGACGTCGCGGCTTGTGATTGGTCGCGTGGCGGTCACGTGACCGCTCATCGACCAATCACAAGCCACGACGTCATCTAAAGGTCTTTCAAGCGCCATTCTTAGGAACGGAAGATGCCGGTTACATCGGTAAGGTCCAGTGTTGTGAATTTACCTTTTGGCTCCCTCTAGTGGCTACTAGTGATTTGACTCTGGGTATGTCATTCATCCCTTGTATGCTCACCTGGGTCGTTAGGTAAGGGGTGTTGCTATATAAGCTCCCTGGACCTTCAGTTCAATGCCTGGCAACGTTAATATCAGAGCTAATCTGTAGTGCTCTTGTCTACTGATCCTGGTTCCTGTTTGATTAAGCTAAGTCCGCTTTCTTGCTTTTTGCTATTTGTTTTTGTTTGCATTTTTGTCCAGCTTGTTCTTAATCTGTATCCTTTCCTTGCTGGAAGCTCTAGGGAGGCTGGAGTTCTCCCCCCGGGCCGTTAGACGGTTCGGGGGTTCTTGAATCTCCAGTGTGGATTTTTGTTAGGGTTTTTGTTGACCATATAAGTTATCTTACTACATTCTGCTATTAGTAAGCGGGCCTCTCTTTGCTAAACCTAGTTCATCTCTGTGTTTGTCATTTCCTCTTACCTCACCGTTATTATTTGTGGGGGCTTGTATCCTACTTTTGGGGTCTATTCTCTGGAGGCAAGAGAGGTCTTTGTTTTCCTCTTCTAGGGGTAGTTAGTCCTCCGGCTGGCGCGAGACATCTAGCGACCAACGTAGGCATGTTCCCCGGCTACTTCTAGTGTTGGCGTTAGGAGTAGATATATGGTCAACCCAGTTACCACTGCCCTATGAGCTGGATTTTTGTACTTCGCAGACTTGCTGATATCTCTGAGACCCTCGCCATTGGGGTCATAACAGTTTGCCAGGCCAGTATTAAATGTTAAATGCATTGCAGAAGCGGGATTATAAGAAAGAAAGTTCTGAGGTTTTTTTTTCTCTCTCTCTCATTTTTTTTTTTTCCCCTTTAACTCTGAGTGGCTTGTGTTTGCTGCAGACATGAATGTCCAGACCTTGATTACAAGTGTGGACCAGCTTGCTGCTCGTGTGCAGGGCATACAAGATTATGTTATCAGAAAACCTATGTCAGAACCTAAGATACCGATTCCTGAACCGTTTTCCGGAGACCGATTTAAATTTAGAAATTTCAGGAATAATTGTAAATTGTTTTTGTCCCTGAGACCCTGTTCATCTGGAGACTCCGCTCAGCAAGTAAAAATTGTTATTTCTTTTTTACGGGGCGACCCTCAGGATTGGGCCTTCTCGCTGGCGCCAGGAGATCCGGCATTGGCTGACATTGATGCGTTTTTTCTGGCGCTCGGTTTGCTTTATGAGGAACCCAATCTTGAGATTCAGGCAGAAAAAGCCTTGCTGGTGATGTCTCAGGGCCAGGACGAGGCTGAAGTGTATTGCCAAAAATTTCGGAAATGGTCCGTGCTGACCCAGTGGAACGAGTGTGCATTGGCTGCAAATTTTAGAAATGGCCTTTCTGAAGCCATTAAGAATGTGATGGTGGGTTTTCCCATTCCCACAGGTCTGAATGATTCCATGGCCCTGGCTATTCAAATCGACCGGCGGTTGCGGGAGCGCAAAACCGCAAATCCTCTCATGGTGTTGTCTGAACAGGCACCTGATTTAATGCAATGTGATAGAATCCTGACTAGAAATGAGCGGAAAATTCATAGACGCCAGAATGGCTTGTGTTACTACTGTGGTGATTCTACACATGTTATCTCAGCATGCTCTAAACGTCTTACTAAGGTTGTTAGTCCGGTCGCCATTGGTAATTTGCAACCTAAATTTATTCTATCTGTAACTTTGATTTGCTCACTGTCATCGTATCCTGTCATGGCGTTTGTGGACTCAGGTGCTGCCCTGAGCCTTATGGATCTGTCATTTGCCAAGCACTGCGGATTTGTGCTTGAGCCATTGGAAAATCCTATCCCTCTTAGGGGTATTGACTCTACGCCATTGGCAAAAAATAAACCGCAGTTTTGGACACAGGTTACCATGTGCATGACTCCCGAACATCGGGAGGTAATACGTTTTCTTGTTCTGCATAAAATGCATGATTTGGTTGTTTTGGGTTTGCCATGGTTACAGACCCATAATCCTGTCTTGGACTGGAAGGCTATGTCAGTGTCAAGCTGGGGCTGCCATGGAATTCACGGAGATTCCCTGCCCTTGTCTATTGCATCTTCTACGCCTTCGGAAGTTCCGGCGTATTTGTCTGATTATCAGGATGTCTTCAGCAAGTCTAAGTCCAGTGCACTGCCTCCTCATAGGGAATGTGACTGTGCAATAGATTTGATTCCTGGCAGTAAGTTTCCTAAGGGGAGACTGTTTAATCTGTCGGTACCTGAACATACCGCGATGCGTTCATATATCAAGGAGTCTCTTGAGAAGGGGCATATCCGTCCTTCTTCTTCCCCTCTTGGTGCGGGATTCTTTTTTGTGGTCAAAAAGGACGGATCTTTGAGGCCTTGTATTGACTATCGGCTTTTAAATAAGATCACTGTCAAATTTCAGTATCCTTTGCCGCTGTTGTCAGATTTGTTTGCCCGGATTAAAGGTGCCAAGTGGTTCACCAAGATAGACCTTCGTGGTGCGTACAACCTTGTGCGCATTAGGCAGGGCGATGAATGGAAAACCGCATTCAATACGCCCGAAGGTCATTTTGAGTACTTGGTGATGCCATTTGGGCTCTCTAATGCACCTTCAGTTTTTCAGTCCTTCATGCATGACATTTTCCGGAAGTATCTGGATAAATTTTTGATTGTTTATCTGGATGATATTCTGGTTTTTTCTGATGATTGGGACTCGCATGTGGAGCAGGTCAGGATGGTTTTTGAGATTCTGCGTGAAAATTCTTTGTTTGTAAAAGGCTCAAAGTGTCTCTTTGGTGTACAGAAGGTTCCCTTTTTGGGGTTCATTTTTTCCCCTTCTGCTGTGGAGATGGATCCAGTCAAGGTCCGAGCTATTCATGATTGGACTCAACCCTCGTCAGTTAAGAGTCTTCAGAAGTTCTTGGGTTTTGCTAACTTCTACCGTCGTTTTATCGCAAATTTCTCTAGCGTTGTTAAACCGCTGACGGATATGACCAAGAAAGGCTCTGATGTAGCTAACTGGGCTCCTGCTGCCGTGGAGGCTTTCCAGGAGTTGAAACGCCGGTTTACTTCGGCGCCTGTTTTGTGCCAGCCTGACGTCTCACTTCCCTTTCAGGTTGAGGTGGATGCTTCGGAGATTGGGGCAGGGGCCGTTTTGTCGCAGAGAGGCCCTGGTTGCTCTACTATGAGACCTTGTGCCTTTTTCTCTAGGAAGTTTTCGCCGGCAGAGCGAAATTATGATGTGGGCAATCGGGAGTTGTTGGCCATGAAGTGGGCATTTGAGGAGTGGCGTCATTGGCTCGAGGGTGCTAAGCATCGTGTGGTGGTCTTGACTGATCACAAAAATCTGATGTACCTCGAGTCTGCTAAACGCCTGAATCCTAGACAGGCCCGCTGGTCATTGTTTTTCTCCCGTTTTGACTTTGTGGTCTCGTATTTACCAGGTTCTAAGAATGTGAAGGCCGATGCTCTGTCTAGGAGCTTTGTGCCTGATGCTCCTGGAGTCGCTGAACCTGAGGGTATTCTTAAGGAAGGAGTTATCTTGTCAGCTATTTCTCCAGATCTGCGACGTGTGTTGCAGAGATTTCAGGCTGGTAGGCCTGACTCTTGTCCACCTGACAGATTGTTTGTGCCTGCTAAATGGACCAGCAGAGTCATTTCCGAGGTTCATTCCTCGGTGTTGGCAGGGCACCCGGGAATTTTTGGCACCAGAGATCTGGTGGCCAGGTCCTTTTGGTGGCCTTCCTTGTCAAGGGATGTGCGGTCATTTGTACAGTCCTGTGGTACTTGTGCTCGAGCTAAGCCTTGCTGTTCTCGTGCCAGCGGGTTGCTCTTGCCCTTGCCTGTCCCGAAGAGACCTTGGACACACATTTCTATGGATTTCATTTCGGATCTTCCGGTGTCTAAGGGCATGTCTGTCATCTGGGTGATATGTGATCGTTTCTCCAAGATGGTCCATCTGGTTCCTTTGCCTAAGCTGCCTTCCTCTTCTGATCTGGTTCCTGTGTTCTTCCAGAACGTGGTTCGTTTGCACGGCATTCCTGAGAATATTGTGTCGGACAGAGGATCCCAGTTTGTTTCCAGGTTCTGGCGATCCTTTTGTGGTAGGATGGGCATTGATTTGTCGTTTTCGTCCGCTTTTCATCCACAGACTAACGGACAAACGGAACGAACTAATCAGACTCTGGAGGCGTATTTGAGGTGTTTTGTCTCTTCTGATCAAGATGATTGGGTGACCTTCTTGCCGTTGGCTGAATTTGCCCTTAATAATCGGGCTAGTTCTGCCACCTTGGTTTCGCCATTTTTCTGCAACTCCGGCTTCCATCCTCGTTTTTCCTCGGGACATGTGGAGCCTTCTGACTGTCCTGGAGTGGATTCTGTGGTGGATAGGTTGCAGCGGATCTGGAATCATGTGGTGGACAACTTGAAGTTGTCACAGGAGAAGGCTCAGCGTTTTGCCAACCGCCGCCGCGGTGTGGGTCCCCGACTTCGTGTTGGGGATTTGGTATGGCTGTCTTCTCGATTTGTTCCTATGAAGGTCTCCTCTCCCAAATTTAAGCCTCGATTCATTGGTCCTTACAAGATATTGGAGATCCTTAATCCTGTATCCTTTCGCCTGGATCTTCCGGTGTCGTTTGCCATTCACAACGTATTTCATAGGTCCTTGTTGCGGCGGTACGTTGTGCCTGTGGTTCCTTCTGCTGAGCCTCCTGCTCCGGTGTTGGTTGAGGGCGAGTTGGAGTACGTGGTGGAGAAGATCTTAGATTCTCGTCTCTCCAGGCGGAGGCTTCAGTACCTGGTCAAGTGGAAGGGCTATGGTCAGGAGGATAATTCCTGGGTGGTCGCCTCTGATGTGCATGCGGCCGATTTAGTTCGTGCCTTTCACGCCGCTCATCCTGATCGCCCTGGTGGTCTTGGTGAGGGTTCGGTGACCCCTCACTAAGGGGGGGGGTACTGTTGTGAATTTACCTTTTGGCTCCCTCTAGTGGCTACTAGTGATTTGACTCTGGGTATGTCATTCATCCCTTGTATGCTCACCTGGGTCGTTAGGTCAGGGGTGTTGCTATATAAGCTCCCTGGACCTTCAGTTCAATGCCTGGCAACGTTGATATCAGAGCTAATCTGTAGTGCTCTTGTCTACTGATCCTGGTTCCTGTTTGATTAAGCTAAGTCCGCTTTCTTGCTTTTTGCTATTTGTTTTTGTTTGCATTTTTGTCCAGCTTGTTCTTAATCTGTATCCTTTCCTTGCTGGAAGCTCTAGGGAGGCTGGAGTTCTCCCCCCGGGCCGTTAGACGGTTCGGGGGTTCTTGAATCTCCAGTGTGGATTTTTGTTAGGGTTTTTGTTGACCATATAAGTTATCTTACTACATTCTGCTATTAGTAAGCGGGCCTCTCTTTGCTAAACCTAGTTCATCTCTGTGTTTGTCATTTCCTCTTACCTCACCGTTATTATTTGTGGGGGGCTTGTATCCTACTTTTGGGGTCTATTCTCTGGAGGCAAGAGAGGTCTTTGTTTTCCTCTTCTAGGGGTAGTTAGTCCTCCGGCTGGCGCGAGACATCTAGCGACCAACGTAGGCATGTTCCCCGGCTACTTCTAGTGTTGGCGTTAGGAGTAGATATATGGTCAACCCAGTTACCACTGCCCTATGAGCTGGATTTTTGTACTTCGCAGACTTGCTGATATCTCTGAGACCCTCGCCATTGGGGTCATAACAGTCCAGGCTGCGTCGGAGAGGTGAGTATATCAATATTTTTTGTTTTAATTCTTTATTTTACACATTAATATGGTTCCGATACCGATTCCCGATACCACAAAAGTATCGGATCTCGGTATCGGAATTCCGATACCGCAAGTATCGGCCGATACCCGATACTTGCGGTATCGGAATGCTTAACACTAGTCACAACTAGGGTTGAGCGAAACAGATCGGCACTTTTCAAAAGTCGCCGACTTTTAGCAAAGTCGGGTTTCGTGAAACCCGACCCGATCCCACTCTGGGATCGGGTCGGCGGTACACGATCTGTAATCCAAAGTCGGGTTTCGTTTTTTTATATATATATATATATATATATATATATATATATATATATATGTAGCGCCCCCACTGCCGCAGGGCCGAGGGGTACCCGGTACCGGGCCTCTGAAGTCTCTGCTCTGGGGTTGTCACGGTGGCTAGGCCTGGTCCATGACCCTGCTGAGGGGCGTACAGTGATAGGTATGATGTAGACGGTGGTGATGAGGCTGTAGTGGTGCGGTGCAGTAAATAACGAGGACACCAGGTTGCAGTCTCTTTACCTCTTTACTGAAGATCTCTGGGTCCTCAGTCCGGAACACGGTTCACCAGGCTGCGCAAGTCCGGCCGGTCCAATGGCACCTCCAGAGTTCCCTTCACAGGTGGAAATCGGTGCCTTCCTTCTAGCGCTATGTGTTGTGGTCCTTCCCTGCTGTGCTTACGGAAAGTCCCCACAACTGTTGTGTCTGTTTCTTAAGTTCCCTCACAACTCAATTAGATGATGTTCTGCTAATTCTCCGTCCCTCCCTGTTGTTCTGGTTGGGACGGCACCCGTTTGACGGGTAGGCTCGGAGCTCTTCCGGGACCCTAGAGTCGCCCCTCTCCACAAGTTGCCCCCCAAGACTGCATAGGTGATTTAAGTTAGACAGCCCACCTTAGACTGACTGCCCTGCCGCTGTTTAGAGTATTGCTTGAAGCTGAATGTTATGATACTCCCTCGGCGTTCCGGCCACCGGTAGTGCGCCTCAGTAGGATGTTGCTTCGGTCTTACAGCACGACCCCTACTGGTATTTCTCCCTTTTGCGTGATCTCGTTTTTCACTCAGCACAATCTATCTCTCTTCTTATCCTTCCTTGGGCACCGCCGCTTCCCGGAGCAGGCACGGTCCCGTTACGTTCGTTCAAGTTGCCAAGCCTCTGTCAGGATCCCACCCCTGACAGGGACCCTACCGAATCTTCTCCCGCAACACCCTCTGCCACAAGGTGTTGCCTGGTTCCAACCCAGTCAGCTTCCTCATCTAACTTCCTGCCTGACCCCCAGTTTACCCACTATGGTGGGGAGTGGCCTAATGAATAGAACCCTTAGCTCCCCCCGGAGGCCCGACTGTGAAATGTATTGGTGTCTGTGATACCTGATCAGATGAACTCCTTCAGTGCCATCAGACGCACTATAGCTCCCCATAGTGACGGAGCCACAGTACTGCAACGACCAGGACTCTGGGGCGCTGCACTCCCCCCTGGTTAAACACAGTACTCCGGGACTGAGAAGAAAACAACAATACAGGTTAGCAAAAAGACATACAATTTTGTTGAGTGCAATAACAATAAGTATACTTAAACAGAGCTTCCCTTTATGGGAGGTGAGGACACTTGAACGTTACAAACATGGTTATATATCATAGCAACATGCTATAAATAACTTTTCTTACCCAACCGGGTATTCTACTAAGTGCAAAAGTATTGAACAATAATTTAACGTTGCCTTTAAGGACATACACTCTGCATCCACTAAAGACCTTCTTATAATCACATTATAAGGCAATTTAACTTTTCCATTCTCCTTCTTTAAATCTGCAGGACCGCCTGTCCTAACGGCACCAGACCTACTGCCTCTCCTTTCTTTACAGGACCGCTCCTTTCAGCCCGAGCCTACTGCCTTTTCCACTACTATACACAGTATAGAGCATAACATTACTTTCAGTTTAAGAGCACTGAGCCATCTCTACATGACTCCTATGAGGACTCAGGGTTTACCTTCTATCCTAATTATCTATCAGCGTTATCAATCATTTTCTTTATACAACATCAAACCTTCTCATTATCTTTCTCACTAACATGCATGCTGGGCACCACGTCTACCCCTACGGGCCCACTGCATCCTTCTACTATCTTTCACTTTTTCTTTTCAGAGAACATCATCAGCATTCCTTCACAATTAACTAGTTGAATACATATAACTTACTCATGTAAACATTATCATCACTTTCTTTCATCAAACATTATTGCTATTTATCTTAAAGCAATATCACCATTTACGTGCAACAAATGAACATCCCCTTTAAGAGGGGACCATGTCTCTATGAGGTAGCGTATCTTCTCAAGCTACCAGTCCATACTCCGCAAGGTTCCAGTGTGGTATCTTCACAAAGAGTCCTTCTTTAAGTAAAACCAGTAGGGAGCGCCTTTAATAAGGTGCAAACTATGTACAAATAGTTCGGATCATGCACTGTTCATGATTTCAGCAGTTCTTTTCAACTAAAAACTTGTGCAAAAACTTTGGAAAAACAAACAAAAACAAAACAATAGGGATCCGGGGTCAACAGAAGGATCCCCTTAAGAGTTAACCCTGAACGGGTTTAGCAGAATCAGGAATCAACAAACCAACAGTTAAGAACTATGTACATATTTAAAGCAGTCATGCTTACTCGTTCTTCGGGGAAGAAGGTGGTTTCCTCCCGGGCCTCACCAGACCAACGGGTCGTCTGGCTGGTTCAAGGATCGAGTCCCGCCCCAACAACGACAGGATCCCTCGCCGGGATGTTCTTTTCACCGAGGCTCCGGCGCGCCCCCAAGGTACATGGTGGGTCCGGGTCCCCCGCTGCTCCACAGGATCAGGTTCCGTTGTCTTTTCGGCGGGAGGTTCATCTTCGGGGGTTGCAGCGGCGGCCTGGAGCGCGACGCACCGCTGGACGCCCCGCGCCATCCAGCCAGCTTCGCCTGTTGCTCTCCTCCACCTGGTGTAAGTCACAGCATCACCTGGCTCCAGGTCGCGAGCGAACCTTCCACTGCAAGGTTCCACCTCCTCTCGGTCCACGTGGACTTGTAGCGGCTCCCCGATCTCCTGTATAACCCCTCTTCCATATCGGGGGTTAAAGGAGACCACTACACCCTAGTGGGACGATGGAATCTCTGCAACGCTGGTCAGATCAATCTGAGCTGCAGGCTGGGGCCGGCTCTGCCACGCCGTCATCAGGTGCCGCAGGTGTTCGGCCTCCGGCAAGATCCTCATGCCCTGTGTTTGCAGCGTATCTTCAGCCGCGGCCGGGTTGGGAGGAGTCGGGGACACTGGAGACAGACGGATCTCCGTGGGCTGGCCCAGCCGAGCGAGCACGCGGGCATCAGCCTCCAAGCGGCGTGCTATTTGTCGGGCTTCGGCTGCGGCCACACACTCCTCGGACATCTGCCAGTTGGGTCGACCCATCGGTGGTTCCGTAAGGGCCAGTTCCCGCAACGATGGCGTCTCCGAGGCTGTGTCTGGTGATGCGGCTCCATGCTGAGTCAGGTTATCCCCACGTGGGGCTCCCGGCGTCGCCATCTTTATCTCCTCTCCCATGTCTTCTTCCCGCGGTCTCTTTCGTGGGCGGCCCCGTCTCCATGGTCTCCACCCTCCAAACAGGATCAGGAGGCGGACCTCAGCTGTTGACGGACACGTCCTCAGGACACAGAAATATTTAGACTAGGCAGCCATTGTTGTTCGCGCTCTCCAGCTTGCCTACGCCCACTCCACGCCCCTCTTCTTCTCCTGCGCTCTCCTCAGCGCTATAATGGCGGCGGATTTTGGCGGTAAATGGCGCAGCACAGTCTTTGTAATAAAGTACAGTCCAAGCACAACAAATCACAGTTCCAAGGCACACATGACCCGATTCTTCAGGCTTAAGTAGATCCTGTTCGTGACGCCAAGTTGTAGCGCCCCCACTGCCGCAGGGCCGAGGGGTACCCGGTACCGGGCCTCTGAAGTCTCTGCTCTGGGGTTGTCACGGTGGCTAGGCCCGGTCCGTGACCCTGCTGAGGGGCGTACAGTGATAGGTATGATGTAGACGGTGGTGATGAGGCTGTAGTGGTGCGGTGCAGTAAATAACGAGGACACCAGGTTGCAGTCTCTTTACCTCTTTACTGACGATCTCTGGGTCCTCAGTCCAGAACATGGTTCACCAGGCTGCGCAAGTCCGGCCGGTCCAATGGCACCTCCAGAGTTCCCTTCACAGGTGGAAATCGGTGCCTTCCTTCTAGCGCTATGTGTTGTGGTCCTTCCCTGCTGTGCTTACGGAAAGTCCCCACAACTGTTGTGTCTGTTTCTTAAGTTCCCTCACAACTCAATTAGATGATGTTCTGCTAATTCTCCGTCCCTCCCTGTTGTTCTGGTTGGGACGGCACCCGTTTGACGGGTAGGCTCGGAGCTCTTCCGGGACCCTAGAGTCGCCCCTCTCCACAAGTTGCCCCCCAAGACTGCATAGGTGATTTAAGTTAGACAGCCCGCCTTAGACTGACTGCCCTGCCGCTGTTTAGAGTATTGCTTGAAGCTGAATGTTATGATACTCCCTCGGCGTTCCGGCCACCGGTAGTGCGCCTCAGTAGGATGTTGCTTCGGTCTTACAGCACGACCCCTACTGGTATTTCTCCCTTTTGCGTGATCTCGTTTCTCACTCAGCACAATCTATCTCTCTTCTTATCCTTCCTTGGGCACCGCCGCTTCCTGGAGCAGGCACGGTCCCGTTACGTTCGTTCAAGTTGCCAAGCCTCTGTCAGGATCCCACCCCTGACAGGGACCCTACCGAATCTTCTCCCGCAACACCCTCTGCCACAAGGTGTTGCCTGGTTCCAACCCAGTCAGCTTCCTCATCTAACTTCCTGCCTGACCCCCAGTTTACCCACTATGGTGGGGAGTGGCCTAATGAATAGAACCCTTAGCTCCCCCCGGAGGCCCGACTGTGAAATGTATTGGTGTCTGTGATACCTGATCAGATGAACTCCTTCAGTGCCATCAGACGCACTATAGCTCCCCATAGTGGCGGAGCCACAGTACTGCAACGACCAGGACTCTGGGGCGCTGCATATATATATATATATATATGTCATAGAGACACATATATATATATATTTATATTTACTTCAGCGCGATAATGTTGAAAAGCCGGTAATTCAATTGCCGGTTTTTCATTTCTCCTGCCTAAACCCCGACATGATATGAGACATGGTTTACATACAGTAAACCATGTCATATCCCCCTTTTTTTTGCATATTCCACACTGCTAATGTTAGTAGTGTGTATGTGCAAAATTTCGGCACTGTAGCTATTAAATTTAAGGGTTAAATCGCGGAAAAAATTTGCGTGGGCTCCCGCGCAATTTTCTCCGCCAGAGTGGTAAAGCCAGTGACTGAGGGCAGATATTAATAGCCAGGAGAGGGTCCACGGTTATTGGCCCCCCCTGGCTACAAACATCTGCCCCCAGCCACCCCAGAAAAGGCACATCTGGAAGATGCGCCTATTCTGGCACTTGGCCACTCTCTTCCCACTCCCGTGTAGCGGTGGGATATGGGGTAATGAAGGGTTAATGCCACCTTGCTATTGTAAGGTGACATTAAGCCAGATTAATAATGGAGAGGCGTCAATTATGACACCTATCCATTATTAATCCAATTGTATGAAAGGGTTAAAAAAAAACACACACACATTATTAAAAAGTATTTTAATAAAATAAACACACAGGTTGTTGTAATATTTTATTGCTCTCTCAATCCACCTGAAGACCCTCGCTCTAAAAATAATAAACCAACAATATACATACCATCCGAGGATCTGTCAGGTCCCACGATGTAAATCCATCTGAAGGGGTTAAAATATTTTACAGGCAGGAGCTGTGCTAATGCACTCGCTGCTGCCTGTAAACCCCGGCGAATGAATGAAGGTAATGTAGGTCAATGACCTGTAGTTACCTTCATTCGCGGTGATGCGCCCTCTGCTGGATGTCCTCATGAACTGCAGCCTGGGAGCTTTCTAGGAAAGTTCCCACGCTCGAGGTCATTTGAGGACAACCAGCAGAGGGCGCATCACCGCGAATGAAGGTAACTACAGGTCATTGACCTACATTACCTTCATTCATTCGCCGAGTTTACAGGCAGCAGCGAGTGCATTAGCACAGCTCCTGCCTGTAAAATATTTTAACCCCTTCAGAAGGATTTACATCGTGGGACCTGACAGATCCTCGGATGGTATGTATATTGTTGGTTTATTATTTTTAGAGCGAGGGTCTTCAGGTGGATTGAGAGAGCAATAAAATATTACAACAACCTGTGTGTTTATTTCATTAAAATACTTTTTAATAATGTGTGTGTGTTTTTTAACCCTTTCATACAATTGGATTAATAATGGATAGGTGTCATAATTGACGCCTCTCCATTATTAATCTGGCTTAATGTCACCTTACAATAGCAAGGTGGCATTAACCCTTCATTACCCCATATCCCACCGCTACACGGGAGTGGGAAGAGAGTGGCCAAGTGCCAGAATAGGCGCATCTTCCAGATGTGCCTTTTCTGGGGTGGCTTGGGGCAGATGTTTTTAGCCACGGGGGGGGGCCAATAACCATGGACCCTCTCCTGGCTATTAATATCTGCCCTCAGTCACTGGCTTTACCACTCTGGCGGAGAAAATTGCGCGGGAGCCCACGCCAATTTTTTCCGCGATTTAACCCTTAAATTTAATAGCTAGAGAGCCGAAATGTTGCACATACACACTACTAACATTAGTAGTGTGGAATATGCAAAAAAAAGGGGGATATGACATGGTTTACTGTATGTAAACCATGTCTCATATCATGTCGGGTTTAGGCAGGAGAAATGAAAAGTCAGCAATTGAATTACCGGCTTTTCAACATTATCGCGCTGAAGCAAATATAAAAAAGGTATGCTTCCCCATTGACTTGCATTGGGTTTCGTGTTTTGGCCGATCCCCGACCCCGACTTTTCAATAAGATCGGCCGATTTTACTCGATCCGACTTTTGAGAAAGTCGAGTTTCGTGAAACCCGACTCGATCTCAAAAAATGAAAAGTTGCTCAACCCTAGTCACAACTGCTACTGGAGGAGAGAGGACCCTGCCCGCGAGGGCTCACAATCTACAAGGGATGGGTGAGAATACAGTAGGCGAGGGTAGAGCTGGTCGTGCAGCGGTTTGGTCGATCCGTGGTTACTGCAGGTTGTAGGCTTGTCGGAAGAGGTGGGTCTTCAGGTTCTTTTTGAAGGTTTCGATGGTAGGCGAGAGTCTGATATGTTGTGGTAGAGGGTTCCAGAGTAGGGGTGATGCGGGAGAGAAATCTTGTATACGATTGTGGGAAGAGGAGATAAGAGGGGAGTAGAGAAGGAGATCTTGTGAGGATCAGAGGTTGCGTGCAGGTAAGTACCGGGAGAGGTGGTCACAGATGTATGGAGGAGACAGGTTGTGGATAACTCTGTATGTCATGGTTAGGGTTTTGTACTGGAGTCTCTGGGAAATGGGGAGCCAGTAAAGGGATTGACAGAGGGGAGAGGCTAGGGAATAGCGGAGGGACAGGTGGATTAGTCGGGCAGCAGAGTTTAGAATAGATTGGAGGGGTGCGAGAGTGTTCGAGGGGAGGCCACAGAGTAGGAGGTTGTAGTAGTCAAGGCGAGAGATGATAAGGGCATGGACTAGGGTTTTTGCAGATTCTTGCCTAAGAGAGGTATTCACATTGAAGGGACTCATCAGTTTTTGAGACCACCTTGACATTGGTTGATGGGCAGGCATGATTTGGCCAAATTTTGTGCAAAGGGTATCATCTTTATTCCTAATATTCAGAAGCCATATTGCTATTCATATTTCATATATTCCACATTGACATGCTTTATCACAATAGAGTGCAACCTTATTTGTATATTAGCAATTAGAATATGCATAAGAAATGCAGTGGCCAGGGCCATGATAATTCAGCTAGTAAAAAAGAACAGTAAATATTTATCTAGACTTTTCTTTATCTCGAAAGCCCCTTTAATCTAAAGATTTGTGGTGTAAAAGCCAATAGTGCCAGATGTTCCCTTTAATAGAATGGCTGAAGTTACCTCTGGCAAAAGCCATACATGTTGTAAAATGAACTGTAATTGCAATACATATGTTGCAGAAATCTTTGGAGCTAGGATATGGTGAGGCATTAGTGCCTACACGTCCCTTAGGGTGCCACAGTTTAGTGCCACAAGTTCAATATACAGACTGTGAGCCACTGTACAAGCTCCATACATGAATTTGGTCACCATAAGGTAGCATAAGAGTGTCTACGAGTCCAATATAGAGACTCTTACAGATGGTGTTCCACCATATAAAGTCAGTGAAAACACTGAGCCACAATTTGGTGATACAGTAGTGCCTACAGATCCGACATACAGACCCTTAGGGATTATGTGTGACACCATACAGGAGCCACAATTTGGTGGCACACTAGTGACTGCAAGTCTAATATATTTACAGACCATTATAGATGGCGTACCATCCTACAAGCTCAGTGTATATATTAAGCCATGATATGGTGACACACAAATGACTACAGGCAAACTTGGACTGGCCTACAGGGAACAGGCGAATCCCCCGGTGGGCCACTGTGCAGGAGTGGTGTCTCCACTCCCAAACATGAGAAATAGTTGGCACAATATACTTGATTCACCATGTACAGACAATACCAGCATCTCATCATTCATCTCATTCACTCAGTTATGATTTTATTGAAGAAATGGTAAATTTGTGAACAAGAGTCAGATAATATTGCATGTAGCTGAACAGAACCTTAGAGTCAATGTTACTGTGGTTCTTGGCACTTCAGACCAAAACTGCCTACAGATTCAATATACAAGCCCTTTGTGTGCCATCATACATGCGTAGAGCACATGTTTATTTTCCTTGCTTCTATAGCGCCATCATTGGAGTGGGGGAGGAAACCCACGCAAACATAGGAAAAACATACTAACCTCTTGCAGATGTTGCCCTTGGTCGGATTTTAACACGAGACCCCAGTGCAGCAAGGCTATGGTGCTAACCAGTGAGCCATCGTCCTGTTCTATTTATCCACTATATGATGGCACACAAGTGTGTACTAGTCTGATATTCAGACACTTGGGGATAGTGTGCCACCATACAAACAACAAGTGCAATACACAAACCCTTATGGATGGTGTTCCACCATGCAAGCTCTACATGTACACATTCAGCCACCATATGGTGACACACTAAAGCTTACAGATCTAACATACAGATACTTATAAAGTACTGTTGGCCCCATACACCATGGTTGGGTCTAGGATTTTCTTCACCTTAAGAATCATTCAGACGTCCGTGCACAATGCACATCGGTTCGCGGGTCTCCTGACCCGAGAGGGACAACTCCATGTTGTTCTATGAGGTTGTCCCACTCGGGTCGGTAGAGCCGTGACCAGTCTGTGCACTGCGGTCTGATCTCGAACCTACATGCACGGACATGTGAATTAGCCTTAAGGAAAAGGCTAACTTTACTTTAATGCTATATGTTAATAACCCAGCCAAGGTACCTTAGCTTGTTAGCATTCCCTAGGTAAAGGACATCATGCTCACCTCCGCAGTTAAGCAAAAACCAGAAATGGATGGTAAAAATAGAAAAGTTATAAAGGAAAAAACAAGCAAGACAGGACCGAGTGCATGTATTCCTATTACTAAGCTCCGATGTCAGGGTATTCCTGTTTTCCACTCCGAAATCAGCCTCCACATCGACCCAAACTTTTCTTAAAAAAAACAACAGGTTCCATCAACGTAACCACTGTAGTTCTCTCCTCTACAGATTCAATGGTTTAACAGATGGTCCTAACTAATAAAGAGAGCTATTTTAATTAGTGGTTCTGAAGACAGTAATTCATATTGGTGGACTTGCCGTAAAATTTCATTGACCAGAGTCAGCACTGTTGAATTCCAGCGGATGCCATCTGCTAGGTTCTAGATGCTGGCTACTGAAATTGCCGTTTGCATCTCTCACTTCATTGACTTGGAAGCCGGGTTTAGAAGGGACATATAGCATTGGCTTAAGAAAACTCTTCATTGCTGCCTGCCTGGAGTCGTAAAAAGGCTGCCGGAAAGATACTTCTAGTAACAGTTTACAAAGGCTTACCCTGCAATCAATGACAGCAACTGTCTCTAAAAGCCGCTTTCATCCACGGTTATAATTTCTTTGGCAGCGGATTTGTAGCATTTGAGGATCTACCTGATTATTTGCTAAACCTCTTACCCATTTTGTTATCTTTCCTATAAATTTCCCCATTAAAACACATCTCTGCCTAATTTTATTTGCATATGGAGGCTGGGGCTGGACCGTCGGGGGCTAAACAAGAAGGGGACAAACACGGCTCGTTACTTTAATAAAGGTTTACAGCATAATGAATGCATCTGCCTGGGTTTTGTGTGTATCTATAAATCCCTAATTATTCAGGTTTCGGTACTGATTATTACATACATTTAGGATTTTCTTCATGATTTAGTTAGAAGGGATTGTGGTCTCATCCATTTATTATCCACAATGCTTCAAATTAAGATGAAATAATCAACAGAAAAGGCTATAGGTGTTAATCGCAGAGTTAAATTGAAAAACATTGCTCGATCCACTGAAAAAAGTCTGCAGTCGCTTTATGTGACCACAGACTACTGAGTACTTACAGAGTGCGATGTGCACAATGTCAGGATTCCCTGGTGTTGCTGGCGAGAGCGGACGGTTGTGTGACCACAAGTATGTGATTTGTATACTTCTGGCCATATTCCCACTAGATTTGCTCGGCCTCACTCTATCTAAATGAATTGAGAGGCCGAGCACGTCTGGGTTGGCATGTGACCGCAAGCATGCCAATCACTCTTGCCAGCAATACAGGTGAATCCTGACATTGTGTGCAATACACACTGTAAGGCTACGTTTCCAAGATGAGCTTTTGGTGCATTTTTGACACTGCATATTTTTGTTGTAGTAAAAAAACAAGTGTCTTACAGTTCCAGCAAAGTGGATGAGATTTATAGAAATCTTCTGCCCATCTGCTTCTTTTTATCACACTGCGTAAACTTACCTGCAATGTGTGTTTCAAATCCGCAACATGTCAGTTTCTCTAGCAGTTACACTTTCTGAGTTTTAACGCTTAAACTTGCATTAGATGCGGAAAATCCACAGGTAAAAAACACACACGTTTTAAGTGCATTTCCACAGAAAAAATGCAGCAAATATGCATGTAATCTGCACCTGAGTACTTAAAAAAAATTGTCAAAGCCAAGTACCAGAAAGTTTCAAAAACAAAACAGCTTTATTTAAAGCATGACACACCAACAAGAGACAAAAATTGCAGCGTAAAAAATGCGTGTTAACGCATGTTAAAAAAGGCACACAAAAACGCAATAAAAAAACCCCCAGTAACCTAATTTAAATAATAGGTGCATAAATGGTACAGAAATTCTACAACATCAAAAACCCAACAAAAGTTGATCATGTCAACGCAGCATAAGGATTCAGAAGTCTGCAGTCACATTGAGTGACTACAAACTTTTATCAAAAGTCCTCTGTGCCCTGCGGACTCCAGAACTAATTTTTGTACTGAGTTTACTTATCATTAAAATTATCAGACTTTAAAAAATAATTCTGACCTACAAACCTAAGGATCTATATGGTTTCACAAAGCACATATAATTCTGCCATGCCCAGCCTATGTAAAACCGAGGTACACAGCCCATGTAATATCACTATACAGTGAGCAAAATACTGCCATACACACCCCATGTAATAACGATGTACACAGCCTATGTAATATCAATCTACAGTGAGCACATAATAGTGCCATTAACACTTGTAATACTGATGTACACAGCCTATGCAATATCACTATACAGTGAGCACATATTAGTGTCATACACACCCTAAGTACAGTGGGTAGGTAAAGTATTCAGACCCCTTTAAAATTTTTCACTCTTTGTTTAATTGCAGCCATTTGGTAAATTCAGAAAAGTCCATTTGTTTTTTTTTATTAATGTACACTCTGCACCCCATCTTGACTGAAATCCCCCCCCAGAAATGTAGAAATTTTTGCACATTTATTAAAAAAGAAAAACTGAAATATCACATGGTCATAAGTATTCAGACTCTTTGCTCAGACACTCATATTTAACTCACATGCTGTCCATTTCCTTGTGATCCTCCTTGAGATGGTTCTACTCCTTCATTGGAGGCCAGCTGTGTTTAATTAAACTGATAGGACTTGATTTGGAAAGGCACACACCTGTCTATATAAGACCTCACAGCTCACAGTGCATGTCAGACCAAATGAGAATCATGAGGTCAAAGGAACTGGCCAAGGAGCTCAGAGACAGAATTGTGGCAAAACACAGATCTGGCCAAGGTTACAACAGAATTTCTGCAGTACTCAAGGTACCTAAGAGCACAGTGGCCTCCATAATCCTTAAATGGAAGAAGTTTGGGACCACTAGAAGTCTTCCTAGACCTGGCCGTCCAGCCAAACTGAGCAATCGTGGGAGAAGAGCCTTGGTGAGAGAGGTAAAGAAGAACCCCAAGATCACTGTGGCTGAGCTCCAGAGATGCAGTTGGGAGATGGGAGAAAGTTCCACAAAGTCAACTATCACTGCAGCCCTCCACCAGTCGGGCCTTTATGGCAGAGTGGCCCGACAGAAGCCTCTCCTCAGTGCAAGACATATGAAAGCGTGCAAAGAGTTTGCTAAAAAGCACTTGAAGGACTACCACACTATGAT
Organism: Ranitomeya variabilis; assembly: GCF_051348905.1. Lineage (NCBI taxonomy): Eukaryota > Metazoa > Chordata > Amphibia > Anura > Dendrobatidae > Ranitomeya > Ranitomeya variabilis. The sequence goes on along the minus strand of NC_135232.1, from coordinate 695,733,371 downwards.
AAATAAGATTCTCTAGTCTGATGAGACGAAGATAGACCTTTTTGGTGATAATTCTAAGCGGTATGTGTGGAGAAAACCAGGCACTGCTCATCACCTACCCAATACAGTCCCAACAGGGAAACATGGTGGTGGCAGCATCATGTTATGGGAGTGTTTTTCAGCTGCAGGGATAGGATGACTGGTTGTCATTGAAGGAAACATGAATGCGGCCAAGTACAGAGATATTCTGGATAAAAACCTCTTCAAGAGTGCTCTGGACCTCAGACTTGGTTCACCCTCCAACAAGACAATGACCCTAAGCACACAGCTAAAATAACAAAGGAGTGGCTTCAGAACAACTCTGTGACCATTCTTGACTGGCCCATTCAGAGCCCTGACCTAAACCCAATTGAGCATCTCTGGAGAGACCTGAAAATGGCTGTCCACCAACGTTCACCATCCAACCTGACGGAACTGGAGAGGATCTGCAAGGAAGAATGGCAGAAGATTCCCAAATCCAGGTGTAAAAAACTTGTTGCATCATTCCCAAGAAAACACATGGTGGTACTAGCTCAAAAGGGTGCTTCTACTCAATACTGAGCCAAGGGTCTGAATACTCATGATGACCATGTGATATTTCAGTTTTTCCTTTTTAATGAATTTGCAAAAATTTCTACATTTCTTTTTTCGTTTTTTTTTTCAGTCAAGATGGGTGCAGAGTGTACATTAATGAGAAAAAAATGAACTGTTTTGAATTTTCCAAATGGCTGCAATGAAACAAAGAGTGAAAAATTTTAAAGGGTCTGAATACTTTCCGTACCCACTGTAACACTGATGTACACAGCCTATGTAATATCACTATACAGCGAGCACATAATTGTGTCATACACACCCCATGTAATACCGATGTACACAGCCCAGTAACGGTCGGAGGCAGAACAAGGGTTAACAGGGGTTTTTCATGGAACAGCATTAATCCATGCAGGGAGAGGGTAAATGGGGGAGATAAGGATACTAAAACGGTGTTTGGTGGATGTAGGTATAGCAAGGGCAATAAAGGGTTGAGGACAGTACAAAGGTATCAAACTTATCAGTCCGGCGGTGCTGAGAATCAGTCTGTGCAGAGATAGCGAGGAATGTCCTTTCGCGGGTCCTGATTCCACGATGGGTCGCGATGGAGAGAGGACTGTCCTTTCTTTTTAAGTATCGGCACAACGCTAATACGGGCGGGAGAGTCTACATACGACGGCCACACTTGGTTTACGGCCGGGATCTCGAGTCTTGAACGGCGCCCTCTGTGGTCTGGTTGTGGGGAGGGCTCACTCACACTCAATGACACTGCGGGAGTGGATGTCAGGGTTCTTAAGAGACGTCTCTTCCTACAGTCCCCGGTAAGTCTCCGCAGGCCTCTCTGACTTAAGCCTACCAAGCCCTGACTGTTCAGCAACTCTGCCTCCGCACACTACAGCTTCCCGCCAACCGAGTTCCTTTTCCCACTCACTGTCCCCACTTATACCTTTCACGCCCCCTGATCTTAAGTTCCAAGGTCTGTCCAGGGCACTAAACTCTCCCCCCTGCAACTTGGGTGACAGAACCGATGGTTTCAGATTCGTCCCGGACAAGGCACGCCGAGGCTGGCTCTCCTCCTTACATAATATCACTATACAGTGAACACGTAATAGCACCATAGACATTACATGTAATACGGCTGTGCACAACCCACATAAAATTGCTGTATACAGGCTACATATTGCCATCGTATACATCCCACATCACTTGTGAAGTTGTGTACACATCCCATGTAATACTGATTTGCAGACATTACATAACACCATTGCACACAACCCTGATAATCACAAATACTGTTGTAATACCATTGTACAAAGCCCACGTAATACCACACATACCTCATGTGTGACTGGCGGCTCTTGGGGTCTGAACATCCAAGTCCCACTTATACTGGAGTGTTTAGGAGGCATAGAGGTGTTCGGCCACACTCAGACACCAGGGCCGGGTGTTACAGCCACTTATGCACCTCTTTTAGTTTCTTGGAAGTGGGAATACATTAGGAAATGAGTGCTAGACAGTCTTGGGCAGCAGTTAGTAGGGTTTCTAGGCTGGTAGCGGACATTGACACTGCGCACACTGTGCGGGCATTATTTCGGCCTGTGGACAGATTATCATGCAGCCCCACGCCTGGATCATCATCAGTGGGAAATATGCAGAGCTTCTGGTTATTGGAGAAAATGTTGATATATTCTAATGCTGAACGAGCAAAGTGAGTCACTTAAAGAGTTCAGTCAAGCACTAAGCAGAAATGTGTTGTAAAATTGGTCTGAAATGGGCTGGAAATGTTAATTCACCACCAGGGATTTTTTTCCAGCTCTCTGCCCAGTTAAGGGTAATTTAGTCCTCTTCTTTCTCTAGGAGCAGCTTCTTTAAGAAAGGAATTGATCGGGACCCCTGATTGCTTCGCATTGTATCAATATTAGGTGAGGCGGCTAAATAGATAATGCCGACTCTGTGGTCTCCCACAATCCATTGTGCTGATATAACGACTTGCTGTGCAGTTCAATGCCAGACAACATGATATGCCCTATTATCTGCCCAGATGGAAAACAGGTCTAGTAATGAATGTCGCGCACATCTGGACATGGCTTCCCTATACCTCGCTACACTACCCATTATAAAGCTCCACTTTTCCGCCAGCGTTTTGTGTTCTGCCTAATTTAATCAGTGATACATAATAACTTTTTATGTGCCGCGTTCAGAATTTCAGGATGATGTTATTATATCCTTCTCAGACAGATGCTATAGCCCAGATGCATTACGGTAGGTAATGGTGTGGGATTATGTCTCCGTCTATAAACATATATATAAGGGGAACCTGTCCGCGTGTTTTTATATATACTGCATAGTGGTTTTATGGCTGCATAGGCACTTGTCCCATAGTAAAAATGATTCATCTAGCATAAGAGCCATATGCAAATTAGGCAGGAAGTGCAGTGGGGGCGTGGACTGCTTCTTCCAAGTGCATTGACACGCCCACACGAACAGTCTTTTACGCTAGATTTCTCATGACTGGTTTATTGGATGGCTACTAAAAAAGGAATGATTTTTATTGAGTTGGGAAGGATCAGCGCATATACAGCCATGCTGCTATTTCCATATGCAGAAAAACGTGCCGACAGGTTCCCTTTAAAGGGTTTGTCACAACTGAATAAGTAATCACCAATCCACAAAATAGCTGGTAATGTGCAGATCACTAGCTGTGGCCCCCCTAAGAAAAGGATTTCAGAGATTTGGGCTCGGGAAACGCGTTGTTGGAATGGAGCTGTAACACTCGGACTTCTCCAAAAGTCCACTGACAGTGAACAGAGGAGTGGGTCACATATGCAGCCACTGCTACAAGCTAATGGGACATTTCAGAGCCCAGATCTTGGAATTGGTGAGGTCCTAGTCATCAGCAAATTATCAGCTAATCCCTTTAGACTCTCTCTTCCCCAGAAATGCCACTTTGATGCAAATTTGTATTTGTGCCATGCTGATTTGAGGTTGACGTTGGCATTTGATTGGCCTCACTGTGTTTGTATGGGTTTTATATTAATACTCCACTTTAAAAAAAAGGTACAAACGTATGAGATTGGTCTAGTGGGAGGGTTATTAGATTATGAGCTCTTCTGGGAACATGGACTGATGTTAATGGTGATGATTTTTGTACTGTGATGCAGAATATACTGGCACTATATAGGCAAAGGGAAATATATAGACTTATCAGATGCATATCTGTTCGCTATACCTTAAAGTTAAAAGAAGGGGTTAAATCCTATTAATCTGCCCCTTGTGCCTATTGCTGATCACAAGGAAAACCTGACGGTGTGTACTCCTCCATGTTACTCAACTTAAAGGGAACCTGTCACCCCCAAAATCGAAGGTGAGCTAAGCCCACCAACATCAGGGGCTTATCTACAGCATTCTGTAATGCTGTAGATAAGCCCCCGATGTATCCTGAAATATGAGAAAAATATTTGCAGGACCCTGGTCCAGTGGCCATGTCAGTAGTCTGTGGACCAGAGCTTTGCGAACCTCCTACAACATCTTTAGCACCTTTTCTGAATTGCAGGCACCAGCAACAATAATGTTGCAGGGCATTTTAATCTAAAGAAGCCCTGGAGGTAGGTAGTAGAAAGGTGAAAGTGCTCTGGTCCGGTAGCCACAGAATCCAGAATTGCCAACTGGACCAGGGTCCTGCAAATATTTTTTGCTCAACCTCACTGTTTCCATATTGTGTGCACCATACACCGGAGTTGATCTCCAAAATGAGACACAACCTGTAGGCAGGATTGGGGCTGTTTGTGCAAAAAGGCAGCCATGTTTTTCTAATTCCTTTAAGAATTGATATGTATATATTTTTTAAATTGCATCTCCCCCTACATTCAAGCCTTAGCCTGCTGCCTATTCCATCTACCCTTGCATGATTTTGACCTATGTATACTGCAGCTGGAAGCACACGTTACAGTTTTGATGGCGATATTGCTGAAGCTGAAAAAAACATTACTTTTATGAAACATTCATCTCTCTGTAGGAACAGCGTCTAGACTGGAGAATGAATGCTTAAAGCTATTTAGCATAATATACTCCCAATAGTATCATGATGTGACTGAGGCCATGCTAGAATAAGACTGGAGGTCCAGTCACCGCACTACTCCTCCGCTGCACCGTTCCTGTGTTGAGAGCCTGGTAAGTGACTGTATCGGCACAGATTTACTGCCCCAGTCATGTCGTGTTAGAGGCGCTCTCAGCAGATAATGTGATGCTTGTTGGTGAGACTTTCACACATTTAGCAGCTATTATTATGCCTTTTTCAGCAGGTCCATCAGGTCGCAACATTTCATTTCAGTTTTTACATTTGACGTGTTAATGCAGCGTTAAAGGAGAACAGTGATTTAATTACTATTTGGATTCATGCTTAAAATGCCCAAAGCCTTTTCACTAATATTAAAAGGATGTTTTTATTAAATGTGTTGCTCTAAAGTAATTTCCCTGAAAATGTTTCTGTACATAATTTCACAATTGCTCTGATGAACTTAAAAAAAAAGGTTTTTTACCAATTTTTTTTTTATAGGTATAGTCCTAGAGTGCTCTCAAAATAATGACCACCATCTATGCACCTGCTGATGTCCCGCTGCTCCTTTGTCCCACTGTCCGGGGCCCTTGCTGGTCTCCGCTCTTTCTCTTTGAGCATTGTCTGCTGCGGCAAATCAAGAGCCAAGTAAGCAGGAAAAGAAGAAGCGGAGACTGGTGGGAAGCCCAGGAAACAGGATGAAGTAACAACAAGGAAACAGCAGGTGAGAGATAGGTGCAACAAGTACAGGGGCCCAAGAGGTAAGGGGGCCACTTCTACCTCAAAAACAGGTGGAATTGTGTGTTATCATGAGCTATTGGACTGTAAAGGGCCCATATACAGTCCTCACACAGGGGCCTTTTCTGTCTGTGTCCGCCACTAAGATAGGTATAACTCAAGGTATATTTAAAATGAAAGGTAGGTGTGGAAAACCCCTTTAAATGGGTTCTACATGTGCAACGAATATTTTTATACTGGATAAATGTGTCTAAAATAAATTAAAAAAAATAATTAATATTCTAATGTCTTGTGTCTACAACTGCCATGTAGACTTGTGTCTCCATGGTTACAGACCACAAACAAATCCTGTGTAGTCTGATCACTTCTACTGCTCACCTACTGATGGTGCCCAATTATATTTCTCTCATATCCATCTATATATTATAAGGGGTTGACATGCTTTGACAGTGAAACACCTGCTGGCTTAATAAAGTCAGCCTGGACCAAGGCAGGGTTCAGAAAAACAAAAGCAGAGCCTTCCTGCCTTAATGGAAAACAAAACAAATAAGGTATAACAGAGTCCTTTCTCTGCAGGTTCTACCTACAGACACCTGGCAATGTGCTCCGCTCCTCCTGGAGCCACGTGGGAGTGTTCCCTCTCCCAACACACCAACAAGACTGTTTCTCATGTCCAGATATTTAACCAGGGCCATGTGATAATCACATGATCATGACATCACCGCAGGTCCTGATAGTACACATGTCGGTGTTGGCTCTGCAAGAGGGGATACGGTGAACACCCTCCCTCCCATTCTACAGGTGCTCACATAAAACCAGCCCATTGTAACTTCAAGATGAACCCTCTCAGCACTTAGCGTGCTCAAGGAAAACACAATCTGGTTCTACATCACTGACTGCAGTATACCCAGTGACACGAATCTCCCTTCACACACCATGCCAGTGACTCTGTCACAATATCCATCTATTGTATCTATCAATTTATCCCTCTCTGTATCCATCCATTTCATATTCATCTCATATTTATATATCCATCCCATATCTAATCATCTATCCATTCCATATCTCTCGATCCATCCCATATCTAATTATCAATTCATCCATCTCATATCTATCAAGCTATACAGCCCATATCTATCCATCATTCTCTATCCATCCCAACCTAATTATCTATTAATCCATCCCATATCTATCCATACCATATACATTCATGCATCTATGTATCCATCCAGCCATCCAATATCTCTCCATCATCCATCTCCATTCATCCCCATATCCAGCCACCTCACTATCATCCACTATCTATCCATGGATCTGTATCTGTGGATCTTTCCCCAAGGATCTCTGTCTAATATCTATCCATCCATCACTTCTACCAAGTTTTTGTTTTCAAACTTTTGAATAAACGTCCATTGATCTGTTCATATTTGCATCAGCCTATATCTGAACATGAACACATATGCATGAAAAAGAATGACAAATGGTTTTGAAACCAGTTCTCGTCCCTCTTCTTCACGCGGTTATGTTTGTCCATGCAGGTGCCTGTCAATCCAGTGATGCGATTCAAATCTCTGACCACAAATATTTGCTGCATAGCTTAGATGCAGTGATCCTGCTCCATATGACCTGTACACATATATCTACGCTTCATCTGTGAGCTAAATATATATATTATTGATCTGACGGGTACAGAATTCCTGCTTGAATTCCATCGTATCATCCATCCATTTATCTACATCTATCTCATATCTATTTATATCTATCTGTCTATCTTCCACATTCCAAGAACTTGATATGCTGTAGTTTAGGGATTATAACTCTTTTTTATGGGTAGAAAATTGGCTTAGGGAGTTTTAGTAAGAATTCTTGTTGCTGATCATTGGACTGTGTATACATTGAAGTGATCAGTGAGCGGGTAAGCAAAATGATCATTCATTGGCTGAACGTATCTTTATATGGTCCACAAAATAATAGCAAACAGGGGTGTGCGGATAGCTACAATATATTTGCCAGCTCCCTATTTTGTCAAATTTTGAAAATCTACTGAGAGAATTGATGTATTTTACCCTCTTACAATTTGGTGCCACGACTCAGTACGGCCGGATGAAATCTTACTAAGGCTAGTTTCACACTAGCGTTCAGCAGGACTGCGGACTTCCTCCGTGAAGCCCCGCCCGCTGCCACGCCTCTTCATTCAGCTCCGCCTACGGCTGCATGCGTCCTGCATGCCCTATCTTTAACATTGGGTACGCAGGCCATGCGGATGTATGCGGATGACTCTACATGCGTCGTTTTGACGGTGCGTCGACCGCACCAAATTGCAACTTGTTGCATTCGGCGCAGGTCGCCGCACCATCAAAACGACGCACGCGGAGGCATACGCATACATCGGTATGGCCTGAGTACCTAATGGTAAAGATAGGGTACGCACGCCGCATGCCGACGTAGGCAGAGCTGACTGGAGGTGGTGCAGTGGTGGGCGGAGCTTCACGGAGAACGTACGCAGCCCTCCATCCGCAAATGTGAAACCAGCCTAATATTGTATACTTTTTCCTTTGTGCACCATGATAGCACTTGATATTATGTTGTAATTGTGGAGACATGAGGGTCAGTGGGTGCTCTTGTCCGCTGGAGCGGCTGTCTTAAGAAAGACCGCATGGACCAGGCCTCATCCCACTGAATGCCCATACTCCTTTCCTGTGGGCAGAAAACCACTCAGACAACACAGGGTGAGGGTAAAACAGTGTGGCAATAATTTATTAAACTTCATACACTTCAAATTTATGTTAAAAACCTATATCTCTGCCCTTCACCTTGCCAAACAGACCTACTTCACCACTCTGATCTCCTCACTATCCAACAACCCCAAGAAACTTTTTGACATCTTTCACTCCCTCCACAGGCCAAAAGCACAAGCCCCTATCACAGACATTTGTGCTGATGACCTGGCCTCCCACTTTATAGAGAAAATAGATAACATCCGTCAGGAAATCAGCTCCCAGACACCAAGAGCAGCAACTCCAATCCCTCCTTGCATTTCCCCTGGCTCATTCTCCACATTCGATCCCATCACAGAAGAAGAAGTCTCCAGGCTCCTCTCTTCTTCTCGTCCGACTACATGCACTATCGACCCCATTCCCTCAATCTCCTCCAGTCTCTCTCTCCAGTCTTCACAACTCACCTAACTACAATCTTTAATCTCTCCCTCTCTTCTGGCATTTTGCCCTCCTCCTTCAAACACTCTATCATTACTCCATTACTAAAGAAACCCGCCCTCGACCCATCCTGCACAAACAAATACAGACCAGTCTCCAATCTCCCCTTCATCTCTAAACTCTTGGAGCACCTGGTCTACTCCCGCCTTACCCATTACCTCTCCACTCATTCCCTCCTAGACCCTTCACAGTCTGGTTTCCGCCCCCTACATTCAACAGAAATGACACTCATCAAGGTGACCAATGACCTTCTGACAGCAAAATGTAATGGTGACCACTCTCTGCTCATTCTTCTCGACCTTTCTGCAGCTTTTGACACTGTTGACCACCCTCTCCTACTCTCTAGGCTCCAGTCACTAGGCATTAAGGACACTGCTCTCTCCTGGTTCTCCTCCTATCTTTCTGACCGCTCTTTCAGTGTTCTGTTCTCTGGCTCCACTTCATCTCCTCTTCCTGTCACTGTCGGGGTACCTCAGGGCTCAGTCCTTGGCCCCCTTCTCTTCTCCTTCTACACGGCCCCAATTGGACAGACCATCAGCGGATTTGGCTTTCAGTACCATCTTTATGCTGATGACACACAACTATACACATCATCCCCTGACCTTACTCCCGCTGTACTACAGAATGCCAGTGACTGTGTCAGGACTCTGAACATTTTTTATTACCTTTTTGTGCATTACTGCCCTTTTCCAAGATGGCGTCTTTGGTCTCATGTGCACTGTGTCTTCCTGCTAAAAAACTCCACCCCAGCCTTCAGTCTGTGCTAGAGTATTCTGCCTTGCATCCAGCTCCTGACCTCTGGTGACTCCCTGGCTATATAGCTGCTCCTGTGAACCTGTGGGGTTATCCTGCTACTCTGCTCTGAGTTCCTGCTGCATACACCAGTTCCAGTAATCCTCCTTCATCTGCTGCTCGTGTTTGCTTCCATCTGTGACAAGAAGAATGCAGATCAGCTTCCACCACACAGGCATTATGACTGTCCCATTGAGTTGCTTCCTGGGGCAGCTATTCCTTTTGGTAACGTATACCCTTTGGCGGCACCTGAGCTTCAAGCCTTAAAGGAGTATATTGATGAAAATCTGGCCAAAGGCTTCATACATCCTTCTTCCTCACCAGCAGGGGCACCTATCTTTTTTGTAAAGAAGAAGGATGGGACCCTGAGACCCTGTGTTGACTATCGGGAACTCAATAAGGTAACCGTACGAAACCGTTACCCTTTGCCTCTGATTCCCGAATTACTGGAAAGAGTCCGCCATGCTAAGGTGTTATGTGCTAAGGCTTATAATTTGGTGCGTATTCGTCCAGGGGATGAGTGGAAGACAGCATTCAGATGCCAGTATGGACACTTTGAATCTCTTGTGATGCCCTTCGGGCTTTGTAACGCCCCTGCAACGTTTCAACACCTTGCTAATGACATTTTCAGAGATTTGTTGGACCAGTTTGTAGTGATCTATTTGGACGATATACTAACCTTTTCTGACTCTCTACAGGAACATGAAGAACATGTCAAAACTGTTTTAAGACGTCTGAAAGAGAACCATCTGTATATTAAGCCGGAGAAATGCGAGTTCCATCGTTCTGAGATACAGTTCTTACGTTATATCATCTCTCCCCAGGGGCTGAAAATGGAATCTGGTAAGATTCAGGCTATCCTTGATTGGCCGGTACCCAAGAACGATAAGGAGGTCCAACGTTTTATTGGTTTTGCAAATTTCTACAGACGCTTCATTCAAAATTTTTCTGATATTGTCCTTCCCATTACTTCCTTGACAAAGAAGGAAAAGCCCTTTAAGTGGTCATCACAGGCTCAAGAAGCTTTTGATCGGCTTAAGATCTGTTTCACATCAGCACCGCTGTTGATACACCCAGATCCAACGCTTTCTTTCATTGTGGAGGTGGACGCTTCTGATAATGCTTTGGGGGCTATTCTCTCCCAAAGAACTGGAGAGAAGGGTCTGCTACATCCTTGTGCTTTCTTTTCCCGTAGACTAACCTCAGCAGAGAAGAATTACGATGTGGGAGACAAGGAATTGCTGGCTATTATTGCGGCTTTCAAAGAATGGAGGCATCATCTGCAAGGAGCTGCACAACAGATCATAGTGCTAACTGACCATCGCAATTTAGAGTTACTTAGATCTGCTAAATGTCTTTCTCCTCATCAGGCTCGTTCGAACTTATTTTTAAATCAATTTAACTTTGTTATCTCGTACCGTCCAGGTTCTCGTAATGGGAAAGCTGATGCTTTATCCCGAATCCATGCTGCGGATTCCATACCTGGAGCCCCGTCCAAGACCATTCTATCTGATTCCAATTTCATTGGAGTTATCCACGATCAGGACTCGTGGAAGGAGTGCAGGGAGGCCTATGACGGTGATGTATTTCTTGCCAACCCACCTGTGGATATTAATCTTGTCTTTAAGGGTGGCATGTGGTTCAGAGATCGACGTATCTACGTCCCTGAGGTCGTCTGTCTGCAGATCCTCAAGTTGGTACATGACTCCAAGTTGGCTGGTCACAGGGGGTACAGAAGACACAAGAGTTCCTGAGCCGATTCTTCTGGTGGCCAACTTGCCTGAAGGATACCAAGGACTATGTTCTCTCTTGCGAGGTATGTGCTCGTTACAAGACTCCTCATGTGGCACCTATGGGTCTTCTACAACCATTACCTGTTCCGTCCCGCCCTTGGGGGTCTATATCAATGGACCTTATTGTGGAGCTGCCTACATCGGGGGGCATGAATACAATCATGGTGGTAGTTGATCGCCTGACTAAAGCTGCTCATTTTGTTCCGTGCACCGGCCTCCCCTCAGCTAAAGATACAGTGAACTTGGTTATACAGAATGTCTTTCGGTTGCATGGGGTTCCGGATGAGATCATCTCTGACCGTGGAGTGCAGTTCACTTCAAGATTCTAGAAGGGGTTTTGCTCTGCACTCAATATTAATGTCTGTCTCTCTTTCGCTTACCATCCCCAGACAAATGGTCAGACTGAGCGTACCAACCAGATGCTGGAACAATATCTAAGATGCTATGTCAGCCATCTCCAGGATGATTGGAGTTGCTGCCGTTAGCCGAATTTTCATATAACAATTCTCAGAGCGCCTCCACTAAATTTACACCTTTCTTTGCCAATCTGGGTTATCATCCGTGTATGTTACCAAGGTCTCCAATTAATTCTCCGGTTCCGGCAGTGGAGGAAAGGCTGACTGCGATGAGGCAAAATCTGGAGGTTCTGAAGGAATCCCTGACCACAGCTCAAGAACGTTATAAGAGATCGGCTGATAAGATTCCGTAAACCTGCACCCATGTTCAAGGTAGGAGATTCCTTGTGGTTAGCAACTAAGAATCTGAAGTTAAACGTTCCTTCACAAAAACTTGGACAGAAATTCATTGGCCCTTTCAAGATCAATGGTATTGTGAGCTCTGTGGCCTGCCGGCTGAAGCTGCCTAGGACTATGAAGGTAAACCCAGTTTTTCATGTATCTTTACTAAAGCCTGTATCTCCTAATACTTTCCAGGGACGTGTTGTGCCACCTCCGCAGCCTGTGGTGATTGATGGGCAAGAACAATTTGTGGTGGAGGAAATTGTTGATTCCAGGATTCACAGGAATCGGCTCCAATATCTGATAAGATGGCAGGTATATCCCCCTGAGGAAGACTCTTGGGAACCTGTGGAAAACATCAATGCCCAACAGAAGATTTCCTGTTTTCATCAGAGATTCCCTGAGAGAGTAATGTCAGGACTCTGAACATTTTTTATTACCTTTTTGTGCATTACTGCCCTTTTCCAAGATGGCGTCTTTGGTCTCATGTGCACTGTGTCTTCCTGCTATAAAACTCCACCCCAGCCTTTAGTCTGTGCTAGAGTATTCTGCCTTGCATCCAGCTCCTGACCTCTGGTGACTCCCTGGCTATATACCTGCTCCTGTGAACCTGTGGGGTTATCCTGCTACTCTGCTCTGAGTTCCTGCTGCATACACCAGTTCCAGTAATCCTCCTTCATCTGCTGCTCGTGTTTGCTTCCATCTGCATTTGCTGGACATGTAAGCTGTTTCTGCTCTGCAAGAACCTGAGACTATTACCCAGACCTCCCTGGTTGAGCTAAGATATTATTTGAACTGCCTTATAAGCATATCTATCTGTGTTTTGGACTAAGCAAGTATCCTCAAGAATAATTGTGCTTCATAGACTTTCTGCATGATTGCATTTTTCTCTGAAGTTTCCTATAGACTGCTGAGTTGCATTTGATATTTGCACCAAGTGTTGTGGACTTGAGTTTCTCTCTGCACCTGTTTGAATCACCGTGTGATAATATAGACTTTACCACTTATAAAACTGTGTCCTGTAGTTGTCTTGTTCCACGCAAAGAGTCTCCTGAGTTATCCCCTATAATTATTAGACTGTCTGTCCGCAGTCTCCAACATCATGTCCGCCCTCTATCTGAAACTCAACCTCTCCAAATCTGAACTTCTGCTCCCGCCATCTACTAACCTCCCTAAATCTGACATATCCCTCTCCGTGGGTGGCACCATAATAACACCCTGGCAGCAGGCGCGCTGTCTGGGTGTTATGTTTGACTCCGATCTCTCCTTCACCTCTTATATACAATCTCTTGCCCGCTCAAGCCGCTTACACCTAAAGAACATCTCTAGAATCCATCCTTTTCTCACCATGGAATCAACAAAAACCCTCACTGTCGCCTTGATACAATCCCGCCTGGACTACTACAATGCTCTACTAATTGGCCTCCCCCTTACTCAACTTTCCCCTCTCCAGACTATCCTTAATGCAGCAGCCAGGGTTGTCCATCTAGCTAATCGTTACTCGGACGAGTCCGCTCTTCGCCAGTCTTTACACTGGCTGCCTATTCATTACTGGATACAATTCAAAGTTCTTGTTCTCACCCACAAAGCTCTCCACAGTGCGGCACCCCCTTACATCTCCTCCCTCATTTTTGTCTATCGGCCTAACCGACCACTGCGCTCTGCAAACGACTTTCGGTTTCAATTCCACACACAAGAAAATGTGCTCACAGGGAAGGAGGAGGAGGAGCATCCTGTCTGTACATGAGAACTCCTTTTTTTAAAAAAACTTTGTTAACAGATGAACAATATGCATGCAGACATAAAAATCACATCATATTAAACAAACAATAGTTGTTGCAATACATACAGATCAATATGCATTAGGCCAACACAAAGTCATTTTATGTTTGTGTGTGTAGCCCATTCACTATCTCCATCTATCCCCCACCCCCTGAAGATGGCTGGACCATCATTGTAAATACATCATTGTAAATACACACCTGTACTTTGTATCTCCCCCACCTCATTGTAGATCGTGAGCTCTCACGAGCAGGGTTGTCTTATTTTGCTTTAATTATTGTATTGCCAATGTTGTTACTTATGACTGTTGTGTTTGAAACTGTTAAGCTGTAAAGCGCTGCGGAATATGTTGACGCTATATAAATAAAGATTATTATTAATTAATATTATTATTATTATTATTGAACCACCATCAAACAATAACATATAGAACAGTCCCAGCAAAAAGATGGTGCAAATTAGAGTTTCACCCTTCCACTGGCTCACTGGGATTAGAGCATCTGCGACTTCAGTGCTTCCAGGGCCTACTAAGATCAACAGAGGCACCCCACTTTTGCAGGCAACCTACAGAGAGGAGGTATCGACAAGCTGACCGAGTGCAGCGAGGTATGTGGCCAGGTGACCTGATTGTCCCAACCTGGATTCTTCAAACCTTTTTGAGGGTTCAGTGATAGTTATTGAAGCAGATCTGTATTCCTCCAGCTAGGGCTGGTGTTCCTTAAGCTGGCATCCTGTAGAATGTCAAATCTGTGTTCTCGTAGATGGTTCCATGGTGCCTTGGCTTTTGATCTGTAGAGGCTCTTCTCTTGCAGAATGATAGAAATACCTTTTTACAATGGGTAATCAACATATTGGCAAACATCAATTGTTCAATGACCCTGCGTCCCTGTCCTCCAAAGATAGCAGACAATAACCTGTAGGAGATGATATAAGAAGTAAACAGCAGCCATTCAACAATTCACAAACATCATTTTCAGGCGTCAATGTGCAGACTCATATGACAACTGTAAATGTTTCTTTACCAACTGAAAATAACACAAATTCAAAAGTCAACGTTCAGACAATAGTTTGACAAACACAGACATCACCAAAACACATAAAATCATTCCCCATATGGAAAAAGTGCTGGAGTGCAGAAAGAGAACTGGACAACTCCCATAATGAATGAATCCTATACAGAAATATGGAGTATAATGCCCCAAAATCAGAGACTATAAAGTTTAATAAAAAGTATACAAAAATTTTATTGAACAAGTATACAGACAAAACAAGTAAAATAGTTCAGTAATAATAATGGATGAATGGTGATGCCACAGAGGACAAAAAACGCAGCACCTACCAACCATGTGCTGACAAAAGTGGCCCAGAACTCAATAAACACAATAAAAAAAATGCCGTATCTGGTGTTATGGCACTTAGATTTATCTATCCCAGGGACCACAGATAAATTAGCCCCAAATATGTGTGAGTAAGGTCAGACGAATCTGGCAAATGTCTCAAGGGGTATTAGTACTTGTGGTGCCCAAATGATAGAAAAACTTACCTGCACACACGCAAGACATGTGTCAACTAGGATAAAGTTCCAAGTGTCTATAGAAAGTGCTATATATAGTGCTTACCCATGGGGCAGCACGGTGGCTCAGTGGTTAGCACTGCAGCCTTGCAGCGTTGGGGTCCTGCATTCAAATCCCACCAAGGACAACATCTGCAAGGAGTTTGTATGTTCTCTCCGTGCTTGCGCGGGTTTCCTCCTGGTACTCCCACATTCCAAAAACATACTGATAGGGATTTTAGATTGTGAGCCCCATCGGGGACAGTGATGATAATGTGTGCAAACTGTAAAGAGCAGCGGAATATATTAGCGCTATATAAAAATAAAGATTATTATTACTACTGAACTTTTTTACTTGTTTTGTCTGTATATTTGTTCAATAAAATTTTGTATACTTTTTTATTAAACTTTATAGTCTCTGATTTTGGGGCATTATACTCCATATTTCTTTATATGATTCAACGTTCAGACCATTGCCTATGTCTCTTGGCCTACTGAAAATAGATGTCTGGCCTAATTAAGATTAAATGCTGTGTCATAACAGTAATCTTGCACTTTATTTGCTGCAATATTTATATGTGCGTGTGTTTTAGGAAAGCATATAGATATGGCATGCAGAGAGGTCATCTAGCCAGAAGCCCTGTATAGTATACCTGTGTAAGGAAGTGGCGGAGGACCTCAGTGCTCCCTCTCTCTTTCCTGTGTGGACCCTGAGCACTTGATATAAATATGTTCTTAATATATTGTGCTGACTTCTGTGTTCACATTGTTCTTGCTGTGCATGGTAAAACTTGTACTGTAAATGCCATGTAATTTAATCGAATTGCCTTATATTGATGTATTATATTTACATTGTTCTATGGTGTAAGTTCCCTTTAATTGCATCTATATCCATGATGTCAATTTACAGCCTGTCGTCATGATAGGGACAGTTAATGGTTAACTTTTATGATATGAGTTCCCTTTAATTGCCTCTGTATCCATGATGTCAATTTACTGCTGTTAATGGTTAACTTTGTGGGCTGGACTTGCAGCCTCAGGGGAGCAAAAAGCTCCAGTTTCAGTTCAGGTGCCCAGGCATGTTTGCCCTGGGCAGATGCTCAGTAGAGCTGGGGCATTGCCAGACCCCAGGAGGGGAAGAATCTGTTACCCAGGGCTTAAGGACTGTAACATGGGCCCCAGGACTTGGTAAAGGCCCCGCCGAAGGGACTTCAAGCATCCAGATTCCGGCGTATGGACTACTGCTTCTACTGGTTGCCGTGGATGTTGAGGGTATGGCTGTGGACATTGCTAGGGAGAGGGCAGGAAGCCAGTATTGTACTTCATTTCTTCAACTTTGTTCCCTGTTATTAAACTTCGTTCTCTGTTGGACTGCAAGTTGTGTCTGAGGATTGTGTTTCGTCCTGTCTATTTCATGTACAAGGTCCTGTGGTGTAAACTGACTGTGGCTTAGTTGACTCGGTGGGACTACCGCCCCGGGCCACCATGTTGCACCTGAACAGCAAGTGATTGGTCCTGGACTTTTGAGGGTACATGTCGGTACAACATGTTTGCTGCTGTATGCATCTAAAAGACAGACCACCTTGTAAGGAGGATTTCTGAAGTAAGTATGCCTGAAGACTTTGCTTGTGGGTTACCTAGACAGGAGCAAGAGTGAGTGTATATAGCCTGCTCAGAAACTGAGGTGGAGGGGTGCTGCATTCCTATGGTGATAGTAGACCTCTGAGGCCTGTGTGAAAAATGTAAAAGAATAAAGTTGATGACTAGCCTATGTACGTTACCCATCCAGGAGGATATCTAAAGAAAGCGCAAAGTCTTGTGGGAAGGAGACATCACCTCTTCTAGATAGGAAAACATTATGGAGGAGTGAGAAAAGATCAGTGGAGCACTTGGCTTGAGTAGACCTGTGTGACTGTAGCAATGAGGTAAGAACCTTGCTGGTGTGAAATGTGAGTATTGTGCGCGTAGATGCACCCTGAGAGGATTGGCCACCATTCTTTACTATTTAAGCAACATCTAAGCCAAGCCTTCAACTGGGAGATTCTTCCATAAAATATCCTGTCAGATTTTAGGTAAACCCATTCCAAAGTAGGTGTGTGTTTGGGGTGGTGACCGGGAGGTTTGGGAGTGTTTTTCTGGGGTAAGGCTTAAATGTCCATGAGTGCAAGTTTTTGGAGAAACCTCCAAATGATAACATGTGATTGTGATTTAGCGGATGTCTGTGTGCAAGGACTGGTGGCTGTCCTATGAAATCTCGCATTGGGGGTGACACAACATCGAAAAGCATTTTCGAACAATCACTTTAACTTATGCCCAGAGGCAAAGACTATATTCTATAGATAAAATATCATTCCCTATTGTTATCCAAGTTTATAGAGACATCAAACCTACTTGTGTGTTCCATAATTTTTCTTTAAATGTCTGTCATGTCCCTTTGTTTAGATATTCGAGTGCGTAATGGGGAATGTACCATCTTGACAGCAGGTCTTAAATAGAAAGTCATTAACATTTTCTTAGACATTTCCATCCTCTCCTCGTCTTTCTTCAGGTGCTACATCATTCTTCTCATTGGCAAATTAATGCTTCCTACAAAATCTATTTCTCATCTCCTCTATCTTCTTTTTACGCCGACAAAGATTTTTCAGTGCTGAGGTAATTTAGCCGGTCAATATAAAACATGATGTGTTTTCTTTCTCTACTTAAAAAGGAGAGAGAGAGAAAGAAATAAAAATCAGGTCTAACTGCAACTTTGTCAGTCAGATGTTCAACAGCTCACAATTGGTCTTTTATTTCAGGGGAGGATGAAAAAAAAATGTAATGAAAGGAACATTTCGAAACCAATTTTCAGAATCCTTTCCCCTTAGGGCTTGGAACGGTAATGTAAATCTTCACCAAAAAGCAATAGTCACACATTGAATGAAATTGTAGATCCAATCACTCACTGACACTCACACAGGAAGACTGAGATGATTGAAATTAGTCTTCCTGTCATTTGCTCTGCATTTTCTCTCAATTTGTTGCGCCACGAGAATAGATAGAAATTTTATAGTCAACCTCATTTAACCTGTTTTTATGTCTTTCCTAAATGGGTCCCTCATAGACTCAGTGGATTCTAGCTAGCAGGGAATTTAAATGTGTGTTTTTTTTAAAGAGTAAAATATTTGTCTTTTTTTTATTTTTTTTAGCTACTGTAGCTTTAACCATTTTTTAATTGTATATATCTTTTATTCTGTTTTTGGAACAGTCATCTAGCCTGAGCTGTTACCCACAGTTTCAGTGACTCGCGTTGCAGCATGCACTTCAGCATAATGAGCGTCCATTAGAAAATGACTCATTATGTCCAGGAGTATTATATAGGTTAAGCTGAGTCTGTCAGCACAAAATGACTGTTTAAACCAAGCACAATCGCTCAGTGACCCTTTTGCATGGCTGAGCAGTTTAATGCACCTTCCACCTACCTGATTTCCATCAGTCTTCGCCCTCTTCTTCCTTGATTGACAGCTCTGGCTTTACAGGAGCCAGAGAAGGCAGAGATATATGGAAAACAAGTAGGTGAGAAGATGTGCAGCGCCCCAGAGTCCTGGTCGTTGCAGTAACATCGCTCTGCCGCTAAGGGGAATGATGTTGCGTCTGATTGCACTAAGGGAGTTCACCTGATCAGGTATCACACACTACACTTCACACTCCGGCCACCAGGGGGGGTGGTTCTAGCTAGTAGGCCACTCCTCACACACTCTGGTAAAACTGGGGGTTGGACAGCAAGACAGTGAGAAGTAACTGGGAAGAGCTAGAGAGAGGACCTGTCAGGGATGGGATCCTGGCAGACTCCTAAGAGAACAACGTAACAAGTGAGCAACGGGAATACAGCAAAGAGGCAATAGGACCAGAAGGAGTCGTGCTGAAAGATCGAGGCAACATCCTTCTGAGGCGCAAACAGTCGGTGGCCGGAACGCCGAGAAAGTAAGAGACTTTAAGCATTACTTCAAACCACGGCAGGACAGCCAATTATAGGTTGGCTGTCTCACTTAAACACCTAAGCAGACAACGGAGGCAGCTGTGGGAGAGGGGCGACTCTAGAGTCCCGGAAGAACTCCAGGCCTACCCCGTCATACGGGTGCGTCCTAGCCATATCATCTGGGGGACGGAGAGAACGAACATCAGAGACAGACAGCATCAGTTGTGAGGACTATCCCGGGGTGCTCAGCAGGGAAGGACTACAACACATAGGCGCTAGCAGGTAGACGCTGATTCTCACCTGTCAAGGGGGACTCCTAATGTGCCTTTGGACCGGCCGGTCTCAGACAGCCCGGTTAACAGTGCTCTGGATTGGCTAACTCGAAGCCTTCAGTAAAGAGGTAAAGAGACTGCAACTTGGTGTCCTCGTTATTTACTGTGACCGGCACTGCACCGCACTACCACCACCATCCACACCTATTATTGGGCGCCCCTCAGCAGGGTCACGGACCGGGTCTAGCCACCGTGACAACCCCAGAGCAGAGACTCAGAAGCCCGGTACCGGGTACCCCTCGGCCCTGCGGCAGTGGGGGCGCTACAGATGCACTGAACTACTCTGCCAGGCCAAGGATGTACCGAGCAACTGTGCTTGGATTGGCAGTCATTTTGTGCTCTCAGACTCCGTTTAAACAAATGATCACCTATTCACTAGAGAGGTGATAGCTTAAATCAGAGCGATTCTACTTACTAGGACCACCACTAATCACTAGATCCAGGTCCTAATCAGTGTCACAGGTTTTGAATGGAGCAGCAGGGCTCCAACGACTATCAATCCAATCAACTTCTCCTGGCCACAATAACCTCACTCTGTGGATCAATGATTGTCCCAGTTATTGTACCTACACTGATCTATCTAGAACATAGATCACATTTGTATAAAGCAGAATATCTCTCAAAATTGTAGCAAATTTGATTAGAATCGATGCATTCATCTCTTTATGCGTCTACATGAAACTGTTATTTAGCAAATTTAAGGCACTTTTATTGAGCAGCAAGGTATATATCTTGTAACTTGCTATTATATTGCAGTAGGCACCCAATAATGTATATATATATTGTAATGCAGTGACCCCTGTAACAGGTAGGGGGCGCTGCATGGTCTCCCCGGTATGTGCACGGAGTTGTATTGAGGCCGTGAGAATAGACCTGCAGTGATGTCAGGATCACGTGACCAGCCATGTGATCCATTACTGTGGGTGTGGTTACAGGTACATAACGTGACCAGGGTGTGGGTCACATGGTCCCTGGGTTCCTGTGTGGTTCCAGTGAGTGGACCTGAGTGGTGAGGTTACAGGGGGTTCCTGAGCGCTGTGTGTGGGCTGTGTATGCCCCTGTGCTGGAAGACCTGGTAGGAGGCTTCCTGGAGAGCACATGCTGGCGTGAGAGGTCCTGGGAGGTGTACCAGGACCCCTGAGCAACACACAGTGGAACTTGGGGAAGCTACAGTCCTTCGGTGGCTCTGGACTGACTGATGTGTGCCGGCCAGGCAAGTTGGTGAACCCCGTAAGGCAGTTTCCCCAGGAGAGAGGACTGACAAGGAGTCAGCAGACGGAGCAGGAGCTCCCATAAAGTACCTCCACAAACTGTTGGTGCTTGTAACCTGGACTGTGTGGTAACCCACGGCAACTGGTCAGTGAGGACCAGCGTGTTTAGTGTCTGTGAGTCAAACCCGTAGTTAAAGTGTTTGAAGATGCAAGTTAATGTCATCACCAGTTGGTGCCTATTGTGTTTCGTGAGACATACATGATGAACTGAGCATAACGCGGTTTATGAGGCTTAATAAACCGTATGGACTGCTTTGTTTTAAAAACCCGTGCCCGTGTGCTTGAATATCGCAGCCAAGCGAGTGTCCCCCAATACGCTCAGTAAGAAAAGTCTTACATTGTCTTACAATATATATGTCTCTCTATCTAATCTATCTAATCCATCTATATATACTGTATATATATACATATATATATATATATATATATATATATATATATATATACTGCTCAAGAAAATAGAGGGAACACTAAAATCCCACATCCTAGATATCACTGAATGAAATATTCCACTTGTAAATCTTTATTTCATTGCATAGTGGAATGTGTTGAGAACAATAAAACCTAAAAATTATCAACGTAAATCACAACTAATATCCCACGGAGGTCTGGAGTTGGAATGATCCTCTAAATCAAAGTGGAAAATTAAGTTACAGGCTGATCCAACTTCAGTGGAAATGCCTCAAGGCAAGAAAATGATGCTCAGTAGTGTGTGTGGCCTCCATGTGCCTGTATGACCCCTCTACAATGCCTGGGCATGCTCCTGATGAGGCGGCAGATGGCCTCCTGAGGGATCTCCTCCCAGACCTGGACTAAAGCAACCGCCAACTCCTGGACAGTCTGTCGTGCAACATGACGTTGTGGACGTGCGAGAAATGATGTCCCAGATGTGTTCAATCGGATTCAGGTCTGGAAAACGGTGGGCCAGTCCATAGCTTCAATGCCTTCATCTTGCAGGAACTGCTGACATACTCCAGCCACATGACGTCTGGCAATGCCCTGCATTAGGAGGAACCTAGGGCCAACCACACCAGCATATGATCTCACAAGGGGTCTGAGGATCTCATCTCGGTACCTAATGGCAGTCAGCTACCTCTGGCGAGCACATGGAGGGCTGTGCAACTCTCCAAAGAAATGCCACCCCGCACCATTACTGACCCACTGCCAAACCGGTCATGCTGAAGGATGTTGCAGGCAGCAGATCGCTCTCCATGATGTCTCCAGAATCTGTCATGTTTGTCACATGTGCTCAGTGTGAACCTGCTTTCATTTGTGAAGAGCACAGGGCGCCAGTGACAAATTTGCCAATCCTGGTGTTCTGTGGCAAATGCCAAGCATCCTGCACGGTGTTGGGCTGTGAGCACAACCCCCATCTATGGACATCGGGCACTCAGACCATCCTCTTGGAGTCAGTTTCTAACCATTTGTGCAGACACATGTACATTTGTGGCCTGCTGGAGGTCATTTTGCAGGGCTCTGGCAGTGCTCCTTCTGTTCCTCCTTGCACAAAGGCTGAAGTAGCTGTCCTGCTGCTGGGTTGTTGCCCTCCTACTGCCCTCTTCACGTCTCCTGGTGTACTGGCCAGTCTCCAGGCAGCACCTCCAGCCTCTGGACACTACGCTGACAGACACAGCAAACCTTCTTGCCACAGCTCACATTGATGTGCCATCCTGGATGAGCTGCACTACCTGAGCCGCTTGTGTGGGTTGTAGAGTCCATCTCATGCTAACATGAGTGTGAAAGCACAACCAACATTCAAAAGTGACCAAAACATTAGCCAGAAAGCATTGGTACTGAGATGTGGTCTGTTGTTATGATCCGGTGGTAGGATCACCAAACTGACCTGATAGGTAAACGAGAATATTAGGACGAGCTCTGGGGATGTGGAAACTATACTGACCGCAACACTGAACCTATCCAATACACACTAAAGGCAGCCGTGGAGTGATACCTAAAAACCTAGACGCCTCGTCACAGCCTGAGGAACTAACTACCCCTAGAGAGAAAGCCAAGCCTCACTTGCCTCAGAGAAATGACCCCAAAGTTTAGACAGCCCCCACAAATAATAACGGTGAGTTAAGGGGAAAATACAAACGTAGTAATGAAAAACAGGTTTAAGCAAATGAGGCCCACTAAAGCTAAATAGACTGAAGATAGCAAGGGATCTGTGCGGTCAGTACAAAAACTATCAAAAACTATCCATGCAGAAAATACAAGAACCCCCACACCGACTCACGATGTGAGGGGCGCACTCTGCGCCCCAGAACTTCCAGCAAGCAAAAAAATCACATATAAGCAAGCTGGACTGAACTCATCATATAATGAAACATATTTTCAAGAGAAAAATGAGCAAACATGAACTAGCAAGACTTAGCTTCTCCGGATGGAGACAGGTCACAAGGAAGTCCAGAGAGATCAGAACCAGTACTGAATACAACGACAGCAGGCAACAAACAAAGGTGCAGGTGGAATTAAATAGGAACCAGCAAAGCAGGAAATGAGGCAGCTGAGCCCATCTCCAGACCCGCAGTATCGCTAAAGGCCACCAGAGGGAGCCCAGACGGAATTCACAACAGTACTCCCCCCTTGAGGAGGGGTCACCGAACCCTCACCAGAGCCCCCAGGCCGATCGTGACGAGCCGAATGAAAGGCACGAACCAAATCGGCCGCATGGACATCAGAGGCGACAACCCAGGAATTATCCTCCTGACCATAGCCCTTCCATTTAACTAAGTACTGAAGCCTTCGTCTCGAAACACGAGAATCCAAGATCTTCTCCACCACATACTCCAATTCTCCCTCGACCAAGACCGGAGCAGGAGGATCAACAGAAGGAACCACAGGCACCACATATCTCCGCAACAATGACCTATGGAACACATTGTGAATGGCAAATGATGCTGGGAGGTCCAAACGAAATGACACAGGGTTGAGGATTTCCAAAATCTTATAAGGACCGATAAAACGAGGCTTGAACTTAGGAGAGGAAACCTTCATCGGAACAAAACGAGAAGACAACCACACCAAATCCCCCACACGAAGTCGGGGACCCACACAGCGACGGCGGTTAGCAAAGCGCTGAGCCTTCTCTTGTGACAACGTCAAATTGTCCACCACGTGGTTCCAAATCTGCTGCAACCTATCCACCACAGAATCCACCCCAGGACAGTCAGAAGGCTCAACCTGACCTGAGGAAAAACGAGGATGAAAACCAGAATTGCAAATAAAAGGCGAAACCAAAGTAGCAGAACTAGCCCGATTATTGAGGGCGAACTCAGCCAATGGCAAAAAGGTCACCCAGTCATCCTGATCAGCAGAAACAAAACATCTCAGATAAGTCTCCAAGGTCTGATTAGTACGTTCGGTTTGGCCATTTGTCTGAGGATGGAAGGCCGATGAAAAAGATAATTCAATGCCCATCTTAGCACAAAAGGACCGCCAAAACCTGGACACAAACTGGGATCCTCTATCAGACACAATAATCTCAGGAATACCATGCAAACGAACCACATTCTGAAAAAATAGTGGAACCAAATCAGAGGAGGAAGGCAGCTTAGGCAAGGGCACCAAATGGACCATTTTAGAAAAACTATCACAAACCACCCAGATAACAGACATCTTCTGAGAGACTGGAAGATCCGAAATAAAATCCATGGAAATATGCGTCCAGGGCCTCTTCGGGACAGGCAAAGGCAAAAGCAAACCACTGGCACGAGAACAGCAAGGCTTGGCCCGAGCACAAATCCCACAGGACTGCACAAAGGAACGCACATCCCGCGACAAGGAAGGCCACCAAAAGGACCTAGCCACCAAATCCCTGGTACCAAAAATCCCAGGGTGACCTGCCAACACCGAAGAATGAACCTCGGAAATGACTCTACTGGTCCATCTATCCAGGACAAACAGTCTCTCCGGTGGACAACGATCAGGTCTATTGGCCTGAAATTCCTGCAGTATCCGTCGTAAATCAGGGGAGATGGCAGACAAAATCACCCCTTCTCTGAGGACACCAGCCGGTTCAGAAACTCCCGGAGAGTCAGGCACAAAGCTTCTAGAAAGCATCAGCCTTCACGTTCTTCGAACCCGGAAGGTATGAAACCACGAAATTGAAACGGGAGAAAAACAGCGACCATCGAGCCTGTCTAGGATTTAGCCGTTTAGCAGACTCGAGATAAGTCAAATTCTTGTGATCAGTCAAGACCACCACACGATGTTTGGCTCCCTCAAGCCAATGTCGCCACTCCTCAAATGCCCACTTCATTGCCAACAACTCCCGATTACCAACATCATAATTCCGCTCGGCAGGCGAAAACTTTCTTGAAAAGACAGCACATGGCCTCATCACAGAGCCATCAGAGTTTCTCTGTGACAAGACAGCCCCTGCTCCAATCTCAGAAGCATCCATCTCGACCTGGAATGGTAAAGAGACATCCGGCTGACGCAAGACAGGAGCTGAAGAGAACCGACGTTTGAGCTCCTCAAAGGCCTCCACGGCCGCAGGAGACATTTGTCACATCAGAACCCTTCTTAGTCAAATCCGTCAAAGGCTTAACCACACTGGAAAAATTAGTGATGAAGCGACGGTAAAAATTAGCAAAACCCAAGAACTTCTGAAGACTTTTTACCGATGTAGGTTGAGTCCAGTCATGAATAGCCTGGACCTTGACTGGATCCATCTCAATGGTAGAAGGAGAAAAAATAAAGCCCAAAAAGGAAACCTTCTGGACTCCGAAGAGACATTTAGAGCCCTTCACAAACAAGGCATTGGCTCGCAGGACCCGAAATACCATCCGGACCTGCTTCACATGAGATTCCCAATCATCAGAAAAGACCAAAATATCATCCAGGTACACAATCATAAACCTATCCATATACTCTCGGAAGATGTCGTGCATGAAGGACTGGAACACAGAAGGGGCATTAGAAAGCCCAAAAGGCATCACCAAGTACTCAAAATGGCCTTCGGGCGTATTAAATGCTGTTTTCCATTCATCGCCCTGCTTTATACGCACAAGATTATATGCTCCACGAAGATCTATCTTGGTGAACCAACTGGCCCCCCTAATCCGAGCAAACAGATCGGACAACAGTGGCAAAGGATACTGAAATTTGACCGTGATGTTATTTAGAAGGCGATAATCTATACAGGGTCTTAGAGAACCATCCTTCTTGGCCACAAAAAAGAACCCCGCACCCAAAGGGGACGAGGACGGGCGAATATGCCCCTTCTCCAAAGACTCCTTGATATAACTCCGCATAGCGGCATGTTCTGGTACAGACAAATTAAAAAGTTGTCCCTTAGGGAACTTACTATCAGGAATCAAATTTATGGCACAATCACAATCCCTATGAGGAGGTAGGGCACTGGACTTGGGCTCATCAAATACATCCTGGTAGTCCGACAAAAATTCAGGGACTTCAGAAGGAGTAGAAGAAGCAATTGACACCAAAGGAGCATCGCCATGAATCCCCTGGCAACCCCAACTTGACACAGACATTGCTTTCCAATCCAGGACTGGATTATGAGCCTGCAGCCATGGCAGACCCAACACGAACACATCATGCAAATTATGTAACACAAGAAAGCGAATCACCTCCTGATGTGCAGGAGTCATGCACATAGTCATTTGAGCCCAGTACTGAGGTTTATTCTTGGCCAATGGCGTGGCATCAATTCCCTTTAGTGGAATAGGGAATTGCAAAGGCTCCAAGACAAAACCACAGCGCCTGGCAAAAGACAAATCCATCAAATTCAGGGCGGCACCTGAATCCACAAAAGCCATAACTGAGTAGGATGACAGAGAGCAAATTAAAGTAACAGACAAAATGAATTTAGGTTGTACAGTACCAATGGTGACAGACCTAGCGAAGTTTTTTGTGCGCTTAGAACAATCTGAGATAACATGAGCAGAATCACCACAGTAAAAGCACAACCCATTCTGACGTCTGTGATTTTGCCGTTCAATTCTGGTCAGAATCCTGTCACATTGCATAGACTCAAGCTTCTGCTCAGAAAATACCGCCAAATGGTGCACTGGTTTGCGCTCCCGCAAACGCCAATCAATCTGAATGGCCAAAGACATTGACTCACTCAGACCCGCAGGCGTGGGGAACCCCACCATAACATCCTTAATGGCTTCAGAAAGACCCTTTCTGAAAATCGCTGCCAGGGCACACTCATTCCATTGAGTGAGCACAGACCATTTCCTAAACTTCTGACAGTAAACCTCTGCTTCATCCTGACCCTGACACAAAGCCAGCAAGATTTTCTCTGCCTGATCCACAGAATTAGGTTCATCATAAAGCAAACCCAGCGCCAGAAAAAACGCATCTACATTAAGCAATGCAGGATCTCCTGGCGCCAGGGCGAATGCCCAGTCTTGAGGGTCGCCACGCAACAAAGAAATAATAATTTTAACTTGCTGAACCGGATCACCAGAGGAACGAGGTCTCAGAGAAAGAAATAATTTGCAATTATTTTTAAAGTTCAAAAACCTAGATCTGTCTCCGGAGAACAACTCAGGAATAGGTATCTTAGGCTCTGACATAGGACTGCGAACTACATAATCCTGAATGTCTTGTACTCTAGCAGTGAGATGATCCACACTAGAAGACAGACTCTGAAGGTCCATAGCTGCAGCTGAATTCTGAACCACCCAGAGATTAAGGGGAGAAGAGAGGCAAGACACACTGCAGGAAAAAAAATAATAAAATGAACTCAGGATTTCTCTTATCCCTCTTTTGCGATGCATTAACTCTTTACTGGCCTGCTGTACTGTTATGATCCGGTGGTAGGATCACCAAACTGACCTGATAGGTAAACGAGAATATTAGGACGAGCTCTGGGGATGTGGAAACTATACTGACCGCAACACTGAACCTATCCAATACACACTAAAGACAGCCGTGGAGCGTTACCTAAAAACCTAGACGCCTCGTCACAGCCTGAGGAACTAACTACCCCTAGAGAGAAAGCCAAGCCTCACTTGCCTCAGAGAAATGACCCCAAAGTTTAGACAGCCCCCACAAAAAATAACGGTGAGTTAAGGGGAAAATACAAACGTAGTAATGAAAAACAGGTTTAAGCAAATGAGGCCCGCTAAAGCTAAATAGACTGAAGATAGCAAGGGATCTGTGCGGTCAGTACAAAAACTATCAAAAACTATCCACGCAGAAAATACAAGAACCCCCACACCGACTCACGATGTGAGGGGCGCACTCTGCACCCCAGAACTTCCAGCAAGCAAAAAATCACATATAAGCAAGCTGGACTGAACTCATCATATAATGAAACATATTTTCAAGAGAAAAATGAGCAAACATGAACTAGCAAGACTTAGCTTCTCCGGATGGAGACAGGTCACAAGGAAGTCCAGAGAGATCAGAACCAGTACTGAATACAACGACAGCAGGCAACAAACAAAGGTGCAGGTGGAATTAAATAGGAACCAGCGAAGCAGGAAATGAGGCAGCTGAGCCCATCTCCAGACCTGCAGTATCGCTAAAGGCCACCAGAGGGAGCCCAGACGGAATTCACAACAGTCTGTGGTCCCCACCTGCAAAACCACTCCTTTATTGAGTGTGTCTTGATAATTGCCAATAATTTCCATCTGTTGTCTATTCCATTTGCAGAACACCAATTGATTGTCAAACAGTGTTGCTTTCTAAGTGGACAGTTTGATTTCACAGAAGTTTGATTTACTTGGAGTTATATTCTGTTGTTTAAGTGTTCCCTATATTTTTTTGAGCAGTGTATTTGTATTTGGCACCCTGAGTCAGTACTTTGCAGGGCCACCTTTCACTACCATTATTGCTGCCAGTCTTTTGGGGTCTGTCTCTACCAGCTTTGCATATCTAGAGGTGACATTTTTGCCCCTTCTTCTTTGCACACTCGGGCGCGATCAGTGAGATTGGATGGAGATGTCGGTGATCAGCAAAGTTCACATCTTGTCAACAGATTCTCAGTGTGATTTATGTCCGGACTTTGACTGGGCCATTCACACACATTAATATGCTTTGATCTAAACCATCCATTGTAGCTCTGGCGGTATATTTAGGCCATTGTCCTGCTGGGAGACTAACCTACGTCACAGTCTCAAGTCATTTTCAGCCTCTAACAGGTTTTCCTTCAGTATTGTCCTGTATTTAGCGCCATTCATCTTCCCATCAACTCTGACCAACTTCCCTGCCCCTGCTGAAGAAAAACCTCAGCAGGATATTGCCATATGTGATGATGGGGATGGTGTTTTTAGGGTGTTGTGCAGTGTTTGTGTTTTACCATACAGTATATACCCGTATATAATCGAGTATAAGCCGACCCGAGTATAAGCCGACCCCCCTAATTTTGCCACAAAAAACTGGGAAAACTTATTGACTCGAGTATAAGCCTAGGGTGGGAAATGCAGCAGCTACCGGTTATTGTCAAAAATAAAAATAGATACCAATAAAAGTAAAATTAATTGAGACATCAGTAGGTTAAGTGTTTTTGAATATCCATATTGAATCAGGAGCCCCATATAATGCTCCATACAGTTCATGATGGGCCCCATAAGATGCTCCATATTAAAATATACCCCATATAATGCTGCACAAAGGTTAATAATGGCCCCATAAGATGCTCCACACATTATGGCCCCATAAGATGCTCCACACATTATGGCCCCATGAGATGCTCCATACATTATTGCCCCATGAGATGCTCCACACATTATGGCCCCATACGATGCTCCATACATTGTGGCCCCATGAGATGCTCCACACATTAGGGGCCCCATGAGATGCTCCACACATTAGGGGCCCCATGAGATGCTCCACACATTATGCCCCATAAGATGCTCCTCATATATGCCCCATAAGATGCTCCTCATATATGCCCCATAAGATGCTCCTCATATATGCCCCATAAGATGCTCCTCATATGCCCCAGAAGATGCTCCATACATTTGCCCCATTTGCTGTTGCTGCGATTAAAATAAAAAAAATCACATACTCACCTCTCTTCGCTCAGGCCCCCGGCACTTGCGATAGTCACCTTCCACGTTCCATCGCTGCACGCTGCTCTGTCTTCCATCCTCTGCACTGACTGTTCAGGCAGAGGGCGGTGCGCACACTAATCGCGTCATCGCGCCCTCTGACCTGAACAGTCACAGCCAGAGGACAGAAGACAGAGCAGAGCGCAGCAATGGAACGAGGAAGGTGACTATCGTGCAATGCTCCCCCTCCCCTGATATACTCACCTGCTCACGGCTCGGTCCCTGGCAGCGTCTCACTGTCAGATGGTCTCCGGGAGCCGGCGACATCTTCCTGTGCTCAGCGGTCACGTACCGCTCATTACAGTAATGAATATGCGGGCATATTCATTACTTTAATGAGCGGTACCACGTGACCGCTGAATAAAGGAAGAGCTGCCTGGAGACCATCGGACATGCAGGGACCGTGCCAGGAGCAGGTGAGTATGTCACAGCCACCGCTCCCCCTCACCCGCCAACCCCACACCGACACTGACTCAAGTATAAGCCGAGAGGGTCACTTTCAGCCAAAAAAAGTGGGCTGAAAATCTTGCCTTATACTCGAGTATATACGGTAACTTTTTGCATTTAGCCCCAAAAGTTCCACTTTGATCTCATCTGATAAGAGCACCTTCTTCCATTCCTCTCTCTGTCCCCTGCAGACTGCAAACGGGACTTCTTATGGCTTGCTTTAAAAAATGGCTTTCTTCTTCCCATCTTCCATAAAGGCCAAACTTAAGGAGTATGCGACCAATAGTTGTCCTGTGAACCGATTCTCCCTCCTGAGCCGTGGATCTCTGCAGGTCCTCCAGAGTTACCATGGCCTCTTTGCTGCCTGTCAAATTAGTGCTCCCCTTACATGGGATGTCAGTTTAGGTGTACATTTGAAAAAATACATTTGAAAAAACTGACCGTCACATCCAAACATAGATTAAGTGTGAACAGGTGCTGAACCTTAGAGTCACCAACTCCTATACAGTCAAGCAAAACAGGCAGCACACTGCAGCGCTAACACATGCAAACATGAAACACAGAAATTGAATTGCATTACTGCACTAGAAATATGAAAAATGAGAGCGTTTAGCGCATAAAAAAGGCCAATTTTATGTGTACCTGGTAGCCACTTTACGGCATCTCTCGTATACCAGGTCCTACACTTTCCTTCCTCGCTGGGAATAAACGTCTCCATGTGAATGGGTACCTATGAAAACCTCTTATGAGACTAACATTCTCTCTCTCTGTGGAGGGGTACTGGACCTGCTGCAATTAAGACACCTGTGACTAGGAGGCGGAGTGCTCGGTCAGAAGGCTAAATAATACATTTGAAAAAACAGACCGTCACATCCAAACATAGATTAAGTGTGAACAGGTGCTGAACCTTAGAGTCACCAACTCCTATACAGTCAAGCAAAAAAGGCAGCACACTGCAGCGCTAACACATGCAAACATGAAACACGGAAATTGAATTGCATTACTGCACTAGAAATATGAAAAATGAGAGCGTTTAGCGCATAAAAAGGGCCAATTTTATGTGTACCTGGTAGCCACTTTACGGCATCTCTCTTATACCAGGTCCTACGCTTTCCTTCCTCGCTGAGAATAAACGTCTCCATGTGAATGGGTACCTATGAAAACCTCTTATGAGACTAACATTCTCTCTCTCTGTGGAGGGGTACTGGACCTGCTGCAACTAAGACACCTGTGACAAGGAGGAGGAGTGCTCGGTCAGAAGGCTAAATAATACATTTGAAAAAACTGACCGTCACATCCAAACAAAGATTAAGTGTGAACAGGTGCTGAACCTTAGAGTCACCAACTCCTATACAGTCAAGCAAAAAAGGCAGCACACTGCAGCGCTAACACATGCAAACATGAAACACAGAAATTGAATTGCATTACTGCACTAGAAATATGAAAAATGAGAGCGTTTAGCGCATAAAAAAGGCCAATTTTATGTGTACCTGGTAGCCACTTTACGGCATCTCTCTTATACCAGGTCCTACGCTTTCCTTCCTCGCTGAGAATAAACGTCTCCATGTGAATGGGTACCTATGAAAACCTCTTATGAGACTAACATTCTCTCTCTCTGTGGAGGGGTACTGGACCTGCTGCAATTACGACACCTGTGACTAGGAGGCGGAGTGCTCGGTCAGAAGGCTAAATAATACATTTGAAAAAACTGACCGTCACATCCAAACATAGATTAAGTGTGAACAGGTGCTGAACCTTAGAGTCACCAACTCCTATACAGTCAAGCAAAAAAGGCAGCACACTGCAGCGCTAACACATGCAAACATGAAACACAGAAATTGAATTGCATTACTGCACTAGAAATATGAAAAATGAGAGCGTTTAGCACATAAAAAGGCCAATTTTATGTGTACCTGGAAGCCACTTTACGGCATCTCTCTTATACCAGGTCCTACGCTTTCCTTCCTCGCTGAGAATAAACATCTCCATGTGAATGGGTACCTATGAAAACCTCTTATGAGACTAACATTCTCTCTCTCTGTGGAGGGGTACTGGACCTGCTGCAATTACGACACCTGTGACTAGGAGGCGGAGTGCTCGGTCAGAAGGCTAAATAATACATTTGAAAAAATTGACCGTCACATCCAAACATAGATTAAGTGTGAACAGGTGCTGAACCTTAGAGTCACCAACTCCTATACAGTCAAGCAAAAAAGGCAGCACACTGCAGCGCTAACACATGCAAACATGAAACACAGAAATTGAATTGCATTACTGCACTAGAAATATGAAAAATGAGAGCGTTTAGCGCATAAAAAAGGCCAATTTTATGTGTACCTGGTAGCCACTTTACGACATCTCTCTTATACCAGGTCCTACGCTTTCCTTCCTCGCTGAGAATAAACGTCTCCATGTGAATGGGTACCTATGAAAACCTCTTATGAGACTAACATTCTCTCTCTCTGTGGAGGGGTACTGGACCTGCTGCAATTAAGACACCTGTGACTAGGAGGCGGAGTGCTCGGTCAGAAGGCTAAATAATACATTGAAAAAACAGACCGTCACATCTAAACATAGATTAAGTGTGAACAGGTGCTGAACCTTAGAGTCACCAACTCCTATACAGTCAAGCAAAAAAGGCAGCACACTGCAGCGCTAACACATGCAAACATGAAACACGGAAATTGAATTGCATTACTGCACTAGAAATATGAAAAATGAGAGCGTTTAGCACATAAAAAAGGCCAATTTTATGTGTACCTGGTAGCCACTTTACGGCATCTCTCTTATACCAGGTCCTACGCTTTCCTTCCTCGCTGAGAATAAACATCTCCATGTGAATGGGTACCTATGAAAACCTCTTATGAGACTAACATTCTCTCTCTCTGTGGAGGGGTACTGGACCTGCTGCAATTAAGACACCTGTGACTAGGAGGCGGAGTGCTCGGTCAGAAGGCTAAATAATACATTTGAAAAAACTGACCGTCACATCCAAACATAGATTAAGTGTGAACAGGTGCTGAACCTTAGAGTCACCAACTCCTATACAGTCAAGCAAAAAAGGCAGCACACTGCAGCGCTAACACATGCAAACAGGAAATACAGAAATTGAATTGCATTACTGCACTAGAAATATGAAAAATGAGAGCGTTTAGCGCATAAAAAAGGCCAATTTTATGTGTACCTGGTAGCCACTTTACTGCATCTTTTTTATACTAGGTCCTACGCTTTCCTTCCTCGCTGAGAATAAACGTCTCCATGTGAATGGGTACCTATGAAAACCTCTTATGAGACTAACATTCTCTCTCTCTGTGGAGGGGTACTGGACCTGCTGCAATTAAGACACCTGTGACACGGAGGCGGAGTGCTCGGTCAGAAGGCTGAATAATACATTTGAAAAAACTGACCGTCACATCCAAACATAGATTGTGTGAACAGGTGCTGAACCTTAAGGCCCCGTCTCACATAGCGAGATCGCTAGCGAGATCGCTGCTGAGTCACAAGTTTTGTGACGCAACAGCGACCTCCAAAGCGATCTCGCTATGTGTGACACGTACCAGCGATCAGGCCCCTGCTGCGAGATCGCTGGTCGTGTCGGAATGGCCTGGACCTTTTTTTGGTCGTTGAGGCCCCGCTGACATTGCTGAATCGGTGTGTGTGACACCGATCCAGCGATGTCTTCACTGGTAACCAGGGTAAACATCGGGTTACTAAGCGCAGGGCCGCGCTTAGTAACCCGATGTTTACCCTGGTTACCAGCGTAAATGTAAAAAAAAAAAAACAGTACATACTCGCCTTCTGATGTCCGTCAGGTCCCTTGCCGTCTGCTTCCTGCTCTCACTGACTCCCGGCCGTACAGTGAGAAGTGAGAGCACAGCAGTGACGTCACCGCTGCGCTCTGCTCTCAGTGTACGGCCGGCACTGTCAGAGCAGGAAGCAGACGGCAAAGGGACCTGACGGACACCGAAAGGCGAGTATGTACTGTTTGTTTTTTTTGGTAACCAGGGTAAACATCGGGTTACTAAGCGCGGCCCTGCGCTTAGTAACCCGATGTTTACCCTGGTTACCCGGGTGCTGCAGGGGGACTTCGGCATCGTTGAAGACAGTTTCAACGATGCCGAAGTCGTTCCCCTGATCGTTGGTCGCTGGAGAGAGCTGTCTGTGTGACAGCTCCCCAGCGACCACACAGCGACTTACCAACGATCACGGCCAGGTCATATCGCTGGTCGTGATCGTTGGTAAATCGCTATGTGAGACGGGGCCTTTAGAGTCACCAACTCCTATACAGTCAAGCAAAAAAGGCAGCACACTGCAGCGCTAACACATGCAAACATGAAACACAGAAATTGAATTGCATAACTGCACTAGAAATATGAAAAATGAGAGCGTTTAGCGCATAAAAAAGGCTAATTTTATGTCTACCTGGTAGCCACTTTACGGCATCTCTCTTATACCAGGTCCTACGCTTTCCTTCCTCGCTGAGAATAAATGTCTCCATGTGAATGGGTACCTATGAAAACCTCTTATGAGACTAACATTCTCTCTCTCTGTGGAGGGGTACTGGACCTGCTGCAACTAAGACACCTGTGACAAGGAGGAGGAGTGCTCAGTCAGAAGGCTAAATAATACATTTGAAAAAACTGACCGTCACATCCAAACATAGATTAAGTGTGAACAGGTGCTGAACCTTAGAGTCACCAACTCCTATACAGTCAAGCAAAAAAGGCAGCACACTGCAGCGCTAACACATGCAAACATGAAACACAGAACTTGAATTGCATTACTGCACTAGAAATATGAAAAATGAGAGCGTTTAGCGCATAAAAAAGGCCAATTTTATGTGTACCTGGTAGCCACTTTACGGCATCTCTCTTATACCAGGTCCTATGCTTTCCATCCTCGCTGAGAATAAACGTCTCCATGTGAATGGGTACCTATGAAAACCTCTTATGAGACTAACATTCTCTCTCTCTGTGGAGGGGTACTGGACCTGCTGCAATTAAGACACCTGTGACTAGGAGGCGGAGTGCTCGGTCAGAAGACTAAATAATACATTTGAAAAAACTGACCGTCACATCCAAACATAGATTAAGTGTGAACAGGTGCTGAACCTTAGAGTCACCAACTCCTATACAGTCAAGCAAAAAAGGCAGCACACTGCAGAGCTTACACATGCAAACATGAAACACAGAAATTGAATTGCATTACTGCACTAGAAATATGAAAAATGAGAGCGTTTAGCGCATAAAAAAGGCCAATTTTATGTGTACCTGGTAGCCACTTTACGGCATCTCTCTTATACCAGGTCCTACGCTTTCCTTCCTCGTTGAGAATAAACGTCTCCATGTGAATGGGTACCTATGAAAACCTCTTATGAGACTAACATTCTCTCTCTCTGTGGAGGGGTACTGGACCTGCTGCAATTAAGACACCTGTGACAAGGAGGCGGAGTGCTCGGTCAGAAGGCTAAATAATACATTTGAAAAAACTGACCGTCACATCCAAACATAGATTAAGTGTGAACAGGTGCTGAACCTTAGAGTCACCAACTCCTATACAGTCAAGCAAAAAAGGCAGCACACTGCAGCGCTAACACATGCAAACATGAAACACAGAAATTGAATTGCATTACTGCACTAGAAATATGAAAAATGAGAGCGTTTAGCGCATAAAAAAGGCCAATTTTATGTGTACCTGGTAGCCACTTTACGGCATCTCTCTTATACCAGGTCCTACGCTTTCCTTCCTCGCTGAGAATAAACGTCTCCATGTGAATGGGTACCTATGAAAACCTCTTATGAGACTAACATTCTCTCTCTCTGTGGAGGGGTACTGGACCTGCTGCAATTAAGACACCTGTGACAAGGAGGCGGAGTGCTCGGTCAGAAGGCTAAATAATACATTTGAAAAAACTGACCGTCACATCCAAACATAGATTAAGTGTGAACAGGTGCTGAACCTTAGAGTCACCAACTCCTATACAGTCAAGCAAAAAAGGCAGCACACTGCAGCGCTAACACATGCAAACATGAAACACAGAAATTGAATTGCATTACTGCACTAGAAATATGAAAAATGAAAGCGTTTAGCGCATAAAAAAGGCCAATTTTATGTGTACCTGGTAGCCACTTTACGGCATCTCTCTTATACCAGGTCCTACGCTTTCCTTCCTCGCTGAGAATAAACGTCTCCATGTGAATGGGTACCTATGAAAACCTCTTATGAGACTAACATTCTCTCTCTCTGTGGAGGGGTACTGGACCTGCTGCAATTAAGACACCTGTGACAAGGAGGCGGAGTGCTCGGTCAGAAGGCTAAATAATACATTTGAAAAAACTGACCGTCACATCCAAACATAGATTAAGTGTGAACAGGTGCTGAACCTTAGAGTCACCAACTCCTACACAGTCAAGCAAAAAAGGCAGCACACTGCAGCGCTAACACATGCAAACATGAAACACAGAAATTGAATTGCATTACTGCACTAGAAATATGAAAAATGAGAGCGTTTAGCGCATAAAAAAGGCCAATTTTATGTGTACCTGGTAGCCACTTTACGGCATCTCTCTTATACCAGGTCCTACCTTTTCTTTCCTCGCTGAGAATAAACGTCTCCATGTGAATGGGTACCTATGAAAACCTCTTATGAGACTAACATTCTCTCTCTCTGTGGAGGGGTACTGGACCTGCTGCAATTAAGACACCTGTGACTAGGAGGCGGAGTGCTCGGTCAGAAGGCTAAATAATACATTTGACAAAACTGACCATCACATCCAAACATAGATTAAGTGTGAACAGGTGCTGAACCTTAGAGTCACTAACTCCTATACAGTCAAGCAAAAAAGGCAGCACACTGCAGCGCTAACACATGCAAACATGAAACACAGAAATTGAATTGCATTACTGCACTAGAAATATGAAAAATGAGAGCGTTTAGCGCATAAAAAAGGCCAATTTTATGTGTATCTGGTAGCCACTTTACGGCATCTCTCTTATACCAGGTCCTACGCTTTCCTTCCTCGCTGAGAATAAATATCTCCATGTGAATGGGTACCTATGAAAACCTCTTATGAGACTAACATTCTCTCTCTCTGTGGAGGGGTACTGGACCTGCTGCAATTAAGACACCTGTGACTAGGAGGCGGAGTGCTCGGTCAGAAGGCTAAATAATACATTTGAAAAAACTGACCGTCACATCCAAACATAGATTAAGTGTGAACAGGTGCTGAACCTTAGAGTCACCAACTCCTACACAGTCAAGCAAAAAAGGCAGCACACTGCAGCGCTAACACATGCAAACATGAAACACAGAAATTGAATTGCATTACTGCACTAGAAATATGAAAAATGAAAGCGTTTAGCGCATAAAAAAGGCCAATTTTATGTGTACCTGGTAGCCACTTTACAGCATCTCTCTTATACCAGGTCCTACGCTTTCCTTCCTCGCTGAGAATAAACGTCTCCATGTGAATGGGTACCTATGAAAACCTCTTATGAGACTAACATTCTCTCTCTCTGTGGAGGGGTACTGGACCTGCTGCAATTAAGACACCTGTGACTAGGAGGCGGAGTGCTCGGTCAGAAGGCTAAATAATACATTTGAAAAAACAGACCGTCACATCTAAACATAGATTAAATGTGAACAGGTGCTGAACCTTAGAGTCACCAACTCCTATACAGTCAAGCAAAAAAGGCAGCACACTGCAGCGCTAACACATGCAAACATGAAACACGGAAATTGAATTGCATTACTGCACTAGAAATATGAAAAATGAGGGCGTTTAGCACATAAAAAGGCCAATTTTATGTGTACCTGGTAGCCACTTTACGGCATCTCTCTTATACCAGGTCCTACGCTTTCCTTCCTCGCTGAGAATAAATGTCTCCATGTGAATGGGTACCTATGAAAACCTCTTATGAGACTAACATTCTCTCTCTCTGTGGAGGGGTACTGGACCTGCTGCAATTAAGACACCTGTGACTAGGAGGCGGAGTGCTCGGTCAGAAGGCTAAATAATACATTTGAAAAAACTGACCGTCACATCCAAACATAGATTAAGTGTGAACAGGTGCTGAACCTTAGAGTCACCAACTCCTATACAGTCAAGCAAAAAAGGCAGCACACTGCAGCGCTAACACATGCAAACATGAAACACAGAAATTGAATTGCATTACTGCACTAGAAATATGAAAAATGAGAGCGTTTAGCGCATAAAAAAGGCCAATTTTATGTGTACCTGGTAGCCACTTCACGGCATCTCTCTTATACCAGGTCCTATGCTTTCCTTCCTCGCTGAGAATAAACGTCTCCATGTGAATGGGTACCTATGAAAACCTCTTATGAGACTAACATTCTCTCTCTCTGTGGAGGGGTACTGGACCTGCTGCAATTAAGACACCTGTGACTAGGAGGCGGAGTGCTCGGTCAGAAGGCTAAATAATACATTTGACAAAACTGACCATCACATCCAAACATAGATTAAGTGTGAACAGGTGCTGAACCTTAGAGTCACCAACTCCTATACAGTCAAGCAAAAAAGGCAGCACACTGCAGCGCTAACACATGCAAACATGAAACACGGAAATTGAATTGCATTACTGCACTAGAAATATGAAAAATGAGAGCGTTTAGCGCATAAAAAAGGCCAATTTTATGTGTACCTGGTAGCCACTTTACGGCATCTCTCTTATACCAGGTCCTACGCTTTCCTTCCTCGCTGAGAATAAACGTCTCCATGTGAATGGGTACCTATGAAAACCTCTTATGAGACTAACATTCTCTCTCTCTGTGGAGGGGTACTGGACCTGCTGCAATTAAGACACCTGTGACTAGGAGGCGGAGTGCTCGGTCAGAAGGCTAAATAATACATTTGACAAAACTGACCATCACATCCAAACATAGATTAAGTGTGAACAGGTGCTGAACCTTAGAGTCACCAACTCCTATACAGTCAAGCAAAAAAGGCAGCACACTGCAGCGCTAACACATGCAAACATGAAACACGGAAATTGAATTGCATTACTGCACTAGAAATATGAAAAATGAGAGCGTTTAGCGCATAAAAAAGGCCAATTTTATGTGTACCTGGTAGCCACTTTACGGCATCTCTCTTATACGCTTTCTCGCTATTCTCAGCGAGGAAGGAAAGCGTAGGACCTGGTATAAGAGAGATGCCGTAAAGTGGCTACCAGGTACACATAAAATTGGCCTTTTTTATGCGCTAAACGCTCTCATTTTTCATATTTCTAGTGCAGTAATGCAATTCAATTTCTGTGTTATGAATAATTAGAAAACCAGGTATCATTTCCTTTACATTTCACAAGTATTTTCTATTTTGTGTTAGTATCACATAAAATCCCCCCAAAAACATTTAAGTTTGTCGGTTTATTGTGAAAAAGTGCGGAAAAGTTTGCAGGGTATGAATACATTTTAAACACACTGTATGTATATAATTAATGGAGCATCCCATAATCCACAGGTTTGTCTGATCAGTTGATATAACGTCTTCCCTGGAAACAGAGCTGGCGTTAGGGGCAGGCAGACCAGGCAGCTGCCTAGGGCCTGCTCTCCTCCAGGGGCCCCCAGCCAGTGGTGTGCTGTTAATAGCGACACACCACACAGCCACCCGTGAAAAAGAAGGGTCTGGCGCCGCCCCCCTGGATTGCGCATTCAACTTATCAGTATCATAGACGCCTATTCAATTGAAAGCAATGATGGAGGAGAAAGCGTCAGATGACGCTCCCTCCCCCATGATTCCCCTCTGTTTGTGACTCATTGGGTGCACGATGATGCCACTTCATCGTGCGCCACGCTGTGCCAGCAGTGGAGCTGATGAGACCGGAGCAGAGCCTGGAGCAGCGCGGGGAATGAGGAGGAGAGGTGAGTATTGTATATGTGTATGCATTATACCGTGTGTATGTATGCATTATACTGTGTGTGTATGGGGCTACATTATACTCTATGAGGGGGCTACATTATACTGTGTGTGTGTGGGGCTGCATTACACTCTTTGAGGGGCCTGCACTATACTCTGAGGGGGCTGCATTATACTCTATGAGGGGGATGGCTGCATTATACTCTGAGGGGGCTGCATTGTACTCTGGGAGGGGGTGGATTATACTCTATCAAAGACCATGGGGAGTGCATTATAATATATGTACTATATGGAACCTGCATTATACTGTATCAAGGATTATCTGTCCCCATTATTGTTCCACAGCTGGCGTAAAGAAACTCGGGAACAAGAGTCGAATGACTTCAATATTGTTGATCACGCTCGTTTAACAGTCTGAACTCAGCGCATATAAATACAACCAAAATGTTTCTGTGTGATGGTGCAATATGTTAGCATTTGGGGCCCCATTTTAAACTTTTGCCGGGGCCCCACTTTATTTAAAAATGGCCCAGTCTGGAAATATAAATTGTGGCTTCATTCCAGATCATGCAGCTGCAGCGTTCATCATTTTTCACATTACAGACTGACACAATAAATAGCCGTTGCTTTAACACTCAGCGCTTTATGGGTTGTGAAGTGGAAAGTGGACAGGCAGGATTGACACTGATCCCCTTTTAGGGAATATCTTTGGAGAAACCAGATGAAATCAATTCAGCTGTGGTTTAAGATTTCAGGGGTTACTAAAGGTCTCCTGGAGGCTTGAGGTTCCTGATAACTTGTTTCTGTGTTATATGCACAGAAGCTTTACAAAGAGTCTTGCCACTTCGAGTCCTGCCATATGGTAGCTCTGTGCCTTGTATTATACGGGTAAGGCCTCCTAAAAAGCAATACTTCTACTTCATAATTTTATCCATAAACCATAATAGGGACCCTAAAGCCACTTTCATTTGTTTGACATTCAAGGTCCAGTTCCGGACCGCCTGTGGATCTCCTGAACCGAGCCCAACAGATTCATACATGCCTACTTGACTGTTGAGTTTGGGTCAGGAGACCCGCGGCTGGCCCAGACATCCATGTCCATACTCGGACTGTGAATGTCGCATGTCTGAAACCGGCCTAAGAGTACTTTTAGGGGTACAGATAAAAGTGCCAAGCTAGTGTAGGAAAACAGTCATTGCTGCCAGGGAAAAAGATGTGCAAATAAACTCTATTCCAATAGGAAGAAAACTGTCTCTCTACTGCCATCTGTGGGATGTAGCTACTCTATAAATTTGTGTCTACCAACTTACTTAGCATTAGTGCATACCATAGTAGGGTACTGGTTAGCTATGTAAGAGCTTAGGCTCACTTGACTTCAGTCCAAAAACCCTCAAAGGCAGCCAAATCTTTACCCTTCTCTGTAGTGATGAACGGCAAGAAACTCCAAACCAGTCATCTGAATACAGGGGATATTCACCTGTTACAGAATAC
This sequence comes from Ranitomeya variabilis, assembly GCF_051348905.1. Classification (NCBI taxonomy): domain Eukaryota; kingdom Metazoa; phylum Chordata; class Amphibia; order Anura; family Dendrobatidae; genus Ranitomeya; species Ranitomeya variabilis. Next base: position 695,691,756 of record NC_135232.1, on the reverse strand, counting down.
TTGTTTTACTAAATATATGACAAGACTTATTAAAGGGAAACGGTCCCCATATGCTATTCACCTACACATATGGGGTTAATCTGCAGGGCTAATAGCATTCCAAAGTGGTGCACCCGACATAGCAAATGTCCGGCTGCAGGGAGGAAACTAACTGTAGTATTTCTCCAGGCAGCCACCTGCTTTCAGTCATAGAGGTGTGACCGGCATGGCACTCAGTATACAGTGAGTTACAGATGTAACCATGCCCTGGCCCTCTTCATTGTATCAGTGCAGACAACTGTCAGCCACGATGGTGATTTTTAAATTCCTAGCTCAATTTCTCCACGTTTTTGTTTTTGTAGTGCGTAAATGAGATTTGATGAAAGATAATCCATTTTGCTGCTACTATAAATACCCTGCAAATAATCAATATGCAAACCCGTCTGCAAAATCCACCCTGTGTGAGTACATTATAATAGTAGTACCAGCCTCATTGAATACCACTATGTAAAGGGGTTGTGCATCTTTGAGGACTTTTTTTTTTACCTAAGTGCATGCATTTGGGGATAAAAATAATTCTTACATTTCGGTTTCATGAAATACTTTGCACCGATTGAATGTTACAGGCTCTTTGATTCTCTGCACATTCAACTGTGATGTGGTCCGTAGTCGGTCATCAATCAGTTGAGAGGAACTCAGAAAAAGACAGATAAAAGAACTGCAAACTCTTCCGTCAGAATGAGCTCACTGACAGATTCTCAGTAGTAATGGGCGAACCCAAAGAGTAAAGTTCGGGGTCCATACACTTACTGTTTGGACACGGACCCCAAACATGGACTTCACCAGGAAGTCTGTGTTACTGTTCGGGTTCGGCACTCCGAAAATCAGATCTTTCCCACACTGTTATCTGCATGACAGCACGAGAAACACCGGCGGCTCTGATAAGTCATAAAATTATTACCGCCTGTCAGAGCGCCTGCAGCTGTGGTCGGGGGTTAAAAGTTTACCTCCGGTTACAGAGGCATCGGCTGAAGGGGGTATTACTCCCATCAGCCTAAGCTTGCTGTTGCTAATAACAGCGAGAGCAGGCTCCCCATGTCATTTGTTAAAATATTTTTTTTAATTTATTTATACCTCTGCTGTTAATAATCTTACCTCCGACCAGAGGCAGTGTTTGTCACACTGTCATACTGAGGACAGCGTGGCAAACAACAGATATTCGGGCTCACCATTCATCTGAATAGGATCCAGGTTTGGGTACTGTTATGGTACCTGAACCGAACCTTTTTTTTAAATGTCCGGCTGAACCTAAACATCCAGGGATTCACCCATCACTAATTCTGCATCCAACAATACAAGTGCTTTTCACTAAATTAGAATATCATCAAAAAGTTAATTTATTTCAGTTCTTCAATACAAAAACTAAAACTCATATGATATATAAAGTCATTGCAAACAGTGATCTGTTTGAAGTGTTTATTTCTGTTAATGTTGATGATTATGGCTTACAGCCAATGAAAACCCAATAGTCATTATCTCAGAAAATTAGTTTGAAAAATTATTTTAAAATCCAAAATGTTGGCCTACTGAAATGTATGTTCAGTAAATGCACTCAATACTTGGTCGGGGCTCCTTTTGCATCAATTACTGCATCAATGCAGCATGGCATGAAAGCAATCAGCCTGTGGCACTGCTGAGGTGTTATGGAAGCCCAGGTTGCTTTGATAGTAGCCTTCAGCTCGTCTGCATTGTTGGGTCTGGAGTCTCTCATCTTCCTCATGATAATACCCTATAGATTCTCTATGGGGTTAAGGTCAGTCGAGTTTGCTGCCAATCAAATGCAGTGATTCTGTTGTTTGTAAACCAGGTATTGGTACTTTTGGCAGTGTGGACAGGTGCCAAGTCCTGCTGAAAAGTGAAAGAAATAAACACTTGAAATAGATCACTCTGTTTGTAATGACTCTATATAATATGAGTTTCACTATTTGTATTGAACAACTGAAATAAATTAACTTTTTGATGATATTCTAATTTAGTGAGAAGCACTTGAAGATAGTGCAACATAGAGGCTATAGATGATATATTTGCCTAAAGCCCACCCTCTACAGACAAGGATTTTAGATAAGGCCAAACACTCTACATCATTCTTAAATAGTACACTCATATTTGTCTGTCTAGTTTTGGGGGTTGGACTGGCGCTCATTAAGGAGACAAGCTAAATCTGGAGCCTTGTTAACAATACAGGATGGGAAAAAATACACAAATTAACTCTCACCCAAAAGGAAAGAATATTGCCACCTTCTGGAGATAGCTCCATACACAGTTGGCCTTCCTAAAGCCAGTTTGATCCCCCAGTTTGTAGATGGTTGTCTTGCTTGGCTAATACCCTTCATCATAGGCCAGGGTCACACTTGCGAGTGTGATGCGAGAAACTCGCATCAATACTAGTTCAGCTACATAGAAATACATGCAGCCACACGCTTCGGTCCGAGTGCCTGCGGCAGTGCCGGGTATTGATGCGAGTTTCTCGCATCACACTTGCAAGTGTGACCCTGGCCATATAATAAGACTTGTGGCACTAGCAAAATTGTCTTTCCTTCTGGGAAGGAGTTGACTTGATTGGTCTTTTGGCCACATTTATAAACACCAGAGCAAATAAAAAGTGGAGGTGTTACCCAGAGGAACCAGACAGCTGCCATTCCACTAGTGCAGGCACCAAAGCCGCAATTAAATTTTTTTTCCATTTAATGTGTCGGCAAATATAAATGAATTCAGTTCTCTGATTCTCAAATGTAAACATTGTTTAAAATACAGAAAATGGCCTAGAGGCTAATTTCCATGATTATGCAATCTTCTTAGGCCTGTGTTCAACAGAGCAGAGAAGGAAAAACTTCTATTTTTGATTTTCTGTCATCAGGGCACATTTGTCAATGTCATTTGGAGGAATAAGTGAAATTTAAAGTCTTGTGACCAAAAATGACATTAAAGTAGATATCTGACATCGAAGAGTGACAATCCATTCCAGCCGCTGGGACCAGCCATGCTAAAAATGAGCCAAACCGTTCCACTGGGACTTGCTGTAAGTGACAGGACCACTCATCTATGAAATTATACATGTGGTTTGATTTTGGGGTATGGAGTCCGGCCTTTTATTTTCAGTCTGACACAACATATGCACACAATTTCCACATACTGAAGTTTCAGCAAGAAAGGCTCGGAGTCTCCAATACAGGGCCATGCAGCCATGCACTGCCACATCGGCTGGGTTGGACTTTGTATGTACAAATATTAACCCACAGAAGAAATGCTATATGTGAATTGGGAGACAGATGGAGGTACAGTAGAGGAAGCAATATATCTCTAGCAATACATCCATGTGCATGAGCTCTATGCTCATTGTTTTCACTGATTCACCATGTTGCATCATAAAGCCCATTAATGGAAATTATTTTACTCACCTCTCATGAATACAACGCCAGGCTCTCTGTTTCTTTCTTTTTTTCTGGTTACCATGATATTCTAGACTCTAGAACCTATTCTACAACCCCTGGCAAAAATTATGAAATCACCGGCCTTGGAGGATGTTCATTCAGTTGTTTAATTTTGTAGAAAAAAAGCAGATCACAGACATGGGCACAAAGCTAAAGGCATTTCAAATGGCAACTTTCTGGCTTTTAGAAACACTAAAAGAAATCAAGAACAAAAAATGTGGTAGTCAGTAATGGTTACTTTTTTTTAACCAAGCATAGTGTAAAAATTCTGGAGTCACTTAATTATGAGGGAAAAAATTATGGAATCACCCTGTAAATTTTCATTCCCAAAACTAACACCTGCATCAAATTAGATCTGATCGTTAGTCTGCATCTAAAAAGGAGTGATCACACCTTGGAGAGCAGTTGCACCAAGTGGACTGACATGAATCATGGCTCCAACAAGAGAGATGTCAATTGAAACAAAGGAGAGGATTATCAAACTCTTAAAAGAAGGTAAATCATCTCGCAATGTTGCAAAAGATGTTGGTTGTTCACAGTCACCTGTGTAAAAAATCTGGACCAAATACAAACAACATGGGAAGGTTGTTAAAGGCAAACATACTGGTAGACCAAGGAAGACATCAAAGCGCCAAGACCGGAAACTTAAAGCAATATGTCTCCAAAACAAGAAATGCACAACAAAACAAATGAGGAACGAATGGGTGGAATCTGGAGTCAACGTCTGTGACCGAACTGTAAGAAACCGCCTAAAGGAAATGGGATTTACATACATAAAAGCTAAATGAAAGCCATCATTAACACCTAAACAGAAAAAAACAAGGTTACAATGAGCTAAGGAAAAGTAATCGTGGACTGTGGATGACTGGATGAAAGTCATATTCAGTGTTGAATCATGAATCTGCATTGGGCAAGGTGATGATGCTGGAACTTTGGTTTGGTGTCGTTCCAGTGAGATTTATAAAGATGACTACCTGAAGAGAACATGCAAATTTCCACAGTCATTGATGATATGGGGCTATGTCAGGTAAAGGCACTGCGGAGACGGCTGTCATTACATCTTCAATAAATGCAAAAGTTTATATTGATATTTTAGACACTTTTTTCTTATCCCATCAATTGAAAGGGTGTTTGGGGATGATGAAATCATTTTTCATGATGATAATGCATCCTGCCATAGAGCAAAAACTGTGCAAACATTCCTTGAAAAAAGACACATAAGGTCAATGTCATGGCCTGCAAATAGTCCGGATCTCAATCCAATTGAAAATCTTTAGTGGAAGGTGAAGAAAATGGTCCATGACAAGGCTCCAACCTGTAAAGCTGATCTGGCAACAGCAATCAGAGAAAATTGGAGCCAGATTGATGAAGAGTACTGCTTGACACTCATTAAGTCCATGCCTCAGAGACTGCAAGCTGTTATAAAAGCCAGAGGTGGTGCAACAAAATACTAGTGATGTGTTGGAGGTCTGTTTTTTTTGTTTTTTGTTTTTCATGAATCCATAATTTTTTCCTCAGAATTGAGTGACTCCATAATTTTTCCCCTATGCTTGGGTAAAAAAAGTAACCATTACTGACTACCACATTTTTTGTTCTTGATTTCTTTTAGTGTTTCTTAAAGCCAGAAAGTTGCCATTTGAAATGACTTTAGTTTTCTGCCAACTAAATGAACATCCTCCAAGGCCGGTGATTCCATAATTTTTGCCAGGGGTTGTAGAATCTAGAGTCATTATGTGCCTTAGTGTCTTAGGGTACTATCACACAGTGCAATTTTGATCGCTACGACGGCACGATCCGTGACGTCGCAGCGTCGTATGATTATCGCTCCAGCGTCGTAGACTGCGGTCACACTTTGCAATCACGGCGCTGGAGCGATGTCGAAGTCCCCAGGTAACCAGGGTAAACATCGGGTTACTAAGCGCAGGGCCGCGCTTAGTAACCCGATGTTTACCCTGGTTACCAGTGTAAACGTAAAAAAAACAAACAGTACATATTTACATTCCGGTGTCTGTCCCCGGCGTTCTGCTTCTCTGCACTGTGTAAGCACCATAGCCGGAAAGCAGAGCGGTGACGTCAGACGTCACCGCTGTGCTCGCTTTCTGGCCGGCAGGCGCTCACAGTGCAGAGAAGCTGAGACGCTGGAGGACAGACACCGGAATGTGAGTATGTACTGTTTGTTTTTTTTACGTTTACGCTGGTAACCAGGGTAAACATCGGGTTACTAAGCGCAGCCCTGCACTTAGTTACCCGATGTTTACCCTGGTTACAAGTGAACACATCGCTGGATCGCTGTCACACACAACGATCCAGCGATGTCAGCGGGTGATCAAGCGACGAAAGAAAGTTCCAAACGATCTGCTACGACGTACGATTCTCAGCAGGGTCCCTGATCGCTGCTGCGTGTCAGACACTGTGATATCGTAACGATATCGCTAGAACGTCACGAATCGTACCGTCGTAGCGATCAAAATTGCACTGTGTGACAGTACCCTTAGGCCTGCGTCTGGATGCTGCTTGATTTTTCAAGTAGTTGGCCTCCTTGGAGCTACTGTGCACCATTGCCAATTCTGGACCCTGTGACAAACTAAGCTCTGCTATTACTGATTCAACTCTGCCATACCACTGTCGGCTCTGCATTGGACCTTGCAACAAACTTAGCTTTGCCATCACTGAGTAATTTCTGCTGTTCAGCTGATAGTTCTGCACTGAACTCTGTAACAAACTCTGTTAACTCATTGACTTAAGTACAGGTCTGGTCCTGCTTTGGAACCTCATATGTAACGGGACAAAAACCAATAATGGCCTAGATTGATGGCATTTCCATCACTATGAATTAAACCTATAAACAAAAGGAAGCCTTATGCCAAATACATGTAAAAAAATATATAAAAATCTTTATTGAAAGGTATACATGCATATAAATAATATTAAAAATAGAGGTGGATATAAATGAATTCTTTTTACTGCATCCATAGAGTGTACACTGAAGTCTTCAAGTGTTAAAAAAAACTCCCTGTGTGTTCATGATTTGCCTATTATTGCCTAACATTAATCTTAAGGAAGTAATATAAGTATAAAGGCTGTAGGTGACCAATGTAAATAAATTTATAAGGAGATGAACCACATGCACAAAGTCTGAAAAGGGTAAGGGTAAATAAACCAAGAAGCCTTAATATGGGTATAGGGAGTCAATATTGCTCCTATATTTCATTTCTGTGCATGGGGATAATCTCCTATGGAGGTAGTTATAATAGCCTAAGTGACGCACTGATACCAAAAAATAAATATATATTAATTACACTGATTCAAACATTGATTTATCACATAGAAAAATATCCATCAGAAAAAAATATTAATATGCTTTCAGTGCATAAGTATGATGTATAAATGAATATATATACTGTATACAAAGCATGTTGCTGCAATTAAGCAGAATATAGGTAAAGCACCTTATAACAGCATATCATAGTAAAGTTACTTAGCAGTACATCACATGAAATATCAGCATAATACCTCTAGGAATTGGCACACAAAGTGGAGATAACAGCACAGTATGGGGTAAATAAATAAGGCAAGTGTACACAGCCTGAGGATGCAGCAATGATCCCCAAGGCGCGTTTCACATTATCTTCTTCCTGGGGGGCTTTCTTTTTTACATATACTTGGCATAATGGCTTCCTTTTGTTCATATGTAACGGAGTCTCCTATACTTCAATGTGGAACACCACTCGGTCGTTCCTGTTGTCGTTATCGCAAAACTGTCTTATTTGGATCCAATGGTACCACTTTGTTCAAAAGGTTGCCATTCTACCACTACAGTGTTCATTGTTCTACCTTGATAAACCTGCTGGGCCAACGTCATCTGTCCGTGCTACATAACTGCTCATCCAGACCAGGAATTTGAGACTTCACCTTACCAGGTGAGACATAACAAACCGCAAGGAGATTTATTAATAAAAAGGATTAAGGCTAAGTTCAGATGACTGTATTTTCAGTCCGTGTGCACGACAGACTGTACATGAACTAATATCAGCACAAAATTCAGGTAAGATTTTTGACACACGGTACCCATGAAACAACTGGCAGCATGCACTAGTTTGTTCTGTGCCCTAGACTTGTCCATTCAATTTAATTGATGTTAAAAAAAAAAAAAAATCTAGTCACTATCTAAACGGGATCTGTTTTTTCACTGATCCATTGAAAAAATTACACAGGATAGTAAATTTTGCATTTTTTTGAGTAGTAAAAACAGATGTCATATACAGGTCAAAAGTAAACATATGGACGTGAGTTAGGAGACAGAACATCACACACACAAAACAATCGCTTATTTTTTTTCAGGGCCTTTAACAGACTACTTGAATAGTAAATGTATGAATACGTAAATGCAACGCCCGCTAGGGCCGTGGGATACTCGGAACCGGGTCGGACGGTTCTTAAAGGGGTGGTCACGGCAGTGGTGACCCGGTCCGTGGCTCTGGGCGCGCAGTAAAAATGAGGAAGGGAAGTTTATAAGGGATGTTAACGTGACGCCACCTGTGGTGTTCGGCTATAGATGGCCGACTCTGCTTAAGGAGGCCAGCTGGGGCCGATGGTGATGCAGCTGGGATGGTACTGCTCCCTACAGGTGGAGCGGGGCCCCAGGGCTACCAGTATAGTGGATTGTGCAGAACTGAGGGAAGCTCCCCTGAAATCAAGTGTTAGAGCTCTCCCTTCTGGTTTGGAGTAGGAAAGTATTGGATGCTAGTGTTACCTGACTAGGAGACCTCTCCTTGCTTCCAGGCATGACATCACCCCCTTTGAGGGAGGCAATGCCACTGTGGCAACCGGACTCCTGGGGTGCCACATAAAAATAATTTTTTATGAACTTTATGAATGCATGTTTCCAGTTGCATTTTTCCCATTAAGGTCAATAGGAAAAAAATAATGACATATTGCTTAAGAAAAGTTAAGTATAAAATGTTACTCTACAGGGCACCGTGATATATTAATTGTTACAACCAGTACTATTGCAGGTGCTGACTAGAGACGTGTTACACAGTTAAGTAGGATGTACAAGAGGGCATCAGGGTGTGAAGACCTGTGGCCAGGTGTCTCCTAAACTCTAGAAGTATGGTAATAAAAATCTGGACCACAAATAGCTATAACCTCATTATGAGACAACTGGAGTTTCTAGAGGGAGCCTATTGAGATTAGATATCATAACCCCTTAGACATAAGGTAGAGATTTGCTGACTAAGGCCGATTTTATACATCCTACATTTATGTTCCGAGTATGGACCATAACAGTCAGACTTGCACTATGTCTCCTTACCTGAATTCAACAGGATCATATGTGACTATCATGCCTTAATATTCTGTTGAGTTTGCGTCACAAGGTTAGCTGCCAATTCAGGGTCCCAGGACCATAACCAAACTATGAATGTTGGACATGTGAAAATTTCCTATTCACATTGGACTAATGTGGGCTGAACCTGTCAATATCAATGGGTTCGGCCGACAAATGTGTATGGGGGTATCGGCGGCTTTCTCATAGAGAAAACAGGAAGGCTCGCAAGAACGAGCACTCCTGTCTATGGGAAAGTCGGCTGAGATGGCCATCGGCTGAACAATCGGCCAATGCATTGTTTGGCAAACAGCCATCTAACGTGTATGGAGGGGCCTTAGAGAATAACTAGTGCCTCTATTATCTAGACAGATGGTGCAATTGACCTTATACCAAATATCACAGGCCATAAAAGATGAAGATGGTGAAGATCATGAGCTCTATTCACTATTGTTGACCTGAAGAATGGGGTAGCATTATAAATAAGTGCAAGAGAAGGTCTGTCGATTTTATTGCTCCCTTGTTTAGAATGGAGGTTACTAGCAATGCTTCCATATTAGCGCTATAAGGGTTTGGGCAGGCATCTCACATCTAACTGGAGTATTCTTGCAGACTGGAAAAATACCACTGCAACTTATGGGGCAAAGTCAAGGTGGATCCAATAGGATAGAAAATAAGCAGAAGTTTTTTCTTTATACTTTCATTCTTTTTAAATTCACTTCTGGCTACCTGTGTGATTCCAGCCTAAAGCAGTTTATCAACCAGTTTAGGCCGAGGAGCTGGCTGGGATGTACTGTAGCAGCATATTAAAAGCCACATGTTGTGTAAGCCTGATTTGCTATATTGTTCTGTGCCTTCATTGTTCAGCTTCACAATAACATATAAATACACGCCGGCCGTAGCTGGGATAATCTGCCGGTGAATGGGAAGTAGTGCACTGATGGATTTAATCTGTTAATACCATAAGACAATTCATGGACTGTTCTCTAAATACAACTAAACTATCGAAGACACTGATAGCGTTGGCGCCTGGCGTAGGCTTGTAATAAATGGGAAATTATTTAGAACTGTGCAGCATTATGCATTTATACATAGCAGTGGATTTTATTTTATGTTTTTACTCTTCCAAGAAGTTCAAGATCTGTGACGCTAGTCAATTCTCACGGCCAAGCCATGAGTCAGAGTGGTCAAGGAGTCCAAGGTCAGAAGCCAGGAGGGTAGGTCATAAACAGAAGGAAGAGACAAAAGCGTAGTCGGGTAACGTTCCGAGGTCAGAGTAGCAGGAGGATAATGGATCAGAGATGAAGGAGTTAAACAGGCAGGTAGTCAAAACAAAGTCCAAGGTCACGCAACAGATCAAACATATAGAACTCAAGACACAGAGAGCACAGCACAAACCTCACACAATGAATGTACGTCTGGCAGTGTTCTGGGAAACTCAGCTCAGTCAAGAAGCATGGCCATTAAGTGGAGTAATGAACACATGATGGGAGAAATGTTCCACAAAGTCAACTATCACTGTAGCCCTCCACCAGTTGGGCCTTTATGGCAAAGCGGCCTGACGAAAACCTTTCCTCAGTGGAAGACGTATGAAAGCCCACATACAGTTTGCTAAAAAACACATTAAGGACTCCCAGACTACCAGAAATAAGATTCTCTGGTCTGATGACACGAAGATAGACCTTTTTGGTGCTAATTCTAAGCGGTATGTGTGGAGAAAACCATGCACTGCTATCGCCTGCCCAATACAATATCAACAGTGAAGCATGGTGGTGGCAGCATCATGCTATGGGGGTGTTTTTCAGCTGCAGGGACAGGATGACAGGTTGCCATTGAAGGAAATATGAATGCGGCCAAGTACAAAGATATCTTGGATGAAAACCTCTTCCAGAGTGCTCTGGACCTCAGACTTGGCCGAAGGTTCACCTTCCAACAAGACACTGACCCCAAGCACTCAGCGAAAATAACAAAGGAGTGGCTTCAGAACAACTCTGTGACCATTCTTGACTGACCAAGCCAGAGCCTTGACCTAAACCCAATTGAGCATCTCAGGAGAGACCTGCAAATGGCTGTCCACCAAAGTTCACCATCCAGCCTGAAGGAACTGGAGAGGATCTGCAAGGAAGAATGGCAGAGGATCCCCAAATCCATGTGTGAAAAACTTGTTGCATCATTTCCAAGAAGACTCATGGCTGTACTAGCTCAAAAGGGTGCTTCTAAATACTGAGCAAAGGGTCTGAATACTCATGGCCATGTGTTATTTAAATTTTTGTTTGTTAATAAGTTTGCAAAAAATTGGACATTTCTGGGGGGGTTTTTCGGTGAAGATGGGGTGGAGTGTGAACACTAATGAGAAAAAAATGAACTTTTTTTGAATTTACCAAATGGCTGCAATGAAATAAAGATTATAAGATTTAAAGGGGTCTGAATACTTTCCGTACCCACTGTATATTACCTGAAGGCAGGATGTGTGATGAATGTATGATCCCTGTTTATTCGACCACTGCAACCCTTACCAAACCCAACAAAAGGGGGATCAAAGTCCCCTGTGTGAATGGAAGGGCAGTGAGCATGTACGACCACTCCACCACCATTCCCTCTGTAGACTGTGAATGATGCAGTGGTCATACATGCTCACTACCGCTCCTTTCCTACATGAGAATTAAGGACAACCAATTCTATGATCAGTGGGAGCCCAGAGGCCGACCCCCCGTGATCAAAAATTTATCACCTATCTTGTGAACAGGTGATATATACTGTTTATGGCACAAGCCATTTAGGCATAGGTTCCAGATTAGTGAGGACAGACAGGGCTGGTGTGAGCACCCGGACACAGTGTGGGCACAAGGGATGACAATCTGGGTATACATGCGCTGCACTTTTCAATCTGGGGATAGTGTAAACCAGTGGTCCCCTGAGACTCCGATGCCTAAGGATCCAGAAACACTTGGAACACATAAATAATTGCAGAGTCCTGATATATCATCAGACATCACCTCTCTGATGTCAGACTCCTAGAGTATCAGCCATATCCTCCTCTTTCTCATCGCGCTTCCTAAGGCTCAATGGACAAAACTGAACTCATCTTTCTTCAATCTCACCTAACCCCCCTACCTACCTGATGGAGCTATCACAATAAATGACATCACTCTTTCCCCTGTACCCAAAGTCCACTGCCTCAGAGTGACCCTCGACTCTGCCCTGTCTTCCAAAGTGCACATCCCACCTTTTAACACCTCCTTCCGCCTCCTATAAGGGGGTGCCAGAAGCCGTCATATGCCTCCTCCTCTTTGAACCATGTTTATATTAAAGGACGAGCGGTCCCATAGAGTTTCTGAATGTTAGTATGATCGCTTATTATTTCTATGTACATGTGTTATGCATAGAGTTAGGGAAAGGTATAGAGGATAGAATAAAAAGGGTAGACAATCTTAGCAATAGAATAGTGGGGCACATTAGAGATATGGAATGAGAGTGTGAGAATAGGCTTAGTTATTATAAGGGGTTTTCCAGGCTGAGAGTAGTTACGGATGGGTGTAATACAGAACATAGGGATATAGTGGAGCTACTTCCTTGTTTGTGGGGAGTAGTGATGCAGCAGTGAAAGAAGGCAGATAGCCATGGGGTGAAGTTGCTGAGGTAGGCAGGGACCCCAGATTAAGTGGCGTGCAGGCGGTCACCATCTTAAACGGTAACCATTCCATGGAGGATCCGGGGCCTACGGCTGGGATTATATATGCTTGGCACACTCAAGTGGATGTGATTAAAAGAATTTTAATGTATTGTGATATACATACAATAGTTGCAACAAACTTTTCGGTCTTGGAAGACCTTCATCAGTGTACTATTAGAGGTAAGGAATGGGTATGCAATTTTGACTCATAGGCAGGGGTGGGATTCAGCCGGTTCTCCCCGGTTCGATGGAACCGATTGTTAAAAAAGTAGCCGGTTCCCCGAACTGGGGAGATTCATAGCCGCGATCCAGTATCACACCTCCCAACCTTCCCGTATCCCGCTGGGGAGTCCTGATTTGAGAGTGCCCCATGGTCCAGCACTGCAGAGCTGCATCCCTCCACCCACAGAGAGCCGCACATCACATACATGGCTGCCGCTGCTCTGTGCGCACAGGACCTGTGATGAGGTCACAGGAGGGGAGGAGTCAGGAGTCACATGATTAGGGGTCTCCCTGTATTGCAGGACTCAACTGTGCTGTCATGGTGCTGGATGACGGTAAGCTTATGTGTGGGGTCAGGAGTTGTTTACAGTGTGGATGCAGCAGAGCCATGTGTGTGTGTATGAGGTGTGCACGAGGTGTGTACGAGGTGTGTGTATGAGGTGTACAGAGCAGAGCCATGTGTGTGTATGAGGTGTACGGAGCGTAGCCGTGTGTGTGCATGAGGTGTACGGAGCAGAGCCGTGTGTGTGTATGAGGAATATGGAGCCGAGCGTGTGTACAAGGTGTACAGAGCGGAGCCGTGTGTGCGTGTATGAGGTGTACGGAGCAGAGCCATGTGTGTGTATGAGGTGTATGGAGCGACACCGTGTGTGTGTATGAGGTGTATGGAGCAGAGCCGTGTGTGTGTATGAGGTGTACTGAGCTGTGCCGTGTGTGTGTATGAGGTGTACGGGGTGGATCCGTGTGTGTATAAGGTTTTCTGAGAGGAGCCGTGTGTGTATGAGGTGTACGGAGAAGAGCCGTGTGTGTGTACGAGGTGTACTGAGCTGAGCCGTGTGTGTACGAGGTGTACGGAGCGTAGCCGTGTGTGTGTATGAGGTGTACGAAGCGTAGCAGTGTGTGTGTATGAGGTGTACGGAGCAGAGCCGTGTGTATGAGGTGTATGGAGTGGAGCCGTGTGTGTACGAGGTGTACGGAGTGGAGCCATGTGTGTACGAGGTGTACGGAGTGGAGCCGTGTATGCAAGGTGTACGGAGCGGAGCCGCGTATGTACATGTAACTATGTGTGGCTATTATACTGTACACAATATCATGTGTGGCCATTATACAGTATGGAGCATCATTTGTGGCCATTATATAGCATGGAGCATCATGTGTGGCCATTATACAGTATGGAGCATCATGTGTGGCCATTATACAGTATGGAGCATCATGTCTGGCCATTATACAGTATGGAGCATCATGTGTGGCCATTATACAGTATTGAGCATCATGTGTGGCCATTATACAGTATTGAGCATTATGTGTGGCCATTATACAGTATGGAGCACCATGTGTGGCCATTATACAATATGGAGCATCATGTGTGGCCATTATACAGTATGGAGCACTGTGTGGCCATTATACAGTACTGAGCACTGTGTGGCCATTTTTTTTGTTTATAATTATTGTTTATGAAACAGTGTGATCAGCAGTGCTAAATGGCTGTGGTTGGGATGTGGATATGGGAGTGACTAGTTGTGAAATGGTGTGGTCAGAGGCGTGGCCTAAAATTTGCTATGTCTCCCTTTCCCTTCTTCAAAAGTTGGGCGGTATGGTTTGACTGTGCCCCTACTTGTATCTGTTTGAGGAGATGTGTGTAAATGGGTGTGACTTAAAAAATGAGTGTGGTTTTCCTACACACAAACACAGAACCTGTTGTTAAAAATTTTATTCCCACCCCTGCCCATAGGTGAACGCTGGAATCAATTTATTGGATATGCCAGATGTACTTGTGGTCAGGGGCCAGTTATTGGCATATCAATATGAGCAGGGATGTGTTCAAAGACGCGATATAACTCTCCAGACCTGCGATGGATACCGCGTCTTTGAACACAGTGCAGAAAAGTAAAGTTTGGCATCCATACCGAACATCTACTGTGCATGTTACTGTTCGGGTTCAGCTCCCTGAACACCGAGAGTTTGTCAGGTAGTCATCAACATGACAGTGCAGCAAACACCGCTTCTGATCAGCAGTAAAATCATCCCCACCCTGTCAAATGTCAGCATGAGCCCACAGCTGTGATCGGAGGTATAAAGTTAACCTCTGGTCACTGGTGTTGGCTGATGGGACTACTGCTCCCATCAGCTGATGCCTGCTACCGATAAAAACAGCGAGTGAATTTAAACTGCGGTGAACTTACCTCTGCACTGTGAGACTTTTTCTCACAGGGCTAAGCAGTGATCTCACCAGAGGGAGGTCACAGCAGTTCAGCTCGGCTGGGAACGCAGCCTCACTGATATGCGGTAACCTTGATGGGGTCACCACTGGTCACTGGTTCCTGGATGGTTGCATCTTGGCACCGCCCAGGTTGAAAATACTTTATCCCCCAGATATAGATTACGACGTGTGACACAACGACAGACAGGTGAGGATATTGTTGTTTTTTATTTTTGTTTTATTACAGGAGACGAGGGATTCAATGGAATGGGTGTTACTGGAGTATAACTTTGTTATTTTTAAATAAAAATGGAAAAGTGTGTTCTGTTTCATTTCAAAAAAAAGACTTTATTCTGGCTGTGTCTTTATTTACCATACAACTATAGGATTAGTAATGGATAGCTGTCTTATAGATGCCTCTCCATTACTACTCCGTGGGCTTGATGTCTCTTCACAATACAAAGGTGACATCAACCCAACAAATTTGAACCTCACTTGAACCTCACTTGCCACCGCTACAGGGCAAGTGGGAAGAGCCGGGCAAAGCGCCAGAATTGGCGCATCTAATTGATGTGCCTTTTCTGAGTGGCTGTTGACTGCTATTATTAGGCTGGGGGGGCAATATTGATGGCCCCTTACCAGCCTGAGAATACAAGCTCCCAGCTGTCTGCTTTAGCTTGGCTGGCTGTCAAAAAGGGGGAGAACCCATGCCGTTTTTCTAAATTATTTATTTAAACAATTAAAAAACAGCGCAGCGTGGGGATCCCTCTTTTCTTGATAACCAGCCTTGCTGAAGCAGACAGCAGAGGGTTTCATCCCCCAGCTGTGAGTTTTGCCTGGCTAGGTATCAAAAATACAGAGGAACCCAGCGTTTTTTTATTATCTATTTAGAGCGCAGGCAGATGAATACTCCCATCAGTTGCCACCTACTCTCACTGTTATTAGCGTCAGCAGGCGTCAGCTGATGGAAGCAGTTCTAGCAGCCGACACCAGTGACCGAAGCTAAACTTTATACCTCCGATCACAGATGCGTGCTCACGCTGTCATCAGCATGGAAAACGCTTGATGTTCGGGCCCCCATTCAAGTGAATAGGGTACAGGTCCGGGTACTGTTCTGGCAACCGACCACAAACTTTTTTTAACTGTTCGGCCGAACCCACCAGACTCGAACATCCAGGGGTCGGCCCATCTCTAATCACCACTACCGGAACTGCCGCAACCCCCAACCTACTGTCTCCTTCCTCATCACCCTGTAGACTGTAAGCCCGCAAGAACAGGGCCCTTTCTTCACTGTACCAGTCTGTCATTGTTAATTTGCTTACTGTAATTTATATTTGTATTTTGTACGTAACCCCTCTTCTCATGTGCAGCACCATGGAATCAATGATACTCTAAAAATAAATGATCATTTCTAAATGCTGACCATTCAAAGCACCATGTCCTCTTGACAGTACGCCCTATTAGGATCCCTTGCTATCAGATTTAGTTACACCGCTATTACACTGTCAGCAGAGAAGTATATGTCGCTATAACATAACCAGATGGAGATGTAGATTATTAATGTACCTACACTGCATTAAGGGAGATACGTTGTACACAAAGCATTCTGGATACCGTCAATTCCAACTCCCATAATGCGCTTTACATGTCAAAAATATTTTCCTACTCTTTTCAATTATTTACGCTATCCTTATTGTACAATATTTGCAATAAATGCAATGTTAGTTTCTTGCCGCTACAATAAACTCTCATTCTAATGGAAACCGGCCACCTCAAGTCTATTACGAAATAAGCAAAGTCAGATTGTTAGCCCTGCATATGTCCCTGTGTTTATAGCATGGCACCATAAAAGTGTTGAGCAGAAAATATGGGGTTTCTTTGGGACTGTTTCATTAGTAGTCCCATCATTCGGAAAGCCTCTCTCATTAACATTTAAATAAGTCCTGTGCTGCTATGTCCACACCAGTACATTTTATTCTTCGATGGAAGGCTGAATCTCGCTCATTGTTCACGGCGGAGAATTTGTTTGCAGATGTAATTCCCTCTAATGGTTCAGCTAGAGAACACGTGTCGGTCTTGAAAAGATTGGCTCCTATGTGACAATCCTACAATCGCTTCTGCACCATTTCATGGTTCAGATTCATTACCATAAACTAGAATTGTCAAAATAGATCATAAAATTTACGGGGACTAGATGAAGTTAATGTGTCAAGCAGATACCATAGGACTGTGTGAGTAATGCTTCATGTAATACTCATGTTTATAGATTTTCCAAATGCTTATGTAAAAATCTAAATATTGAATAGAAAAAAAAATAAAATGTTAATGTAAAATATAATAAAAAGGTTTATCCAGCTAAAGAGAATTCTTCGCGACATGCGCTGTACTAGTACTGCTCTGTGGGAACTGCATTTGTGCCAACAGCAGTACTAGTACGGCGCCGCGAGCTAGCACCGATCGCGAGCTAGCACTGATGCCGCTGTCAGTAGTAACAGCGCTATAGAGGGGCATTGCGCATGGACGAGGGCTCCCTGCGCACTTCCGTCACAATAACGCGATGTGATCGCGCTATTTTCATGGTCTCCACGGAGACCCCCCTATCCAAGATGGACGCGGGGTCCTTCCTGGTCCTGCAGTGAGGTGGCTTGTGAGCACCTGCTGAGAACAGGAGTCGGCAAGCCTCATTCACTGCTTGTCAGATCGCTGATCTGACACAGTGCTGTGCAAAGTGTCAGATCAGCAATCTGATTTAATATAGTGATTTCCCAACCTAGGACAATGTTAAAAAGTAAAAAAACAAAAATTAGAATGTAAAAATATATTTTTTTAAAATCCCCAAGTAAAGAAAATAAAAAAAAAATATTTTCCAATAAATCCATTTATTTATGTAAATAAAAAAATAAAATAATAAAAGTACACATATTTGGTATCGTCACCTCCATAACGACCCGCTCTATAAAACTGTCCCACTAGTTAACCCCTTGAGTGAACACCATAAAAAATAAATAAAAAACAAGGCAAAAAACAATGCTTTATCCTCATACCGCCGAACAAAAAGTGCAATAAAATGTGATAAAAAAGACGGATGTAAATAAACATGGTACCGCTGAAAACGTCATCTTGTTCTGCAAAAAACAAGCCACAATACAGCTCCATGAGCAGAAAAATAAAAAAGTTGTAGCTCTCAGAGTAAAGCGCTGCAAAAATAATTATTTTCTCTATAAAATAGTTTTTATTGTGTAAAAGCACCAAAACATAAAAAAATGATATAAATGAGGTATTGCTGTAATCGTACTGACCCAAAGAATAAAACTGCTTTATCAATTTTACCACACGCAGAACGGTATAAATGCCCCACCCAAAAGAAATTCAGGAATTGCTGGTTTTGGTCATTCTCCCTCCAAGAAATCAGAATAAACAGCGATCAAAAAATGTCATGTGCCCAAAAATGGGACCAATAAAAACATCAATTCGTCCCACAAAAAACTAGACCTCACATGACTCTGTGGGCCAAAGTATGGAAAAATTATAGCTCTCAAAATGTGATGATGCAAAAACTATTTTTTGCAATAAAAAGCGTCTTTTAGTGTGTGACAGCTGCCAAACATAAAAACCCGCTATAAATAGTAAATCAAACCCCCCTTTATCACCCCCTTAGTTAGGGAAAAATAATAAAATAAAAAAATGTATTTATTTCCATTTTCCCATTAGGGTTAGGGCTAAAGTTAGGGTTAGGGTTGGGGCTAGAGTTGGGGTTAGGGTTTGGATTACATTTACGGTTGGGGTTAGGGTTGGGATTAGAGTTAGGGGTGTGGTTAGGGTTATGGTTAGGGTTGGAATTAGGGTTAGAGGTGTGTTGGGGTTAGGGGTGCGTTGGGGTTAGGGTTGGGATTAGGGTTAGGGGCATGTTCGGGTTAGGGTTGTGGTTAGGGTTATGGTTAGGGTTGGGATTAGGGTTAGGAGTATGTTTGGGTTAGGGTTGGTTGGAGTTAGAATTGGGGGGTTTCCACTGTTTAGGCACATCAGGGGCTCTCCAAATGCGACATCGCGTCTGATCTCAATTCTAGCCAATTTTGCATTGAAAAGTCAAACGGCGCTCCTTCCCTTCCGAGCTCTGCCATGAGCCCAAACAGTGGTTTACCTGTACATATGTTGGATCAGCGCACTCAGGACAAATTTTACAACAACCTTTGGGGTCCAGTTGATTAATAATACTATTAACCACCGCGCTAAACCGAAACTGGAATATCAATGTACTTACTTTTGATATGGCTATTACTATGTTGTCTGGGGTCCCTTGTGAGTGAAGGGTTACACCTGGTTACAGTGGTTTGCTGAAAGGTAAAGTGTGCAGCAGAGTGATATATTATTTGATTTGGACCTTACAAAAAAAAAAAAAAAAGGTGTTGGTTACAAACACTTACTCTTTTTATGAGGCTGTATAGGTTGCACCTGTGGTGTTTCAATGTGGGGTTAATAGTTTCTCTTTCCACAGTGTAGTGAACCGATACTGGAAGGCAAAGTGTGTAAAACCTCGGTATATTGTTTATATTGTACACACAAAGTATAAAGGGTATTATTTGGGTGCACTTACTCCTTATATAAGGTTGTACAGTTTACACTTGGGATGTTCTTATGTGAGGTTTTGGTATTTGTCTTTCCACAGTGTGCTAAACTGATGCTGGTGAGTAAACAAAGTAGAGAATAAAGTGATTTGCAAGCAATACACTAGAATAGTAGGAAGTTACTGGCCACAATAATTGCAGTGGTATTAATAGGAATTAGTTGGCACTCACCACATGTTTGCTTATGAAGGTACCCGCGGTGAGGTAGGCAAGGTAGTCCACTGGATACGGTGCCGATAAAGTAACCCGCTGAGCTGGGAGGGTTAGAGTCCGGTGTGCGTGCCAGAGGCCGCGGTTCCTGGACGAGAACGTACCGGCGAGTGGTGAGGAGGTACCAGCGCCTCGCGTGCCCCGGCCGGAAGCAACGCTGAGGATGCGGTGCCGAGATGGGGCAGAGCTAGTGTGACGTCACAGAAAGCAGGGACGGGTGCGCGAGAGAGACAAGCTGCCAACTAGTTTCGAGAGGTAACTCCCCTCTTCGTCAGGGCTAACTTTTGGGGTCCAATTTCTCCTGTTACCCTTAGTAAAATAAAAGAAATTGGATCTGAAGTAATTTTTTAGAAAAGAAAAGTTAAATGTTCATTTTTTTTAAACATTCCAAAAATTCCTGTGAAGCACCTGAAGGGTTAATAAACTTTTTGAATGTGGTTTTGAGTAACTTGAGGGGTGCAGTTTTTGGAATGGTGTCCCTTTTGGGCATTTTCTGTCATATGGGCCCCTCAGAGTCACTTCAAGTGTGAGGTGGTCACTAAAAAAATGGTTTTGCAAATTTTGTTGTAAAAATGAGAAATCGCTGGTCAACTTATAACGTCGTAACAAAAAATGTATGTTTCCAAAATTATGCTGATGTAAAGCAGACATGTGGGAAATATTATTTATTAACTATTTTGTGTGATATGACTCTCTAATTTAAGGGCATAAAAACTAAAAGTTTGAAAATTGCGAAATTTTCAAAATTTTCGTCAAATTTTCATTTTTTTCACAAATAAACGCAAGTTATATCGAAGAAATTTTACCATTATCATAAAGTACAATATGTCACAAGAAAACAGTGTCAGTATCACAGGGATCCGTTGAAGTGTTCCAGAGTTATAACCTTATAAAGTGACAGTGGTCAGAATTGTTAAAATTGGCCCTGTCATTTAGGTGAAAGCAGGTTTCGTCTCAAAGGGGTTAATAAATCTACATTATTAAGTCATGACACTTACTAGTGCTCTTGAGATCTAAAAGGTGTTCTGATCTAAAGTTCTTGTCCTTGGACTTTGAAGGTCTTCCTCGAATATCTGCCCTATACTGGACAGCCTTTTTGTAACTAGAGCAATGTGTGAAGGGGGCTGGCTGACTTTCCAAACAGCTCTGCTCTAATTACAAGCCGACACAGGAAGCATTGCCTTGTTTGGGACACTAACTGGGAGAAGACCTGCCATGACCTGGGAATGGGACTTGCACATGAACATGGGGGCACCTTTCAGTCTTGAAGTATATTTGTAAATTGCTTGTTTTTTCTGTAGAACTCATTTAATTCTAATCCTAAAACATAATTAAAAGGGTGAACAAGCAATTAATTTGCAAATGCACATACAGCATTTCTAGACAAGGTCCTTCATTACACAAAGCTAACTTAAAGAAGGATATAAGCATAGTGAGACAAAGGGTTTCTTCAGCTTTTTATCCACCATCTTGGCTTAATTTACAGGCTCCTTCCTATTGCCATATAGGAAGAGACCTGTCAATCAAACTAAGCTGGGCATGGGAGGGAGGAGTCTGCTAGGTGGCTTCTTCAAGCTTCTCATTGCCCAGCTTAGTTTGAATTACAGGTCCCTTTCTATTTGCATTTAGAGAGAGACTTGTCAGTTTATCCAGGCTGCACATGGAAAGAAGTTGTGCACTGAATGTCTAGTACTCACTTGTCACAGCTCCAATGCTGGGTTACACTTCCTAGCCCTATGGTCAACTCCCTCTGTGCTAGTCTGCACCAGGTTATTGTGGTAGACTGACAAGCCCCTTTGACGCCATCATTCTAGGTGTTTTAAGGCATGTTCAAGAGTACAACCACCACCTGAGCATTCAGGAAGTATAACACTCTGTTACCATATTCTGTTCCTGGAGTCAGCCTCATCATCCTCTAAACTTTACTCCAGCCAGGTGTTAAATAATGTTCCCAACTACTCCTGCCTGTGAAAGGCAACTAGCTATTACTACCAAGCTCAGTCAAGCAATTCTAGGTGCTATTCCACTCTCTACTGTGACAAGTGATGCTAACAAGGTCATCTCTGCTATCATGGTGCTCTCCACATTTGCTACTTTTTTATTCCGATCAGTTGCAATCTGCAAGCAAGTTACCACTTTGACTATACAACTCTGCAATTTGTAACTGCACTCCCGCAGCCTGATACTAGTTGCCTACACTTTCTGATGTTCTTGTACTATCTGCACATTTGGCTCAACTACATCTAGGACTTCCAGCTTTGCTTGCCCATCTGCCATCATGCACACCTTGCTATCCTGATCTATGCTGATCCAGGCAAAGTCCAACTCTGTTGCATAATCACCTTTTTCTGGTGATGCTCACCCTGACTTATGGCTTTTGAGAATCCACCTCACAAAGTGAGCCCATAAAAGTGCCATCATGCAGCTTCTTTTCAAGCTATATTTTCCCTGAAACATTGCAGTGCTACATTTCTTATGAAGGAATGAGTATGACTATATGTCACACTATCTATCTATGGTTTGAACAACGTGAAATGATGGACAACTTCATATTAAATAGTATTCCAAAATTTCCCCTTCTGATTATATAAAGGAAATGGATCACTGGTTTACGGCTAGGTGGGAATCCCAAAGATGGAACTTACTCTCTATCAGGCATTAGCTATCGTACAGAAGTAAAACTGCAGCCCGCTATTATTGGAAGAGCTACCTTGCTATCGGGGATGATCTGAGATTAGAGCAAGAAAGGCTCAAATTCCTCACAATCATCTGGAATACAATCACCAGGTGAGACATTATTGTTGACAAACTGTACAGGAAAGCAAGATGGAGGCTCTCAAAAGTTCAACCTACTATCTGCCCCTAAACTCGGAATTGCTTTGCAAGTAAGGAGGACGACCTTAGCTAGTGTGCCACGTAACGATTACGTCTGCTTCACTAGCAGGCATGCATTGGTATGAAAGTAAAAATGAAGACAGGCATGCAACCAAAAACAGGAATCATACACATCTTGGAACTGGTATGGACTTCAGCCTCTTCACCCAAGGCTTAGGGAACATGTCTCACTTTTGGGCACCCAAATCATGCCACACCCTCCTACTTTATCATGTTGTCTTAGCTAATTTTGGAGTGGTACACCAGTGGCCCCTGTTTTGACGTGACTTTGGAGCCAATCATTCGGCACCAGGGGTTTTTATTTATGGGATGATTTATAAGTTAAATATTTGACATTAAAAGGGATTTTCTGGCATCTCTTGAATTGGAGCTGATATTTTGCTGACGAAACCGGTCATATCAGGCTGCCACTGGAGCTAATCATAGTTGATTGGTGGAGGTGAGAGATGTTGGACGCCCTCCAATCTATGGGTCGTTAATGTTATAAGTCTGTATAACCACTTTAATGATTGATGATATGTCCTATGCATGCAATGAAAAAAAACCAAAAATGTAATTAAAAGTGGACTTGCATAATTCCATACATATTGAGGGATGATGGAGGAAACTGGTCAGTCAGTCATTCTCCTCCATCTACCTATATGGTATTATTTATGAATGGCTTATGACAGCACAAAAAGGGTTACAATTAGATAGCGATCAGGTAATGATACTGTGGGTAATGTGAGGTTGTCACCATGTATTGTAAATGTATGCTTATTCTGATTCCAGCTCTTCCCGTTGGTTAAGCACTGACATTGCATGCTACAGCATGCCGTAATGTAATATATCAGGAATCATTTACCCCCTATGGTATAACATATGTAGACATTAGAACTTCGACTGGAGCTCCGTGAAGCTGAATGCTTTCACTTGAGTCAATGAAGCCTGAATTGCCTTCACAAAGGATTTTATTTTCCTACATGAGTAAATTGTTCCTGGACTTACCAACATTTCATTTTTCCGACCAAGCCACCTGCTTATATGAACAGATTCTTATACCTATGTGTGGTCTCTGCCAGTAATGCCCGAGTTGTAAATGTTTAATATGAGCCATAAAATAGATTTTCCAGAAGGAAGCTTGGTCTATGGACTAATGCTTGTGTCAGGATGAGATCATATCTGGTCCTGTCATTGCCAGTTGTATTACCATTGGCTTCGAACTTGAGGGGTTTGTCCAGGATTTTCATATAGATGGACTATCCTTAGGATGGGTCACCAATATCAAACATGTGGGGTGCAACACCCAGCATCTCTACTGATTATCTGGTACCAGGTCCTGAGAAATCTAGAAACGTATGAAGCATATGAAGGTGGCACAGCTCAGCTCTGTTCATTGTGCCCCAGCGTCGGCACCAAAGAATCCTGACAGCATTTAATGTGTGTGATGTGAGGATTCACAAGTTGCAGTCACAGTGTGACTGCAGATTTGAACCCTAAGCCTGGACAACCCATTTACCTCCCACATTCTCATTCAATTTTTTATTTTTCCAAGGGTAACAGGGAAAATTTGACCCCATAATTTGTTGTGCAAATTGTCCTGAGTATGCTGATACCCCATATGTGGGAGTAAACCACTGTTTGGGCGCATGGCAGAGCTTGGAAGGAAAGGAGCGCTGTTTTACTTTTTCAACGCAAAATTGGCTGGAATTAAGATCGGACTCCATGCCATGTTTGGAGAGCCCCTGATGTGCCTAAACAGTGGAAACCCCCCACAAGTGACACCATTTTGGAAACTAGACCCTCTAAGTAACTTATCTAGATGTGTGGTGAGCACTTTGAACCCCCAAGTGCTTCACAGAAGTTTATAACGTAGAGCTGTAAAAATAAAAAATCATATTTTTTTCCCAAAAATGATCTTTTCATTCCCAATTTTTTTTCCCAAGGGTAACAGAAGAAATTGGACCCCAAAAGTTATTTTGTAATTTGTCTTGAGTATGCTGATACCCCATATGTGGGGGTAAACCACTGTTTGGGTGCATGGCAGAGCTCAGAAGGGAAGGAGCTCCAGATTTTACTGTCATGGTTTGCAGGTGCCATGACCCACTGGGAGAGCACATGAGGTGCCAAAACAGCAGAACCCCCCATAAGTGACTCCATTATAAGAACTATACCTCTCAATGAATTCATCTAGAGGTGTAGTGAACATATATACACCATGGGTGTGTCACAGAATTTTATACCATTGAGCAGTGAGGAAAAAATAACTACATTTTTACCACCAAAATATTGTTTTAGCCAAATATTTTACATTTTCACACAAGAAGTGGGTAAAAATGGCAACAAAATTTGTCCCACAATTTCTACTGAACATGGCAATACCCCATATGTGGCTGTACAGTGCTACTTAGCCATGCGGAGAGACTCGGGAGGAACAGAGCGCTATTTGCCTATTCAAGTGAATGGGTCTGTGCACATGTCAGTGTGTTTCCATGGACCATGTGTCCATGGGCAAAACACGTTGACATGTCCATTTTTTAATGTTAGCCCGGGCCATAAAACGTCCCGCACACTTGCATACACATAACAGACATGGATGTCATCCATGTGACACGCATCGGTGTCGGGTGCTGAAGACAGCTTTCCTCATTCTTCTCTGCTGGCGATCGGCATGAGCAGGGGAGAATGATGAGAGTTAGTCTGCCGTCACACTAGCAGTATATGGTCAGTATTTTACATCAGTATTTGTAAGCCAAAACCAGGAGTGGGTGATAAATGCAGAAGTGGTGCATATGTTTCTATTATACTTTTTCTCTATTTGTTCCACTGGTTTTGGCTTACAAATACTGATGTAAAATACTGACCAAATACTGCTAGTGTGACGGCAGCCTTACATTTATGTAATAAAAGAGACAAAAGGCGGCAGCTGATGGGACTATTACTCCCATCAGCCTACCCCCTACTGCTAATAACAGTGACAGCAGGAGAGTATTCATCTGCCGCTCCTGCGCTGTAAATAAATACAGTTATTAGAAAACAAATGGTGTGGGTTCCCCCCTATTTTTGATAACCAGCCAGACAAAACTCACAGCTGGGGGCTGCAACCCTCAGCTGTCAGCTTCAGCAAGGATGGATACAAGAATAGAGGGGTCCTCACACCATATTTTTTAATTATTTAAATAAATAATTTTAAGAAATGGTGTGGGTTTACTCCCCATTTTTGACAACCAGCCTTGCTAAAGCTCACAGCTGGGGGCTGGTATTCTCAGGCTGGTAAGGGGCCATAGATATTGACATCAATGTCTGTGCTAGTGGGGATCTCACCGGATCTCATTGCAGCTCAGCCTGTCTGTGAACGGAGCTCAGTGACCGGAGGTTACCAATATGACGGCACCCCGGTCACTAATGCTGCATGCAGCAGCTCATTCACCAGTGGTTTACAGCCGGGACAGTCACATCTTGGTACCGTCTAGGTTGAAAACTACTTACCCCCCAGACATGGATCACTGCGTGGGACAGAACGACAGACAGGTATGGTATATTGTTGGTTTTTTATTTTACTTTTATTACAGGAGATTGAGGGCTTCAGTGGAATTAGGTGAGGTTGTAAGTATGGTTTAATTAAGATTATTATAGGAGTCTAAGTCATTATTTTTTTAAATAAAGGACTTTATTCTGGCTGTGTTTTTATTTACCATACAACTATAGGATTAGCAATGGATAGGTGTCTTATAGACACTTCTCCATTACTAAGCCGTGGGCTTGATGTCACTGGTGACATCAACCCCACAAATATGAACCCCACTTGCCACCGCTACAGGGCAAGTGGGAAGAGCCGGGCAAAGTGCAAGAATTGGTGCATCTAAAAGATGTTCTTTTTCTGGGCAACTGCGGGCTGCTATTTTTAGGCTGGGGGTCAATATCCATGGCCCCTTACCAGCATGAGAATACCAGAATACCAGAATACAATTTTTTAAAGATTATTTATTTAAATAATTAAAAAATGTGGCTTGAGGACCCCTCTATTCTTGATATACAACCTTGCTGAAGCTGAAAGCTGATGGTTTTGTCTGGCTGGCTATCAAAAATAGGGGGGAACCCACACCGTTATATTTTTTAATTACTGTATTTATTTACAGCGCAGGAGCGGTAGATGAATACTCTCATCTGACGCTCCTGCTGTCACTGTTATTAGCAGCAGCAGGGATAGGCTGATGGGAGTAATAGTCCCATCAGCCGCCGCCTGCTCATTTATCAGTTAAATGTAATTCTCATCATTCTCCCCTGCTCTCGCTGATCGCCGGCAGAGAAGGGGAGAATGATGAGAGCTGTGTTCAGCACCCGGCGCCGGGGAACAGCGCTCACTGTAACACTTCTTCCCTGGTGACCGTCCTTGTCTTGTTTTTGGCGGGACGAGTTGATGTTTTTATTGGTACCATTTTCAGGCAGATGACATTTTTTGATCTTTTTCTATTTCGATTTTTGGGAGGCAGAATGAACAAAAACCAGCAATTCATGAATTTTTTTTGGGGGGGCGTTTATACCGTTCCATGTGTGGTAAAATTGATAAAGCATTTTTATTCTTCGGGCTAGTACAATTACAGCGATACCGCATTTATATCATTTTTTATGTTTTGGCACTTTTATACAATAAAAAATATTTTATATAAAAAATAATTATTTTTGCATCCTTTTATTCTGAGAGCTATAACTTTTTTATTTTTCCGCTGATGGAGTTGTAGGGGGGCTTATTTTTGGCAGGACAAGATGACGTTTTCAGCGGTACCATGTTTGTTTATATCCGTCTTTTTGATCGCGTGTAGTGATAAGCGAATATACTCGTTACTCGAGATTTCCCGAGCATGCTCGGGTGTCCTCCGAATATTTGTAAGTGCTCGGAGATTTAGCCACAGCTGAATGGTTTACAGCTACTAGCCAGCATAAGTACATGTGGGGGTTGCCTGGTTGCTAGGGAATCCCCACATGTAATCAAGCTGGCTAATAGCTGTAAATCATTCAGCTGCTGCAAGGAAAACGAAATCTCCGAGCACTAAAAAATACTTGGAGGACATCCGAGCGTGCTCGGGAAATCTCGAGTAACAAGTATATTCACTCATCACTAATCGCATGTTATTCCACTTTTTGTTCGGTGGTATGATGATAAAGCATTGTTTTTGCCTTGCTTTTTTTATGGTGTTCACTAAAGGGGTTAACTAGTGAGACAGTTTTATAGGTTGGGTCATTGCGGACGCGGTGATACCAAATATGTGTACTTTTATTGTTTAGATTTTTTTTTACTCAAATATTTATCTAGTGATAAAATATATGTTGATTTTTTTATTATCATTTTTTTTTTTTTTTTACAATTATTTAAAACATTGGCAGATGGGCTGTCAGCCCTGTGCCAGCTCCCGCAATGCTGCAATCTTGTTGGAGTGCAGTATTTTGGGGGTTAAAATGCCAGAAGCAGTCTGTGACTGCTCCTGGCACCCAGTGTCGGGTGTCAGCTGTGAAAGTCAGCTGACACCCGGCGCCGATCGCTCAGACTTAATATTCCATCCGTGGTCAAATTGGCCCGGGTCACATGGATGGAATATTACGGCTGATGTCAGAGAAGTGTTAAAAAAAAGCTCAGCTTCTATAATGCATTTGTCTATTGTTACATTTCTCATTAAATGATTGGATCCTCTAAGCAGCAATGAGTTTAGAATCAGTTTCAGTGTAGAATTGGGTGCAAAATCTAAGGACTCTCTGTATTCTTTTCCCTTTATGGAGTTTCCCAGGCTTGAGGCTCAAGTCTGCAGTTACTCTATGTGCAGAGTGCGCACTGTCAGGATTCTCCGGTGCTGGGAGATCATGTGATTTGCATACTTTTGGCCATATTCCAACTAGATGTGCCTAGCCTCGCTCAATTGATTTGTATTGAGCGAAGCCACGCATGTCCAGTCATCACGCGACCGCATGCAAATTGCATACTTGCAGTCACACACCCGCTGCTCCTGGCGCTGGAGAATCCTGACAGCATGCACTGTGCGCGCTGTCAGGATTCACAAGTCTACACCTTGGGGTTCACTCCAACTCCCGCAAGCAGGTTTGAGTATTTCAAGTTGGATTCACAGGTCATGGTCCCCAGAAGTGCTACCAACCAATTGTGGTCGGATGCTTTCTAGTGAAAAACCTGTAGAAAATTCAGGAATGTAATGAAGGGTCATCAGTGATATAGAGGATAACATTCAATAAGCGAGAACATGCATCAGAATTGTCAGAAGACAGCTCAGAAATTAAAGCCAAAAAGTGGAAATTGAGCAAGGAGGTGACAAGTGCAAAGGACGAGACAGAAGCGTAATCTTGTAACCAGGTCAAAGTCAGGATAAGGAGTCAGGAACAGAGTGAAAATGCACAGGAACAATGATCAAGTGACAGAATCACTTTTTTTCTTCAGGCAAGACCCATTCTGTGACATTACGACTAAGTGCCTATTGCCCTGGCAGATCAACAGCACCGAAAAACAGATGCTATTGCCAGCATGAAGGAAACATTCGGTTGCCTAGTTGGAGTGAAGAAGGAATACAGTTGCCGACAAACCAAAAGCAGCCTGGTGCCCATGGGGACTCCCTGTAGAAACAGGGTGAGACGAGTACCAGGTTTTTAGTTTTTACTATATCTGATTACCGAATATCAAGCGAGTAAATTCTGTACAGACATTGAAGAATAATGGGGAGATTTCAGCTCTGAAGACTGCAGAATAGTTAATGCAGCTCTGGCCTATAAACCAGACTAGAGATTTTTGAAAGCCCAATGACCACATTAACCAGCGTGTTTATGGGTAGACTAGGTAATATGAGACCTGTTCAGGTCAGAAGAAAAACTCTGTGGCATACATCATTGCAATTTGTGTTATTTGTAAACCTAAATGCTAGGTAAGGCCACAGTCACCCTAGCAGTATTTGGTCAGTATTTTACATCAGTATTTGTAAGCCAAAACCAGGAGTGGAACAATTAGAGGAAAAGTATAATAGAGACATATGCACCACTTCTGTATTTATCACCCACTCCTGGTTTTGGCTTACAAATACTGATGTAAAATACTGACCAAATACTGAACGTGACCTAATAAAAAGGTTGTCCACCTATGTTTTTTTTTTTTCATAAAAGCATGTATTTTTGGCTAAAAATCAATTTTACAATTGGATTCAGTTAAAACTTTTGCACCATTTGCCTTCTATAGCCTGCTTGTAGCAGTGTCAATTACTGGCTGCAGAATGAGTTAACTGATATTCCATCAGTGAGCTTTGTAGCTCTTCTATCTGTCTTTTTCGGAGTTCCTCTCAGATTTATGACCACAGACTACAACAAAGTTGTTTGTGCAGAGAAACAAAGAGCCTGTAAAGCCAAATGGTGAGAAGTTTTTAAGAAGTTTCAATTGTAAAAAATATTTTTTTTACCCCAAATACATGTATTTAAGTGAAACAAAAAGCCCCAAAGGTGGAAAACCACTTTATGTCCTTAATTTAATGTCTCGGTGTTCTTGTTATTAGGGGGTGGCAGCGGTAGCAGTCACACTGAGACCCTGCTGTGGGTGAGAAACCTTATAATACACTGCATTATTATTTTATATTAGCACCTCTGGTTTGAGGCTTTTTTAAGGACTTTCATGATTGCATCTAGAGGCACAAATATTATTTTAAGCAAATATTTAGCCTCAACCTCCAGGAAATTCTGTAATTAATAACAGCACTAAAAATCCCACAAGGACACTTACTCTTCTTCACCCTTGGGGCTAATTTGGACAAATGCTCACTCAGAGTTTTATGACACACGGTAATTCTGTAAGGCCCAATAACGTGTCAGCTGGAGATATATGAATGGTGTAAATGTAACTTGTCAGATTTTAGCACATAAATGTTGGGTAAATTGCACCATCAGATGCTTTGGCTTAATAACATGACCCAGAGCGAGGGTCTTTTCTGTCAGGTGGTCCGGGCCATGTACTGAACCAGAGGTTTATTATGATTATCTGAGGACAATGCAGTACGACATATTCCTATTCAGATACGCGACTTACAGGACACCCAGAAGTGCGCACATCAGGGAGATGTCTCCTTCACAAAAAGTGAGTGTAGACCTGGCGTCTCTTCTTCATCATAGCTTATCGACATTGATTAGCGCACTCAATATACCAAGTTTTAAAGTCACAGCGCAGTATATCTTTTCATCCTGTTTGTATATATAGTTGTGGACAAAAGTTTATGTAAAGCCTCAATATTTCCAGTGCTGACCCTTATTTCTGCAGACTTCTGCCCTTCGCCCCGGTAGCTTCTCAAATCCTGATTAATGATCGCCTGTTCTTGCCTAATTGGTGCTTGGACTTTATCACAATTTCTGTGTTTTTGTTTGCCCTCCCATTTTTTGGGGATTGACCACAGGTTCTCAATGGGATAGAGATCTGGGAAGATTCATAGCCATGGACCCAAAATGACGATGTTTTGTTCACCAAGCCACTTAGTTATCACTTTGGTCTTTTGAACTGGTCTCAATCATGCTGGAAAAAGCATCATCACCACATTGCTCCTGAATGACTGGATCACATTCTTCATTCATAGCGGTGTTCTTCAGCAAAATTGTGGTGAGCCTCCTCCATAGATGAGAAGCCCCCACACATGAATGGTCTCAGGATGCTTTACTTTTGGTAGATACAGGACAGTCTTAAAAAGGCTTCATCTTCATCAGAGAAAATAACTTTACAGGGATAAGAATGCGGTAAATCTCCATAAAACTGCTTGAAATATCCCAAATTTGATGAGGGCACTTGCAGTTGTGCAAAAAACATTGTGACTTTTGACACTTTGGCGGCAACTTTTTGAAATGTGGTTGGACCTTGCCAGGAGGAGCGTGGCTAATCACACCCGACAAAGTTATCATGCACATCAGAAATGTACTCCAGTCCTTTCTTGCAGTGATGAACAGCAGCTAACAGATGTGCCAAATTCACTAAGAAGAAAAACCCTCTTGAATTTGACGCATCTTAATCCAGTGCACTGTTCATCGAGACTGGCGTACAAATTGCTAGTCTTATGGAATCATTGCCCAGGTGCCAACACATGGTGCCTCATAGAGAACAGCTATATAACAGAGCACGCATGAAATTTAGGGCACATGTAGGTACTGTATGGAGAATCACCGCTTACGGCCTCCTACAAAAAAAAAAGCAGCATATGTGAACCCAGTCCTTACCACTAGTCAAGTGCCATAAACCTCAACATTGCAGACCTAAGCCAGGCGATCTATATATCCCCCAACAGTAGTCATAAAATTGTGAGCAATCAACTTCAATCCAATAGGGTCTAATTTAGTGAAAAAGCAAGTTGGCATTCCTGTCGGTTTATTGGAGGGCTGATTGAAAAGAGTGCAATATACAATGGCAGCAATTTGGGCTGATTATTGGAATGGCCCAATTTGTCCCTATCCTCCAGTCAGGAAATGCAAAATTAAATTAGACTCTGAGACTGACATGTGGTCCCCTACAGGGAATAATATATTAATACAGAAAGAAAAGTAAATACATGTGTCAAAACAAATAATTGAAGAGATTGTCTCATCTTATCAAATGGGTAAAATAGATAGTAAAAGCCATCAATTTTGCAATTTAGTTCTTATGAAAAATCATCTCTGTTCTCAGGAATGTAAGGATTTTTAATTTCATAATTTTCATTGTTTAGTGCGCATTGCCTAGGTTACCGGCCATTTATGTAGTCTATAAGTCTCAAGACTTGCAAGCTCTTTACTATAGAGCTTACTTTTTGGAAAATCTGATTAATATAGCAGTAAGTGAAAATTTTGGACTTACCAAAAGCAATGGGATACACATAGTTAGCAAAGAGGGGGACAGAGTTAGCAGTAACACATGGCCCTGGTGCCTTACGGAGCCCAAAGATATTGGAATTCACCAGTGTTATAAATTATGCATAGTAGGAGAGGAGTTCTTCTGAGACTTTTACATAAGGACCTAGGCGTTACTTGATTTTTCCTTGGGTACCTTTTATGTATTATTGCAGTATTTGCCAATCCAGATGAGTTGGGTGTCAAACTGTGTGAGATATATAATGGCAGTCAACCCACTTTACCAAAACGGATATAATGCAACATGCAGTACTAGCATAGTACAGATCCTTATCCATCATGCAATTTCATCAGGGAGGAGCTTGACTGGCTCCAAATATATTATGCATCAGGAAAACTACCCCAAACATCCAATGTCATTAATAACTATAAGGCAGTGTACACATGTCGCTTTTTCTTCGCGGATTTTTCGCGGTTTTTCACTATAAAAACGCTATAAAACTGCGAAAAAACGCTCACATTAAGCATCCTATTTAATAGAATGCAATCCGCATTTTTTGTGCACATGCTGCATTGTTTTCCTGAGCAGAAACGCTTTCCAGAAAAAAACGCAGCATGTTCATTAAATTTGCGGAATCGCGGGGATTCCGCACACCTAGGAATGCATTGTTCCGCTTACTTCCCGCATGGGGCTATGCCCACCATGCGGGAAGTAAACAGATTATATGCGGTTGGTACCCAGGGTGGAGGAGGGGAGACTTTCCTCCACGGACTGGGCACCATATAATTGGTAAAAAAAAAAAGAATTAAAATAAAAAATATTGATATACTCACCTTCTGATGGCCCCCGGAGTCTTTCCGCCTCTCAGTGGTGCACGCGGCCACTTCCGTTCCCATGGATGCTTTGTGTGAAGGACCTGCGATGACGTCGCGGTCACGTGACCGTGACGTCATCGCAGGTCCTGCATACAAAGCATCTATAGGAACGGAAGCCGCCGTGTGCACCGCTGAGGAGATCGGGGGCCATCAGAAGGTGAGTATAACCATTTTTTTTTTATTATTTTTAACATTATATCTTTTTACTATTGATGCTGCATAGGCAGCATCAATAGTAAAAAGTTGGTCACACTTGTCAAACACTATGTTTGACAAGCGTGACCAACCTGTCAATCAGTTTTCCAAGCGATGCTACAGATCGCTTGGAAAACGCTAGCATTCTGCAAGCTAATTATGCTTGCAAAATGCTAGGAATATGCATGCCAATTACGCATGCGATATACCCACGGCAGGAGTTGCAGAATTGCCACGGAAATTTCCGCGGCAATTCTGCTATGTGTGCACTTAGCCTAATGAAGAACAAGGAGTCCTAGAAGTGATGATCCGGTCAGCACAGAGCTCTCATCTCAGCATCATCTAGTCTGTGTGTGATCACATGAAGATACAGAAGGATTTGCACAAGCCTCGTACACAAAAGATCCTTGTGTTAGTTCTACAAGATGTTTGGAACAACTGTAACACCCCAGGTAATCGGTTGTTACAGTGCTGTTGCCTTCCTTTCGGGGAGGGTAATATCATGCTTGGAGGCAAGGGGAGTTTCCTTTACCAGGTAAGGCACCCACACACAACACATTCCGAATCCAGGCCAGAAGGGGGATCTCTGAACCTGGATTCAGGGGAGCTTCCCTCAGATAGATATATCCTGGTCTGGAGGAGGAGTTAGTCAATTAGTGAGAGACACTGAGGAGTGAAGAGCAGACGGCGGAGCCGTGCAGCCAGGCTTTGAGCTGCAGCTCCGGGATAGAAGGAGAACCCGAGGGGTTGAAAGTGGTGGAGCCAAAGAGGGAAGGAGCACAGTGGAGAAAGTAAGGGGCTCAGAGGGGAACTGTGACCGGGTACCCTCAGAGCCGAAGCACAGAAACCAGGCACCGGGAGCCCAAGGCTTTGTTGTACTCTAGGACACATAGCAGAAACAGAGGGCATTAGACTGTACGTTACTTGCCCACACCAAGTCTGAGGTGAAGCAGTATCTTAAGAGCCCGGGTCGTGATAGAAACCCTGTAAAATGGCTCACACTGCCCACCATGCAGGCACCTGTCCCAGGACAGGAGAGGAAAGGAGTACCTTGCCAGCAAGCTTCAGGCAGCAGGGACTTCGCACATCCGTGCAAGTAGGAAAGGTTTACGGACCTCACCTGGAAAAGGGGATTTGCCTATTGCCTCCAAGCCGGCCGGACCACATCATCACCTGTGCCTGGTACCCTGGACTGTGGACTGCTACCACCAGTAAACCAGGTAAAGACTTTACAACTCTGTGTCCTCCACTTATTTGTCGGCATACACCATCCTTCCCCACACACCTTGGGTGCCCTGGGGACCCTGCTTCACCTGTGGGAAGCGTCACCATCTTGCTGCAACAACATCACCCCAGAGGACCCCTTTAAGCAGCGTCGGTCCCACCGACCGAAAACCACAGGTGGCATCACGAATAGACTTTATTACCAAATTCCCTTTAAAGACTTTTCCCCTTTTATTGAGTGCCCAGGGCCACGGACCAGGTCGCAACCACTATGACATCCCCTTTAAGAGCGACCGGACCCGGTACCGAGTATCCCCATTGCCCTGGCAGGCGACTCTTAACCTTCTGTTGAGTTCCTTCAAAAACTGTGTGCAAGTAACAGTGTATCTAGAAGAACTGACGATGGCAAAGGACGGTCACCAAATATTCATGAGATTTAGGTTTCTCTTTAGTTTATTCACTTTGCAGTTTGTTAATTGATAAAAAAAAACGATTAAAAGGGATTGTCCAAGACTATTTTTTTTACTATGGACCTACGAACTAACAGTCAGGTAGTTGCTAACAGAGACAACTACAGTGCTGCTCACCATTATTGTCACCCCTTCATTTTTTCATAAACTGTACAATATCCTCAGAAATAAATGGAAATGTACCAAAATTATATCCTCAGGATTTTTTAATTAGTGGTCCAAATTAATACAACTATAAGACAATGTTTTTCAACTTACATGTTGCAATTTCAAAAAAGAAACAGAATAAACAGCATGTACAGCAATAAAGGCACCCCTAATTAATATGTGGTTGCACACACTTTGGCATTGATGACAGCCTCCAAATGTATCTTCTAGCCATCTTTAGGCTATGTGCACACGTTGCAGATTTCCTGCAGATCTGCAGCTTTTTTTCCGCTCAGAAACGCTGCAGATCCGCAAGTGATTTACAGTACAATGTAAATCAATGGCAAAAAAAAATGCTGCGCTAATGGTGCAGAAAAATCTGCACGGAAAACGCAGCAGATTCAAAAAAGGACCTTGTCACTTATTTTTGCAGATCTGCTGCCTTTCTGCACCCATTCCATAATAGAAATCTGTAGGGGTAAAAAAAGGAAGAAATCCGCACAAAAATCTGCAACGTGTGCACATACCAAAAAAAAGGCGCAGATTGTGACCTGCGTTTTCTGCCAAGAAATGCAGAATCTGCACAGGAAATTCCACAGTCAAATCTGCAACGTGTGCACATAGCCTTAAGCTTCCTGCACTTCTCAGCTGGTATTTTCTACCACTCCTCTTTTGCAGTTTGTTCAAGCTCTTGAATGTTTGCAGGGTGTAGCGCTCTGGAAAGGATAGTCCGGCGGACGGTACAACACACACAAACAACGGGATGGAAAAAGGGAGAGGAAGGCACCTCCTAACAACAATCTGTGCCTATTCCTAAGCTCCCCTAACGCCCTATACGGGTCCATCCCCCTGTCGCCGTCATGTGCCGATTCCCTAGCTGTCACCTCACTGTACCCTGGCTAGTGCACTGGCCAGCAAGGACGCTAGCCTCACCACTGCAGATGGGAACAACACAGGGGGTAGTGACCAGAATGAGACAGACAAGGAAAGGAACAACGAAACTTAGCTCCAGCCTCTGCTACAAAGCTACACACAGCAGAGGATACTGAACCAGGACCCTGAACTCCACCGGACCAGCAGAGACACCACTCTAAATTCCTAGACTGGTCTTCAGAGACAAACTATTACAAACAATCAGCTGATGAGTCATGTGACTATTTAAAGGATGTTGGGAGTGGTCACCACCCACATCAGCTGATCAGCAACAAAGCAGCTGCCAGCAAGCAAACTATCATTAACCCTTGATGGCCACAAAGTAAAAACAACTTTAAAATTAGAGCAGAGCCAGAGCTGTCACGACTCCAAAAACAAAATGTGACAGTGTGTTCTTTTTCCCAGTGGCAAATTTCAGCTCATCCCAAAGATTTTCAATGGGATTGAGGTCAGGACTCATTGCTGGCCATTTTAAAATGGTCCATTTTTTCTTTTCAAGCATTCCTGTGTACTTTCGGATATGTGTTTTGTGTCATTGTCTTGCTGGAAGACCCATGTTCTTTGACTCAAACCAAGTTTTCTTATACTAATTAGGATATTTCCCTCTAAAATCTCTTGATACTTTTATGATTTCATGATTCCTGTAACAAGGTCAATGCCTCCAGAACCAGATACAGCAAAGAAACCCCACAGCATTATGGATCCTCCACCATGCTTAACTGTCGGTAGGGGGTTCTTTTCCTTATAAGCTTTATTGCACCATCTGTAAACAAACTGTTGCTTTGCATTGCCAAAAAGCTCTATTTTTGTTTCATCTGTCCACAGAACATTTCCCATAAAGCTCTGCTTGGTTTAGTCTGCGGCAAATGGTACTTGTTGAATCATAAGGCTGGGTTCACACTGCGTTAGAGGCGTCCGTTAGACAGACTACGTTACACCGCGGCATAACGCGGTGTATCGCAGTCCGTTAACGCCGCCATTAAGTCCTATGTCAGATGCATCACTAGCGCACGACCACAATGGGCGTGCGCTAGCGATGTGCTCTCATTGAGTGACGGACCCTGGGACGCGGGCTACAGCGTTTCCGGGTCCGTCACTGCTAGCGCAGATAGAGCATCTGCTAGCTTTATCTGCGCTAGCGCGACGACATATCGGCACTTGCATTAACAGTAGCTCGTTAACGTATGTGTTGAACGGGCTGCTGTTAACGCAATGTGAACCTAGCCTAACCCCAGACTATTCCAGGTTGGCCTTCAGGTCTTTGGATGTTTAACGTGGTGTTTTTTATACCATTTGCACCAACATTGGAAGATGTCTCTTGTCAATTTTCTTCTTTCCCCCACGTCCAGGGAGGTTCTTGATGGTTTCATGCTTGGCAAACTTCTTATTAACACTGTACACTGTTGAAATTGGAATACCAAGGTCTTTGGAGATGGCCTTATACCCTTTGGAAGTCTTGTGTTTGCTAATAATAGCAGCTCTGATGTCCTCAGACAGCTCCTTTGTCTTCACCATTGTGCCAAAGGAACAGGGCTACCATGTGGCTTTTTTAAACACTGAAGTCATCATTCATTGGTTAATTCATGTCACATGGGTACCGACTATTAATCACAGGTGATTCTCATTTGTGATTTACCACAAGCGAGTCAAAATACTAATTTAATGTAAAGGGTGTTAATACCAGTTTATTTATTATTTATTTATCCCTCCCATTGTGTTTTTGTTTTAAATAATTGTTTATCATTTGCTCTTTTGTATTTAACACGAGTGCTCTATACAAAAAACTGTTTCACTTGATTCATTTTTTTCAAGAGATATTCCATATTATGTGCTTAAACTTCATAAATAGCAACAACAACGAGCAGGACTGTACCTTCTGCGACGACTCAGAGCAATCACTGATGGCTCCTGCCTACAATTCAGCTGCTCCACGTGAACAGAGCAACTCTTCTTATTCTGCACTGTTCTATCAACGGGGTGTGACTGCTAATATCATGCCAATTGACAGCCGGCTCCCCGCAGTTAGGCAGCGGGGAGCTGGCTGTGAATCAGAATGATGTCGCAGTGCCACCTTGTCAACAGAGCAGAGTGGAAGAAAAGACGCTGATCTGTTGACTTGATGTCAGTGGAAGCTGCTGAATCCTCTGTGACAAGAGGGGTCTTGTTTCTGGGAAAAATACCTTTAGTACTGCCAGTGCCCTGAGAAAAGATGGCCTTGGGATAGAAGCCTGGTGGCCAGTGGTGATCATCTGTGTGTATTGTGAATGTGTGTGCACCCTTCTCTCACTTGATAAAATCCTACCGTATGAGCGCAGGGAAGAAAAAAAAAATAATTTTTGCTAAAGCAAATATTCTGATCTTATCCTATTACCCACTTTCTATCCATAAAATGATAAAGGCGCAGTCAAACATGGACCTAGGACATAAATATAAATCTCTTTTACTAATTTATTGTATTGTGGTCAACATGATGAATGATAACAGGAGCGAGGAGCTGTAATCTAAGATTACATATCCCACTTACCCAGATTTTCTTTATCTAATGAGTAATGGAAAGGCCTATAGAGTTTCCCTTAATAAAGTAATGATGGACCACTGGAACCTGGGCTGAGCAAACATGAGTGCACTTTAGGCAAGCGCGGGCCTAGATAACTGGATTATACGCATATCTAAAGTATATTGCAATATAAAGGAATTTCATCTCGGCCGTAGAACACGGAAATTCCTCCTTTGTCACCGGCTTCATTCCAGATTCTACTTTAGATAGTAATAATAAAAGAGGGAAAGTGTTGAACAGCACAAAGGCAATTCTGCACCAAGAGCACCGGTAATAACTGTATTTCAGAGCGACATAAACTCTTTCAATAAGCAATAACGCTGCATAGTTCTTACCGGAGAATATCAAACTTCAAGGCATATGCTGAGATGAAATTGCTACAAAATACCACCAATCAAAAGGAGCCGCTGTGATTACTGATGAGCCCGACACAGAATGCACGGAAGAGGGAGAAAAGAAAAAAAAAAATAATATTTTTCTTTCCTTATTTTCTTTTGTTTTTTGTTATTGCACTTGGTGGCAAAGTGTCATCTTATGTGTTTTTAGTTGAAGAGAAGGGGAAAAAATGAGTTGTAAATTTGAGCTTTTACCGAAATAGTGATGATATCTGTTCTTAGCGTCTGTAGTTACAGTCCTGGTAAGATGATTCGGTGTTCCGGTATCGACTTTAATAACACATCAAACCTATCTCAGCCTGACACTGAGACGACGGCAAGTGAATACTTATCAATTCTCGTCCAACGGATTTTATTTTTTTCCGTAGTATTAGGAAGCAGAGATATTTTTGGAAGAGGAAGATTTGACATGGTGTAGTATGGAGAAGGAGCAGAGATGTTGATTTAATTGAAGTTTGTTGTGACTAATAAGGATATTAAAGGGGTTGACCTCTTTTGGGACTTTTTTTTACTCCCACGCATGTATTTGAGGCTAAAAATCATTTTTGCAATCGGTTACTGTGTTGTGTTACACTTTCAATAAAATCAATGTTTTATCAGCAGGACATTATTACTACAGGACTAGGTGCCTTGGGTCTCCTAGTTCAACCACATCTCCATCACGGATTAGCAGCTTTCTGTCAAAGCAGCCATCGGTGTTGTGGGCCAGGTTATACACAGAAAGCTGCCAATCAGTAGTATGGGCTGGGAAAGACAGGGCTCAATATTTCGAGAAAACTGTGACTACCACAACTGCTGGACCCAGTAAACTAAGTGACACATCGCTGGAATCAGGGTCTCTGCCCCTATATTATGCTGCTCTCAGATTACATAGCAAAAACCTGCTGACAGATTCCCTTTAAGTAAAAAAAATGTACAAAGAGGTGGACAAGTGGCTAAGTACCTTAGCTATCTAAAGTCCATATTTCTTGGATAGCTATGTCCCTGGATTCTCTAATACGTAGCAATGCTTAGCTTGGCTGTGTGCTTCTGTATTTGCTCAGAGACCTGCTGTCAGACTTCTCTGGTAACAGCTTATCTCCCAGAGAGCAACAGCATCATCCAAAGGAAATCCAACAAACCAGACTCATCTTTTCCCCAACATCATCTTTCTGGGTATAGAAGCATACATATTAGACTGTGGTGGATCCCACCAGGTTTGGCTGACTTTAGTTTAATGTGTATGGGCATTGTGTTCTAACTGCAGACTACACAACCCAGAAGTCATATATAGATTTCAAGGATTGACCGGACAGAGATTCACTAGAGATTGTGTTACCAGGAAATTCAGTTATTTACAGAGGTTTCCCTGATTCAGGCCTTTACCTCAGAATTAGGGATGGGCGAACCCCAACTGCAGAGTTTGGGGTTTGTTCCACACACCTAGTGTCTGGTGCTGAACCTTGCACATGGATTTCTCCTGAAAGTCTGTGAGAAGTCTGTGTTACTGTTCGGATGCTTAAAAAAGATTGTTGCAAGGCTGCAGCACTGCCAATCAAGAAACTTTTAGGCACTTCTACAGCCATCACAGCCATGCTAAGTATTCTTGACACTGTATAGATCACTCATGGGCATTTCTCACGGGGAATGACCTCAGTAATGATGTCGAGCAATGCTGCAACGGTCACTCACGGTTACGTCTCATGGGTGATGACTAGAGATGGGCGACCCCGAACAGTAAAGTTTGGCATCCGTACCGAACACCTACTGTTCAGGCACGAACACCAAACACACACTTCACCAGGAAGTCAGTGTTACTGTTCAGGGTCGGCCCCGCGAACACTGGGTATTTGTCGCGCTGTCATGTGCATGACAGCGCAGCAAACAACGCTTCTGATCGACGGTAAAATCATCACCGCCGGTCAGACAGCTGCAGTTCCCATGTTGTCAAATGACAGCGTGAGCCCACTGCTGTGATCGTAGGTATAAAGTTTACCTCCAATCACTGCTGTCGGCTGATGGGACTACTGCTCCTATCAGCCGACGCTTGCACTGCTAATAACTGTGAGAGCAGGAGCGTCTGATGGGAGTATTCATCAGCGGATACCTGTGCTGTAAATAAATAATTAAAAAAAAACAATGTGTGTTCCCCTTTATTTTTGTTAACCAGCCAGTCAAAACTCACAGTTGGGGGCTGCATACCTCAGCTGTCAGCTTCAGCAAGGCTGGTTATCACAAATAGAGGGATCCCCACTCCGATTTTTTTTATTTATTTAGATAAATAATTAAAAAAAATCGTTGTGGGGTCCCCGCACTTTTGAAAACCAGCCTTGCTAAAGCAGACAGCTGGGGGCTGGTAAGGGGCCATGGATATTGGTCCCCCCAGCCTAAAAATAGCAGCATGCAGCCACCCAGAAATTTCTTACAGTGTACTGCAGTGAACTCTCTGAGCTCAGCACTGCACTGTGAGACTTTCTCCCTGTGCTAGTGGGGATATCCCCATGGCAAACACTGGATGTTCTGGCCCCCATTCAAGTGAAGAGTACCGGACCCCAACTTTTTGTAGCTGTTCGGCTAAAGCCGCTAGAATCGAACATCCAGGTGTTCGCCCATCTCTAATGATGACTTTTTATTTTTAAATATGGGGTTAGTAATGGTGATGTCTGATTTACAACTCTCCATTACTAACCCATGGGCTTGATGCCAGCTGACATTACAAAGATGAAATCAACCCAATAAATCATTACCCCAATTGCAACTGCACAGGGGCAATCAGGAAGAGCCGAGGCTAAGCGTCAGAATTGGCACATTTAATAGATGCCCCATTTCTGGGGTTGTTGACGGCTGGTCTCATTAGGCTGGGAAGCCTTAGCTGGTTATTAAAAATAGGGGGGACCCCACATCTTTTTTTTTACATTCATTTGACAAGTACAGTAAACTACACAAGCAAG
Source organism: Ranitomeya variabilis (assembly GCF_051348905.1). NCBI lineage: Eukaryota > Metazoa > Chordata > Amphibia > Anura > Dendrobatidae > Ranitomeya > Ranitomeya variabilis. The sequence goes on along the minus strand of NC_135232.1, from coordinate 695,649,589 downwards.
GCACTGCTCCACTTCTCCACTTGGACCTCCGCCTCCTGGTTCAAGATTTTTTTTTATTCTATGCTATTTTATGTCATTTTGTTATCCACCTTTGTTTGCAGGGCAATTGTCCTGCTATTACGCACATTTTGCCTCCTTTTACAGCCCCCTAGCCCTTACTACGACTATTTTACAACACCAAAGTTCGGGTCCCCATTGACTTACTGTATATGGGGTTCGGGTCCGGGGTGAAGCTTTGGTACCCAAAATGAACTTTAGTCTAAAGTTTGGCCAAATACGCAGAACATGAACTTTCATGGGTCCCCTCATCCCTACTCAGTAACCTTGTCGCTATACACCCAAGACACCCTGGCCATGACAGTCCTCTCTACAAAGTATATGCAACAACATTCCCTCTTATTCAAGTGTAGTTTAGGAATGGATGAGAAAAATAAAACATATTAATCTTCTTCAAAGCAAACGTTGGACTATTTGCTTCATTGGGTAGGGTCCCCATTAGGAACCTGTAACCTCCATTCCAGCTCTTGTTACCCAACCTAGTCTCTATGAAAACAGCTCTTGGTCTTGCTTTATGGAACGAGCTTCCATTTGTCTTCCCTGACTATTACTGAATTTCAGTCTCCAATTTTTATTTTACAATTTATTTTTCTATGTTTTAATAAAATGTTTTTTTTTAATTGATAAGAGGTACAGTAAATAAACTTCCGAAGTGCTGCCATTCGCATGGAAGGAGATGATAGGCAAGAGGTTTGGAGTCGGTATCCAAATCCACTAAATAGAAAACTGAAATTAATTTCAAAGGGACTTTTCTTGCATTTGTTCTCCGATAAAGCTGCTCTAACCACTGTGTAATATATATATACTCGTAAACTTTAATGCTGTGATTATTCAATTTCCAGTTATTCGCTATCTGCACAGCACTTGCAATTATTGTGGCGCCTGTGTTAACAAATAGGTTTCTTACTTTTGTTCTAGAATATTAAGTTCAATTGATTAAATATTTCGGTCTCTTGTGCTTTTAATACCCACAAAGAAATGAAATGAAGAAGAAGGAAGCCAATTACTAAAGTCATTGGTGAAAGTTATTTCAGCAAGAATAAATATTGAACAAATTTATGCCCCTCCGCAGACCAATGAAATTTATTGCCTCTGGGTCATATAAACACAGGCACTGGTGCTCCGTGTGGCATCTGGTGCTTCTGAAAGACTCAGCATAAAAAGCCTGAACTGTGGCTCCTACACCATGTGTTTTGCACAGTATTTGTGTATGCAGGGAAGATGGATCGTGCATATGGGCGTGAGCTCGTGTAGGTGGGTAGGGTGGAAGATTTGTAGAATGGGAGTGCTGGGGAAATGTTTGTGTGCGAGTGGAACCAAAATTACAAATGGTATTTTTAAAGCAACCTATCAGCAGGATCGGGGGCTGATGACGGGAAATTAGAACAGCTTTTTTTTAATTTTCAGACAGTTCTGAAAAATCACTTCATAGACAATTTGTATCTTTTATTCGGATCACACTCGGTCATGCAAGTCAACGATCTTATGGAGAAAACTGGACCCCACTCGGATAACATTCAAGATTTTCATGCACTGACAGGGCGGAGATGGAGAATTTTTTTCCATCTTCTCCTCATCCAAGAAAATCAGATCAGACTGTGATTAGCATTGTCGGACCGATTTTCTTGGATGAGAGAAAACATACTCGTATGAACCTAGCCTTAAAATAGCCCATCAATATTACACTGGTGAGGTCCAACTCTTGGAACTCCCTCCAATCAGCTGTTTGAAGAGGCTGCGGTGCTCGTGTGAGTGCTGCCATCTCTTCAATGGTTACATTGGCTGCGGGTGGCTTCATACTGCCTACTATACTATTTTTTTATTGGCCTCTTAGAATATTGCAGCATTTGCTTAAAAGGGGTCTATAATTTTAAGGGTAGGTTAATTTTAACATTGAGAGATAGAATATCAAAAATAAAATCCGGAAAATCACATTGTATAAATTATATAAATTTATTTGCATGTTGCAGTGAGAAATAAGTATTTGATCCCCTACCAACCATTAAGAGTTCTGGCTCCTACAGAGCCAGTTGCCTGCAATAGAGACAGCTGTCTTACATAGTCACCTTTATGAAAGACCCCTTTCCACAGTCTCAATTAATCAGTCAGACTCTAACCTCTACAACATGGGCAAGACCAAAGAGCTTTCTAAGGACGTCAGGGACAAGATCATAGACCTGCACAAATCTGGAATAGGCTACCAAACTATACCAAATCAGCAAGGGATCAAATACTTATTTCCCCCCACTGTATATCTACTATAAAGACAGCTCTGGTCGGTCTCATCCCATCCATTATACCCACTGTATAGTAGAAAGCTCCGAATAGGAAGGAATCGGACAATCTTAGCTAAAAAAAAGTGGTTACCCTTCTGTTGTGTAAATAGCAGGAAAGGGTAGGGGGCAAATTAGGACTGTGCACAAATTTTAAATTCTCTTTTGGAGCCCCTCTAATCTTATGTGAATTAACGGTATGATCTTTGGTCCTGATTGGGTACAAAATCTATTCACGTAAATCCATGGCAGTCACTTAAAGGAGTCTGTCACTGGGTTTATGATTCTCAATCTGAGAGCAGCACCAAATAGTGTCAGAAACCCTGATACCAGCACTGTGGCACTTACTGGGCTTCTTGCTGTAGGTTTTATAATATCACCAACCTATATGCTGCAGCTCTGCTTGTCTTCTCAATGCTGAGCTCTGTCTAATTCCACCCATGCCACTGACTGAACACTTTCTGCCTACGCTGTGCGTAAATCTGAAATCTGTCAATCAATGGTGGAGGTGGGATTTTGAATATGACTGATTAAATAGCAGGAGCTCATCTCTGAGATGAGTATCAGAGCTGCAGCAGATAAAACAGTAAAAACTACAGCAAAAAGCCCAGTAAGTAATCCAGCTTTGGAATCAGGGTGTCTCTCAGACGGTGACCGATTCTGTTTAAAAACTGAAGTTCCGCCGCAGAATACTTACCTAACATAATGTATACAACATATTCTACAAGGGTAGCAAGAATCAAACAGCAAAGGTCAAACCTGAGCGTGATTTATTCATAAATACACTTCCATAATGGATGCGGAATACAGAAACCACAGTAACAAACTTCAATGCCGTATCTTAGCAGCAGTGAGTGACAACATTCCGTGTCATTTGGACACCTTTTCATCCGAGAATCACATGAAAACAGACATGCGGACATATTTCCCTCTCTGATTTTACCTGCTCTACATACCCAGCACACTTCCATTTTTTTCATCCATAAATGGATATTTCTGCGCCTGGATAGTATACACAAATCTGGGCAATTAACCCTTCACTGGCAGCACAGATTCAACAGGTTAGGGAAAATATATTGGGAATGTCGAATCCAAATATCTTGAAGGGAACCAGGTCTGAATATAAGGAAGACTTACGACTCTAAACAGCCTGCCATTGTGGGGTATCTGGCGGATTGCATTGCTTTATGATGGCGCGCCTGATATTTGGACGACCTGACAAATGTATCATCTCAGATACTGATTAGCCAGCAGATGTCAGGAGGATTTGTATAAAATATAGCTGCCATCTGGGTGACCTCCAACATAACCCAGATTATATGGAAGGTCTGCAAGAACATGGATATTGACTGCACTATTCTATATGATACAGCTAAACGTATGACAGAATCTCAGAAACATTTTCCATCCCCACCCCCACCTTATTGGGATCATTTTTGTATAGTAATTACCTTTTGATTCATTGTTTCACTGGCAGTCTATCATTATTGTAGTTGAAATCCATCTTGGCGGCTTTGCTATCTTGTTGGGTTCATACTGATACAGTCAGATCAAGAAGAACTGCAGTGTAAAGTACAGGGAGCAACAGATTTGATCCTGTTTAGACAAGAGGTAGCTTGCTTTCTATTTGCAGTGATGGCAGTGAAAATAACTGAAAAGTATAGTATAAAATAGGCATAGTATGTGCGTAAGCGGGGGTGGGCCTTTATGTGTAACCGGGGGTGGCACCTTCATGTGTAAGCGGGGGTGGGGCCTTCAACCACCATGGGAGTCTCACTTGAGTCAAGTGTGTATGTCACATGGTTTGTACTTCGGTGGCTTACATGAGGACTATTTGCTACCTCAAAAAGACTGCAAGCAGAAAGATTTATTGGGTAACAGTGGAGGAAAGTTGATCCCTTTTGCATAATACCATCACTTAAAGTGGACCTAGCACTTGCAATAAACATGCAAATTTTTGTTTCCGATGTTCATCCCAAGTGAAAACCTCTTATAGCTATATTTTATTCACAACAAAACATAGATCACAGATTACAAAGTGAAAGTCAAAGATATTTTTTCCATTCCATTTGATATATTAACTCATTTAGAAATTGATGGCTCCAGCAAGCATATCTAAAAAAGTTGAGCCCTGATTAACAAAAGGCTGGAAAAGTAAGTCGTACTAAAGAAAAACAGCTGGGGGGGTCCATTTTCAGCTAAGTCATATGAATGTGTATAAAAGAGCATGATAGAGAGGCAGAGTCCCTCAGAAGCAAAGATGGTCAGTGGCTCACCAATCAAAAAATTGTGAAACAATTTCAGAAACTAGTTCCGCAAAGTAAAATTGCAAAGACTTTGAGTGTCCCACCAACCACAGCATATACACTACTGTTCCAAAGTTTAGGGTCACTTAGAAATGTCCTTATTTTTTGAAAGAAAAGCAGTTTTTTCCAATGAAGCTAACATTAAATGATTCAGAAATACACTCTATACATTGTTAATGTGGTAAATTCTAGCTGCAAACGTCTGGTTTGTAATGCAATATTTTCGTAGGTGTATAGAGGCCCATTTCCAACAACCATCACTCCAGTGTTCTTATGGTACTTTGTGTTTGCTAACTGTGTAAGAAGGCTAATGGATGGTTAGAATACCCTTGAAAACCCTTGTGCAAGTATGTTAGCACAGCTGAAAACAGTGTGGCTGATTAGAGAGCCTATAAACCTGACCTTCCTTTGAGCTATTTGATAATCTGGTGCATTACATTTCTTGGTTCCATTAAACTTTCAAAATGGCCAGAAAAATATAACTTTCATGTGAAACTCGACAGTCTATTCTTGTTCTTTGAAATTAAGGCTATTCCATGTGGGAAATTGCCAAGAAACTGAAGATTTCCTACAACGGTGTGTACTACTCCCTTCAGAGGAGAGCACAAACAGGCTCTAACCAGCGTAGAAAGAGAAGTGGGAGGCCCCGCTGCACAACTGAGCAACAAGACAAGTACATTAGAGTCTGTAGTTTGAGAAATCGATGCCTCATGGAGCTTTTTTTCATTTTCGTTTTTCACTCCCCTTCTTTCCAGAGCCATAACTTTTTTATTTTTCTGTCAGTATGGCCATGTAAGGGCTTATTTTTTGCGGGACGAGTTGTACTTTTGAACGATATCATTGGTTTTACCATGTTGTGTAACAGAAATTGGGAAAAAAATTCCAAGTGCGATGAAATTGCAAAAAAAGTGCAACACCACACTTGTTTTTTGTTTGGCTTTTTTGCTAGGTTCAAGAAATGCTAATACTGACCTGCCATTATGATTCTGCAGGCCATTATGAGTTCATAGACACCAAACATGTCTAGGTTTTTTTAAGTGGTGAAAAAAAATTCCAAAATTTGCTAAAAAAAAAAAAAAAATGGCGCCATTTTCCGATACCTGTAGCATCTCCATTTTTTGTGATCTGGGGTTGAGTGAGGGCTTATTTTTTGTGTGCCGAGCTGGCGTTTTTAATGATACCACTTTTGTGAAGATACATGTTTTTTGATTGCCCATTATTGCATTTTAATGCAATGTTGTGGCGACCAAAAAAAAGTAATTTTGGCGTTTTGATTTTTTTTCTCACTACGCCGTTTAGCGATCAGGTTAATCCTTTTTTTTATTGATAGATCGGGTGATTATGAAAACGGCGATACCAAATATGTGTATGTTTGATTTTTTTATTGTTTTATTTTGATTGTGGCGAAAGGGGGGTGATTTGAACTTTTATATTTTGTTATTTTTTTTAGATTTTTAAACACAGATTTTTAAACACATTATACAGTTTGAGTGCTAGTGTGGGGACTACTGTGGGGGTATTCCCATATAGAGGAGCTGTGGGGGTTTCACACTGTGTATAGTGGAGCTGTGGACCCATCATACTGTAAATAGGGGAGCTGTTGGGACATCATATTGTGTATATGGGAGCCGTGGGGACAACATACTCTGTATAAAAGAGCTGTGAGCCCACCATACTGTGTATAGGGGATCTATACATTGGGAGACTCAGTGGACATTATTAAATAAGTGGGCACTTAAGAAGCATTATTGTTATAGGGGCACTTAGAGTATTGTGGCTATCAAAAGGGAAAGTTGTGGACCCTGTCGTGCTGTGTGTGCATTTGCACAGGGCATTAATATTTCCTAGAGGACAATTTTACCATCTTGAGGACACAAAGGAGATATTATGGGGCATAGTGTTGGGCATTATTATGTGGGGCACTAAGAGAAGCAGTTATTGTGCCAAACAGCAGGTGCAGTAATAGGGACACATATGACAGCAGCAGCTCAGCATTGGGATATCAGCAGGATGATGAGTTTGTGCAGGTTGGGGATAGATGGGGACGGTGCTGAAAGTGTGAGAAGTCATATGTGTCATCTTTGCTGTAATCTCTGCAGACGAGTCCTGACTGGAGAAGTTGTCATGTTGGTCTGGGCCAAATGGAAAAAACATGAAAAATGAACGACTCCATTGGAAAGAACGTCAGCGGTAAGTCACTATATATATATATATATATATATATATATATATATATATATATATTTGTACTGTAATCTCTTACATGTTCTGCAGCACTGGTATCTACCACTATACGGTCCCCATATGGCTGTAATAGCAGCGCAGTTGTAATCAGGGTTACCGGTTAGGGGCCCACTCAGATGTTTCGCTTCCCCTGAGCTGAACCCCTAGCTACGCCTCTGCCTCATAGAGAAATACATTGAGAGACCCTTGCACATGTGTGGGCACCTGTGTCCATTTGGCTGTGATTGGGTTCTCAGAGCAATGTCTGAATCTGTAAACCACTAAGTTTGCCTCTCCAAGAAGAGCAGACCACAGCGTGCTACTGGGTGCTTCTGCTCCTTTGTTTCAGTGGTTAAGGGGGTCTTACGTAGCACACTGACTCCCACCAATTGACACTCTTCACTTGGCACTGTGATAAACTACCGTATAAGCTACAATACAGATTTGTGCACAAGCCATAACTCTGGCTGACATTTTATTCAACATTGTGCCACTTCCGAACAGATCGTTGACCTTTGTGTGAAAACTTAATGTAAAACGTAATTTAAAAACTTACTTTTTTAACATTCTTTTTACTGAAATTTTGCTACAATGTAACCTTGAAGAACGCCGCTTTAATTTCTGGTTTACAAAAAGTAAAATGAATCATGTGGGAATCTGACAGTTTGATAATGCCCTTGTGTGGATTTATGGCTCCTTCAACAATCTGATGAAGGGCTAAAGATTGGATATTTGCATTTGGAGAAATTGTAAAGAAAGTGTAAAAGGTAATACAGATTTTGCTGTTTCATGGGACATATCGATGAGGAGAGTATGACAAATGTAGCAGAGCTGGCTGGGTACTTTGCTTGTCATCACAGTATTACAGAACAATATATGTTTGTTTGTTTTTTTAGATAGGACTGCAAGTAAAGGTACCGTCACATTAAGCGACGCTGCAGCGATATCGACAACGATGCCAGCCGGCCGGCCGTAAAGTAAAAGCAGAGCACAGTGGTGACGTCACCGCTGTGCTGTGCTTTACGGCCGGCCGGCTGGCCCTGCGCTTAGTAACCCAATATTTACCCTGGTTACCATTGTAAAACATTGCTGGCATCGTTGCTTTTGCTGTCAAACACAACGATACACGCCGATCTGACGACCAAATAAAGTTCTGGACTTTCAGCAACGACCAGCGATATCACAGCAGGATCCAGATCGCTGCTGCGTGTCAAACTCAACGATATCGCTATCCAGGACGCTGCAACGTCACGGATCGCTATCGTTATCGTTGCAAAGTCGTTTAGTGTGAAGATACCTTAAGCCTTCAATGCGTTGACAATGGTGGATAAAGACTAAACAGCTCTTTTACATTTATCAGTCCTGTTTTATTCCTGGGACTTTTGGTGCCAATAGATAAGGGAGCTATAAGGTTAGTTGTTTGGTTTTGATTACTCCGGGGCTGCCTGCTATTTAAACCCCTGGGTCTCTGGCTTCCACTGCCAATCAATTAGTCTGCTGACCTCGACTTGTGCTCTAGTCTTTTCTCCTCTGTTGGTTTCCTGATTCCTCCCATTTTCTGACCTCAACATGAATTTTGACCATCCGTTTTCTTTTTCAATTTTGTCCCTCACATGACCTGACATGCAATTGTTTTTTCACTTGAAAAAGGCTCTAGTCCAGCATTGAAAAGCATTGTGGAAATAAAAACTATTCAACTCATCTTGGTCCTAAGGATTATTTATTACAGCAGCACAGCCCGATATCATGTTATCGTCCAAATTGGTTAACGTGACCTCTTGGCATGGACCCCATGTGGCCTCAGGTTTGCTCCTCCGAGTGGAAGAAACTCAGTCAAACCTGTTGTAAGACCAGATCCCTATGCAGAGTTTAAAGGGTGAAGACTGAGGATCTTCTGGAACCTGAGAGTGGCTTGTCTTAAGTTTGTCTGAGGTAGTTTTTTTGAGCCTGTGGCCTCCCACACATGTGACAGCTATCTGGAGTCCTCCGTTTGCTGTCTGTTCCTTCCCTCCTGCTTCCAAAATGGTGAGTACAGTGATAAGTATGAAGAACCACATCTTCCTAGATTTCCTGTGCTGTGGGTTACAAAGGGAAGGGTGGTTTACACTTGCCACTGTACTCCCTATGCCAAAATGGTAGCCATCTTGGAAGAACGAGGAATAGAAAGTAATTCTGAATAGAGGAGTAAAACAGAGGGAGCCAGGTAGTATGGCTATACATGATAAAAGTAAAGTCACTTTTCAGTCTCAGGGTGGAGGGTCGTTTTAAAGGAGTATTCCACTAAAAGCATTTATCACCTATTCACAGGAATGATGAGAGCTAGCTCCATCAGTCCTCTATAGATAGTGAATAAAGCACTGGTTTTCCATACACTCTGTGATGACACAACGTCAAGCTGGCCACTGGTGTGGAGGTGAATTATTCTTATTTATGCCAGATGTACTGATCCTTTTTTCATTAGGTCAAGGGACATGAGCCATTGTTTCATGTGAGACTGTCTGTTGACCCTTGTTGTTTGATAATTTGTGGAATGTCTTCCAATTACATATTGCATCATCCCCCTGAGGTGTACTAGTCTGCACAACTTGGAGGACAAATATGCAGTCTAATTAAACAATCGAACAATGTGGGATTACCTCCCCTGACCCTCCTCCAGTACTGTGGGTCAATATCCTGAAATGAGAGTTGTGGAATATAAAAGGGCCTTGCTCCTGTCACAAGTGTGACACTACAGGACATCAGCTCAGGGACCATGCTTCCAGCTGGTAGAATACAAATCTGCTCCACTGTCCATCACTGAGACCACAAAGTCATATGGAGGACCCAGGTTGGGACAATCAGGCCACCTGGCTACATACCTCGCTGAGCTCTGTCAGCTTCCTAAGTTTGCCCTTACCTCTTCTCTGTGGGTGCCCATCAAAAGCAGGGTGCTACTAGTTGGGGTAGTTGGCCTTGGATGCCCCAAAGTTGTGGAGGTTCTAATCCCTGGCCAGCCAGCAGAAGGATGAGACTCCTCCATTTGCACCATCTAGTGTAGTTGCTGCAAATGTACTACTGTATATGATGTTGACTATTGGTGATCCAATAAAGTCTTACTAGAGTGTGGTTCCCTCACCTTTGTTGTCTGAGTAGTGTTCTGCCCACTGGTAAGGAATACAGACATTCGGTGGGATGAACCCTGGCCCGTGTGGTCTTTCTAAAGAAAGCCAGGCCAGCAGATGAGAGCACCCACTGACCCTCATGTCTTCACACTTAAGGAGAACTGTAACTCCCAAAACTGATTCCATAACACAAGCCCTCTCCCCGCTTAAGGATCCGGGCCAATGGCCAAATTGACGGCTGTGTCATCACACACACTACCTCTCTATTTACACAAGGGACTTTGCATCCCCATTGTCATTATCAATTGAACCTCCTCCAGTTTACATTTATCGATAAAATCCTTTTGATAGCTAGGTCAACATTACAAACATTATTTTTTTTATTGCTCCAATCTATCTAAAAAAATAAATTAAAAAAACCCAGCTTTGTAGATAGAATTTAATCAAGACTATAATTTTGTATGCACAGCTCCAATGCAGATCTCTACATCTGCATGGTAACAGACTACAAATAAACTCTGATATTGCAGTCATACTCTTCTTTGTGTATCCCTAAATGTATTCTAACATACAACTGATACTGGTAAAGAGTTAAGAACATAAGATGAGATCAGACTACACAGGGTTTGTGTTCTGCACATGTGGTAGTAAACACAGGGCTACAAGATCTAACTAAGAAAAAACTGCACAAACCCCAATCGGTTCCTGTACAGACTATAGTATCCAGTAATGCTAGTGGCTTCAGTGCAACCTGGATAAACCCTGAAGGTAAAAACTAGAGAAGACAACTCAGACCTGGCTCTCTAAAAAGCCGATACACTTTATTGCGTACCTCCTAAGGAATGGAGGGATAGTGCAGTTTAAGAAAGAAACTACAGCAGTAACTTATCTGACTGTCTTAGATTCTCAGAAGTAGGACTAGACAGGCCGAATCCACTAAAGACTATCACCAGCAGAGGAGACCAGCCGGGGGTAGGTTAAAATAGTAGCAACTGCAGTGTGATAGGACAGGCTAGATAAAAAATGAAAAACACATGTTGTCTGAAGGGAATGAACAAAGGCAAAAGGTAATCAGCACCCAGACAGCAACAGAACGTGCTGTGGCTCAGCAGACAGAAACACCGACAGGAGAACACAAGACTGTTGGAATGAATCCCGAGGCATGACGGCTTGTTTGTAGTCTAAGCATAGATCACATAAGTCGGCATAGGACTTGTTTACATTAAATGGTAGGGAATTTTTAATTCTGACTGCTTGTCAACTTTCTTCATTTTCTAGCTAAGATTCGCTGAAGCATCCGAAAAATGTAAATGTGTAATGTAAATTTTCATAATCAGAGGGGTTCCATTGCAGATTGGGGTGTAGCTTACGGTGTTTTGAGATTTGGGATTCATTGTTGCAAGGTGTGGTTCCAATAGCTTAGAGCCTCACTATTAATACATAATTTATTCATACTTCAGTACCAATGCCAGATACAACATTTGTGGGATTCAGGCCCAACACATTATATTTTCACTAGAGCAAACAGAACTATTATCCTAAGAAAACCCCAGAGCGGGGAGCTGTATATTCTCATGACAACATAATCTTGAAGTGTGAAATAAAATAGATATCTGAGAACGACTTTGATCATCAGCTCCCAGAATATAGGCTACAAGAACATAATTAGTTCCACAAGTGAATTCGCGTTGGTGTGTGTACTGTGGCTTGCTTGAAGGTCATGACAAAGTATGGACCGCAGAGAGAGTGCAGAACTTTCCCCATTGTTGAGTATCTTCTAATTAGATGTATTCTTGCTGCTACAGTTAAGCCCACAACAGCTTTTTTCCCCCAAAAACATCTATTTCCATGGAGACCCAGTCCTTTGTCTGCCCTTATTCACACACTGAGGTCATCTCTGACACATGATAAGGTTTTTAATATTAGACAGCGTAGGACCATCCCGATCAGGGTCACCTTGTCGTGGTGGGATGGCTTTTATGCTTTTTTTTTAAAATCAGAAACAGTATTACTAAGAACCCTGTGTTATTTAAATGCACTTTTCCTTTTTACTTATTTAGTTCAAGCAGGGTTTATGTTTATTTTGCTTCTTGTAGGTTTTTGTACAGTTAAGCCCACAGCAGCTTTTTTCCCCAAAAAAAGTGTCACATGCTTTTGTTTTGCAGTTTTTCTTACAAGGACCACATATTTATTGCTAACCCAATTACACAAGCACAGTTTTATTAACATTACGTTGCTAGCTAGTTTCTAGGTTTGGAATAACATAACATCTCTTTCCTATTTATTCCTCTATTAGGGTACGTGCACAAGAAACCTTTTCCAGGCCAGCAAACACGACAAGTTTTTCAAATAGACACTGATGCATGAAGTCTATCCTCATGACTGCATCCACCTTTGTGCAAGGATTTTAATCACGCTATATTTATATGCACCAATAAAGAGTTTCAAGATTTTAGGAGCTGGAGTACACACCTTTTCCTCATCTTTTGATGCATGACATGCCAGCGTTTTTTTATCCTTAAGTGTCTTTTTTTAGCTTGTTTTTGTCGTTTCTTGAGCACTTTAAGTTTTTGACCACAATTTATTTTTAGCTTCATTCAACAATGAAGAAACTGGAAGCAATATTTCAAGAGAAAGCACTGGCAAAACTCTCTGACCTTTCCCGGCGCCTGCGCACTGCAGTACTTTGCTCTGCCCTCAACAGGGCAGACAAAGTACGCCAGCGCCACAGCCGCAGCGTGAAGACCAGAAGAGGACATCATGGAATGAAGATGGGAGGCTCCGGACCGGACCTGAGACACCCATTTGACCGGACCGCAGCGGGACCGCCCCTGGGTGAGTATAATCTAACCTCTTTTTCTCATCTTTTAGGTAACATCAGGGGCTTATCTACAGCATTACAGAATGCTGTAGATAAGCCCCTGATGACGGTGGGCTTACCTCACCATCGATTTTGGGGATGACAGATTCCCTTTAAAAACATGAAGCAGTTAAAACATGATAAAAAAGTCATTTTTATGTAGAAATGTATGCATACATGCTTTATAGTGTTTTTAGGGCACTGTTTCATGTGGATCTAGGAGCAGACTGGCCTGAAATAAACTTTGTGTGCACAGATACTTACAATTTAGCAAAAATATTTGTGCTGCTCTGACCCAGCGTCCAGTCTGGTGCAACAAGGCAGCTGGACCAGGGCAATCTTCAGATCTACGGCCGGCATCAGACACGGGCCATTAATCTTTCTTTCCACCCCCTTCCATCCATTTATCTACTTATATTACGTTAAATGGGAATTTTATTAGTGAGTCATTACTTTTTCTCAAAATAGTGTATTTTGATGGAACATTATCTTCTATCTGTCTATTGTGGTAGATGACGAATCCCACATCCACCACACAGCACTAAGTTAGGCACGGGTACACTGTCTCTTTAAATCGTCCGTTGGTTTATTGTATATGCAGCATAAACCAACCTGCACCAAAAATAAACACAGCCCTTTGGGCAAAACAAGATCAACAAAACAAAATGGTATTGTAAGGGCGTAAACTGGTCCATGCTCTACCCCTCCTTAAAGTAGAGTATTACGTATTTACTGCTGTTATATATATATTTATTGTATTTCGTACAGTATTAGTAGGGAAAGCATAGTTAACTTACAGGTCCACTAGAGGGAGCACCTTATAGTTGGCAGCCAGTACCCTGCTAATAATTAATTTAGGAGGGGCCACTGGGGGATAAGAGAAGAAGCCTTTTTCCTGTTTTGGGAGAGAGAAGCTTGGGAGCTGAACAGCTCAGGAGGACCTTAGTGCTCAGATAGTCCCGACGGGCTTAATGCCTGGGACCGCTTAGTGACCACGTAACGTTAAGAGGGAAGCCCAGCCATCCAGGGCCAACTGGTCAGAACAGCAGCAGAACAGAAGCAGTCACAGCATTATCAATAATTGGAGCTGCAGGATAAGACACAGCAGTAACGAAGGGCAGGTCGCTCACCATGTGGCAGCTCATCACTTGGGCTGATGCCCTCAGATCCGTTGCAAAACAGCTAAGGGCACCCCAGGGGTAAAGAGTCTGAACAGGGAGGACACTGAGGAACCGTATGATACGGTTCGTCCCGGGCACGTGCTGTGTGGAAAGGAGTGGAAAGGAGGGAAGTACAGGGAAAGAGAAAGGAATGCATATTATGGAATTTACTGCTGTTATATATATATTTATTGTATTTCGTACAGTATTAGTAGGGAAAGCATAGTTAACTTACAAGTCCACTAGAGGGAGCACCTTATAGTTGGCAGCCAGTACCCTGTTAATAATTAATTTAGGAGGGGTTATGTGGGATAAGAGGAGAAGCCTTTTTCCTGTTTTGGGAGAGAGAAGCCTGGGAGCTGAACAGCTCAGGAGGACCTTAGTGATCAGATAGTCCCGACGGGCTTAATGCCTGGGACCGCACAGTGACCACGTAACGTTAAGAGGGAAGCCCAGCCATCCAGGGCCAACTGGTCAGAACAGCAGTAGAACAGAAGCAGTCACAGCATTATCAATAATTGGAGCTGCAGGATAAGACACAGCAGTAACGAAGGGCAGGTCGCTCACCATGTGGCAGCTCATCACTTGGGCTGATGCCCTCAGATCCGTTGCAAAACAGCTAAGGGCACCCGAGGTGCAAAGAGTCTGAACAGGGAGGACACTGAGGAACCGTATGATACGGTTCGTCCCAAGCACGTGCTGTGTGGAAAGGAGTGGAAAGGAGGGAAGTACAGGGAAAGAGAAAGGAATGCATATTATGGAATTTGCTGTAGAAACTGTAATGGAAATGGATGTGCTGCGAAAACATGAAAGTAAAGTGTTACGTTTGAAGCTTGAAACGGACTCTGTGTCTTTAAATGGAACAACCAAACAAAAAAGGCAGCACTCTGTAGCGCCATAGCATGCAAATATGAAATGTGAAAATTGAATTGCATTACTGCATTAGAAATATGAAAAATTGAGAAAGCTTGGCCAATTCATGTGTACCTGGATGCCACGTTAAGACGCTTCTCATTTCCAGGACCTAGCAATGCCTTTCCTTTCTTAGAATAAAGTCTTCATCTGTATGGGAACATGAATCCTCTCTTAGACTAAAATCTCTCTCTCTGTGGAGGGGTAGTGGTCCTGCTGGAATTAAAAACACCTGTGGCTAAAAGGCGGAGTGCTCAGTCAGAAGGCTAGTGAATAGAAATTTCACAAAACTGACCTTCACATCCAAACATAGACTAAGTGTGAACAGGTGCTAACCTGGATTACATTTATGGTTGGGATTAGGGTTAGGGGTGTGTCAGGGTTAGGAGTGTGGTTAGAGTTATGGTTGGGATTAGTGTTAGGGGTGTGTTGGATTTAGGGGTGTGGTTAGAGTTGGGATTAGGGTTAGGGGTGTGTTGGGGTTAGGGGTGTGGTTGGGGTTAGGGGTATGGTTGGGATTAGGGTTAGGGACATGTTCGGGTTAGGGGTGTGCTTAGGGTTATGGTTAGAGTTGGGATTAGGGTTAGGGGTGTGTTTGGGTTAGGGGTGTGTTTGGGTTAGGGTTTCAGTTAGAATTGGGTGTTTCGACTGTTTAGGCACATCAAGGGCTCTCCAAACGCTACATGGCGTCCGATCTCAATTCCAGCCAATTCTGAGTTGAAAAAGTAAAACAGTGCTCCTTCCCTTCCGAGCTCTCCCGTGCGCCCAAATGGGTTTACCTCAACATATGGGGTATCAGAGTACTCAGGACAAATTGGACAACAACTTTTGTGGTCCAATTTCTCCTGTTACCCTTAGAAAAATACAAAACTGAGGGCTAGAAAATATTTTTTGGGAAAAAAAAGATTTTTTATTTTCACGGCTCTGCGTTATAAACTGTAGTGAAACACTTGGGGGTTCAAAGTTCTCACAACACATCTAGATAAGTTCCTTGGGGGGTCTAGTTTCCAATATGGGGTCACTTGTGGGGGGTTTCTACTGTTTCGGTACGTCAGGGGCTCTGCAAATGCAATGTGACGCCTGCAGACCAATCCATCTAAGTCTGCATTCCAAATGGCGCTCCTTCCCTTCCGAGCTCTGCCATGCGCCCAAACAGTGGTTTACCCCCATATATGGGGTATCGGCATACTCAGGACAAATTGCACAACAACATTTGGGGTCCAATTTCTTCTCTAACCTTTGGCAAAATAAAAAATTGGGGGCGAAAAGATGATTTTTGTGAAAAAATATGATTTTTTATTTTTACGGCTCTGCATTATAAACTTCTGTGAAGCACTTGGTGGGTCAAAGTGCTCACCACACATCTAGATAAGTTCCTTAGGGGGTCTACTTTCCAAAATGGTGTCACTTGTTGGGGTTTTAATGTTTAGGCACATCAGGGGCTCTCCAAACGCAACATGGCGTCCCATCTCAATTCCAGTCAATTTTGCATTTTGATAGTCAAACAGCGCTCCTTCCCTTCTGAGCTCTGCCATGCGCGCAAACAGTGGTTTCCCCCCACATATGGGGTATCGTGCATACTCAGGACAATTTGAACAACAACTTTTGAGGTTCAATTTCTTCTCTTACCCTTGGGAAAATAAAAAATTGGGGGCGAAATGATAATTTTTGTGAAAAAATATGTTTATTTATTTTTACGGTTCTGCATTATAAACTTCTGTGAAGCGCTTGGTGGGTCAAAGTGCTCACCACACATCTAGATAGGTTCCTTAGGGGGGTCTACTTTCCAAAATGGTGTCACTTGTGGGGGTTTTAATGTTTAGGCACATCAGGGGCTCTCCAAACGCAACATGGTGTCCCATCTCAATTCCTGTCAATTTTGCATTAAAAAGTCAAACAGCGCTCCTTCCCTTCCGAGCTCTGCCATGCGCCCAAACAATGGTTTACACCCACACATGGGGTATTGGCGTACTCAGGACAAATTGGACAACAACATTTGGGGTCCATTTTCTCCTGTTACCCTTGGTAAAATAAAACAAATTGGAGTTGAAGTAAATTTTTTATGAAAAAAAGTTAAAAGTTCATTTTTTTTTAAACATTCCAAAAATTCATGTGAAACACCTGAAGGGTTAATAAACTTCTTGAATGTGGTTTTGAGCACCTTGAGGGATGCAGTTTTTAGAATGGTGTCACACTTGGTTATTTTCTATCATATAGACCCCTAAAAATGACTTCAAATGTGATGTGGTCCCTAAAAAAAAATGGTGTTGTAAAAATGAGAAATTGCTGGTCAATTTTAACCCTTATAACTCCCTAACAAAAAAAAATTTTGGTTCCAAAATTGTGCTGATGTAAAGTAGACATGTGGGAAATGTTACTTGTTAAGTATTTTGTGCGACATATCTCTGTGATTTAAGGGCATAAAAATTCAAATTTGGAAAATTGCGAAATTTTCAAAACTTTCACCAAATTTCATTTCAGTTTTTTTCACAAATAAGTGCAGGCAGTATCAAAGGAATTTTACCAAGAACATGAAGTACAATATGTCTCGAGAAAACAGTGTCAGAATCATCAGGATCCATTGAAGCGTTCCAGAGTTATAACCTCATAAAGGGACAGTGGTCAGAATTGTAAAAATTGGCCCGGTCATTAATGTGCAAACCACCCTTGGGGCTTAAGGGGTTAATAAAAAAAGGTACAGTGCTTACAATAAAAAAAGTATAAAAATATGGTAATAAAAAGACATGCAAATATGCAAAACAGTTATAAAAATAAACAGGAGAAAACTTACAGAAATAAATAACTTTGTAGTTTGCTTTCTGCTCCCTGAGGGAGGACGAATATGGAATGGAACACATCAGCTTGGCTGCCCTCAATCTGTGAACCCGATTCTATGTATACAAGCTCAATTTATAGAGTTAACTTGGAGGTCAGATTTCTAGAACAGCCTCTCGGGTTAATATTATAATTGCTTGGTTTTGATTTGACCAAGGCCGCTCCCCCAATGAATATATTATTTTCCTCTGAACACTCTTTGCCTAAAGATCCTCACAGATAGATAGTGTCAGGCTGTAATTAACATCTCTCTTCAAAAGAGCTAGAAGGTGTGAAATGTTTCCCCTTCTTCCTGGTTCCCAGCAAGACCCCCTGGCGAGATTGGAGACAATAGACTGCTTTGCTTGCTCAGGATACCATATGCTGTGACCCCCTGTGAGTCCTGCAGTCCCAGAACAGATGTTAAATTACTGCTGGTTACACATATAAACCTATACATATTTCACTACACACATATATACCTAGACATATTTCACTACAAATTCAAATTTTAAAAAACTGACTGTCACATCCAACCATAGACTAAGTGTGAACAGGTGCTAACCTAGAGTCACCAACTCATATACACTCAAACAAAAAAGGCAGCACTCTGTAGCGCCTTAGCATGCAAATATGAAATATGAAAATTGAATTGCATTAGAAATATGAAAAATTGAGAAATCTTAGTGCATAAATTGACCAATTCCTGTGTACCTGGAAGCCACGTTAAGGCGTTTCTCGTTTTCAGGACTTAGCAATGCCTTTCCTCTCTTAGAATAAAGTCTTTATCTGTATGGGAACATGAATCCTCTCTTAGACTAAAATCTCTCTCTCTGTGGATGGGTAGTGGTCCTGCTGAGATTAAAAACACTTGTGACTAAAAGGTGGAGTGCTTAGTCAGAAGACTAATGAATAGAAATTTAAAAAAACTGAACGTCACATCCAAACATAGACTAAGGATGAACAGGTGACCCTAGAGTCACCAACTCATATACACTCAAACAAAAAAAGGCAGCACTCTGTAGCACCATAGCATGTAAATATGAAATATGAAAATTGAATTTCATTACTACATTAGAAGTATGAAAAATTGAGAAAGCTTAGTGCGCAATTGGCCAATTCCTGTGTACATGGAAGCCTCGTTAATGCGTTTCTCGTTTCGTTGCTCAGTCAGAAGGCTAATGAATACAAATTTCAAATTATTTTGGATGTGACGGTCAGTTTTTAAAAATTTGTATTCATTAGCGTTCTGACTGAGTACTCCGCCTTTTAGCCACAGGTGTTTTTAATCCCAGCAGGACCACTACCCCTCCACAGAGAGAGAGATTTTAGTCTAAGCGAGGATTCATGTTCCCCTACAGATGAAGACTGTATTCTAAGAGAAGAAAGGCATTGCTAGATCCTGGAAATGAGAAACGCCTTAACGTGGCTTCCAGGTACACAGGAATTGGTCAATTTATGCACTAATCTTTCTCAATTTTTCATATTTCTAATGCAGTAATGCAATTCAATTTTCATATTTCATGTTTGCATGCTATGGCGCTACAGAGTGCTGCCTTTTTTGCTTGAGTGTATATGAGTTGGTGACTCTAGGTTAGCACCTGTTCACACTTAGTCTATGTTTGGATGTGACGGTCAGTTTTCTGAAATTTAAATGGAACAACGGCAGCAATGGAACCTCAGCCAGCCCAAGTGGACCCCGACGGTACAGAAGGTGAAGTGAAAAGTATGCTGCAGTGGGGACACTATTTTCATGACCAATTCTCCACCTGGCTTCTTCACTTTCTCTCTTCTGACATTCCCACCATCATCATGGGTGACTTCAACATCCCCATTGACACCCTTCAGTCGACAGCCTCCAAACTTCTGTCCCTTACTTCATCCTTTGGACTTACTCAGTGGTCCTCCGCAGCCACCCACACAGATGGACATACACTTGACCTGGTCTTCACCCGTCTCTGCTCTCTATCTAACTTCACCACCTCCCCTCTCCCTCTATCTGACCACCATCTGCTCACCTTCTCATCCCTGTTCTCCTCACCAGTCACCCATGTCCAGCAACATGTGCACCCCCGCAGAAAGCTTGCACACCTAGACGCCCACACACTCTCTGACTCCATCCTACCACTGGCATCCATATCCTCACTCCACGACACAGACAGTGCCGCTGCTTTCTACATTGCCACTCTTGCATCAGCTATTGACACGGTTGCCCCTCTCATCCATGGCAGAGTGTGATGTATCAGTAGACAACCCTGGCACAATAACACCACTAAAAAGCTCCGGCAAGTGTCCAGGGTTGCGGAGCGGCATTGGAAGGAAACACACTTGCAAGATGACTTCACTGTATTCAAACAAGCAACACTCGCTTTTAAATCTGCTCTCACCTCTGCTAAACAGGCCTACTTCACAACCCTCATATCTTCCCTATCCTACAACCCCAAACAGTTATTCAAAACCTTTAACTGCCCCCTCCAACCTCCCTCATCTCTGCTGAGGACTTTGCCACACACTTTAAAAATAAGATCAACCAGACAAGGGAAGTTTTCACTGTTCAACCACCACAACCCCTTTGTATACCAGACCAGTGCCCAAACCCCATAACCTCCCTATCCAACATCACTGAAGGGGGGCTTAATTGTCTCCTCTCCAAATCGCACCTCACCACCTGTGCGCTCGACCCCATCCCATCCCACCTTCTCCCCAACCTCACCACCATACTTATCCCATCCCTAACCCACCTCTTCAACCTATCACTAACTTCTGGCACCTTCCCTTCTGCTTTCAAACATGCCACAATCACACCTATCCTTAAAAAGCCAACCCTCGATCCAACTGCTATGTCGAGCTATCGCCCAATATCGCTGCTCCCATTCGCCTCCAAACTCCTGGAGCAGCACGTCCACTCTGAACTTTCCTCCCATCTCTCATCTAACTTGCTCTTTGACAATCTACAATCTGGTTTCCGCCCCATCACTCAACTGAGACAGCCCTGACCAAAATCACTAACGACTTACTTACCGCCAAAGCTAATGGACAATACTCTGTACTGCTCCTTCTAGACCTGTCCTCTGCTTTCGACACAGTTGACCACTGCCTCCTACTACAGATCCTCTCTTCCTTTGGGGTCAAAGACCTCGACCTATCCTGGATCTCCTCGTACCTTTCCAACTGCACATTCAGCGTCTCCCACTCCCACACTACCTCCTCATCCCCCACTCTCTCTGTTGGAGTTCTCCAAGGCTCTGTTTTAGGACCCCTACTCTTCTCAATCTATACACTGGGACAACTCATAAAGTTCCATGGATTCCAGTACCACCTCTATGCTGATGACACTCAGATCTACCTCTCTGGGCAAGACGTCACCGCTCTGCTGTCCAGAATCCCAGAGTGTCTATCAGCCATATCCTCCTTCTTCTCCTCTCGCTTCCTCAAACTCAATGTGGACAAATCTGAACTCATCATCTTTCCTCCATCCCATAGTTCTTCCTTACCTGACCTATCTATCGCAATCAATGACATCATGCTTCCCCCGAACCGGAAGTCCGCTGCCTCAAGCTAAAATAGAGAAGAAAGAATAGCATGCATATAACAGGGATCACCACACAGGAGTATCCAAAAAAGATAATAAATTTTATTTGATCAAAACACAAACGCTGCACAAAAGTTAAAAACATTTAAAATTGCAAACTGCAACAAATACAAAGACCCATAATGAGGTCAAACCCCTGTCCCACCCTAAGCAGAAATCAATATGTCTGATGCTGTTAATCACTCACAGGTGACCACACAAAGAAAACAATGTCATCCTATCAATATAATGCAACAAATGCATACATTAAGGAAGTCAATTATCAATGGGTTAAAAGGTGCAATAATACCTACTCCACGCCCAAAGGAGAAAGTGAACGTCCTTTGAGAAATGGTACTAAACAATACAGCAACCTATACAACCTGAGCCTGTAGGAAAGGCTTCCTGAACAGGGTCCCTGTGAGGAGCATCGATGCAATAAGGAGTGGAAAAGATAGGGTGAGCAAGGGCACTGAACGCCCAACGCATGTCGCCAGGAACACTGGCTTCTTCAGGGGCTGTGGAAGTCCGCTGCCTCGGAGTAACCTTTGACTCTACCCTGTCCTTCAAACCGCACATCCAAGCTCTGTCCATCTCCTGTTGCCTCCAGCTCAAAAATATCTCCAGAATCCGTCCTTTCCTCAACTGTCAATCTACTAAAATACTTGTGCATGCCCTCATCATCTCCCGCCTTGACTACTGCAACATCCTTTTCTGTGGCCTCCCTGCTAACACCCTTGCACCTCTCCAGTCCATCCTTAACTCTGCTGCCCAACTAATTCATCTCTCCCCTCGCTACTCCTCCGCTTCCCCCCTCTGCAAATCTCTTCACTGGCTCCCATTCCCTCAGCGTATCCAGTTCAAATTACTAATACTGACCTACAAAGCCATCCATAACCTGTCTCCTCCATATATCTCTGAACTAATCTCCCGATATCTTCCCTCACATAATCTCCAGTCCTCCCAAGACCTCCTTCTCTCCTCCACACTTATTCGCTCCTCATCCAATCGCCTCCAAGACTTCTCACGAATATCCCCCATCCTCTGGAATTCTCTGCCCCAACACGTCCGACTATCAACCACATTCGGATCCTTCAGACGGAACCTGAAAACCCATCTCTTCAGGAAAGCCTACAGCCTGCACTGACCCTGCTGCCTCCTCGCCACTACCGAAGCTACCGCCTCACCAACACCGGAGCTCCTGCAACCCTCAACCTATTGTCTCCTTCCCCATAATCCCGTAGAATGTAAGCACGCAAGGGCAGGGTCCTCGCCCCTCTGTATCAGTCTGTAATTGTTTGTTTGATTACTGTAAGTGATATCTGTAACTTGTATGTAACCCATTCTCATGTACAGCACCATGGAATCAATAGTGCTATATAAATAAACTAGACTGTGGCCCGATTCTAATGCATCGGGTATTCTAGAATATGCAAGTCCCCGTAGTATATGGACAATGATGATTCCAGAATTCGCGGCAGACTGTGCCCGTCGCTGATTGGTCGAGGCAACCTTTATGACATCATCATCGCCATGGCAACCATTATGACATCTACGTCGATACTGTGCCCGTCGCTGATTGGTCGAGGCGAATTCGCGGCAGACTGTGCCCGTCGCTGATTGGTCGAGGCAACCTTTATGACATCATCGTCGCCATGCTGTGCACGTCGCTGATTGGTCGAGGCCGCCTGGCGGCCTCGACCAATCAGAGACGCGGGATTTCCATTATGACATCATCGTCGCCATGCTGTGCCCGTAGCTGATTGGTCGAGGCCTGGTGGCCTCGACCAATCAGAGACGCGGGATTTCCAGGACAGACAGACAGACAGACAGAGAAAACCCTTAGACAATTATATATATAGATAATAATAATAATAATAATAATAATAATAATAATAAAAAAGGGAGACCAGGGCACGGTAATGCATATGCTTTCTGCCATAACTACTGTCTCTGCCTCTCACAGTATCTCACAGTCTCTGCAGTTGCGGAGGTCCACCCTGCTCAGGATTAGCAAAACCTCCTGGTTCAGTTTAGCTCTAGGATTAAAACTTTCCTGAAGTTCCTCTCTCCTCACATTCTGAACAAAGACTGCCTCTGGAGGTCATCTATTTAAGCCCCAGACCACTCCCTGGGGTGGAAATAAGGTTGACAATCTGTCACCCACTCTATGGTTGTCCACAAAAAACTCAGACCATTAACTCCTTCCTGACATCAGGTGTGATAATACGCAGATGTCGGACACCCTCACTTTGATGTTATGGCTCTGGGAAGAAGAGGAGCACAAAACAGAAATACTTTTCATCATGAAGGGGTTAAACAAATTAGCTGTTAACACCTGCAGCACTTAGTGTGTTGAAGGAAAATCTGTGGGATTTACATCACTGACGCCATTAAGTGCAGCAAAACATATCTCCCCTCCAGCACTTTACCAGTGACTTTGTTACATAACCCCCCTCCTCCCAAAGCCGTGGGTTTTGGCACCTTCACTCGCTAAACAGGGGAGTCTAAACGGGGCATCTGTGTGTCCATGCAGCTTTCCTGGCCTGTGCTCAACATGAAATAAAAATTTTGTGAGGCCTGTGGGACTTCTCAAATGGAGAACAGTAGGTACGGTAACAGGCAATCACAGTGCCGGCCATCCTTCTCCATGACCTTCTTCAGCATACACTTCAAGGTCTTGTTGAACCTTTCCATTAGGCCATTCATCTGCTGATGGTATACAGATGTACTGAGTTGGGTAATCTGGAGGGTCTTTCATAACCCTCTCATTACCTTGGACACGAACGGTGTACTTTGGTCCATCAGAATCTCCCTGGGCAGACCCGTCTCGGAGAAAATATGGAATAGCTCTCAGGCTATACTCCTGTCTGAGGAGTTTCTCAGTGGTACAGCCTCCGGGTACCATGTTGCATAGTCCATGACCAGCAAGATGTATTGGTGGTGTCTGGAGGACTTAACTAGGAGTCCTACATGGTCCATGGCAATCCAGTCAAATGGGACCTCTATAATGGATAATGGGACTAGGGGACTGCAGAAGTGGGATATGGGAACAGTCAGCTGACAGGCATAGTAGGATCAACAGAAATGAACAATGATCTGGTGACACTCATGCAAGTAGAACCTCTAAAGGACTCACTCTTGGGTCTTATCTATGCCTAGATGCCCCACCAAAACATAAGAATGGGCCAGACCTAGTACACTATGTCTATAGGGTCATGGGACTAACAGCTGCTTTGATACGTCTCCTCGCTGTTTAGTGACCCAATAAATTCCTCATTCACTGCAAAGTAAGGGAATCTGGTGTCGTCCCCTGGCTCTTGGGCAACCACATTTATCACAGTCACATTTTCAAATGCCCCTTTTATGCTAAGATCACGCATATGAGTAGTCCCAAAATTTCCTCCAGGAACCCCCAGTTCAGGAATCTCAGCTTTACTGGTCAACTTTTCCTCCTTGTCACCAGGCCACACAAGGGGAACTCATCCACCTCTGACTGCAATGGGGTTTCATCAGGTTTGGGCTCACTTCTGCCCCAGGCACTTGGTATCCCTGCCTCAGCTATAAGTCCCAGAACAGGCTAAAGTCCCCGCACTATTATCAACAGGTGCAGCAAGTCCTTAACCACCCTGACCTCATGGGACTCAGCCCCACAGTCTGTTTTTATAAACACTCTTCCAACGGGGTAGTCCTTGGCACCCCTGTGAATATAGCGGACACCCACATGTTTCCCGGGGGTCAATTGGTGGAGGAGAGTGGCCCTTACCAAGGTCATCAATCTCCCTGAGTCCAAGAGTCTTGACACCAGTACCCCATTTATTATCACGGAACATGACTGCTGCCAGGATAGGCATAGTATGAGCAGCGCCTCCCTAGGGTGCAGTTCATCTGCTCGGAAGTCATAGGAAGACGTCTTTCTATAATGGAAAAAATGGAACAGCACACTAGGAAAATGCAATATGGCTGCAAAGTTCCCCCAAAACAAAATATGCAGTTTTTGCATGAGTATATAGAGATTAAAAAAAGGTAGGCAGAACGCCTATTGTTAACAAAACAAATGGACTTTTTTTAGTTCATGTGGCATGGCGACACCTCGGTTCACATGAACTGCTTAACCCATTACTTGCCAAATTAGCAATTGTCATTTTTTTTTTTTTTAATGACAGATTTTTAATGATTTGGGTCCTAATGAATCAGAAACATAATTTGCAAAATTTTTTCAAGTACGGACTTTTCAGAAAAGGGCGTCCCAATATTCAATTAAAAATGACAATGACATGATTTCCTATTTTGAAAACATTCATTTTACAAACACAACACAAAAAATTGGACCTAATTATAAAAATTATAAAATCTTAGTTGCTAGAAGCTAAAGATTAGGCGTCCCAAAAAAAGGACATTGGTAGATAATGGGTTAAGAAAGGTTTATTTGATCTGAATCGTCACCACGCCACATGGGCTAAATAAAGTCCATTTAGTTTGGTAACTATTGGAGTGCTGTCATCAACCTTTTTTATTTCTATCCATCCATCCATCTCATTCTTTCTATGGACATAGTACAAAATTTTGTCTAATAATTGTGTAACATTGCATTCCACATACTGGCATCTGATAAGATCTCTTCTAGGACACAGAAATATTTTGGGATGTCTATAATTAGAGAGGCTGAATTGATTCCTGATTCATTAGGACAGCTTTAATGGCTTCATGAAAAGTTTTTCTGCAGCTAAGCTGACAGTCTGGATGGTAATAGAAGCTTACAGCACCTTCCATTACCAGGCATTCTCTACTGAGATAGTCTTTAATACCTGAAAAGAGTTTTTAAATGGAAATTCCACAGCCCCAAGCAACCTTGATTGACCAGAGGCTTCGGTGATAGAGCTTCCCGGACTAATGGACACAACATATATATTGCTATAAAGGTCATTTCTGATTAGGGACGGTCAAAGCACCATTAGAGGATTCTACTCTATTGTTCAGGCATGTCTTCAGAATTCTACTGGGTTTGATGTATGACATCAAAACACCTTTATCTCTAAATGATCCTGTTGTAGGAAAACAACATAAAAATCCAAGCATCAAAGCAACTCTTATCCTTAGTGGAAATAAGAGTGAAGGAAGACCTAATGTGATAACGTGAGATAGGTAGATAGATGCATAGATAGATAATGTAATATTAGATGAGAGAGATAAGTATCAATAGATAAATGCATAATTTATATGGATGACACATATGGGATAAATACAATAATATCGGATATGAGAGATGGGTATAGATTGATAGAGAGACTGAAGGTTGATAGAGACTGATAAATACGATACATAAATATATAGAATAATAGATAACTGATAGATAATAGTGTTGAGTTAAAGTTTTTGTGTGCCCTGAATATGTGTGTTGACAGCCCAGCCCTTTCCATTCAATGATTTGATGGGATAGGGTAAGGTCCCCACAGTTTAACGAAAAACCTCCATCACATGTAGCTATCAGAACAATCTTATACAAAAAAGTAGGAAGGCTTAATAAAAATAATTAAATTGGGCATTTTTCTAGTGCTAATTGACACCACTATACATCTAACCGCTTGAAACTGGTGGACTTGATGCCAGTTGACCACTACTCATTTTATGATCCCATGGTTGCTTCTCCACACCTGTATTAGCTTCCTTCTGTAAGGCATTCAATGAGGAGCAGATTATATCTCATAAGGAATGAAACCAAAATGGACTGGGCTCCTCTACCCAAATGCTCCACAACATTATGTGGTGTGCTTCTATGTTACATATAATACATCTTTGATCCTTGTTTGATCTCCACATCTATAACAAGTCTATTCTCCTACTGATAAAGGTATTAGGAATAAGAAGCCATGGTACTGGTGGGGTGGTTTTTTTTAGATGAATGACACACTGAAATCAGCTTCTGTGGGTAAATGCCCCCACTGGCAGTAGCTTATTATACCCTTTCCATGCATGATCAGTTGAGACGAGCATACATGGTTTTGGGGCTGTTGGCAGGGATAGCCGTCAACAGAACAAGCACTTGTCCAAAGGTTATGTAAGGTGTATGGACACTTTAAGACCTTTCCACACTACACAACCATTGAAGTTTGATAAAATGGATAAGTCATCTGTGCCATTGACTTCCGCTGATAAACGTGATAAACACAGGAAGTCATTTTATTGTTTATGTTCCTAATTTGATTTCTATATATGATATAATCTAATAGATAAGTCCTACCAGATATGAAGAAAACCTTGACCATTACTAAATAGGTGGAACAGATCAGAGGAGTGACTACAGGCAGAATACGCAAGCGTGGGATATCCGGCGGCGCACATGACAAGAAAGGGACATCTGAAGAGAAGGAGAGGAGAAAACCTGTATAATGAATAAAACACCCTGTATAAATAAATAAATAAATACATATAAATAATGAAGATCGGAGGCAGTCTTATCTTTTGGGCAGAGCACACCCCATAGCCTGGAAGAGCAAAGGTATAAAAGATGAATTTTACTTAACAAGGCCACACTCAGGAGGCATGCGAATTTGACTAATTTCACCTGTATACAACATGTATGCACTATAAACTCCAAAACCTCAAAAGGGTGACAGATTTCCTTTAAAGAAGGCAGGGACAGGAACACACAAGTCTACCCTTACCTTTTCCTTAAATTCATTAAAGGGATCCTGACCATACATGCTTCTGATCATGCAACATGTAACAGACACTGGCTGTATGATTTCAGAGAAAAACAAAGTTTAAAAGCTGCCAGGTGGGTCCCTTGCGACTCTTCTCACTTGTTTCCAGTGACTGACAGGTCCCTTCCTAAACATACACACAGGGAGAGATCTGTCACTCCAGGAAAAGGCCGCTGTGGACCTGCCTAGTGTCAAGTGCAGTGTGGTCCATGTCCAGCTATAAATGTATGATTTTCTCTGAAGCACCGCAACAATTCATAGTCATTCATACATGGCTAATATCATATAACTAGTGTCTGATTTATGCTGCCTGTGGATCGGGCTGAATATATCAACAGAATAAAGCAAATATATTTTTTGGTCATCACATATAACTCATCTTGGGATGCTTCCATCCAAGAGGAATGCTTTGTAAGGACACATCTGTAGGTTCTACCTCAGAACCACAACAGGAGCTTCTTTGGCTTCTATTATAGGCCAAGTCAGGTCAATGAGATTGCTTGGTAGTATATCCCTTTATGATTTGGAATAAAGGTTCTAAATTCCCATATAGTCATTTATCTCGATGAACACCTATGAGTTGTTTTGCTGGTGTAGGTAATTTAATTTATATCTGTGGGTTTCATCTTTCTTTGATGGATACATAACCCAATGTTTTCTGTATTAGCTGAGTAGAATCATTCTAAGTAGAAGTGGTGCTTGGCTGCTTGCCTTGCTTGCTCTCACATCATACTCTTATTCTTTTACATACCATTAGTTGAAATAATTTGGCGCCAGGTTCTACTTGGAGCCGTTTTCCCTGTAGGTTTGAAATGGAAGTTTATTGTATATTAAATTCCTTGAAGATGTTAAATCAAGGTGCAGAGTTCTCGGAAAGTCTTCTTAATACAAGCATGGCTTCCAAACTGCTGAACCAACATTTGATTGCATTAGTACGCATAAGAGCCTACAATATCATATGTATTGATCTTTACGGTGACTCAACATAATCCGCAGATATTTTTGATGTATGACCAGCTTTAAACTAAAACAATATGCCATGCGTTATCAATAATTATTTTATGGTCTGTAATCCCATAAAGTTCTGCCAACAGATAAAAGGTCAATCTAATGCTAGGCTTGCTGAGTTTATTTGACGTATAATTATTAATCCATGCAGAAACTGTGGCAGTAAATAATGAATATTTCCGTTGTGAGAAAAGAATGCCAAGGAACGTTTGAGAAAAGTTAACTAAGATCAGATGTTCTTAAAAAAGAGATCAATGTCTTAATTTAAAGCCTCTAGTTTTAGTTATACATTATATTGACTCTAGGCGTGATGGAAATACTCTTATGGCCCCCATGGTGAAGTGGATTCATTAAACCATAGGTCTAGATGTACAGCTTGGACCAAAGTCATTGGTGACGTGAGACATAGATGTGCAGGATAACCGGAAATTGACGTTCTTGAGGTGGCACAAGGAACTGAAGAGCTGGATTAGCAAATCGACACCTGGAGCAGCTTTGACCAGTGAAGCTGGATTTGTTGTATGGCAAGTGGAATAGTGGAGCTGGACTGCAGGATGGCATATGAAACAGTGTAGTTGGAAGTGCCAGGTTGGTACATGGAACAACATGGAACATTGGAACTTGAAGTGAAGACAGTCAAGATGGAGCAGCAAAGCCAAGTACGTAGTCAGGCACCTTGGAACAGCAGAGTCGGGTGTGTGGACAGGCAATTTTGAGCAGCAGACCCATGTAGGCAGACACAGGCTGCCATCTAAATAATAATAATAATAATAATAATAATCTTTATTTTTATATAGCGCTAACATATTACGCAGCGCTTTACAGGTTGCACACATCATCATCGCTGTCCCCGATGGGGCTCACAATCTAAATTCCCTATAAGTATGTCTTTGGAATGTGGGAGGAAACCGGAGTGCCCGGAGGAAACCCACGCAAACACGGAGAGAACATACAAACTCTTTGCAGATGTTGTCCAAGGTGGGATTAGAACCCAGGACTCCAGCGCTGCAAGGCTGCTGTGCTAACCACTGCGCCACCGTGCTGCCCTGCTGCCATCTATTAATTATATGTTAGTCCTAAATAACCCATTTATTGGACAAGTTGCTGAATGAAAATTTTACCATCTATTCCTTCCACTTTCTAAGTGTTTCTCTTGACCAACCCCTTTTAGGTTTTACATGGAAAATGCTACAATGGATTTAGACAATGATTATAACACCAGATGCCAAAAGGGCTAGATAGTTGTACCAACTAGTTCCGAAGGTGTCAGTCTGAATGGTCATATATTATAGATGCATCCATAGAAAGTTGTCATGCCATATCGTTGTCATTGAATGTCATTGGGAATCGTTTCATCTTTGTTTACCATAATGCTACTAGCAAGCTCTCATAGGAGTTGCTGGTTAAGAAACTAGGAGACTGAAGCTGGTCATACAGAGTAGATTACTATTGTATGGGCGCTCTACAGAGGTAGCCAAATAGGTCCATAGGGATAACAAGAGCAAACACAGCTAATTTTTTTCACAGATTCCGCTAATTTAATGAAATTGTGGGCACTCGGATGTATGCTCTATGGACTCAAAGGCATATAGGGTACTTTATTAGGAGTATCCATAAAATGAGGATCCATAATACTGCAATGTGAATGAATCCTACAACCCCTGGCAAAATTCCATAATTTTTCCCCTATGCTTGGTTAAAAAAAGTAACCATTACTGACTACCACATTTTTTGTTCTTGATTTCTTTTAGTGTTTCTTAAAGCCAGAAAGTTGCCATTTGAAATGACTTTAGTTTTGTGCAATATCTGTGATCTGCTTTTTTTTCTACAAAATTAAACAACTGAATGATCATCCTCCAAGGCCGGTGATTCCATAATTTTTGCAAGGGGTTGTAGCTTTATGTGAATAATAAACTGTAATGAATCACTGTAATGTCTACATATGTTGTTCTGCGGGTTATCACCCTCGTTCTACTTGTCAGTTTCCTTCCAGATTCTTAATAAAAGCTTAATTTCCTTTTTCCAAAACCGTTTTATGCATAGACAATAAATGAATAAATGTACTGCCAATAAGCTATTCACTAATTCTCTATGCTCCGTCTTGGCCTTGCAAAGTGCCTTGTTCACCACCCTGTCCTTGAGCACAATACATGAGTGCCGCAGTGACATTAGCAATTAACGCAATGCCCCTTCTGCAATGACAGCTGAGCTGTAGTGCCTGGATCGCATTGAGCTGCTGAACATTTATGAGCTGCAATTAAACAGAACATAGGGGTAGGACTTGTCGGCTTGTGTGTTTTTTTAAAGGGATTAAAGTTAATGGCCCAAGGCATCAGCTTTTATATCCAAAATGTTTTGTGCGTGTGGACAACTAATTTAGAGAGCGTAAGTTTTAATTTCTCTGACCACCCAGATCTTTAAGGTAATGATAGAGGTGCATAAAAAGATCAGTTTTACTGAAAATAATGTCATTACTTGTCACAACACAATGCTGGACAGTTACCTGTTTCTTAAATGTAAAAACTTTTCCTCAAAGTGGAGCACCAATTTTGAAAACCCTATGACTATCCAGTGGTTGCAAAAGTACAACTCCTAGCATGCCCAGTTGTCAGCAACTGGGACTATACAATAGGCCACTTTTTGATGACACATTACCTCAATTATTAATTTCATTCTTGTTATTTCCCTGAGAAATTATGAAAAGAAGGGACATATTTGACACCCATGTTGGCAGTCATGGCACACCTTCCTGCCGCAGACCCTATATTGTTCTTATATGGGCAACAGGAATTGTGGGCCTAATGGATTACTAATTGATTTGGCTCAGGCTTAAACTAGGGAGCACAGTATAAGGTTTTGTATGTTCTTCAGCTGTCACTACCACAAGGGAGGATGAGCTTCCCAACAGAAGAGACACAGGTTGCTACCCCTGGAATAGGAGACATTCTTAACCACTGGTATTGTGATACCAAGGCAGCGGGCAAGAATGATAGTCACTAAAATTTACTAATCCATCCTCCTTTTCTCGAAATGGCTGCTGATAAAGGCTCCAAGCCTGTTCATTAACTTCTTCCAATTTAAAAATACTTCCTTCTTCTCATATTTTTTCTTTCTTTACCGATGGCCATCCTTGGCCATGCAGAGCCACAACAATACATGTGTATTCAAGGAGGAACATGGACAACACTTCCACCTTCTTACATTTACCCCTTCTTTAATGATGGCCGTCCTTGGCCATCTGGAGCCACAACAATATGCATCTCTTCCAAGGGAAACATGGACAAGACTTCCATCTTTTTGCACACACATCCCAGAGCAGAGCAGTGGCTAAAAAAGAAGATACATGACATCCAGAGTGGTGATCTGCCAGATCATAACAGTTGTCGTAGCAAGTTTAATCATGCCTGGACACATTGCATCTATCATAGTAGTATTTTTGCAACTGCTGGAGTGCTTCAGGTTGGGAAACATTCATCTAAGGGATAGCTCTGTGGATTTCAGCTCTATCAGATCCACTTTGCCATTAAAAGGACTGTACAGAACAAGCACAAGCGCTCAGTCTACCCTTGGTGTTGCCAAACAGTTCTTTGCACCTTCCCACCTACTTGTTCTCTATCTATCTCCACTCCTCTTCCACGATTGACAACTTTGACTTCACAACAGCAAAAGATAGGCGGAGATAGAAGGAAAACAAGAAGGTGCAGTGAACTATCTGTCCACTTCAAAGGCTCACCGAGCTCCTGTGCTTGGTTTGAATACTCATATTGAGCTGACAGACTCCCTTAAAGTGAACCTGTCAGCAGGATTTTAGGAAGCAAACTACATACATTGTCAGGTTGGCAGTGTTAAACTGATTAAAATGATACCTAACATGAAGATATTTGTCTTGTAGTTCTTGTGTAATCAGTGTTAGAAGTTTTCAGTTAATGATATGCTTGTGGTCAGGGGCTGGCCTGTAGGCAGAGTCTTATCTTCCTGCTCTAAGCCAGAGAAACCAGGAAGAGACCTGCCCGCCCGCCGCCCCGAAGCACAAACAGTCTGTCTCTCTCTGTCTCTATGATGAAGAACATGTTTGTGCTTCGGGACGGCCTGTGGTCCGGTCTTTCCTTGGTTTCTCTTGCCTAGAGCAGGAAGATAAGGCTCTGCCTACAGTCCTGCCCTGGAGCACGGACATGTCATTAACAGAAAACTTCTAACACTGACTACACATGAAATACAAGATGGATTTCTTCACCTCAGGTATCAATTTAATGAGTTTAACACTGCCAACCAGGTTCGCTTTAAAGGCTTTTGAAGGAGTGCACAAATTTTTATGAGAAATTTATGACATATCAAAAATATATGCCATATATGTTTGATAGGTGCAATTCCACTTCCACAACTGCATTCATTTATGGTCACCTCTCCAACTTATTTAGTCTTTTCTGGAGGCCAAAACTAAAGCAGAAGCCCTCCATTGTGTCTCGGGGTGTCCGAGATGGCCACACAATGCACCATTAGTACTTATCGGTCCCTACGTCTATCCATGTAGTGCACCTCTCCCCTCTGGCATGGAAAATAAAAGGGGGGCTACACAGGATGGCATTGTTGGCTGC
Source organism: Ranitomeya variabilis (assembly GCF_051348905.1). NCBI lineage: Eukaryota > Metazoa > Chordata > Amphibia > Anura > Dendrobatidae > Ranitomeya > Ranitomeya variabilis. The sequence goes on along the minus strand of NC_135232.1, from coordinate 695,616,005 downwards.
AAATGGTGTGTCTCTGCTTTATAGCATATACCCATATCAAATCTTATTTACATTCTGATTCGTCACTGATAGAAGGAATCTTCATAAAACATCATAAAGAATTTTGGGGGAGATTGATTCTGGTTAAGTTGTGTCCTAGGAATCACATACATTTTATTCACTTTCTTTCTACTAGAAGTTGATGTTTTACAGATTGACTTCAATCGTTTTTTCATGAGCAGTAAGCAGATAAAGAAGAAGAGAACATAAGCTATGAAGCCGTCCATAAAACACAGCGACGCATTCCTTCATCAAGTGTCTATAAACAAAGAAGAAGAACGGTTATGTGTTTTGTAGTCTTTGCCCAACAGGATAAACACAGAATTGCCTGTGGATTCATGCAAAATTTTGTTTGATATTTCATCTATTAACCCCTTTCTGTACATTATAGCATTATATTAGGTGTTAGAGCATAGGGATGAAGTTGGCTCACGAGCTGTGCAATAGTGACTGAAGCACACAGAATGAAGGGGTCTCTCATATACTCCTTCATCGAGATCATGGCTTGACTTGCCTAACAAAAACTAACCTGCCTTTTAGGTCTATGGTGTTACATTTGGATGTATTATACAATACCTTTCAACACAGGAGTATAGCAGTGCAATATAAAAGAGAAAACAGTTGAAAGTTTGCATACCCTAGTAGGACTAAGGGAAAAAGAAGATGAAAAAAGTTCACTAAAACTTTTAGTAGTAATTCATAATGGGGCCACAAGTCCTCATACAGGTATCTGGATGGAAAAAATTAAGGCTCACATGGGCTCACATAATTTGATGAAAATGTATTCTAAGTATCTACATTTTATAAGTATTGGCTATATAGCACTAATACAGTTCAAAATTATTATATTCAGAATTTGCATGCACCTTAGCGGGCTCAGAGCTTGTTTGTGTTTGTTTATATGCTATAGCAATGCAGTCCCTGCCGTCTGCTCCGGTAAATACAGTTGAAACCTGAAGTTTCCATAGACTAAATAAAAAGACACATACAGTGGGGAAAAAAAGTATTTTATCAGCCACCAATTGTGCAAGTTCTCCCACTTAAAAAGATGAGAGAGGCCTGTAATTGACATCATAGGTAGACCACAACTATGAGAGTCAAAATGACAAAACAAATCCAGAAAATCACCTTGTCTGATTTGGCAAGATTTATTTTGCATATTATGGTGGAAAATAAGTATTTGGTCATTAACAAAAGTTCATCTCAATATTTTGTTATTTATCTTTTGTTTGGTCAAACGTTTTCTGCAAGTCTTCACAAGGTTGGCACACACTGTTGGTGGCATGTTGGCCCATTCCTCCATGCAGATCTCCTCTAGAGCAGTGATGTTTTGGGCCTGTCGCTAGGCAACACAGATGTTCAACTCCCTCCAAAGGTTTTCTATGGGGTTGAGATCCGGAGACTGGATAGGCCACTCCAGGACCTTCATAGGCTTCTTACGAAGCCACTCCTTCGTTGCCCTGGTGGCGTGCTTGGGATCATTATCATGCTGAAAGACCCATCCACGTTTCATATTCAATGCCCTTGCTGATGGAAGGAGGTTTGCACTCAAAATCTCACAATACATGGCCCTATTCATTCTTTCATGTACACGGATCAGTAGTCCTGGTTCTTTTGCAGAGAAACAGCTCCAACACTTTGTCAGTGTGAAGAAAAGGCCAATGTCTTGTTAAAACAGCATGGATAGATTCCCAATGACAATTAGGGTAAGTTCACACAGGGCGTTTTTGTTGCTTTTTTTTCTGCAGCAAAACCTGATCTTCTTGGCAGGAAAGAAGCTGCGTAAAAAACGCAGGTTTAGGTGTGCTTTTGGTTCCTTTTTTTGTTGCGTATTTGTTGCGTTTTTTATACGTTTTTTGGTGCGTTTTTTTTTCTCTTTGTCCATGCTAATGTCCTTGGAAAAGCAGCTGAAAATTAGCATAAAACAAGGCAGAAAAAAATGCAGCAAAAATGCCCTGTGTGAACTTACCCTTTGAGGTAGCTATGAAACTGAATCTACACTCTTTTTTTTCATTTGTTCGCAAATTAAAAAGTAGATCATTACGTGACCTTGCTTTGGCTCTCCTATACCCAAATTTTATATTTCTCCTACTGAAACCTCTAGATTCAAATCTCTCCTTCACAATAGTAGATTGGTGTTTGCACCAGTTGGTACCTGCGTTTCCTCATCCTCTGAGATGTCCTGCAGTGGTCCGCTGACCATGTGCACTGGTCCTCCAACGTACTCATCCTCCAGCATAACAAGTTGTTAGACATCAGTGCACTCAGTCTCTTCCACTTGTAAAGCAGAGTAAGGTGGATGGGCCACAGAACCAGAGCCAGCGGAGTCCTCAAACAGCAGAAGAGACTGCTGTACGACTTGTGGCTTAGACAGTTTGGCTGCTTTGCAAGGGGATGAGGTGGAAGAAAGTACATGGTCATAGACAATGCCAAGGAACTGAAGTCATTTTCAACCATCCAATCTATATTAGCACCTTTTCAGTATTTTGTGGCCTCACCATGCTGCCAGCATTACTTGGGCCTCTGAAAAGATGCAGGATATCCTGGTGCCTGCATGTACCAGAGGAAGGTGTTGTACTTTGGGACCTAACCGGTACATAACTACGACATCCTCTCCCTGCAGCTGGTCCATCATTACGACTAGCAGCACTATGCCCACATCGCTTGCTTGATGCCCTCATATTTTCGGCCACGATACACGATGTTCCATCATCATGACTAGCAGCACTACGACCACATCACTTGTTTGATGCCCTCATATTTTCGGCCACGATACACGACACTTGAAGTTGACTGTGCACCAAGATTGACGGGTCAGGCAGTATACATATACATGACACTGGGAGTGCACTGTGCACCAGGCTGGATGGGCACAATATATAAGGCTGGATCTTCACTGTGTGCTAGGCTGTACCAGCAATATTAATCAGGCTGTAAAGAGTAGATAAGGGCTGTTTGCAAAAGGCTATAATGTACTCTTTTTTCCTGTCTGACAATGCTGAAAATGGTGGCACAACACGCTATCCTGCCTTTATACAGGCTGTCTCACATGCTGCGCCACCCAATCACAGCCATGCAAAACTTGTCATGGCTATGATTGAGCAAGAAATGCGTACAATCATAAAGTTTTGTTATTGGCTACGATGCAGCCTTTCACAAAGTTTTATTAGGCGCAGCAGATGGCCTTCTAGTTTAAAGTCCATGTTCAGGGTTTGGTATCGCACACAGCACAAGGTGTCTGGTATGGGCCCCTTACATTAGCATTCTGGTGCTCCAATATGTGCATTTATTGAATAAATAAAAAAATAAATGAAAAAAAGCAGCTTGCGTTCCCCGCAATTTTCAGAAACAGCAGAGGGAAAGCTGACGGCTGGAGGCTGATGTTAATATTCTGGGAACAGGCCAATAGCCATAAAGGTTCCCAGGCTATTAAGATCAGCTACCAGCTGTTTGCTTAGCTTTACTGGTTATTATAGGGAAGACACCCCCCAAAAAATGATGTGGGTCCCCTATATATTCAATAACCAGCAAAGGCTAAACAGACAGCTGAGGGCTGATATTAATAGACTAAGAAAGGGCCATGGATATTGGCCCCCATCCAGACTAAAAACATCAGCACTCAGCCCCCCTAGATATGGCGCATCCGTTAGATGCCCCAATTCTGGTGCTTAGCCTCGCTCTTACCATTTGCCCTGGTGCGGTGAGAAGTGGGATAACAGTTGTGGAGTTGATGTCGGCTTTATAATGTCAGCTGACATCAAGCCCACATGTTACTAATGGAGAGGTGTCTATAAGACGCTCCCATTACTAACCTCATAGACCTTTTGTAATAAAGACACAGCAAGAATAAAGTCCCTTATTTGAAATAAAAACTTCCCACCCTCTTTTACACATTTATTACTGTAAAATAAAAAATAATAAAACATCATATTCCTCACCTGTCCAACTATAATTCATTAATGGTCATGTCCCATGATGATTCGGATGGTTTGGAGAGCAGTCACATCAGTGATGCGACTGCTCTCCATGCCAGCTGCCTCACACAGAGCAGCGCGTGAGAAGCGCTGCCTGCCTGTCACCAGCGATTGAGGCTACCGCCGGTCCCAGGCAGAACTTCTCTCATTCTGCTCAGTGAGTTCCGGCTGGCATCGAGAGCAGTTACATCAATGGATTATCGTTGGACAGGTGATGAATATGGTGTTTTATTATTTTTAAAAGAGGGTGGGGAGTTTTTATTTCAAATAAAGTAGTGCGCTTTGTCTGCACTGGTTATCAAAAATAGAGGTGACTCCATTTATTTATTTATTTATTGCACAGGCACAAAATGATGAATACTCTTATCATTGTATGCCTGCTCTCGCTGTTATCAGCGAGAGCAGGCATAAGATGATGAGAGTGCTACTCTCATCAGCTGACACCTGTGACTGGTGGTAACCTTTTTACACCGGTCAGAGCTGCTGGCTCACATGCTGTCATCTGTTTGTCAGTGTGAGAACCACAAAATGAAGGCAGCATGGATCAGCCTTGCGGCACAGAATATGGTTAGGGACCATAGCAGAGACTAAACTAGTCATTCGGCACCCCCAGCTGGTTGTTCTAAGACTCAGTGTTCCCCAACTCCGGTCCTCAAGAGCCACCAACAGGTCATGTTTTCAGGATTTCCTTAGTATTGCCCAGGTGATAATTGCATCACCTTCACAGGCAATAATTCCATCACCTGTGAAATACTAAGGAAATCCTGAAAACATGACCTGTTGGTGGCTCTTGAGGACTGGAGTTGGGGAACACTGTTTTAAGTGCTCCTGAAGGTAGTTACACACAAGGAAAAGACCTGTCAATCACCTGTAGGAGCGCTGAGAGAAGCCGGCCAAGGGATCCTATAACTATATTTTATCTGACAACTCTCGAGCATTACCTGGCAGAAATCATGAGCAAGACTTTAATGCATGCAACCTGCTGTTTGGGCAACATTAAGCAGATGACAGGTTCCCTTTAAACTAAACGATTGCCTGATTTCTTTCCCCATTCACTTTTGCAAATTACCATGTAAATAAATTCGATCTGCATTCCCTTCAGCTTCTATAAATCCGTCATTTGGAAACAACGTACAAACAAGTTGCTTAGAACTTGAATTGCTTCATTTGAAAGCTGAAATTTAATTTGCATAAATTAGGCATTACTTTTGGGTTAATAAGGTTTATATTGTTGGCAATTTGTGCTCCATTTTGCCTTTTAATAGGATTGTAGGAAAGGGGTTAATTGATGTAAATTGCTCGCAATCCATCGGCATTCGACATTATTGCTTACACCAAATTTAACTGGTGTTGGAGCCATATTCATCTTAGTCAATTTTTCTGAATTTATTTAATTAAAAGGCTACTGACACCCGTTTTCGATACAGTGAAATATTTTAGGGCTTTTCTTACTGATCAAAAATATGGGTATGGCTTCTCTGAAAGCATTTTCTAAACCAGAACTAGCACAATTGAAAGATCATCACTGCACAATAATGGTAGCGCTATTGGTGAAAAATGGTACTGCAGGTAGAAACCTGATCAAAAATGTAACTAGTCGAAAATGATAGATGGTCGAAAATGATAGATCCAAGAGCTGGAAGCACTCAACTGTAAGATGGGTTAAAAAATTTGGATAGATTTAAACTAAATTTATGTCTACTTGGGAGTTGCTGGTGTTGAAGGCTTGGTGCACCTATAATCTGGTTTAAATTCCTGGTGAGCAAACGAAAAAGAAAGGAGACAACATAAAAACTATAGAACACTGAAGGAAAAAAAAGTCAATATGGGCCCCTAAATTGGCTGTAACATCAGAACATTTCCCATCCTGGCACAATAGGGTCTGCACTTAATTAACTTCTTTACCAAAATTGCTTTCTATCACTCATAGTACAAAAATGCAGCAAGACCCTCCAGCTGTTACTGCTTGTTGCCTGTTGCACTACTCTGATATAATCTCCCTAGGACTTTTAAGGCGGGCTCCAGCGGAGGTGAGTTGTTTGGGTATTAAGTAGCATTTTCCTCATGTACCTCAAGTTGATCAGAAGATTTCATCTACTTCTCTTGCCTGAGCTACAAACAGGTGTCTATTGTCTCATCAGCTATTCCTGACTTCTATGCTATAACCAGCCTTATTTCCCAGCTTAGTCCAACTCACTAGGTATTTTCTACACCAATCTCTCAGCACGTAAGTTACCAACTTCTCCCAGCTTTTCTCAGTTATGTTAACACCTGCCCTCTGCAATCAAAGTAACACATCTCTTCAAGCGTATATCCAATTTGCATTTACTTCTCTAAGGCTATGTGCACACGTTGCAGATTTTGATGTGGATCAGGAGCGTTTTTGGATGTGTGGAATTGCATCATATCCGAAGTATAGTGCACAACCAATGTTAGTCAATGGGAAATCCAGAATTGGTGTGCACATGATGCGGAAAAATCTGCACGGATTCGCAGCATTTTATTTTACGCAGCATGTCAATTCTTTTTGCGAATCTTCAGCATTTCTGCACCCATTGACTTACACTGAGTCAGTCATATCCACTGCAAAACCGCAGGTGTAAAAAGATTTGCGGTTTTGCGTGCAAAAAAAGCTTCAGATAGGGAGGAGGAAGAGTGTGTGGGCGGAGACTATGTGTGAGCGGAGGAGATGTGCGTGTCTGTGTGCGGGTGTCTGTGTGTATTTGCGTGTGTCTGCGGGTGTGTGCGCAGCTGTGTGTGCGGGTCTGTGTGTAGACAGGCATCTTCCAATGGGACTGCAGCGCCCCAGGGTCCTGGTTGTTGCAGTAATGTCATTCTTCCACCAGGGGGAGTGATGTTACATCTGAAGGCAATAAAGGAGATCTCTTTACCAGGTATCACAAACCACACAACACACTTCACACTCCAGTCCACCAGGGGGAGCTATGCTCCTATTTAGTAGGGCACTCTTCACAATTAGGTAAAACTGGTGGTCTGGATAGGAAGTTAGGCAGAAGCTGGCTGGGCTTCACCCAGTTAGCTGCTATCTGAGCTCCGCTCGGGTAGTGGGTCCCTGACAGGGGTGGGATCCTATCAGAGGCCTAGACAGAAGGCCACGGAGCTGCGTCGGCCCGGCGTGCAGCAGCATCCTAAGAAAGAGACAAGAACAGCGAATTGTATTGTAGAGGGTGAGAAACAAAGTCATAGCAAAAGGAGAGGAAACCAGAAGGAGTTCTGCCCTACACAGGCTGCCTTCTTTCTGAGGCGCAGGATCCGGTAGCCGGAACACTGAGGGAGTAATCGTCTCCAAGCCTTGCTCCAGAGACCGTCAGGACAGCTAATTCCATATTACCTGCCCGACCTATACCCAGGAGGCACGGTGGCAACTTGTGGGGGCTGGGGCGTGCTAGAGTCCCTGTAAAAAGCCTCAGGCCATCAGTCATACGGGTTTGTCCTATCCTTACCATCATACCATCAGGGGGACAGAGAGAAAGAGACATAACATCTAGAACACCAACATCAGTTGTGAGGACCTTACCAAGACGCTCAGCAGGAAGGTATTACAACACCCAGGTGCTAGAGGAAGGCTACTGATTTCCACCTGGATAAGGGGACTCTGGATTTGCCTTCAGACCGGCCAGACTCTGCCTGCCCTGTGATCTGGTGCTCTGGACTGTGGACGCTGAAGCCTTCAGTAAAAAGGTAAAGAGACTGCAACTTTGTGTCCTCGTTCTTCACTGCGCCTTACACCATCCACCATCTACACACTGGGAAGCCCTGGGGACATACTTCACCTGTGGGAAGGTATACCATCTAGCTGCTATAACATCACCCTAGCGGACCCCTAAGCAGCGTCGGTCACCCTGACCAAATACCACAGGTGGCATCACGAACATTTTCCATTTAAAGACCTTTCCCCCATAGACAACGGACGTCTCCCGAGGGCCACGGACCGGGTCAGCCACCGTGACATCCCCCTTGAGAACCAAAAGGCCCGGTACCGAGTACCCCATAGCCCTTGAGGGCGCTCCAGGACAACTAGCCCCATATGGCTATGTCTGCTGTCACATAGAACAGTGACAGCATTAGCCGATGATGGGATAGTAGTCCCATCATCCGGTTACTGTGTTGAATAGTAAAAAAACAAACACATATACACATACAGTACACATACTCACCAAACAGCTAATCCCCAACGCCCTCGATCGCCTGCAAAAAAAATAAAATAATAAACCAACAGTATACTCCCTGTTCCAATGTAATCCATATAATAACGAGTGTCCCACGATGATCTCCCGTGCAGAGCTGTCCATCCAGTGATACAGTGACCAGAGATAATACTTCCGCACTGTATCACTCCACTTCTTAGAGGTCACCGAAATTCATCCTGTCACTTGTGGTACTACTGCGTGAGAAAATTCTCACGCAGTGGCAGTGCCGCAAAGTGACAGCATGAACTCCGATGATACACTGCTGGAGTATTATCTACAGTTAGTGTGTCATCGGAGGTCCCTGGAGAGAGGTCACATCTCCCGATATGACAGCTCTACACGGGAGATCGTCGTGGGACAGTCATTACTAAATGGATTACATCGAAACAGGGAGTACTTGTGTTGGTTTATTATTTTATTTTTATTGCAGGAGAAATCGAGGGCGTCGCATGGATTAGCTGGATAATAAAGATGGCAAACTGTGGTGTTTTATTTCATTAAACTATAGGATTAGTAATGGATAGACGCCTCTCCATTTCTAAGCCAGGCTTGATGTCACCTTACAATACAAAGGTGACATCAACCCCACAACTATTACCCCACTTGCCAACGCTACAGGGCAAGTGGGAAGAGTAAGTCTAAGTGCCGGAATTGGCACATCTTAGAGATGCACCATTTCTGGAGCGGCTGAGAGCTGGTGTTTGTAGCCGGGGGGCCAATATCGATGGCCCCTCCCTAGGCTAGTAATATCAGCCCGCAGCTGTCTGCATAGCCTTTTCTGGTTATTAATTATAGGGGAACCCCATGTCATTTTTTGTGGGGGTCCCCTATTTTAATAGCCAGTAAAGGCTGTGAGCTGATATTAGCCCCTTCCTGACCTGTGACGCAGTGTATGAGTCATGAAAACCTGTGCCAATCTGACCTGTGATGCAGCATATGCATCATGGTCGGATAGCGTTCCTGTGGGTCGGGTGACCGGGGTCACTGAAAGGTCATCTGACCCGCAGGTATAGGAGATGTTATGCTTCACCCGGGGGGTGGCTTTGCCCCCCTTTGGCTACGATCACTATGATTGGCTGTTGAAAGTGAAACAGCCAATCAGAGCAATTGTAATATTTCATCAATGAAACTTGGTAAAATATTACAATCCAGCCATGGCCGATGCTGCAATATCATCGGCCATGGCTGGAGACCACCATCTGCCCCCACCACCGACTGATGGCGGCAATCTGCAGTTGCCGTCAGTCTTTCCTCCACTCCATCTGGTCCTCCGCTGCCCTCCTCTCCCCTCCACCCTGTCCTCCGCTCCCCCTGCGGTCTGATCCCCAGTACCTACAGAGTCCCGGTGTCCCTCCAGGGTGTCTATCCATCTTCCTCCATGGGCATCACCATCTTCCAAAATGGCAGGCGCATGAGCAGTGCACCAGCCGAATCTGCCAGCCAGGAGAATCATTCATTCCAGGTACATTTTGATCACTGTGATAGAACCTATCACAGTGATCAAAATAAAAAAAATAGTAAATAACCCCCCCCCCTTTATCACCCCCATAGGTAGGGAAAATAATGAAATAAAGAAAATATTTTTATTTTTGTTTTTCCACTAGGGTTAGAATTAGGGTTAGGGTTAGAATTAGGGTTGTAATTAGGGTTAGGGTTGGAATTATGGTTAGGGTTGTAATTAGGGTTAGAGTTAGAATTAGGATTGTAATAAAGGTTAGGTGTCATGAATCCCAATGGCTAAGGATAGCAAGGGACAAGCAAAGTAATACAAAATATCGGACGAGCTCTAGGGTGATGGAACCTGGGCTGACCGCTGCCCTACGCCTGACAAACGCAACTAGAGATAGCCAGGGAGCATGCCTACGTTGGTTCTAGACGCCACGCACCAGCCTAAGAGCTAACTAGTACTGCAGAGAAAATAAAGACCTCACTTGCCTCCAGAGGAATGAACCCCAAAAGGTATAGTTGCCCCCCACATGTATTGACGGTGAAATGAGAGGAAGGCACACACATAGAGATGATATATATAGGTTCAGCAAATTGAGGCCCGCTGTAAACTAGAAAGCAGAACGATACAAAAGGGGTCTGAGCGGTCAGCAAAAAACCCTAATCAAAAAAACCATCCTGAGATTACAAGAACCCATGTGCCAACTCATGGCACATGGGGAGAACCTCAGTCCACTAGAGCTACCAGCTAGCATAGAGACATAATAAGCAAGCTGGACAAAAAAACCAACAACTGAAAATCAGCACTTAGCTTATCCTGAAAGATCTGGGAGCAGGTAGGCAGGAACCAAACAGAGCACATCTGAATACATTGATAGCCGGCAAGGGAATGACAGAAAGGCCAGGTAAAATAGGAACCACCCAGCCTCTGATGGACAGGTGGAAACCAAAGGCCGCAACCCACCAAAGTCACCCAGTACCAGCAGTAACCACCAGAGGGAGCCCACAAACAGAATCCACAACAGTACCCCCCCCCTTGAGGAGGGGTCACCGAACCCTCACGAGAACCCCCAGGGCGATCAGGGTGAGCTCTATGGAAGGCGCGGACCAAATCAGTTGCATGAACATCGGAGGCGACCACCCAGGAATTATCCTCCTGACCATAACCCTTCCACTTAACCAAATACTGGAGTTTGCATCTGGAAACACGAGAATCCAAGATCTTCTCAACAACATACTCCAATTCTCCCTCCACCAGCACCGGAGCAGGAGGCTCAACCGAAGGAACAACGGGCACCTCATACCTCCGCAACAACGACCGATGGAACACATTATGAATAGCAAACGATGCTGGGAGATCCAAACGAAAAGATACAGGGTTAAGAATCTCCGAGATCCTATAAGGACCGATGAACCGAGGCTTGAACTTAGGAGAAGAGACCTTCATAGGGACAAAACGAGAAGACAACCACACCAAATCCCCAACAAGAAGTCGGGGACCCACGCGGCGACGGCGATTAGCAAACTGCTGAGTCTTCTCCTGAGATAACTTCAAATTGTCCACCACCTGATTCCAAATCTGATGTAGCCTGTCCACCACCACGTCCACTCCAGGACAATCCGAAGACTCCACCTGACCAGAGGAAAAACGAGGATGAAACCCCGAATTACAAAAAAAAGGAGAGACCAACGTGGCAGAACTAGCCCGATTATTAAGAGCAAATTCGGCCAGTGGCAAAAAAGCAACCCAGTCATCTTGATCAGCAGAAACAAAACACCTCAAATAAGTTTCCAAGGTCTGATTAGTTCGCTCCGTCTGGCCATTCGTCTGAGGATGGAATGCAGACGAGAAAGACAAATCAATGCCCATCTTGGCACAAAACGTCCGCCAAAATCTAGACACAAACTGGGATCCCCTGTCAGAAACGATATTCTCCGGAATCCCATGCAAACGAACCACGTTCTGAAAAAATAAAGGGACCAACTCAGAGGAGGAAGGCAACCTAGGCAAGGGCACCAAATGAACCATCTTAGAAAAGCGGTCACACACAACCCAGATAACGGACATTTTCTGTGAAACCGGGAGATCAGAAATAAAATCCATGGAAATGTGCGTCCAAGGCCTCTTCGGGATGGGCAAGGATAACAACAACCCACTGGCCCGAGAACAGCAAGGCTTAGCTCGAGCACACACTTCACAAGACTGCACAAAGGTACGCACATCCCTAGACAAGGAAGGCCACCAAAAAGACCTGGCCACCAAGTCTCTAGTACCAAATATTCCAGGATGACCAGCCAACACAGAAGAATGGACCTCGGAGATGACTCTACTGGTCCAATCATCCGGAACAAACAGTCTTTCTGGCGGACAACGATCCGGTTTATCCACCTGAAACTCCTGCAATGCACGTCGCTAGTCTGGGGATACGGCGGACAATATTACCCCATCCCTAAGGATACCAGTAGGCCCAGAGTCTCCAGGAGAGTCAGGCACAAAACTCCTGGAAAGAGCATCTGCCTTCACATTCTTAGAACCTGGCAGGTATGAAACCACGAAATTGAAACGAGAAAAAAACAACGACCAACGAGCCTGTCTAGGATTCAAACGCCTGGCAGACTCAAGGTAAATGAGATTCTTGTGATCAGTCAAGACCACCACACGATGTTTAGCACCCTCAAGCCAATGACGCCACTCCTCAAATGCCCACTTCATGGCCAAAAGCTCCCGATTACCCACATCATAATTGCGCTCGGCGGGCGAGAATTTTCTAGAGAAGAATGCACATGGCTTCATCACCGAGCCATTAGAACTTCTCTGTGACAAAACCGCCCCCGCTCCAATCTCGGAAGCATCAACCTCAACCTGAAAAGGAAGTGAAACATCTGGTTGACACAACACAGGAGCAGAAGAAAACCGGCGCTTAAGTTCCCGAAAGGCCTCCACGGCCGCAGGAGACCAATCAGCAACATCAGCACCCTTTTTAGTCAAATCAGTCAAAGGTTTAACAATACTGGAAAAATTAGCAATGAACCGACGATAAAAATTAGCAAACCCCAAGAACTTCTGAAGGCTCTTAACAGATGTAGGTTGTGTCCAGTCACAAATCGCCTGAACCTTGACGGGATCCATCTCAATAGTAGAAGGAGAAAAAATGTACCCCAAAAAAGAAATCTTCTGGACTCCGAAGAGACACTTTGAGCCCTTCACAAACAGAGAATTGGCCCGCAGAACCTGAAACACCTTCCTGACCTGTAAAACATGAGACTCCCAGTCATCAGAAAACACCAAAATATCATCCAAATACACAATCATAAACTTATCCAGATATTCACGGAAAATATTGTGAATAAAGGACTGAAAGACTGACGGAGCATTGGAGAGTCCAAAAGGCATTACCAAATACTCAAAATGGCCCTCAGGCGTATTAAATGCGGTTTTCCACTCGTCACCCTGTTTTATCCGCACCAGATTATACGCACCGCGAAGATCTATCTTAGTGAACCACCTAGCCCCCTTAATGCGAGCAAACAAATCAGTCAATAATGGCAGTGGATACTGATATTTGACTGTAATCTTATTCAGAAGGCGATAATCTATACAAGGCCTCAGGGAACCATCTTTTTTGGCCACGAAAAAAAAACCTGCTCCCAGAGGGGACGAAGATGGACGAATATGTCCCTTTTCCAAGGACTCCTTAATATAATTCCGCATAGCAGTATGCTCTGGCAGTGACAGATTAAATAAACGACCCTTAGGGAACTTACTGCCAGGAATCAATTCTATAGCACAGTCACACTCTCTATGAGGAGGGAGCGAATTGAGCTTAGGCTCCTCAAAAACATCCCTATAGTCAGACAAAAACGCAGGGATCTCAGAAGGAGTAGATGAAGCGATTTAAATCGGAGGTGCATCATCATGAACCCCCTGACATCCCCAGCTTAACACAGACATTGTTTTCCAGTCCAGGACAGGATTATGAGTTTGTAACCATGGCAGACCAAGCACTAGTACATCATGTAAATTATACAGTACAAGGAAGCGAATCACCTCCTGATGAACGGGAGTCATGCGCATGGTCACTTGTGTCCAATACTGCGGCTTATTCATAGCCAATGGTGTAGAGTCAATTCCCTTCAGAGGGATAGGAACTTCCAGAGGCTCCAGACTAAAACCGCAGCGTTTAGCAAATGACCAATCCATAAGACTCAGGGCAGCGCCTGAATCCACATAGGCATCGACGGAAATGGAAGACAGTGAAAAAATCAGAGTCACAGACAAAATGAACTTAGGCTGCAGAGTACCAATGGCAAAAGATTTATCAACCCTTTTTGTGCGTTTAGAGCATGCTGATATAACATGAGCTGAATCACCACAATAAAAACACAATCCATTTTTCCGCCTATAATTTTGCCGTTCACTTCTGGACTGAATTCTATCACATTGCATAGTCTCAGGTGCCTGTTCAGAAGACACCGCCAAGTGGTGCACGGGTTTGCGCTCCCGTAAACGCCGATCAATCTGAATGGCCATAGCCATCGACTCATTCAGACCTGTAGGCGTAGGGAACCCCACCATAATATCCTTAATGGCCTCGGAAAGACCATTTCTGAAGTTTGCAGCCAGGGCGCACTCATTCCACTGAGTAAGCACCGACCATTTCCGAAATTTTTGACAATATATTTCCGCTTCATCATGTGTCATGATCTCTGCAGGCAGAGATCATAGCAAGCCTATAGAGGAACAAGCTCTCGGAAGATGGAACTATACTGACCATGAACTAAGCCTGCCGCGCAACTAGAAATAGCCAGGTAGCATTTCCTATTTATCGCTAGATGCCCAGCTCTGGCCTAAGACCTAAATAGCTAGCAGAGGGAAATATAAGACCTGGCTCACCTCTAGAGAAATATTCCAAAGAAGACAGTAGCCCCCCACATATAATGACGGTGAGTTCAGATGAAACAACAAACGCAGCAGGAAAATAGTCTTAGCAAATTTGAGGTCCGCTTACTAGATAGCAGAAGACAGATAGTATACTTTCATGGTCAGCAGAAAAACACTAACAAAACACCATCCAGTGATTACCTTAAACTCTGGCATTAACTCATAACGCCAGAGTAGCAATCCCTGATCAACGAGAGCTTTCCAGACACAGTAACAAAACTTCAGCTGTGAACTGGAACAAATAGGCAAAACAAAACATGGACAAAAGTCCAACTTATCTAGTAGTTGTCTAGAAGCAGGAACAAGCACTGAGAGGCATCAGATAACATTGTTGACCGGCAAGAAACCACCAGAGAAATGAGCTTAAATAGCGACACCCACTACTGATGGAACCAGGTGAAACAGGAAAGAGGATGACAAGTCCAATTCCACAAGCGGCCACCGGGGGAGCCCAGAATCCAAATTCACAACAGTACCCCCCCCTCAAGGAGGGGGCACCGAACCCTCACCAGATCCACCAGGGCGACCAGGATGAGCCCTATGGAAGGCACGAACAAGATCAGAAGCATGAACATCAGATGCATTGACCCAAGAATTATCCTCCTGGCCGTAACCCTTCCAGTTGACCAGATACTGGAGTTTCCGTCTGGAAACACGAGAGTCCAAAATTTTCTCCACAACGTACTCCAACTCACCCTCAACCAACACCGGAGCAGGAGGCTCAACTGAAGGTACAACAGGTACCTCATACCTGCGCAATAACGACCGATGAAAAACGTTATGAATGGAAAAGGACGCAGGGAGGTCCAAACGGAAAGAAACAGGATTAAGAATCTCCAATATTCTATAAGGGCCGATGAACCGAGGTTTAAACTTAGGAGAAGAGACCCTCATAGGGACAAAACGAGAAGACAACCACACCAAATCTCCAACACAAAGCCGAGAACCAACACGACGATGACGGTTGGCAAAACGCTGAGTCTTCTCCTGGGACAACTTCAAATTGTCCATAACCTGCCCCCAGATGTGATGCAATCTCTCCACCACCGCATCCACTCCAGGACAATCCGAGGATTCCACCTGACCGGAGGAAAATCGAGGGTGAAACCCCGAATTACAGAAAAACGGGGACACCAAGGTGGAAGAACTGGCCCGATTATTGAGGGCGAACTCTGCCAATGGCAAAAAAGCAACCCAATCATCCTGGTCAGCAGAGACAAAACACCTCAGATATGTCTCAAGGGTCTGATTAGTCCGCTCGGTCTGGCCATTAGTCTGAGGGTGAAAAGCAGATGAAAAAGACAAATCTATGCCCATCCTAGCACAGAATGCCCGCCAAAATCTAGACACAAATTGGGTACCTCTGTCAGAAACAATATTCTCAGGAATACCGTGCAATCGGACAACATTCTGAAAAAACAGAGGAACCAACTCAGAAGAAGAAGGCAACTTGGGCAGAGGAACCAAATGGACCATTTTAGAGAAACGGTCACAGACCACCCAGATGACAGACATCTTCTGGGAA
This sequence comes from Ranitomeya variabilis, assembly GCF_051348905.1. Lineage (NCBI taxonomy): Eukaryota > Metazoa > Chordata > Amphibia > Anura > Dendrobatidae > Ranitomeya > Ranitomeya variabilis. The sequence continues at coordinate 695,599,868 of NC_135232.1, read as the reverse complement.
ACAGGCAGATCTGAAATAAAATCCATCGAGATGTGTGTCCAAGGCCTCTTAGGAATAGGCAAGGGCAACAGCAGTCCGCTAGCCCGAGAACTACAAGACTTGGCCCGAGCACAAACGTCACATGACTGCACAAAGACTCGCACATCTCGTGACAGGGAAGGCCACCAGAAGGATCTTGCCACCAAATCCCTGGTACCAAAAATTCCGGGATGACCTGCCAATGCAGAAGAATGTACCTCAGAGATGACTCTGCTGGTCCAATCATCCGGAACAAACAGTCTATCAGGCGGACAACGATCCGGTCTATCCGCCTGAAACTCTTGCAAGGACCGCCGCAGATCAGGAGAAACGGCCGACAAAATTACTCCCTCCCTAAGGATACCTGTGGGTTCAGAATTACCAGGAGAGTCCGGGTCAAAACTCCTAGAAAGGGCATCTGCCTTAACATTCTTAGAACCCGGTAGGTATGACACCACAAAATTAAAGCGAGAAAAAAATAAAGACCAGCGCGCCTGTCTAGGATTCAGGCGTCTGGCAGTCTCGAGATAAATCAAATTTTTGTGGTCAGTCAATACCACCACCTGATGCCTAGCCCCCTCGAGCCAATGGCGCCACTCCTCAAACGCCCACTTCATGGCCAAAAGCTCCCGATTCCCAACATCATAATTCCGCTCTGCGGGCGAAAATTTGCGAGAAAAGAAGGCACAAGGCCTAATGACGGAGCAGTCGGAACCTTTCTGCGACAACACTGCCCCAGCTCCGATCTCCGAAGCGTCAACCTCAACCTGAAAAGGCAGATTCACATCAGGCTGACGCAACACAGGGGCAGAGGCAAAACGGCGCTTAAGCTCCTGAAAGGCCTCTACAGCATGAGGGGACCAATTAGCAACATCAGCGCCTTGTCTGGTCAAATCAGTCAGTGGTTTAACGACATCCGAAAAACCAGCAATAAATCGGCGGTAAAAGTTGGCAAAGCCCAAAAATCTCTGAAGACCCTTAAGAGAGGAGGGCTGAGTCCAGTCACAAATAGCTTGCACCTTGACGGGATCCATCTCAATGGAAGAGGGAGAAAAAATATACCCCAAAAAGGAAATTTTCTGGACCCCAAAAACGCACTTAGACCCCTTCACACATAAAGAATTAGACCGCAGAACCTGAAAAACTCTCCTGACCTGCTGGACATGAGAGTCCCAGTCATCAGAAAAAATCAGAATATCATCCAGATATATTATCATAAATTTATCCAGAAAATCGCGGAAAATATCATGCATAAAAGACTGGAAAACTGAAGGGGCATTAGAAAGACCAAAAGGCATGACCAAATACTCAAAGTGGCCCTCGGGCGTATTAAATGCGGTCTTCCACTCATCCCCCTGCCTGATCCGCACCAAATTATACGCCCCACGAAGATCAATTTTAGAGAACCACTTAGCACCCTCTATACGAGCAAACAAATCAGTAAGCAATGGCAATGGGTATTGATACTTAACAGTGATCTTATTCAGAAGCCGATAATCAATACATGGTCTCAAAGAGTCGTCTTTTTTTGAGACAAAGAAAAACCCAGCTCCCAAGGGAGAAGAAGAGGGACGAATATGTCCCTTTTCCAAAGACTCCTTTATATATTCCCGCATAGCAGCATGTTCCGGCACAGACAAATTAAACAAACGACCCTTTGGATATTTACAACCCGGTATCAAATCTATGGCACAATCGCACTCACGGTGCGGAGGTAACGACCCAAGCTTGGGTTCGTCAAAGACGTCTTGATAATCAGAGAGGAACTCAGGGACTTCAGAGGGAATGGACGACGAAATAGAAACCAAAGGTACGTCCCCATGAATACCCTTACATCCCCAGCTCAACACAGACATTGCTCTCCAGTCCAAGACTGGGTTGTGAGACTGCAACCATGGCAATCCCAGTACCAAATCGTCATGTAAATTATACAGCACCAGGAAACGAATAATCTCCTGGTGATCCGGATTGATACGCATGGTTACTTGTGTCCAGTATTGTGGTTTATTATTAGCCAATGGGGTGGAGTCAATCCCCTTCAGAGGAATAAGAGTCTCCAAAGGCTCTAAATCAAAACCACAACGATTGGCAAAGGACCAATCCATAAGACTCAGAGCGGCGCCAGAGTCAACATAGGCGTCCGTGGCAATGGATGACAAAGAACAAATCAGGGTTACAGACAAAATAAACTTAGACTGAATGGTGCCAATGGAAACAGACTTATCAAGCTTCTTTGTACGCCTAGAGCATGCTGATATAACATGAGTAGAATCCCCACAATAGAAACACAATCCATTCTTCCGTCTAAAATTCTGTCGCTCGCTCCTGGACAGAATTCTATCACACTGCATACTTTCTGGCGTCTTTTCCATAGACACCGCCAGATGGTGCACCGGTTTGCGCTCCCGCAGACGCCTATCAATCTGAATAGCCATTGTCATGGACTCATTCAGACCTGCAGGCAAAGGGAACCCCACCATAACATCCTTAACGGCATCAGAGAGACCTTCTCTGAAAGTTGCCGCCAAGGCGCACTCATTCCACTGAGTAAGCACAGACCATTTACGGAATTTTTGGCAGAAAACTTCAGCTTCGTCTTGCCCCTGAGATAGTGCCATCAAAGTTTTTTCTGCCTGAAGTTCCAAATGAGGTTCCTCATAAAGCAAGCCCAAGGCCAGAAAAAACGCATCCACATCGCGTAACGCAGGATCCCCTGCTGGCAATGAGAAGGCCCAATCTTGAGGGTCACCCCTGAGCAAGGAAATCACAATCCTAACCTGCTGAGCAGGGTCTCCAGCTGAACGAGACTTCAGGGACAAATAAAGCTTACAATTATTTCGGAAATTCTGGAAGCTAGCTCTATTCCCTGTGAAGAACTCCGGCAAAGGAATTCTCGGCTCAGATACCGGAGCATGTACCACAAAATCTTGTAAATTTTGTACTTTCGTGATGAGATTATTCAAACCCGCAGTTACACTCTGGAGATCCATTATTGTCAGGTGCACACAGAGAATACAGAGATTAGGAGGAGAGAGAGAAAAAAGACTGCAGCAAGGCAGACTGGAGGAAAAAAAAAAAAAAAAAAATTCCAGCAGACTTCTTATAACTCTCCTTTCTCAACCTGGGTCTTTAACACTTTATTGGCCGGTCAAACTGTCATGATCTCTGCAGGCAGAGATCATAGCAAGCCTATAGAGGAACAAGCTCTCGGAAGATGGAACTATACTGACCATGAACTAAGCCTGCCGCGCAACTAGAAATAGCCAGGTAGCATTTCCTATTTATCGCTAGATGCCCAGCTCTGGCCTAAGACCTAAATAGCTAGCAGAGGGAAATATAAGACCTGGCTCACCTCTAGAGAAATATTCCAAAGAAGACAGTAGCCCCCCACATATAATGACGGTGAGTTCAGATGAAACAACAAACGCAGCAGGAAAATAGTCTTAGCAAATTTGAGGTCCGCTTACTAGATAGCAGAAGACAGATAGTATACTTTCATGGTCAGCAGAAAAACACTAACAAAACACCATCCAGTGATTACCTTAAACTCTGGCATTAACTCATAACGCCAGAGTAGCAATCCCTGATCAACGAGAGCTTTCCAGACACAGTAACAAAACTTCAGCTGTGAACTGGAACAAATAGGCAAAACAAAACATGGACAAAAGTCCAACTTATCTAGTAGTTGTCTAGAAGCAGGAACAAGCACTGAGAGGCATCAGATAACATTGTTGACCGGCAAGAAACCACCAGAGAAATGAGCTTAAATAGCGACACCCACTACTGATGGAACCAGGTGAAACAGGAAAGAGGATGACAAGTCCAATTCCACAAGCGGCCACCGGGGGAGCCCAGAATCCAAATTCACAACAATCATGCCCCTGAGAGAGGGCTAATAAAGCCTTTTCAGCCTGAATCTCCAGGTTGGGTTCCTCATAGAGCAATCCCAATGCCAGAAAAAACGCATCCACATTGAGCAATGCAGGATCCCCTGGTGCCAATGCAAATGCCCAATTCTGAGGGTCGCCCCGCAGGAAAGATATTACAATCTTAACCTGTTGAGCAGGGTCTCCAGAGGAGCGAGATTTTAAAGAAAGAAACAATTTACAATTGTTCCTGAAATTCAGGAAGGTAGATCTATCTCCAGAAAAGAACTCTGGAATAGGAATTCTAGGTTCAGACATGGAAGTGTGAACAACAAAATCCTGTATGTTTTGAACTTTTGCCGCGAGATTACTCAGGCTGGAAGCCAAACTCTGGACATCCATGTTAAACAGCTAATATCAGAGCCATTCAAGGGTTAAGAGGAGGTAAGAAGCAGCTAGACAGCAATTAAGGGCTAGGCAGCAAAACTCTGAAGGGAAAAAAAAAAAAAAATTTCCCTTAAACACTTCTTTTTCTCCTGCTTCAGCCCAAACAATTAACACTTTGTGGGCCGGCTATACTGTCATGAATCCCAATGGCTAGGGATAGCAAGGGACAAGCAAAGTAATACAAAATATCGGACGAGCTCTAGGGTGATGGAACCTGGGCTGACCGCTGCCCTACGCCTGACAAACGCAACTAGAGATAGCCAGGGAGCGTGCCTACGTTGGTTCTAGACGCCACGCACCAGCCTAAGAGCTAACTAGTACTGCAGAGAAAATAAAGACCTCACTTGCCTCCAGAGGAATGAACCCCAAAAGGTATAGTTGCCCCCCACATGTATTGACGGTGAAATGAGAGGAAGGCACACACATAGAGATGATATATATAGGTTCAGCAAATTGAGGCCTGCTGTAAACTAGAAAGCAGAACGATACAAAAGGGGTCTGAGCGGTCAGCAAAAAACCCTAATCAAAAAAACCATCCTGAGATTACAAGAACCCATGTGCCAACTCATGGCACATGGGGAGAACCTCAGTCCACTAGAGCTACCAGCTAGCATAGAGACATAATAAGCAAGCTGGACAAAAAAACCAACAACTGAAAATCAGCACTTAGCTTATCCTGAAAGATCTGGGAGCAGGTAGGCAGGAACCAAACAGAGCACATCTGAATACATTGATAGCCGGCAAGGGAATGACAGAAAGGCCAGGTAAAATAGGAACCACCCAGCCTCTGATGGACAGGTGGAAACCAAAGGCCGCAACCCACCAAAGTCACCCAGTACCAGCAGTAACCACCAGAGGGAGCCCACAAACAGAATCCACAACAGTTAGGGTTGGAATTAGGGTTAGGGTTGGAATTAGGGTTAGGGTTGGAATTAGGGTTGTAATAAGGGTTAGGGTTGGAATTAGGGTTAGGGTTGGAATAAGGGTTAGGGTTGGGATTAGGGTTGGGGTTGGAATTAGGGTTAGGATTGGAATTAGGGTTAGGGTTGGAATTAGGGTTAAGATTAGGGTTACTGGTGTGTTGGGGTTAGGGTTAGGATTAGGGTTAGGCTTGTGGTTAGGGTTATGGTTAGGGTTGTGGTTAGGGGTGTGTTGGGGTTAGGGTTGTGATTAGGGATATGGGTGTGTTGGGGTTAGTGTTGGAGTTAGAACTGGGGGGTTTCCACTGTTTGGGCACATCAGGGGCTCTCCAAACGTGACATGGCGACACCATTGATTCCAGCCAATTTTGCGTTCAAAAAGTCAAACGGTGCTCCCTCCCTTCCGAGCCCTGACATGTGCCCAAACAGTGGTTTACCCCAACATATGGAGCATTAATGTACTCAAGAAAAATTGCACAACAACTTTGGGGGTCTAATTTCTCCTGTTACCCTTGGGAAAATACAAAATTGGGGCTAAAAAATTATTTTTGTGGAAAAAAAATGATTTTTTATTTTCACAGCTCAGCGTTATAGAATTCTGTGAAGCACTTGGGTGTTCAAAGTGATCTCCACACATCTAAATAAGTTCCTTGGGGGGTCTAGTTTCCAAAATGGGGTCACTAGTGGGGGGTTTCTACTGTTTAGGTACATCAGGAGCTCTGCAAATGCAACATGACGCCCGCAGACCATTCCATCAAAGTCTGCATTTTAAAACGTCACTACTTCCCTTCCAAGCCCCGACGTGTGCCCAAACAGTGGTTCCCCCCACATATGGGGTACCATCATACTCAGGACAAATTGGACAACAACTTTTGGGGTCCACTTTCTCCTTTTACCCTTGTGAAAATAAAAAATTGTGGGCTATAAAATGATTTTTGAGGAAAAAAAAAGATTTTTTATTTTCACGGCTCTACGTCATATACTTCTGTGAAGCACTTAGGGGTTCAAAGTGCTCACCATACATCTAGATAAGTTCCTTGGGAGGTCTAGTTTTCAAAATAGGGTCACTTGTGGGGAAGCTCCAATGTTTAGGCACACAGGGGCTCTCCAAACACGACATGGTGTCCACTAACGATTGGAGCTAATTTTACATTCAAAAAGTCAAATGGCGCTCCTTCCTTTCCAAGCCCTGCCGTGCGCTCAATCAGTGGTTTACCCCAACATATGAGGTATTGGTGTATTCAGAAGAAATTGCCCAACAAATTTTAGGATCTATTTTATCCTGTTTCCCATGTGAAAATGAAAAAAATTGAGGCTAAAAGAAAATTTTTGTGAAAAAAAAGTAGTTTTTCATTTTTACGGATCAATTTGTGAAGCACCTGGGGTTTCAAAGTGCTCACTATGCATCTAGATAAGTTCCTTGGGGGGTCTAGTTTCCAAAATGGGGTCACTTGTGAAGAGATCCAATGTTTAGGCACACAGGGCCTCTCCAAACGCAACATGCTGTCCGCTAATGATTGAAGCTAATTTTTAATTCAAAAAGTCAAATGGCGCTCCTTCCCTTCCGAGCCCTACCGTGCGCCCAAACAGTGGTTTACCCCCACATATGAGGTATCGGTGTACTCAGGAGAAATTGCCCAACAAATTTTAAGTTCAATTTAATCCTGTTGCCCATGTGAAAATGAAAAAAATTGACGCTAAAAGAAAATGTTTGTGAACAAAAAAGTACTTTTTCATTTTTGTGGATCAATTTCTAAAGTACCTGGGGTTCAAAGTGCTCACGATGCATCTAGATAAGTTCCTTGGGGAGTCTAGTTTCCAAAATGGGGTCAATAGTGGGGAAGCTCCAATGTTTAGGCACACAGGGACTCTCCAACCGCGACATGGTGTCTGCTAACGATTGGAGAAAATTTTTCAGTCAAAAAGTCAAATAGCGCTCCTTCCATTCCGAGCCCTGCTGTGCACCCAAACAGTGGTTTACCCCCACATATGGGGTATCAGCGTACTCAGGCCAAATTGAACAACAACTTGTGGGGTCCACTTTCTCCTTCTACCCTTGAGAAAATAAAAAATAGTTGCTAAAAGATCATTTTTGTGACTAAAAAGTTAAATGTTCATTTTTTCCTTCCATGTTGCTTCTGCTGCTGTGAAACACCTGAAGGGTTAATAAACATCTTGAATGTGGTTTTGAGCACCTTGAGGGGTGCAATTTTTAGAATGGTGTCACTTTTGGGTATTTTCAGCCATATAGACCCCTCAAACTGACTTCAAATGTGAGGTGGTCCCTAAAAAACTTGTTGTAAAAATGAGAAATCGCTAGTCAACTTTAACCCTTATAACTCCCTAAAAAAAAAAAGTTTTGTTTCCAAAATTGTGCTGATGTAAAGTAGGCATGTGGTAAATGTTATTTATTAACTATTTTGTGTCACATAACTCTCTGGTTTCACATAATAAAAATTCAAAATTTGAAAATTGCTCAATTTTCAAAGTTTTTTTTAAAATTTCCAATTTTTTCACAAATAAACGCAAAAATTATTAACCTAAATTTACCACTAACATGAAGTCCAATATGTCATGAAACAATAGTCTCAGAATCGCTAGGATCCGTTGAAGCGTTCCTGAGTTATTACCTCATAAAGGGACACTGGTGAGAAATGCAAAAAATGTCCAGGTCATTAAGGTCAAAATAGGCTGGGTCATGAAGGGGTTAATAGCCTGGGAAGTTCCATGTGTACTACCCCCTTCCCAGGCTATAAACATCGGCCCCCAGTCACTGTCTTTCCCTCTCTGGTTTTGAAAATTGTGCAAGAGCCCACGCCATTTTTTCCCCTTTTTTAATTAAACGGATATTGCATTTAAGGCCGGGGTCACACTTGCGAGAAACTCACCTCAGTACCCAGCACTGCCACCGGTACTCGGGACCAGAGTGTGTAGCTGCATGTATTTCTATGCAGCTGAACGCTCCGATACTGAGGTGCGTGACTCGTGCGAGTTTTTTGCAAGTGTGACCCTGGCCTAACACAGATTTTGTGTGTGTGTGAGTGTGTCTTTATTTAACTCTTTATGTACCATTTTATTATGTTTATTACTAAACATCGGGCTTGGTATTATCTATCTGTCTATACACGTATCTATCTATCTATAGATATATCTATCTATAGATCTATCTATAGATAGATCGATAGATAGCAATAAGAAAAAGGAAAAGCACAATTACTTATCTTCGGGTGCAAGGCCCCCAGGCAACCTGTTCAATGATTGCCCCAAATGCACACAAATTCAAAAATGAAGGCAGCACTCCATATCCTTGGTGAAAAACATGCAGGATTTATTCATCCCACATGTCTGGGAGATGTTTCGGCTCTGAATGAGCCTTTCTCAAGCAGTGGGTGTTACAAAAGAGTGTATATTTATATCTAAGGGTACTGTCACACAGTGCAATTTTGATCGCTACGACGGCACGATTCGTGACGTCGCAGCGTCGTATGATTATCGCTCCAGCGTCGTAGACTGCGGTCACACTGTGCAATCACGGCGCTGGAGCGATGCCGAAGTCCCCGGGTAACCAGGGTAAACATCGGGTTACTAAGCGCAGGGCCGCGCTTAGTAACCCGATGTTTACCCTGGTTACCAGCGTAAACGTAAAAAAAACAAACAGTACATACTCACATTCCGGTGTCTGTCCCCCGGCGTTCTGCTTCTCTCCACTGTGTAAGCACCATAGCCGGAAAGCAGAGCGGTGACGTCACCGCGTCACCGCTGTGCTCGCTTTCCGGCCGGCAGGCGCTCACAGTGCAGAGAAGCTGAGACGCCGGAGGACAGACACCGGAATGTGAGTATGTACTGTTTGTTTTTTTTACGTTTACGCTGGTAACCAGGGTAAACATCGGGTTACTAAGCGCGGCCCTGCGCTTAGTTACCCGATGTTTACCCTGGTTACAAGCGAACACATCGCTGGATCGCTGTCACACACAACGATCCAGCGATGTCAGCGGGTGATCAAGCGACGAAAGAAAGTTCCAAACGATCTGCTACGACGTACGATTCTCAGCAGGGTCCCTGATCGCTGCTGCGTGTCAGACACTGCGATATCGTAACGATATCGCTAGAACGTCACGAATCGTACCGTCGTAGCGATGAAAATGGCACTGTGTGACAGTACCCTTACTCAAGCCGTCTCCGGGAGTCATATAGTGCCCAAATGTTGCAATTGACCCCACCGGACCAAAATGCCACAAATGTGACAACTAAAAGGCAGTTACACCATTGTTGGGCAATGAGTTTATTAGAACGATGTGTAGCGTGAATGGTGTCATCCATGAGTAAACATGTAATCCTTGGGGTAAGATAGAATATAATATTAAATCGAATGATGGGCTAGACGATAACTGAACAATTTGAATAATTGATAACTATTGTATTGTTTTCTTATATGAGCACGGAGCACTTTGACACTTTTGCACTTTATGTAATATTTGAACTATATGTAATGGAAATATGGAATAATACACTTTAATAATTTTGTAATATGTGATGAAATACACTTTATGAATGTATAATGTGATTGGCTACAATTGAGGATTGTTTAGATACCTATAAATATACACTCTTTTGTAACACCCACTGCTTGAGAAAGGCTCATTCAGAGCCAAAACGTCGCCCAGACATGTGGGTTGAATAAATTCTACATGTTTTTCACCAAGGATATGGAGTGCTGCCTTCATTTTTGAATTTGTACCGTATATCGATAGATAGATAGATAGATAGATGATAGATAAATAGATATATCTATAGATAGATAGATAGATAGATCTATCTATAGATATCCACTTATATTTGTTTTTTGTGTGTAAACATTAAATTTGAACATAGTGTGTGATGATATTATGGTATTCAATGGAGTATGTAAAAGAAGAGGTTGGACAAAGAAATTATATCACAATTTTTTTTGGTTAAATAATAGATTTTTATTAAGCTTACAAAAACGCATACAAATCCGAATGAAAAAAAAGCATGAAAATCCACATCAAATCCGTATCAAAAACACATAAAAAATGCATCAAAATCAAGCGGATTTTCAACTGCGTTTTCTGCCAAGAGAGAAAGAATCCGCGCAGAAAATTCCACAGGCAAATCCGCAAACGTGTGCACATAGCCTAATAAATCGCTGCTATTAACCATTGCCCTGTGGAAAAATATCAGACTCCATTCACTCCTTGGTTGCTCCTTTGTTTAGTTATTGCCCTGCTGCAAGATACCAGATTGCATTCCTATGATTACCGTATTTTCTGGCGTATAAGGCGACTTTTTAACCCCTGAAAATCATCTCAAAAGTCGGGGGTCGTCTTATATGCCGGGTACGGGGTGTGCAGGGAGCGATCCCGGATGGTTCCCAGGATCTGGAGGAGAGGAGACTCTCCTTCAGGCCCTGGGATCCATATTCATGTAAAAAAAAGAATAATAAAAAAAAAATATGGGATATACTTACCCTCCGACGGCCCACAGCTCTCAGCGGTGCAAGCGGTGGCCTCCGTTCCGAAGGATGCATTGAGCGAAGGACCTTCGATGACGTCGCGGTCGTGTGACTGGTCGCGTAACCGTGACGTCATCGAAGGTCCTTCGCTCAATGCATCCTTAGGAACGGAGGCCGCCGCTTGCACCGCTGATAGCTGCGGGCCGTCGGAGGGTAAGTATATCCCATATTTTTTATTTTTATTCTTTTTTTTACATAAATATGGATCCCAGGGCCTGAAGGAGAGTCTCCTCTCCTCCAGACCCTGGGAACCATCCGCACCGCACACGCCATATAAGATGACTGGGCGTATAAGATGGCCTCCGTCTGATACGGCGAGTATATCCCAAACTTCGTATTTTATATGGAAAAGTTGGGGGTCGTCTTATACGCCCAGTCGTCTTATACACCAGAAAATACGGTACTTACTTTCCGGCCAGAAGGATACCAGTTTCCTATACAGTTACTGTTCCTGTGTGGATCTGTATGATCTGTGTTACCTGAACCTTTTATTAGTCTGCCATCTTGCATACCCTGCTGTCCTGGTCCTCGCTTACCCGTGAAACATCCGCCAAGATCCACTCCGCTGCACCATCGCCTCCAGTCTATGCTATTCACCCTGACCTACAGTTTTGAGAATCTACCTCACCAGGTGAGCTCATAGTCATAACACTAACTGAATTTCTTAAAAATATTTGACTGAATTCAGACGACTGTGAAACCCAGTCTAAATATGGATGGTGACATCTGGGCACGCAGCAGGTCTTCAGATCCAAATTTAACATCGTCATAGGCACATTTAAGGCTGTTGAACTCAGGTCAGGAGAACTGCTCTAAGTCTGTACATCGTGGTTTGCTCATTGGACCATGTTTCACTGACATCTGAATTTGACCTAAGAAAAAGAGAGAGCCCAGGTTAGTCCTCAGAGCACCCGCCAAGGGACAATCTTTGAGACTGCATTAAGAGTAGTAGAACATATATGATGAAGCTATTTTGCTTTTCTATCCTAGATATTTCAGTTACTCGAAGATTTAAAAACAAAACAACCAATAGGCTGTTAGCACCTTGCCGGATCCCTGCTCTGACAGGAAGGATCTCCGGCGTGTCCCTTCACTCACCCGCGCTGCGGTCGGTGCTTTCCTTCCCCATGCTCTGCATGCTTCCAGCAGAGCTTCCAGCCGGGCCTCCAGCCATGCCCTTAGAGCATGTGCACACTCGCTCCCGACCTCTTAAAGGGTCAGCGCGTGCACTGGCTATTTCCTCCCCAGCCAATGGCTGTGGGGCATTATGTACTGTATATATTGCTTCCTCCCTTGGTGCCCGAGCAACCTTCCTGTTCTGCAGTCTAAGTTGTGTAAGGTTACGTACCAGTCCTTGCTGTACTCTGGTGCAGATCCTGCCTACTGCACTTTGACACGCACTCTGCCTGCTGCACTCTGACTCAGACTCTGCCTGCTGCACCATCCAGTCTGTCCTTCTGGGTCCAGCTGCCAAGTGTTCGTTGGTCTGTCCTCGAGTGGCACCTGGCGTTCATCAGGAGCCAAGTCTAACCTCACCATCAGAGGCTCAAGTGAACAGTCCGGTGGTCGCTCAGTCACGTCCCCACAGGCTCTCCCCGGTCCGAGGCACAGTGGTTCCACAAAGCACGTCCGTGACATAGGCTAAGACTGGAATATACATTGGTACTGCTACTGATACATTCTCTGTCCAAATAAAAATCAATATATTCCATGTAACTTTCAAACATCAGCATGTTGCTTTAAATCAGTGATCTGCAACCTGTGGTGACAGGATTTCAGGACATCATGGGAGTTGTGGTTTTCAACAGCTGGAGAGCCACAAATTGTAGGCCACTCACTCTACACTATACAAATTTATAGACTATTTCATTATTTTAATATGGTTTCTACATTTATAATTTTAATATGTATTTTTTTTAACTGAGTTCTGCTTATCTAGGAGTTTTACATTCAGTTCCACATGGCATTTATGTAAATGAGAATTCATCAGAAGAAATTAAACAACACTTACCGATACATTCCATCATTTTCTGATGTAACCAATCAAACATTATATTGCTTGACAAAGAGCTCAATGGGTTTTAAATGAGGCCGCTTAAACATTAGGGATTTTAAAAAATTATACACAAAAACGGGTCAAAAGATGTATTTTTTTACTAAAATGTTTTTGCATTAACCGCTCCACAGAGTAATTGAGTACTTTCATATGATTACTTTTCCATTAACTAAAAAAGCACGTTTCATGGGAGCAACTGAATATGTTAAAGCAAAAGTATTTAAATAAGAGATTAACCCATAGCTTTTAAACATTAATAGGCTGTCGAGTTCTGAAATATGCAGTAAAAGTTTACACAAATTTGGCCCATTTAGTTCTCCAGAACTTTAACAATCATAGTTTATGCTTAGAATAGGCAGTTAAAGTTTGATCATTGGGGAGGTCGACCCACGGCGATCAACTCAATGATGGGGCCATGTCTGTGTCTGGTGCTGTAATTTGTCCTATTCAAGAAATAGGGTCTAACCGCAGTAGTAGGCACAGTTTTTCATAGAGTTCATGAAGAATATAACCTTATTATGTGAGTCAGGATGAAGTGGAGACAGCAAGAATGGATAGAATTTTAGTGTATTTGTCACGATTGCTCCACTCAGTGAATGATTGCTCTGCTGTTCTATGGAAACTATTTTGCTGGGGTGTCTGTGTCTTGATTGACAGCTTGGCTGTCAAATACTGTGATGGGCTTGCTGGGCTGTAAGTGCGTTGATTGACAGTTCTGCTGTGCAATCTGTGACTGGGACATGCGGGACTTTCTGCAGGTGTTCAGTGTTCTGGTGATCGCATAGCTACTTAACTAAGCTGTTCCCTGCCAGATGTAGTTTGTGCTTCTTGGTGTGTTAGCCTGATTCCTTTGCTCTGAGTTCTGACCTTCTGCTGCCTGACTCTTTGGATTGTGTTCTGACTATGCCTTTGCCGTGTTCTTTGGTTTTTGATCAACTACCTCTTGATATTGACCCTAGACTGTGACCTGACTTACGCCTTCGTCTTTTCTCTTGGTTATCTATATACTCTCTTGGTATTGACCCCAGAATGTCTGACTCTTCTGCCTCTCGACCTGCCTGTGAGTAGTGACTAGAATCACAGTTTAACTTTTTAAGGCCCTGAACATTAAGGATTTCCCAGTTATTCCTGACAGTAAAAGCACACATAAGGTAGATGTAATCATCCAGCAGCTCACTCTTCTGATTCCCTCCGTCTCGGCTCGGCCTTTAGCTCCTGTGTTCTCTATGAGAGAGCTGCTGCAAGGCCCCTTTGGTGGCAGCTTATTTGCAGGGAGAACAAAAGGATCAGCCATTGAAATTTAAAAGGATCCTTCTCTTTGCTGACATCATCTCTTGGGGGAGAATCCGGAGTCCCTCATAAACACTAGACTATCGGACAATTCTGCCAAAATCAGCACGTTCATCTGACTTTAATCTAATGAGTATTCAGCATTAAATGGGTTGCCCATGTTTGGGGCTCAAATCAAGTCACTCTGCGGTTTGTGACTGCAGACATGTAAATCCTGACAGGGCGCACAGTACACACTAGCAGGATTCTCTGATGTCGTAAGCGGGCGTGGTGGGCTGGCATGTGATTGCAAGTATGTGATTTGCATACATGCGGTCACATGCTGACTAGATGTGCGCAGCCTCACTCAATATAAGTCGATTGAGAGAAACCGGACACGTCTAGTTGGAATGTGGCCGGAAATACGCAAATCACATACTTGGAGGAACATGACTGCGTGTGCACTGTCACGATTCACAGGTCTGCAATCACATAGAGTGACTGTAGACTTGAGCCCCAAACCTGGGCAACACCTTTAAGTTGGTGGGCTGACAAGGACAGGACAAAGAGAGCCCCCTGCTTTTAACCACACCACGTTATCTCGATAAATACGGATTGGGGTATAATAAGGGTAAGCAGGGTAAAGTAGCCATAATCTGTAGTTTTTGTGCCAATCCTGGCCATTATTGTGAGATTGTGAATCTCAGTCATAGTCCATACCCTTAATGATGCTAAATTTGTGCCAAATTGTGAAGAACTATACTTCACCAGTGATGTATTTGAAGGTTTCCAGGACTTTAATGACCTATCTCTAAAAGAGGTTTTATACATGAACAAAATCCAATAGTGGACTTGCCACCTCCAAATATACTACATATACCAAAACCACACCCAAATGGTAAAAGGTGAAGAAAAAGAGGCATGAGCAGTTGAATTAAAACATGATATTTTTATTAAACAAAAACAAACTATAAAAACACAAGACAAGGAAATTCAAGGAAATACTGATGGAACATATATCCAAAGAAAAAGGAGGAAACAGCTGTATGGCACTATATAACCTTTTAAGAAATTCAATTATATTTGTGGGAGCCAGCCCTATCAAAATATAAAAATATATAGGTATAAAAGTGGCACGTGCATGTTGGGAGGTTTTTAACTGAAAAACCGTATCACTATAATGTGAATAGCACCCGATGACTAGCCTACAGCTTAATGTATATCAGGTTACAAGCTGTACAATGTCTTAGTGCTACAGTAATACCGTATTCAAAAAAAGGTTTTATTAATATATTTTTATGCGGTTATAACAGTAATCCAAACTATCATAATGTAAAATGCTAATATACCAGTACCATATGAACTAAACTGAAAGTGCCCCGTGCAAGGATAATACACAGATATAATCATGAATAGCGGCAGTTTAGAAAAAATACTTAGTGCTGTATAGATGCAATAATTTAAATAAAGTTAATACCATAATGGTCTTAAATTTTTAAAAGATAAAGTGCCAATGTGCCTGTACCACATCAGATCACCTAAAGGTGTCTAGTGCATGAGGTAGTTAACAAGTGAGGTAGATTATAACAGCAAAAAAACCTGTGTACTCACATATACACTCACCGGCCACTTTATTAGGTACACCTGTCCAACTTCTTGTTAACACTTAATTTCTAATCAGCCAATCACATGGCGGCAACTCAGTGCATTTAGGCATGTAGACATGGTCAAGACAATCTCCTGCAGTTCAAACCGAGCATCAGTATGGGGAAGAAAGGTGATTTGAGTGCCTTTGAACGTGGCATGGTTGTTGGTGCCAGAAGGGCTGGTCTGAGTATTTCAGAAACTGCTGATCTACTGGGATTTTCACGCACAACCATCTCTAGGGTTTACAGAGAATGGTCCGAAAAAGAAAAAAAATCCAGTGAGCGGCAGTTCTGTGGGCGGAAATGCCTTGTTGATGCCAGAGGTCAGAGGAGAATGGGCAGACTGGTTCGAGCTGATAGAAAGGCAACAGTGACTCAAATCGCCATCCGTTACAACCAAGGTAGGCCTAAGAGCATCTCTGAACGCACAGTGCGTCGAACTTTGAGGCAGATGGGCTACAGCAGCAGAAGACCACACCGGGTACCACTCCTTTCAGCTAAGAACAGGAAACTGAGGCTACAATTTGTACAAGCTCATCGAAATTGGACAGTAGAAGATTGGAAAAACGTTGCTTGGTCTGATGAGTCTCGATTTCTGCTGCGACATTCGGATGGTAGGGTCAGAATTTGGCGTAAACAACATGAAAGCATGGATCCATCCTGCCTTGTATGGAGCATCTTTGGGATGTGCAGCCGACAAATCTGCGGCAACTGTGTGATGCCATCATGTCAATATGGACCAAAATCTCTGAGGAATGCTTCCAGCACCTTGTTGAATCTATGCCACGAAGAATTGAGGCAGTTCTGAAGGCAAAAGGGGGTCCAACCCGTTACTGGCATGGTGTACCTAATAAAGTGGCCGGTGAGTGTATATGTGCCTTTTCTTTATATGTCCATCAGTGACCCCGACAGCGCCGTTTCGCTATAGTAGCTTCTTCAAATGGGGGCCCCCATGGGGGCACTAAGACATTGTACAGCTTGTAACCTGATATACATTAAGCTGTAGGCTAGTCATCGGGTGCTATTCACATTATAGTGATACGGTTTTTCAGTTAAAAACCTCCCAACATGCACGTGCCACTTTTATACCTATATATTTTTATATTTTGATAGGGCTGGCTCCCACAAATATAATTGAATTTCTTAAAAGGTTATATAGTGCCATACAGCTGTTTCCTCCTTTTTCTTTGGATATATGTTCCATCAGTATTTCCTTGAATTTCCTTGTCTTGTGTTTTTATAGTTTGTTTTTGTTTAATAAAAATATCATGTTTTAATTCAACTGCTCATGCCTCTTTTTCTTCACCTTTTACCATTTGGGTGTGGTTTTGGTATATGCTCTAAAAGAGGTTGTCTAGGATAGTATATTCCTGACCTTCCCTTAAGATAGGTTATCAATATCAGATCTACAGTTTTCTTAAACCCAGCGCCCCCAAGGATCAGCTATTGTTAGCTCCAGCAGAGGTCAGTTGTAAACACTAAACAGAGCTGCACTGCAATATTTAGCCGCTGCCCGACACTCCAGCTCAGCTTCCATTTACAAGAGCCCTGTTCACTTCAATGGGCTGAGTTGCAGTACTAGCTTCAGCCACATGTGCAATGAAGTTGTTGCAGTGTGGATCCTGGGGAAGAAGTGCATAGGCCATTATTATAAATCCCCCCAAAACGTATTTAAATATTTTTCTCTACAAATATCCCATATTTTTTATGGAAGTTTTAGACTAACACTATAGAATAAACCTCCTGTGATAGAAATGCACTTTCAGAGTAATTAAACCACATCACAAACATTTGTCAGCATTCTATAACATGTTTTATTATTATTACGCTTTCTTCCATGTGAGTGAGTGACAGGTCGCTTTGCTATAACACTATAATAAAGTATCTTTTCCTGGAGATGTGAAAACCCATATTTAGAATAATACCATTGTCAATCAGTCCTTTATGTGTGCACGTCGTTTAGTCTGAGGTTATGGCGTTGGAAATAGTTCTGCGGTCTCAGTTTCACTCACTGCTGTTTCAGGGGGATTATTATATACATTTTGTTATTTATTTAAAATTATGAGTTTGGTTCTTAAATTGAAATCACGGCCAAATTTTTAGAAAAATTCACTACTAAACCCTCTGGCAACACTCAAAAGAAATGTGTACTGACAAGTTACATAGTAGTCCTTGAACTATTGATAGGTATCAATCTATCTATCCCCTATCTATCCCATAATTATCTATCTATCTATCTATCTATCTATCTATCTATCTATCTATCTATCTATCTATCTATCTATCTATCTATCTATCGATCTATCTCATAACTATCTATCTATAGTTGCTTCTCACAAAATTAGAATATCACCAAAAAGTTAATTTATGTTTTTCAATACAAAATGTGAAGTTCATATATTATGTAGAGTCATTACAAACAGAGTGATCTATTTCAAGTGTTTATTTCTGTGAATGTTGATGATTATGGCTTACAGCCAATGAAATTAGAGTACTTAACAAAAAACACCTGCAAAAGCTTCCTAAGCCTTTAAAAAGGTCCCTTAGGGTACCGTCACACATTGAAATTTCCATCGCTACGACGTTACGATTCGTGACGTTCTAGCGATATCGTTACGATATCGCAGTGTCTAACACGCAGCAGCGATCAGGGATCCTGCTGAGAATCGTACGTCGTAGCAGATCGTTTGGAACTTTCTTTCGTCGCTTGATCACCCGCTGACATCGCTGGATCGTTGTGTGTGACAGCGATCCAGCGATGTCTTCGCTTGTAACCAGGGTAAACATCGGGTAACTAAGCGCAGGGCCGCGCTTAGTAACCCGATGTTTACCCTGGTTACAAGCGTAAACGTAAAAAAACAAACCGTACATACTCACCCGTCGGTGTCCTTCAGGTCCCTTGCCGTCTGCTTCCTGCTCTGAGTGCCGGCCGGAAAGTGAGAGAGCAGATCACAGCGGTGCTGCGCTCTGCTCTCACTGTACGGCTGCACTCAGAGCAGGAAGCAGACTGCAAGGGACCTGAAGGACACCGACGGGTGAGTATGTACGGTTTGTTTTTTTACGTTTACGCTTGTAACCAGGGTAAATATCGGGTTACTAAGCGCGGCCCTGCGCTTAGTTACCCGATGTTTACCCTGGTTACCCGGGGACTTCGGCATCGCTCCAGCGCCGTGATTGCAACGTGTGACCGCAGTCTACGACGCTGGAGCGATGATCATACGATCGCTGCGACGTCACGGATCGTGCCATCGCAGCGATGAAAATTTCAATGTGTGACGGTACCCTAAGTCTGTTTCAGTAGGCTCCACAATCATGGGGAGGACTGCTAACTTAACAGATGTCCAGAAGGCAGTCACTGACACACTCCACAAGGAGGGTAAGCCACAAAAGGTCATTGCTAAAGAAACTGGCTGTTCAGAAGACAAGGTCAGAAGCGTCTTACCTGGGTCAAGGAGAAAAAGAACTGGACTGTTGCTCAGTGGTCCATGGTGTTGTTTTCAAATGAAAGTAAATTTTGCATTTAATTTGGAAATCAAGGTCCCAGAGACTGAGGCTGCTTGAGGTCTAGTGTGAAGTTTCCACAATCAGTGATGGTTTGGGAGCCATGTCATCTGCTGGTGTAGGTCCACTGTGTTTTAGCAAGACCAAAGTCAGCGCAGCTGTCTAACTGGAAATTTTAGAGCACTTCATGCTTCCCTCTGCAGACAAGCTTTTTGGAGATGGAAATGTCATTCTCCAGCAGGACTTGGCGCCTATCAACACTGCCAAAAGTACCAATACCGGGTTTACAAACAGCAGTATCACTGTGATTGATTGGCCAGCAAACTCGCCTGACCTTAACCCCATAGAGAATCTATAGGGTATTGTCAAGAGGAAGATGAGAGACACCAGACCCAACAATGCAGACGAGCTGAAGGCTGCTATCAAAGCAACCTGGGCTTCCATAACACCTCAGCAGTGCCACAGGCTGATCACCTTCATGCCATGCCACATTGATGCAGTAATTGATGCAAAAGGAGCCCCGACCAAGTATTGAGTGAATTTACTGAACATACATTTCAGTAGGCCAACATTTTGAATTTTAACCCTTTCACCCCCAAGGGTGGTTTGCACGTTAATGACCAGGCCAATTTTTACAATTCTGACCACTGTCCCTTTATGAGGTTATAACTCTGGAACGCTTCAACGGATCCTGGTGATTCTGACCCTGTTTTCTCGTGACATATTGTACTTCATGATAGTGGTAAAATTTCTTTTATATTACCTGCGTTTATTTGTGAAGTAAATGGAAATTTGGCGAAAATTTTGAAAATTTCGCAATTTTCCAACTTTGAATTTTTATGCAATTAAATCACAGTGATATGTCACACAAAATACTTAATAAGTAACATTTCCCACATGTCTACTTTACATAAGCACAATTTTGGAACCAAAATTTTTTTTTGTTAGGGAGTTATAAGGGTTAAAAGTTTACCAGCAATTTCTCATTTTTAGAACACCATTTTTTTTTAGGGACCACATCTCATTTGAAGTCATTTTGAGGAGTCTATATGATAGAAAATATCCAAGTGTGACACGATTCTAAAAACTGCACCCCTCAAGGTGCTCAAAACCACATTCAAGAAGTTTATTAACCCTTCAGGTGTTTCACAGGAATTTTTGGAATGTTTAAATAAAAATGAACATTTAACTTTTTTTCACACAAAATTTACTTCAGCTCCAATTTGTTTTATTTTACCAAGGGTAATAGGAGAAAATGGACCCCAAACGATGTTGTATAATTTATCCTGAGTACGCCGATACCCCATATGTGGGGGTAAACCACTGTTTGCGCGCATGACAGAGCTCGGAAGCGAAGGAGCGCCATTTGACTTTTCAATGCAAAATTGACTGGAATTGAGATGGGACGCCATGTTGCGTTTGGAGAGCCCCTGATGTGCCTAAACATTGAAACCCCCCACAAGTGACACCATTTTGGAAAGTAGACCCCCTAAGGAACTTATCTAGAGGTGTGGTGAGCACTTTCACCCACCAAGTGCTTCACAGAAGTTTATAATGCAGAACCGTAAAAATAAAAAATCATATTTTTTCACAAAAATTATTTTTTCGCCCCCAATTTTTTATTTTCCCAAGGCTAAGAGAAGAAATTGGACCCCAAAAGTTGTTGCACAATTTGTCCTGAGTACGCTGATACCCCATATGTGGGGGTAAACCACTGTTTGGGCGCATGGGAGAGCTCAGAAGGGAAGGAGCGCTGTTTGACTTTTCACTGCAAAATTGACAGGAATTGAGATGGGACGCCATGTTGCATTTGGAGAGCCCCTGATGTGCCTAAACATTGAAACCCCCCACAAGTGACACCATTTTGGAAAGTAGACCCCCTAAGGAACTTATCTAGATGTGTGGTGAGCACTTTGACCCACCAAGTGCTTCACAGAAGTTTATAATGCAGAGCCGTAAAAATAAAACTAAAATTTTTTCCCACAAAAATTATTTTTTCGCCCCCAGTTTTGTATTTTCCCGAGGGTAACAGGAGAAATTGGACCACAAAAGTTGTTGTCCAATTTGTCCTGAGTACGCTGATACCCCATATGTGGGGGGTAACCACCGTTTGGGCGCATGGGAGGGCTCGGAAGGGATGGAGCGCCATTTGGAATGCAGACTTAGATGGAATGGTCTGCAGGCATCACATTGCGTTTGCAGAGCCCCTAATGTACCTAAAAAAAACCCACAAGTGACACCATTTTGGAAAGTAGACCCCCTAAGGAACTCATCTAGATGTGTTGTGAGAGCTTTGAACCCCCAAGTGTTTCACTACAGTTTATAACGCAGAGCCGTGCAAATAAAAAATATTGTTTTTTCCACAAAAATTATTTTTTAGCCCCCAGTTTTGTATTTTTCCAAGGGTAACAGGAGAAATTGGACCCTAAATATTATTGTCCAATTTGTTCTAAGTACGCTGATACCTGATATGTGGGGGAGAACCACCGTTTGAGCACATGGCAGAGCTCGGAAGGGAAGGAGCATCATTTGGAATGCAGACTTAGATTGATTGGTCTGCAGCCGTCACATTGCGTTTGCAGAGCCCCTAATGTACCTAAACAGTAGAAACCCCCCACAATTGACCCAATATTGGAAACTAGACCCCCCAAGGAACTTATCTAGTTGTGTTGTGAAAACTTTGAACCCCCAAGTGTTTCACTACAGTTTATAACGCAGAGCCGTGAAAATAAAAATAAAACATTTTCCCCCCAAAATTATTTTTTAGCCCCCAGTTTTGTATTTTCCCAAGGGTAACAGGAAAAATTGGACCCCAAAACTTGTTGTCCAATTTGTCTTGAGTAAGCTGATACCCCATATGTGGGGGGGAACCACCATTTGGGCGCATGGGAGGGCTCGGAAGGGAAGGAGCGCCATTTGGAATGCAGACTTAGATGGAATGGTCTGCAGGCGTCACATTGCGTTTGCAGAGCCCCTAATGTACCTAAACAGTAGAAACCCCCCACAAGTGACACCATTTTGGAAAGTAGACCCCCTAAGGAACTCATCTAGATGTGTTGTGAGAGGTTTGAACCCCCAAGTGTTTCACTACAGTTTATAACGCAGAGAGATAAAAAATATTTTTTTTCCCACAAAAATTATTTTTTAGCCCCCACTTTTGTATTTTCCCAAGGGTAACAGGAGAAATTAGACCACAAAAGTTGTTCTCCAATGTGTTCCGAGTACGCTGATACCCCATATGTTGGGGTAAACACGTTTGGGCGCACGAGAGAGCTCGGAAGGGAAGGAGCACTGTTTTACTTTTTCAACACAGAATTGGCTGGAATTGAGATCGGACGCCATGTCGCGTTTGGAGAGCCCCTAATGTGCCTAAACAGTGGAAACCCCCCAATTATAACTGAAACCCTAATCCAAACACACCCCTAACCCTAATCCCAACAGTAACCCTAACCACACTTCTAACCCAGACACACCCCTAACCCTAATCCCAACCCTATTCCCAACTGTAAATGTAATCCAAACCCTAACCCTAACTTTAACCCTAACCCTAACTTTAGCCCCAACCCTATCTGTAGCCTTAACCCTAGCCCCAACCCTAACCCTAGCCCTAACCCTAGCCCTAACCCTAACCCTAGCCCTAACCCTAACCCTAATGGGAAAATGGAAATAAATACATTTTTTAAATTTTTTTATTTTTCCCTAACTAAGCGGGTGATGAAGGGGGGTTTGATTTACTTTTATAGCGGGTTTTTTTACCAGATTTTTATGATTGGCAGCCGTCACACACTGAAAGACGCTTTTTAGGGCAGCACGGTGGCGCAGTGGTTAGCACAGCAGCCTTGCAGCACTGGAGTCCTGGGTTCAAACCCCACCAAGGACAACATCTGCAAAGAGTTTGTATGTTCTCTCTGTGTTTGCGTGGGTTTCCTCCAGGCACTCCGGTTTCCTCCCACATTCCAAAGACATACTGATAGGGTTTTTAGATTGTGAGCCCCATCGGGGACAGCGATGATACTGTGTGCAACCTGTAAAGCGCTGCGGAATATGTTAGCGCTATATAAAAATAAAGATTATTAAAAAATAAAGATTATTATTATTTTTATTGCAAAAAATATATTTTGCGTTACCACATTTTGAGAGCTATAATTTTTTGATCGCTTTTTATTCAGATTTTTGTGAGTCAGAATGACCAAAAACCAGCTATTCATGAATTTCTTTTGGGGGAGGCGTTTATACCGTTTCCTCATTTGGTAAAATTGATAAAGCAGTTTTATTCTTCGGGTCAGTACGATTACAGCGATACCTCATTTCTATCATTTTTTTATGTTTCGGCGCTTTTATACGATAAAAACTACCGTATTTTCCGGCGTATAAGACGACTGGGCGTATAAGACGACCCCCCAACTTTACCAGTTAAAATATAAAATCTTCTTAAAAGTCGGGGGTCTTCTTATACACCCTATGTCGTCTTATAGGGCCGGTGAATATGTGCCTTTTGGGGGGGGGGGGGGGAGTGATCCTGATGCCGAGGGGGCGTCTCACAGGAAAGTGAGTATCCCCCATTACCTTATCGTAGCGGTGCAGCGTGGGGGTCTCAGTGCTGGGAGTGGCGGCGGCGGCTGCTGTGCTCTGGTGCGGCGGCTGCTGTGCTCTGGTGCGGCGGCTCCTCTTCTGTGTGGGGCCTCTGTGCTGTGAGGTGGCGGTGGCGGCGGCATATCTTTATCCAGTTGGGGCTCCTCCGGCATCTCCTTAGCCCTGGAGGCCCCGCCGCAACTCCATCGGTGCAATGCAGCGGCCATTTTCCCGGAGGCAGCTCAATAGGTGCGATGCGGTGGCCTCCGGGAAAATGGCCGCTGTTCAGATTCAGATCTCGTCCCGAAATCTCGGGACACGAGATCTGAATCTGAGCAGCGGCCATTTTCCCGGAGGCCACCACATTGCACCGATGGAGTTGCGGCGGGGCCTCCAGGGCTAAGGAGATGCCGGAGGAGCCCCAACTGGATAAAGATACGCCGCTGCCGCCGCCACCTCACAGCACAGAGGCCCCACACAGAAGAGGAGCCGCCGCACCAGAACACAGCAGCCGCCGCCGCTCCCAGCACTGACACCCCCACGCTGCACCGCTAGGATAAGGTAATGGGGATTACTCACTTTCCTGTGAGACGCCCCCTCGTCATCAGGATCACTCCCCCTCCCCACCCACCATATACACCGGCGTACACGACGATTCCCGGCGTATAAGACGACCCCCGACTTTTAAGAAGATTTTCGGGGGTTAAAAAGTCGTCTTATACGCCGGAAAATACGGTATTTTATAGAAAAAATAATAATTTTGGCATCGCTTTATTCTGAGGACTATAACTTTTTTACTTTTTCGCTGATGATGCTGTATGGCAGCTTGTTTTTTGCGGGACAAGATGACGTTTTCAGCGGTACCATGGTTATTTATATCCGTCTTTTTGATCGCGTGTTATTCCACTTTTTGTTTGGCAGTATGAGAATAAAGCGTTGTTTTTTGCCCCGTTTTTTTTTTTTTACGGTGTTCACTGAAGGGGTTAACTAGTGATATAGTTTTATAGGTGGGGTCGTTACGGACGAGGCGATACTAATAATGTGTACTTTTATTGTTTGATTTTTTTTATTTAGATAAAGAAATGTATTTATGGGAATAATATTATTTTTTTTTCTTTATTTAGGAATTTTTTTTTAATTTTTTTTTTACACATGTGGAAATTTTTTTTTAAACTTTTTTACTTTGTCCCAGGGGAGACATCACAGATCGCTGATCTGACAGTTTGCACAGCACTCTGTCAGATCACCGATCTGAGTTCCAGTGCTGCAGGCTTACCAGAGCCTGGTCTGCACCCGGAAGTAATCCCTGCAGGACCCGGATGCAGCCCCGTGGCCATTTTGGATCCAGGGCCTGCAGGGATAGGAGGTAAGAGACCCTTGCAGCAACGCGATCACATCGCGTTGCTCCGGGGGTCTCAGGGAAGCACGCAGGGAGCCCCCTCCCTGCGCGATGCTTCCCTATACCGCCGGCACACCACGATCATGTTTGATTGCGGTGTGCTGGGGGTTAATGTGCCGGGGGCGGTCCGTGACCGCTTCTGGCACATAGTGCCGGATGTCAGCTGCGATAGGCAGCTGACACCCGGCCGCGATCGGCCACGCTCCCCCCATGAGCGCGGCCAATCGCGCTGGACGTACTATTCCGTCCTTGGGAATTAGGGCCCACCCCACATGGACGGAATAGTACGTCCAATGGCAGAAAGGGGTTAAAATCATTTTTCAAGGTGATGTAATAAAGTATTATAATTTACTGAGATAATGACTTTTGGGTTTTCATTGGCTGTAAGCCATAATCATCAACATTAACAGAAATATACACTTGAAATAGATCACTCTGTTTGTAATGACTATTATAATATGATATTCACTTTTTGCATTGAAGAATTGAAAGAAATTAACTTTTTGATGATATTCTAATTTTGTGAGAAGCACTTGATTCTATCTATCTATCTCATATCTATCTATCTATCTATCTATCTATCTATCTATCTATCTATCTATCTATCTATCTATCTATTTATCTATCTAATACAAGAAAAAGAAAAATAGAGCAGCACATTCAGCATGGAAAGAATCTGGGTGCAAAAGAGCTTCCACAGGCATAAACAAAACCTTGCATGTAGTAGTCCAAAAAAAGAAGCAGCACACCACTGTCTGTGAATAAGGAGCTATTTTATTTAGCCCATGATGGTTCAGTGTAGCGAACCTTTTTCTATCTATCTATCTATCTATCTATCTATCTATCTATCTATCTATCTATCTATCTATCTATCTATCTACTTGTGCTGCTTTTTACAATTTTTTCAATCTATCTATCTAGTTATCCCGTATCTATCAATCTACTTCTTCTAAGCCTCAGAGGTAGGATAACAATGACTGACAAGATCTTTATACACAGCTGATAACACAGAATAAACCAATCACAATAGGTGATGTCACAGCTGACCTGCTCTCCCTCCCTTCACAATGACCATTCCACAAGCTCATTAGATACTCCAATACAAAAGATTGGGTCAGAGTCTGTTCATTTCAAAAGAGGCCCTGTACAAGAAGAGTATATGGGCCTTTTGCAGTCCAATAACCTGTCTGTGACAGCAGTGGTTTTCTGCTGTGGAGAAGATGAGAGTGGGCCCCCTTTCCTCTTGGGTCACTGTGCAGCTGTACAGGATGCACCAATGGTATGTCTGCTCCTTAATAAGCCACATAAGCATACATTAAACGGACTGTATCAGCACAGAATGACTGTTCCAACCTAGTACAGGCGCTTGGTGCATCATGGCGGGGCTAATCATTTAATTACACCTTCCCACCTGCTTGTTTTCTATTTATCTCCTTCCATCTCTGGCTCTATAAAGCCATGAAGCACCTGTCACCAGGTTTGGACGCTATAAGATATGGCCACTGCCTCTCAGGGCTTATATACTGTACAGCATTCTATAATGCTGTAGATAAGCCCCCCGGTCTGACCTGAAAGATAAGAAAAATAAGTTTTAGGGTTTGTGCACACGTTCAGGTTTTTTCGCGATAAAAACGCTATAAAAACTCATCAAAAATGCATACGTTATGCATCCTATCATTTAGAATGCATTCTGCATGTTTTGTGTACATGGTGCGTTTTTTTCCGCGAAAAAAACGCATCGCTGTAAAAAAATCAGCATGTTCATTAATTTTGCAGATTTTCCGTGTTTTTCCCGCAATTCTATGCATTTGAAAAAAAACGCACAAAAAACGCGTCAAAAACGCATGAAAAAACGCGAAAAAAACACATGCGATTTTCTGGCAGAAATGTCTGTTTTTTGTCAGGAAAATTTCTGCAAGAAATCCTGACGTGTGCACATAGCCTTATTCTCAGGGCATACTTATCTGCCCTGTTGAGAGCAGAGTAAAGTACTGCAGTGCGCAGGCGCCAGGAAAGGTCAGAGAGGCCCAGCGCCTGCGCACTAAAGTACTTTGCTCTGCCCTCAACAGGGCAGAGAAGTACGCCTGCGCCGGAGCGTGATGCCGGGGAGCGATGAAGCAACAGGAGGGCGGCATAGCAAGAAGGTGGGAGGACCCGGATCTGCGACACCCATCAGACTGGACTGCCCCCCCCCCCACCACGGTGAGTATAATAAAACTTATTTTTCTTATCTTGCAGGTCGGACCGGGGGCTTATCTACAGCATTCTAGAATGTTGTAGATAAGCCCTGAAAGGCAGTGGCCATATCTTATATTGGCTAAAACTGCTGACAGGTTCGCTTTAACTACATTAGATTTGGTAATATAGGATGTTTGGGACACATCCTTCAATCTAGCCTGGCAACACACCTTACCCATCTATGAATATTTTTTATATCAGTTTACCAAAACCCCTTTCCCTCTTTGATCTATCCAAATACCAATTTCATCTTCAAAATCAGGACAGTCCTACAAATTCGGAAATATTGCCAGCTATGCATTAGTAGAAAATGTAGGATGGGGGGGTAAATGGAGGCCTCAAATCAAAGACTCCTAAACTAATAAAGACAAAGACCTTAGAAAAGGGCCATTGAGAAATACAGAGAAAACTCAATTAATTCAGACCTCAGACCAGACCCCTAAATACATGACCGTGTATGGCCAATTTGGCTCCTTCTTCCTCCAAAAACATCAACCATCACCCCGAGTACTCCCAAGAACCAACCTTCAAAATAAAAATGAAACACAATAGTTTCTTTTGGATAATTTTGGCCACAGCGGCCAGTTTATTAACAAACAGCAACAAACATTTTCATTAAGCATTAATATACATTTATGCAAAAAATTCGAGGGGAGGGTTCTTGGAGCCCACCGGGAAAAAATTCTGGCTTAAAATGTTTTGGCAAAACCAAAAAACAGAACTTAAACACCTCAAATTACCCTCAGCTGTACCACCAGCTCGATAGCACCATCACCAGCACCATAATTCCCGTTCCGGGAACAAATTAACCACCACAAGCTCCCAGGGTAAAAACCCCTGTCCAGAGCCTGTAACCAAAATGCAAGAACAACCAACCAATTTAACTGTCCGGAATTTCCTTAAAATTCCTTCCCCGCTTAATCCGCATCAACTCCAAGAACCCCACCCCCCGCCACAAGCCACTGTGACAAATCGATCACAAGCCTTTACAAAAATTGATCGCCACTATCCCTTACTAAACAAAAACAAACCTGTCTAAAAAAGGGGAGGGTGGGTGGGTCTCTTTCCTCTTGCTTTCCCAGGGTCAAGTGACACCTTCCCGCACTTTTCTCTTATATACCCACAACCACCACCGTAAAACCCCTCCCAACGGCTCCCTTTTCAGCCAATCATACTATTCAGGCACATTTTTAAATAATGCCTATGGCCAAGCACAGTCATGGGGGGCCTACATTAAGCTGTGCCTATTCCTGCCCCCTCCTGATCGATTTGAAACTAGACTACAGAAACCTCAGTAAGACTTAAAAATGAGATGTGAAAGGCTTATTGCCATCTCAACCTTTTTTATCATACCTAAGACAGAAATATCTGATGAGACGATGACCACTAGCGGTCGGCTACAAAAACAGCCATGAGTGGCTATGATATACTGTGTTACAGGAATAGCGTTTTTTTAGATGCTCTCGGCACCTGGATGGCGTTGTTGCCATCTCGACCATGAAAGGCTTTGATGGGAGTAAAACAATACATTCGGAACTTGTAAGGTTGTTATTATATAATTCACAGCCTGTGTTGCCTATATTATAGGTGGTCTACAAAGAGGTGTCCATTCCGAGATGGATCACAGTATATGGTAAAACTTCCCAATAAGGACCATCTATGGGTACAATTTTTTGGTTCATAGTCTGGAGGCCAAATGATCTGAATTCATTGCAATTTTTTACCTTCAAATGTCTTTGAGCTATCAACATTGCTAAGAACCAGTCCTCCTCTTACACAGTCAACTGTCCCTAGATATCATGATGACTGCACAACTTTGTGGCTTTCTCCTAGGAAATCCTACTTTTTCTCTTACTGTATGGCTACCATACAGTAAGATATGCAGGGGGGATGGCTACTCAGCAGGTGGGAGATAGGTTTGTGAATCCATGCGTGGCAGTGTTGTAGGTGAAGTGCTAGGCTTTGTTTTTGAAAAGGAAGTGTCTAAAAATATGTTCTTCTATTAAAAAGTGTCATTTTCAAGACATTAAATTAACATTCCCCAGGTGTCGCTTCTGCTTGGCTGACAACATTGTGGACAGCTGTGTTCCCATTTCACAGGAAAGATGAGTTTATCAAAGGTTCCTGGCAACCAAATTTTTTTTTTTTCGTAGACAAAAGATCTTATGTATTTTGGGACGGATTCAACTAGCCCGCAGTGCAATCGCCAAACCTCTTGACTACATCTGAGATAATTAATCGTAGAAATTCAGCTTGAGCATCATATTGTATTGTTGATATGTCTTTTGTATACTAACCACACTACATTGAAAATTATGTAGATTGGATCATCACAGACAAGAAGGAAATTGGCATGGATGTGATCTAGTGTGGTCCCACAGGGCAGACCTTGGGGGCAGCACCCTTCACGATCAGATGAGAGCATCACATAACATTGGGGGTTATAGTTAATTTAGTGAAAAATGTACAATTGGTGGAGAAAGGTTGAACTGGATGGAACTAGTTTTTTTTTTTCAACCTATGTAAATGCCCCTTTTCTCAGATGGCATGGGTTGGTGTCCAATAATTGTGACCACCAAAATTAATTGTTTATGTATGGTGATAGCATAGCACACCTATACTACTTACAGTATGTAGCCCACTACTCATTATCAGGGAATAAGATCATCTGTGCTACATACAGTATATAGCATACTGAGCCATGTCACACTATGCAATAAGCGTAGAGTGATGTCCATCAGGTTAGCTATATTGGTTACTGTATGTTGTCATTATTTGAACACCATAAGGTTAGGCATTGCATAATATATTATTGTTGCAGGAAGGACAAGATCCGAAACGTGCGTTGGGGTGTGTGCACACATCCAGGAACCCCTAATCTGGTGCCGCTCACTATATAGGTATAGTTGTCAATGTGTATGCTTTTTCTTTACTTAATTGTAAGGTTGCTCTGTTCTATCAGAGCGTTATTTATCTAGTGAGTTTCCTTGAATTTTCTTGGGCATCTCCTTCTATATTGCTATGTTGCTATGGGCAATTATTTTGTATTAGTATTTAGTGGGTCCCTGTATGTGTGCACACCGTGCATGTTTTACCGTTGTCAATCTTTGGATATTTGTATTGCATGCTTTTCCCTCACCTGCTGACTGTTTGTCCTTATTATATATAAATAAAGTATTTACACTTTTATACATATATGGACTGTATTTGGTCGTCTTTTGGTGGCTTTTTCAGCCACATGTTCTCTTTTGTGTCTTGATTAGCGACTAGTCTGTACTTAGTTAGTCCTGTTTATTTAGCTGGCTATTTATTATTATGATTTACTTCTATACGTGTGTTATATTCACATATTGGCCATGCTGACCCTTTTTGCAAGTATCCTTTTTGATTGTGTGGCATATATAGAGGAAGGAGACACCAGGAGAAGGTACTGCACAGGCATCATCCAGTGTATGGCCATTATCACAATAGCATTTTCCTTTCAGATAAAAGGTTGTGAAATATTGGCAAAAATTCCAACATTCATGGGAAAACATTGAAGTTGTTTGCAAGCGTTGGTAATGTCACAATGTAACCATAACTTACGGCACATGAGGGTGTGACTTTGACATACCAAAGTGGATATAATAGTAAGCTTGTGTATTTGTCAATGTGCAATTTCCTAAAAGTATCAGCTTGGAGGTCTGTCCCCACAGCGGGTTTTTTTCTGCATGTTCTAATTCCCGGAATCTGGTCTGCACTAGGCGATGTAAGGTCTATAAGCAATGGCGATGTTTTTGAACCCAGGTGGATACCCCTATCTGTAGTCCTCCTCTGTGTCCAGTTCTAGTTCGGTAATCTCTTTCCCTGAATGCCCAAATAGCAAGGTGTGTGGAGTATAACCGGTAGTTTAATGTGTGTGGTTGTTGTACACCCATACCAACTCAGCTACAAACTTGGGCCATCGAGCCTTCTGGTCTTCTTCCAGTGTCCTCGCTTTTGAATTAGGGTGCGGATGAACCGTTCACAGGCTCCATTTCCCTGAGGATGATATGCGTTTTGCGAGAACTCTCGATCTGGTACAGGTGGTGTAATTCTTCCATCACTTTCCCCATGAAACAGGCCCCTTGGTTGGAATGAATTCGCCTCAGGCAGCCATATACTTGGATGAAATTTTTGCAGATGGCATGTGCGGCGGATTCAGTGGTTTGATCACTTGTTGGGGTCAAGACAGCAAACTTTAGTGAAGTGGTCTGTCATTACCAGACAATGTTCGTAGCCTTGATGAGCCGGTCCAATAGTCAGATAATTTATCATTAAAACTTCCAGAGGGGCAGACGTCATGATGGTTTGTGTAAGGGCTGTCTACTCGGGTGGTTTTGCCAACTCACAACTCCTGCATAGCCGACAGGCTTCTTCTACTACAGCCTTCAGTTGAGGATGGTATACTAATTGGAGTATCCACTGGAAGGTTTTCTCTAAGCCGAAGTGTGCTCCTCTTTCATGTGCTTCGGTAGCCACCTTAGCTAACAGTGTCGCCGGAATTGCTACCTGCCAAGTGACTCCTAGTTCCCACTGCAACTGGACTTTCCGATACAGCAGTCCATTTCTCATTTGAAGCTTTTGCCATTGCCAAAGAATTCGCAGCTTCTCTGGGGACAGGGTATTTTGTTCTCTTTGACTGGGAAGTTGCTTAGATGTCACCCACTGTCTGAGTTGGGCGAGTACCTCATCTTCCTGTTGTAATAGTACCCACTCATGACGGGATCATTCTAGGTCACCCTCTCAGGCCAACACTTGCATCTGGTCCTGCGTAGCCACCACTGTCCTGGCAGCATCCCAGAACCTAGGAACTTCCTCATCCTCTAATTTCTCATCCCTGTTCTGCCCAGGTTGTCCAAGCGTCACCCTGGATAGGGCGTCAGCAGGAGTATTTTCAGTCCTTCTTTTGTAGGCGATCTTATACCGGAACTTGGCCATCCTAGCCACCCAATGTTGTTCCAAAGCTCCAAGTCTTGCATTTTCCAAATGAGCCAAAGGGTTGTTATCAGTTTGCACTAGTACCTCAAACCCGGATAGGTACTCTGTGAACTTCTCCGTCAAGGCCCATACCAACACCAGCAGCTCTAGCTTGAAGGAACTGTAATTGTCGGGATTTTGTTCGGATTCATAAAGTGACCAGTTCACATAATCGATCACCTTGTCTCTTCCATCCTGCATCTGAGACAGTACAGCCCCGAGCTCATGCAAGCTTCCGTCGGTGTGGAGAATGAACGGTTAATAATAATAAATAATAATAATTTTATTTATATAGCGCCAACATATTCCGCAGCGCTTTACAACTTATAGAGGGGACTTGTACAGACAATAGACATTACAGCATAACAGAAATCACAGTTCAAAACAGATACCAGGAGGAATGAGGGCCCTGCTCGCAAGCTTACAAACTATGAGGAAAAGGGGAGACACGAGAGGTGGATGGTAACAATTGCTTTAGTTATTTGGACCAGCCATAGTGTAAGGCTCGGGTGTTCATGTAAAGCTGCATGAACCAGTTAACAGCCTAAGTATGTAGCAGTACAGACACAGAGGCTATTGACTGCATAAAGTGTATGAGAACATGATGCGAGGAACCTGATTATGTTTTTTATTTATTTTTATTTTTTTTATTTATTTTTTTATTTTTTTTTATTAGGCCACACAGGGATAGTTAGGTTAATGCGTTGAGGCGGTAGGCCAGTCTGAACAAATGCGTTTTAAGGGCACGCTTAAAACTGTGGGGATTGGGGATTAATCGTATTAACCTAGGTAGTGCATTCCAAAGAATCGGCGCAGCACGTGTAAAGTCTTGGAGACGGGAATGGGAGGTTCTGATTAATGAGGATGCTAACCTGAGGTCATTAGCGGAGCGGAGGGCACGGGTAGGGTGGTAGACTGAGACCAGAGAGGAGATGTAGGGTGGTGGGAGAAGTCCAAGTAAGCCAACACAGGTGCTTCGGTCAACGTCTTCTTCAGATCTTGGAAGGCCTTCTCTTGCCATTCTTCCCACCGGACAGTCCGGTTGTTAGTGCCCGAGGGCACTCCCTTTAAAAGTTCTAGCAGTGGGTTCACTATGTGGGTGAAATTCTTCACGAAACGCTGGAAGTAGCCGGTCAGCCCCAAGAATGATCGGACATCCTTTACCGTCGCTGGGGTCGGCCAATCCTGTACTGCAGCAATTTTTTCCCGGGACGGCTTCACCTCTTGGGAACAAAACAGATGATATTTTTGAGGTTTAACCTTTAAACTTTGTTTGTGAAGGCGACTCAACACCTGCTCTAGTCTTTGTAGATGGTCTTCATATGTAGCGGCATAGACTATGATGTCATCTAAATCTTGCATGGTGCAGGCATTGAGTTTTTGGTAGTCCACACAGAAACGCAGAGTGCCATCCTTCTTCCGCACTAGCACAATGGTAGCAGCCTACCGGCTCTGACTCTCCCTTATGACACCCTTCTGCAGCATCTGAGTTAGCATGCCTTTCACCTCTTGATAGAGTTGTGGTGGAATTTGTTGATACCACTCTCTTATGGGCGCGGCATTCTTAGTCGGGATCTTGTGCGTGATTGCCGTAGTACAGCCGAAATCATCCTCGTGGCATGTGAACACGTCTTGGTATCACCCCAGCAGAGTTTCCACCTGCTGGATCTGTATTGGAGTAAGGTCTGTCAGCTCAGCCCGCATCTGTTCCAGTATACGACTCCCTTCCTGAATATGCTGGGATTCTGGTGTCGGGGATGTATTTACGGGTACGGTCCAAGGCTCTCCCTTCTTCACCATCAGTTGCAAGGCCTGAGGTGGTATTATTTCATCTATCATGGCCATGATTCGAACCACTTCACTTCTGGGAGTCAGTGTGATGTTACCCTTTCCCAAATTGGCACACTGTATTGGAACCGTCCCACCCCGTACAGTGGCTAGCGTTCACGCCACAAGGAGTCCTGGAGGTAGCTGTTGCATAGTAGCAGGCTCAATCTGGATCTTAACCCCTCCTAGAGGGGTACAGGCCCAGACAGGCAGGGTAAGCATGGTCTGTCCTGGGGAAAGTACGAATGGAGCAGAGGCTGGAACAGTCACTTTTTCCAACGCTCCTCTACCACTGGAGGATTCCTGCGATTGAGCCCCGCGTATTAACGGGGAACACCCTTTTTTGGGGAGTATGTGGGCTCCACTGCTTCAAAGGTACATCTACGGGCTCATTGATGAGGAGACTCCCGAACTCTTTCAGCATGTTCATTCCCAGGGTGATGGCGTGTCCGTTTCCTGCTTCTCCAGTGGTCAACACTACTACCTTAAGGCTTAGGTCTTTGCACAGATGATTACTTGCATCCAGACCACCCCTGCGACTGGGATGGGC
This sequence comes from Ranitomeya variabilis, assembly GCF_051348905.1. Taxonomy (NCBI): domain Eukaryota; kingdom Metazoa; phylum Chordata; class Amphibia; order Anura; family Dendrobatidae; genus Ranitomeya; species Ranitomeya variabilis. The sequence goes on along the minus strand of NC_135232.1, from coordinate 695,565,028 downwards.
ACGTGATTGGCAGCTGTCAGTTTTATCACTGGGCCGCAGTCAGGCCACTTTGCTTTAGGAAAATGTCGCCTAAAGTATGTTTCGGGCATCGTAGTCACCTGCAAGCCAGTATCCACCAGACAACGTACAGCTCAACCATCCAATTCAGCACAGGCGAGAGGGCACATAGAAACTAGATTTGCGGGACTTCTGTTACCCCTTCATGACTGTTCAGGCTCTGGGCGGCGTCCCCCGGGTTCGGAGCCCTCTAGTTTAACGGGTGACATTGAGGGGGCCTACCCCATTGCGGGCACTCCCAAGCCAAATGTTCAATTTCTCCACAATTATAACAGGTGAGGGGGTCTCTCTCAATGGAACATCCTTGTTTCATGGTGGGATTTGGGGTCATCTCTACCCCCTGGCGGATTCAGAGTTTCTGCTTTCTTCTTTTCTTTGACCAACTCACCTTGAATCTCCTGTATTTCCTTCTGCAAACTCGCCACCCATTGTGGTTCAGTGATTAGGTTTTTGGATACCTCTCCGCTCCGGACCTTCCCTACTGGGACTGTCAGTCCCTTTTCCTGCTCACGTGTGCGTGCTTCACTTCCTATCTCAGAAAATGTCATGTGAGGGTTTAACCACATGTGCTCTCTCAAAGCCTGTTTCATCAGTACGTCTCGCAAGCCTATCACCAACTGATCCTGCAACAATACGTCAGTCGGTCCCAAGCCTCTGCCGTCTTTTCTAATGATAGCAGTATGGATCTCCTGGAGAGCATTCATGTACAGAGTCACCATCTCCCCTTCCTGTTATATACGGCTAAACAACCGCATCCTCAGCTCCCCTACAGCTGTGGGGTCCCCATGAGTCTCCTCCAGAATCTGTAGTACCTTTCCAAAGGTGTCTCGTTCCCTGGGGGATCATAGTATAACTGAATCTCTGGCTTCTCCATCTAGACCCATCATGGCCACCTCCGCTTCTAACGCAGGGGTCAAGGGGTGCATACTCACCATTACCCACAGTTGTTCAGTCCAGCTCCATAACATGGTATTATTCCCTATAAGCTTAGGGAGATAGTTCAACATTGCCCCCAGAGAACTACTGAACCTAAGAACCAACCCCAACTGCTTGGTCTGCCGCCTCTGTGCTGTTACACTGCATCCTGCCAACTACGCCAAATGTGAGGTAACAGATAACGTGGGATGCACTGACGAACAGGAGGCAGAGCAAGAGTTTAATGGATTTATTACAAGGTTTACTCCACGTAGGGAGAGAAAGGCTTAAAGGGAGAGTTAAATTAAATATTACGTCAGGGTAAGAACAAGCGGTTATGCAACAGGTAAACTTATCAGTCTGATGGGTTCCGGCCTGTCAAAGCTTGGGATCCCACGGTGGCGCCGTAAGCGACGCATGGAGTCTTTGGCCTGATCCTGAAGAAAGTTGATACACTGTCTCCTGACAGACGCGAGAAATCAACTTCAAGGTGAGTTCCTGGAATATTGGGAAGATGTTTGTGCTGGGAAGTCGTCTGTGGTACCGCCGGACTGGGACTAGGTTCACAGCACGCTACCTTGCTCTGGATGACTCAGCGAGTCTGACTCAGGCCCCAAGCCTGCGGAAGAAGGCAGAATGGTGCAGGAAGAAGTCCCCTAGACTGGGGTAAGTGGGCATGCAGTTATGTGTTCCTCACAGTCGGTGTGTTCAAGGGCGGGAGTGCTGCAGCGCTGGTCTTTCTACAGAGAGTCAGCGAACCTTCTCCTGCTGTGCGCTCTGTCTTCCCGTGCACCATCCCTTTTGTCCCTGACACGCCCCCTACAGTCGGGTGCAAAGGTCTGTCCATGTCAGAAAGCTCTCCCCCCCGGCAACAATGGTGACAGCCCTGTTAGTTATGGAAAGAACACAAGGGAGGTATTACCGGAGTGATCCATTTTCCTACAAATGTACAGAACTGGGGCAGGACAGGCGTGAAATCTTGGTGTAACGCCATAGTTTGTCTGATTCATGAGGAGCTTTGGCATTCTTTAAAGAAAGACAAGCTGTGGTTTTCCTTATGCTAGAAGGAAGACGAGTCGTAGCTTTCCTTATGCAAGAAGGAAGATAAGTTGTGGAGTTACTTATGCTAGAAGGAAGATGAGTTGAGGTTTTCCTCACACAAGAAGGAAGACGAGTTGTGGCTTTCCTTATGCTAGAAGGAAGACGAGATGTGGCATTCCTTATGCTAGAAGGAAGATGAGCTGTGGCGTTCCTTATTCTAGAAGGAAGACGAGCTGTGGTGTCCCTTATGCTGGAAGGAAGACGGGCTGTGGCATCCCTTATACTAGAATAAAGACAAGCTACGGCTTTCCTTATGTTAGAAGGAAGACAAGCTGTAGTGTTCGTTACAAAACTACATGCCAATTTTCAAACAGAGGCATACACCTCTTAATGAATCTGGAGCCTCTGACTCCAGATTGCTGGTTTTGATGAATCAGAGCCCATATCTCTTTCTTCTCCCTTTACTGACTGCAGGGGAATAGCTTACTTTCACAGGTCACCTACTGCAGAACAGTTTTGCTGCATGAGGCTGCCTCCCAAGTCCCAACCCAAGATTAGTCTGGTCAGTGAATAAGTGAGGGAGATGATTACTAGTACATAAAAAGAATCCACTTTTCCACCTGTTACTTAACATTGCACAAAACATTATCGATGTAATGGAGGACATTATGGTATATGGTTCTAGTGCTTTGTGCTATTTTATATTTAATTCTTGTGTCTATTTAAAAGCAATTTGTGTCAACAATGTTAATGACAAAGGCTACGTTCACATTTGCGTTGTGCGCCGCAGCGTCGGCGCCGCAGCGCACAACGCAAACGAAAACGCGGCAAAACGCACGCTAAAACGCTGCGTTTTGCGCCGCATGCGTCGTTTTTGGCCGCAAGTTGGACGCAAAAAAAATGCAACTTGATGCGTTTCTTGCGTCCAACGCTTGCGGCCATGCGGCGCTAAACGCAGCACAACGCATGTCCATGCGCCCCCATGTTAAATATAGGGGCGCATGACGCATGCGGCGCCGCTGCGGCGCCCGACGCTGCGGCGCTGACCGCAAATGTGAACGTAGCCTAATAACCACAATCATTTATCACTTGTTTCCTGGTTTCTCCTTAATGGATGGTTTTAATAACAATCAAGGCTACCGTAATATAGTTTGATATAAGCGTGTCACATAATGAACGCATGATGCAAGTGATGACAGACAGCAAGAAGTGGTATGCTACTTTATGGCTGCAGCAAAAAACAATTGGTATTTTAATAAGTTGGTATTTTTTATGAAAAGGGGTACAAAGTATGCAACTAAGAAACCACTGGAGACTAGACGGAGGTGGACATGACTTGGGGATGGGTGGACCGAGAACTGCTGCAGCTTTTGTTTGTATTGCGGTGTAGATTTTAAACAAGAGTGTTGTTGCTTTAAGAGGAAGTTTAGAGGTTTGTGCCTGGTGTATTACTGTGAGGAGGGTGTGGCTTATATAGGGGAGGCAACTCTGGCTCTCCCTCTTTCTCTCACAGGATGGACAGGAGGAAACATTGCCCGCCCTCCCGCCCTGTTTATAATCTTTGTCCTTAAACTTTTTAATTATTGCTTGTATAATGATAAATGTTTTATTGTATTTTTGAATTTGCCATTGTATATCTTGTACCAGGTTCAATTGTATATTGGCTATAAAGAGTTATTATTTGCGGTAACCTTCTAAGCCCAAGGGAAGGGCAATCCTTCAGCCATGGATCCCTGGAGGTTTCCTCCACAGGGGTTTTTGCCTCTCCTGAGCGCTGTAGGATGACTCTTTGTGAGTCGGGGGTTTGCCGAGTTTAGTCCCATTAATGCTTTTGCAGGGACTTCTAGTTTTTAAGTTTACAAAAATGATTTAATTATTTAAAAAAAAAAAAAAAGTGTCAAATGAGACTTGGAATTTATAACCCGTCACGGCTTTGCGGTTTAGGAGTCAGGTGGAAGTTGCAGACAAGTTAAGGTGGACTCATTTTAACTAATAGAGGATGTAAAACCTCATGGTGGTGAACAGGCTCGGCTTTGGTGGCCAGCCTCAAGGACGTTGTAATGGTAACATCAATCAGGGGCGGGCACAGTGGTTAAGCACAGGAGTGAGGATAATAGGGTCATTGGTGCCCTGAAAGTTTACTGACTCTGCTTGAATGGCAAGCCAGTGCGTGCCGCCCCTTTATGGCTGTCTGTCCTGGTGCTGTATGTCAGACAGCTGGGGATATTGCAAGACTTGTGAATCCCAATGTACTAGCACTCCACCTGACTCCTACTGTGATTATTTAATCCTGTGATTTGAATAAAAGCTGTGGCCATTTTGACAACCAAAATAATGTGTTTTGTGTATTTATTTTAGTACCTAGGTTTACAGTAGTTATGGTGGTTTTAAGAAGGAGTGGGGTCCAGCCGCATACATGTAGGAACATACATTTTGCTTCACAGTTCAAATGTTTTCTGCGGCTAATGGTTATCTATGCAGTAATGGGGTGAGGGCAACATGTGCATGGAATATGTAAGTTTGTTGTCACCATGTTTATATGGCTTTCTCCCACACTCCTAAACATATACAGTATGTAGTGTGGTAGATCGGCTCACTCGGCTGTACACAGAAGTAGACACAAGAACACTGTGGCTTGCAAGATTCATTTGGTTTATTAAGCACGGCATAAACCAAGGGTTAAGCACAAAATAGACATGGCCCTGTTGGCACAATAAAACAAAACGGTAACTCTAGGTACAGTCTTTGTATTAGCTGAGCAGCCCACTCAGGATTAGCACCACCCACAGTTCATGCAAAAATCACAGCGAAAAACCACTTCTCGGGAGTGTTCCTCTCCAGACCCATACCACAACTACCTTGGGAAGCCAAGCACTTAAGCCTCAGACCATGTGACTCCTCCATCATGTGACTGATCACATGATTGTGACATCATCACAGGTCCTGTCAGGACTCTGGAGGTGGCCATTGTCCCACCCGCGCTAGGAATATCCACATAAAAACCAGCCCATAATATAAGTTAACTTAACCCTCGCAATACTTATTGTGCTGGAGGAAATACAAACTCTGCATTTTATATCACTGATGCCATTAGGCGTAGTGAAACATATCTCCCCTCCAATACTTTACCAGTGAATTTGTCACAGTAGGTTAAGGACAGGAACCGATGCGAGTGATGATAATCTCTGTTCAGCCCTTGAATATGATGGCGCTATATGTAATAATAAAATAAATATATGCTAAATGTCCTATATAAATAGCAGTTGAAAATGATAGAGAATGACAAATGAGCAAAATTTCAATTGTGCAGATTCGCTCAGATTCAGATGGAAAATTTGATTTGCATTTAACTCATTCAATGCAAATTGAACATTATCAATATATATATATATATATATATATATATATATATATATATACTGTATATATATATATATATATATATATATATATATAAATATATAGGTGTGTGTATATACAAAACCATCAATCCAGTCCTAACCTGTCTCCACCTGCAGCTGCTAAGGGCTAACCTTGTGAGATGGATCCTGTAAGCCCAGGTGGCCACATGTATCCCATGAATTGCTGCAGCAGCTTGAAGGCATGCAGTGTATGGAGCTACTTAAGGTCACAGGTAGCCAGGACACGGGAAAACCCAAAACAATATAAGAGGATGGTGCTGTTATGGACAGTAAGGAACATGCTGTCACTTTAAGAGACTGCACCAACTTGTCTGGCATGATGGCATGCTTCTCCCCTGCAATAGACTGTGTGAATGAACTGGACTGCGCCGAGGGTGGGGGTGGAGCCTGAACAGCATGTGTGAGCTGGAGCTGCTACAGAGAGAACTTTGTGCTGTTTTGCTGCAAGAGGGACCCACAGCCTGTAACGTAGTGGACTTGTGAAATTTGACAGACTTTTCCGGGTGCAGCGAGAGTGGCTGTCCTGTGTGAGTTTGATAAGCCACGAAGACACCAAGAAAGGGATCTACAGTTTCCAGAAGCATCTCCGGACCCAGAAGTAAGGAGAAGACCATGAGTTGCCCCCGCCTGGGCCATTGGGTACTCGGTACCAGGTCCTGCATTTCACAGAGGGTTGTCACGTTGGCGAACTGGTCCGTGGCCCTGGGCACCCATTTAAAAGGGAAAGGTCTTTAAAGGGAATAAAGTTTATGTTCGTGATGCCAACTGTGGTATTCGGTCAGTGGGGACCGACGCTGCTTTAAGGGGTCCTCTGGGGTGATGTTATGGCAGCTAGATGGTATAATTTCCCACAGGTGAAGTATATCCCCAGGGCTCCCGGTGTGTAGATGGCAGATGGTGAATGGCGCAGTAAGGAACGAGGACATAGGTTTGCAGTCTCTTTACCCTGTTTACTGTAGACTTCAGGCAGCCACAGTCCAGGGCACCGGATCACAGGGCAAGCAGGGTGCGGCCGGCTTGGAGGCAAGTTAGGAGTCCCCTTATCCAGGTAGAAATCAAAGCATTCCTCTAGTGCCGTGGTGGTGTAGTCCCTTACTGCCTATGGCTTCACATAAGGTCCTCACAGATGTTATCTCTCTCTGTCCCACAGATAGGATAGTACATAACCCATATGACTGGTGACTTGAGGCGGTTTATAGGGACTATATAGGGTGTCACCGTGCCTCCTTAGTATTAGGTCGGACAGGTAACGTGGAGTTCAGCTGTCCTGCCGGTCTCTGATGTAAGTCATTGAGGTCCTTACAACCTCGGTGTTCCGGCTTCCGGTCTTTGCGCCTCAGAAGGAGGCAGCCTGCTCGGGGCTGGTCTCCCCCTGATATCCTCTCCTGTGCTTTGCTCTCCTGCATATTCACTGCAATTAATTCTGCTTTTTGAATGTCTCTTTTTAGGAACTGCTGCACTGCGGCTACACAGCTCCGTAAACCCTCTGCTGCCTCAGACTGATCCAGTCTATCTCCTGGCAAGAACTGACTGGACCTTCCTAGAACTGACTGACCCGTGAGGAAAGCAATGCTACTGTAACGACCAGGACCCTGGGGCACCACAACCACGTTTCACGAAGCTGGCAGAGAGCCATGCACACCACCGTACTAGACTGTAGGGGCCCCTCCGGGACTGGATCTGAGTCCCCAACATCACTGTGAGTTTGCTCCTGTTTTGTGCACATGTTAGGGCCTAGTGTAGGCTTCAATAGTCAGTACACGGGAGCATGTGGCCTGCTTAGTAAAGGCCAGGGAGGTTATACGTAGAGTAGCATCATTATTTGTTTATTGTTTGCATTTGCTTGTGTGGCATATATTGAATCTGTAACAGTTGGAGCACCGTGCTATTTGATGGACAGGCTAAAGAATATAACTCTTGTAAATTATCTTTTGACATTGCATACCCGTTTGCATCTTCCTCATCCACTTCATTCATTGCCTTCCAATAAATTTACCCTTTATTGTTTGCACCTCATCTTGTGTACGGTAGTCTTCCTGCACCGTGGTGGTCCCCCGGCCATCGCTTCACTAGTGCTTTGTGCTTGTGCTATGTTTCGTCTGTCTGGTTCTGATTTGGCTGTGTCTACAATGCAGGTAGAGGCAGGCCAGGAGCAGGTAGTGGTGCGCAGTAAAACAAACAGAACCAAAAGTCTTACTGTGACAAAGTCACTGGTAGAGTGCTGGAGGGGAGATATGTGTCACTATACTTAATGGCATGTGATGTAAAACCCAGAGTATTTTCCTCTAGCATACTACAGTTGTGGCCAAAAGTATTGACACCCCTGCAATTCTGTCAGATAATACTCAGTTTCTTCCTGAAAATGATTGCAAACACAAATCCTTTGGTATTATTATCTTCATTTAATTTGTCTTAAATGAAAAAACACAAAAAGAATTGTCCTAAAGCCAAATTGGATATAATTCCACACCAAACATAATAAAGGGGGTGGACAAAAGTATTGGCACTGTTCGAAAAATCATGTGATGCTTCTCTAATTTGTGTAATTAACAGCACCTGTAACTTACCTGTGGCACCTAACAGGTGTTGGCAATAACTAAATCACACTTGCAGCCAGTTGACATGGATTAAAGTTGACTCAACCTCTGTCCTGTGTCCTTGTGTGTACCACATTGAGCATGGAGAAAAGAAAGAAGACCAAAGAACTGTCTGAGGACTTGAGAAACTAAATTGTGAGGAAGCATGAGCAATCTCAAGGCTGCAAGTCCATCTCCAAAGACCTGAATGTTCCTGTGTCTACCATGCGCAGTGTCATCAAGAAGTTTAAAGCCCATGGCACTGTGGCTAACCTCCCTAGTAGTGTTGAGCATTCCGATACTGCAAATATCGGGTATCGGCCGATATTTGCTGTATCGGAATTCCGATACCGAGTTCCGATATTTTTGCGATATCGGAAATCGGAATCGGAAGTGTGCGGTGCGTATGGTTCCCAGGGTCTGGAGGAGAGGAGACTCTCCTTCAGGCCCTGGGATCCATATTCATGTAAAAAATAAATAATAAAAATAAAAAATATGGATATACTCACCCGTCCGGTGGACCCTGGACCTTAGCGGTATAACCGGCAGCCTCTGTTCCTAAGAATGCAGGGAGTGAAGGACCTTCGATGACGTCGCGGCTTGTGATTGGTCGCGTGAGCTGTCACATGAGCGGTCACGCGACCAATCACAAGCTGCGATGTCATCGAAGGTCCTTGACTGTGCATTCTTAGGAACGGAGGCTGCCGGTTACAGCGCTAAGGTCCAGGGGCCGCCGGAGGGGTGAGTATATCAATATTTTGTATTTTTATTCTTTATTTTATACATGAATATGGATCCCAGGGCCTAAAGGAGAGTTTCCTCTCCTTCAGACCCTGGGAACCATTCTGATATTTTGTGTCCCATTGATATGCATTGGTATCGAGTATCGGTATCGGCGATATCCGATATTTTTTGGATATCGGCCGATCCAATCCGATACCGATACCTTTGCATATCGGAAGGTATCACTCAACACTACTCCCTAGATGTGGACGGAAAAGAAAAATTGACAAGAGATTTCAACGCAAGATTGTGTGGAGAGAAAGCACTGGAGACTTCTAAGGTGGCCAGCAATGAGTCCAGACCTGAATCCCATAGAACACCTATGGAGAGATCTAAAAATGGCAGTTTGGAGAAGGCACCCTTCAAATATCAGGGACCTGGAGCAGTTTGCCAAATAAGAATAGTCTAAAATTGCAGCAGAGCATTGTAAGAAACTCATTGATGGTTACCGGAAGCGGTTGGTCGCAGTTATTTTGGCTAAAGGTTGTGCAACCAAGTAGTAGGCTGAGGGTGCCAATACTTTTGTCTGGCCCATTTTTGGAGTTTTGTGTGAAATGAACAATGTTTTGCATTTTGCTTCATTCTCTTTTGTGTTTTTTCATTTAAGACAAATTAAATGAAGATATTAATACCAAAGAATTTGTGTTTGCAATCATTTTCAGGAAGAAACTGAGTATTATCTGACAGAATTGCAGGGGTGTCAATACTTTTGGCCACAACTGTATATGCTGTGAGGTTTAAGCTAAATTCCTTAATGGGCTGTTTTTTATGTGGACATCCACAGAGTGGGAAAGAGGGTGTCCATTTTATCTCCAAATGCACCGTTGTGTGCTGTCAGGACCTGTGTGATGTCACAGTCAGGTGTTCAGTCACATGGGAGAGGGAGTCACATGGTCTGGGGCTTAAATAATTTTGGGTTTCAGAGGCAGTCTTTGGCCAGCAAGACTGGAGAGAGGATTCTCCAGTGGTTTGTGTCTTGTGGAGGAAAGACTGAACCTGTGTTGCTCCAAAGCGGGATGTTACCCTCAACATTTGGACTTTGTTATATCATTTTGTTTTCTTTGTTGTTTTCCTGTTTTTGCCTGAAGGGTTGTGTTTACTTCCCCTTCTTGTTGGTTTATGCTGCATTATAATAATCCAACTGAAGACTTAGGCCCCTTTCACACATCAGTTTTTTGTCGTCAGTCACAATCCGTTGGATCGACGGATCCATCGCAGATTGTGAAAAAATGATACGACAGATTCGTTTTTTGACATATCCGACTAGCGGATCTGTCTAAATAAATCGGAGCATGCTCAGTTAAAAAAGCGGAATCCGTAACTGTCTGTTTTTTCGACTTACACAAAAAACTTTACTTTATCCGTTGTCTACGGCCGCTGGACAAACAATTTTCGATGGATCCGGCAAGCGACAGATGAAACGTGAGGCCATCCATCGCAATCCGTAGCTAATACAAGTCTATGAGAAAAAAACGGATCCGGCGGCATCAGTCGCCGGGTTTGGTTTTTTAAAAATTCGACGGATTGCGACTGATAGCAAAAAAACTGATGTGTGAAAGGGGCCTTAAAGAGATAGTGTTACTGTTTTCTACCTCTGTGTACCACCAAGTGAGTTGGCCTACTACAACACCAAGACACAGGTGTGTGTTGCTTAATGGGCCTTATATAGACATAGGCAGATGATGACATGGAAGCCCTCTGGGCCACTTGTTTAACCCAGTGTGGAGCACAGTAGAGGGTAGCAACCATAGGGGTAAGTGATGAAGCCCTGCTGAGCCGAGGCACTGGTAGTGATGAGCAGTCCAGCTCTTTTTGGAGATCTGGCTCTCATGGCTCCGCTCATCAAAAAGAGCTGACTCTTTTTGGATCCTAAATGGATCCCTATTAAATGTGTTCACCATAGGTGAACACATATTTAAGGTGACGTCAATATGGCTTAAACTCCGCCCACCAGAGGTCGAAACCATGCCCATGTACAGCCAGCCAATGAAATTGATGAATAGGCTGGGGTTTACCTCAGGTGGGTGGAGTTACGCACTTTGGAATTATACGCCAAGTGAGAGCCGTTAAGAGAATTCAGTGGCTCTCACTGGGGTGCCGGCTCCCATCGGTCACAGCAGGGAGCCAGCTCTTTGTAGTGGATCGTTCGCGAATGACCCATCACTACGAGGCAGCTGTGTAACAGCAGTTAGCTCTCTCCAGTCCTATCTCCCATTTTCACAGTACACTTTGGAGCCTCTGGTGCTCACTAGACCTCATGTCACATAGGGTGAGGCCTAGTGATGAGCAAACATGCTCAGACAACATCTTATCTGAACACGCTTGGGTGTTATCTGAGCATCTGGGAGAGCTTGTATATTATGTGTGATTCCCAATGGCTGCATGATTTGTGGCTGTTAGACAGCCTGAGCACATGGGGATTGCGTAACAAACAGGCAATACCAACATGTGTTAAGACTGTCTAACAGCCACAAATCATGTTGCCACAGGGGAACATAATATACGAGCACTCTCAGATGCTGTGATAACACCCCAGCGAGCGTGCTCAGATACGATCTTATCTGAGAATGTTCACTCATCACTAGTGAGGTCTAATGACCATTGGGGATACTGAAGAACACTTTGAAAACAGGACCAGAGGGTGTTAGCAGCGTGGAGTACCGGATCATAGCCTTACTAAAGACAGGGTTATGCTGAAAAATGAATGCAATAATTTATAGTCCGGGAGCTATTCTGCTGGATTTGAATTCTGATAAATCAGATTTTGTGGTGAAATTTGAAGTGAATTCATTTAACTAATTAATTTCCTCATCTTTGGTACAGACCCTTATAGAAGAAAGGTCTCATTATTTTTACTGCCAAAGGAAGGTAAACCCTCTTTTGCATATTAGTAGAAAAAGGAGATTGATTTTTCGGAGTAAACCACGCTGCTGTAGAAAGGAAGCAGTTCCAAAATGGAATAGTAATTTAGTAGTTTTTATTTTTACACGTTTCGTGCTCGCACCGAGCCCTTTTTCAAAAACAAACAACATAGCACAATGGTGCTACATACACTGTAGTTTGCTTGTATTGGAAATTGTGACTGATGAGGATGGAAAGTTCAAGAGTAAAGGAAAGTAAAGATGTCAAAATAAAGGAAAAATTAAAAAAATATGCACTTAATTGTTATCATTTTTTTAATTTTAGGATTTAGATTTCTACGACTTGTGTACAATGTTAGAATAGATTTATGATGTCAAACTGTAAGGGTATGTGCACACGTCCGGATTTCTTGCAGAAATTTCCTGAAGAAAACCGGAAATTTTCTGCAAGAAATCCGCATTTTTTTTTTTGCGTTTTTTTTCCGGTTTTTTTCGCGTTTTTTTTTAGCATTCTGCAAGCGTAATTAGCTTGCAGAATGCTAAAGTTTTCCAAGCGATCTGTAGCATCGCTTGGAAAACTGTTGGTCACACTTGTCAAACATAGTGTTTGACAAGTGTGACCAACTTTTTACTATAGATGCTGCCTATGCAGCATCTATAGTAAAAGATAGAATGTTTAAAAATAATAAAAAAAATAAAAAAAATGCTTATACTCACCCAGACGATCTCCTCAGCGGCGTCCGTTCCTCTTCCTATAGCTGGTGTGTGCGCGCAGGACCTTCCATGACGTCGCGGTCATGTGAGCGGTCACGTGAGCGGTCACATGAGCGGTCACATGACCGCTCACAACCAATCACAAGACAGTGACATCATCACAGGTCCTTCACCGCACACCAGCTATAGGAACCGAAGCGGCAGCATGCAGCGGTGAGGCGGGAACACTGCGGGGGACATCGCAGGTGAGTATAGGACTATTTTTTATTTTAATTCTTTCATTTTTGACCAATTATATGGTGCCCAGTGCGTGGAGGAGAGTCTCCTCTCCTCCACCCTGGGTACCAACCGCACATAATCTGCTTACTTCCCGCATGGTGGGCACAGCCCCGTGCGGGAAGTAAGCAGATCAATGGACTCCTAGGTGTGCGGAATCCCCGCAATTCTGCATTTTTAATGAACATGTTGCTTTTTTTTCCGCAATGCGATTTTTTCGCGGAAAAAATCGCAACATTTGCACAAAAAATGCGGAATACACTGTAAATAATAGGAGGCATATGTTAGCGTTTTTTTCGCGTTTTTATCGCGTTTTTATCGCGGTTTTATAGCGGAGAAAAACGCAAAAAATCCTGACGTGTGCACATACCCTAAAAGTTTCGACCAAATTCTAAGATTAGTTGTGGAAGAATATATAAGAAAAAAAAGAAAGGAATTGGAATGGATCATATCTCATTTCACCAATACAAAGAAATACAGGATGGGATTATATTTGTACGTGCAATTTTCAAACTTTTGACCTATGTATTTTTCAATTTTTTCACAAACAAATTGAGTTACGCTTTTCCAAAGTTATACTAAACAAAAGGGATTATGTTGTGTTAGGACATGGCCAGAGGTTGCTCGGGTTGAAGGTCGCGCATTGCTGAATTGAAGGTCAAATATTACAAAGCATGAAATCTCATATGCAAAGGTTAGAGTTGTCAAGAGAAATGTTAAAAGATATTTTTTTGGTTAGTACCGCATCTGGATGTAATAGCTTTAGGATTTGCTATGTGGGCTTATTAGTAGTTGGCTAGCTATCACAGGGAATAGAGATTGTAATGTAGCTTAAAATTTAAGGCTAAATTGTTAGTATTGGTTATTATGGATGGATGACATAGTGTCTGGGTTATTCAACTGTTAGTAGAGTAATTAAATAAAAAACTATAGGTCAAGAATAATGACTAAAAGCCGTAACTGGTAGGGTAGCAGGCGTAGCAGCTGCTGGGAGGCGCCTAATAAAATATAAGACTTAGGGGGTAGCACAAACTTTTGACTGAAGTTTGAACTTTCATGGATTTATGACATCTAGTGCCAGCTCCAGGTGTATAGTGGCTCCTGGAGGGTCAGAAACACCATGGGCCCCCATCCACCTTATTCACAGCTCACGGCATAATTTTATGGAAAGTAACTTCCTCCATGAAGCAAACAATCATTTGCAATGGACAACAGCAGACTCCCATTGATGTCTGAAACTAGGTGTGAATGGCACTATGGCATGAACTTACTGTTCAGTTTAGCATGTTTATGGGCGGATAAATTTATGACTGATTGTAGTGGATCTTAAAGGGAACCTGTCACCAGGTTTTTTCAATATAAATTGCAGCCATCACCTTCAATGCCTCTTTTCCTGTACTCTAGCAAGATGTATATAAGTTGCACATGCCCTCTACATAGCCTAAAAGATACCTATTATAATCCTCCCCACATGGTGCGGTCTTGTCCGATGTACGTAGCTGGCCTTGATTCACCACCTTCTCTCATCACAATCGCTGTCCTCCTTCTTGTGGATGACGGGTCTTACGTCATCCACACAGTGTCCCCCAATCTCTCTCCTGCCCACGTATACTGTGCTCTTCCCTCCTGAGGGCAAAGCAAAGTACTGTAATGCGCCTTTCAGAAAACGTTCTGCTATAAGCTACAATAGTTATAAAAGAAGAAACTGAGCATTACTTAGCTTCTCTGGGTCCAACGTTGGTATCTTCCACAGCTTGTGTCAGAAAGTTTTCTGAAAGGAGACAAGCCCTTTAATGTTCCCTGTATGGCCTGCTTCACACTCACGCTGCATTATCTACAGCAACCATTGGAGGGAAAAATTCTGGGTTTCAGAATGCGCACACCCACCACCACCTCAGTAATAGGAATCTGTAGTCTGGAGAGCTTCATTGACTAATAAGGTAGAATCTTGTTGGCATCTTGTGCAAAGGTCAACATGCAGATGAGGAGATGAACTGTCACCTGTATTATGCATTTATAGCAATTACCCAGTGGAGTAACGATCATGGTCGCAGAGGGTGCAATTGGGCGTGTGCTGGAGGGGGTCTCACCGATACCAACGCCTATTTGAGCTGGATGTGTGTCAGAGGACGCACATTCAGCTTGTGTATTCCAGCGCAGAAACATGTCGAATCCCTGCGTGGTAATAAAAGCTGCTGGCCAATCAGAGGCCAGCAGCTGACGATGCGTGCCAGGCATTGGTGTCACATGTAGTGATGTCATGCATCGCCATAGCAGGCACACCGAAATCATCTGCCAGCCTCTGCGTTGACTACATAAGAGGACGCCGCAGATCATGGGAGTGGAGGAAAGTGACTAGAATGGTTTTTGTTTTTTTGGCATGCAGAGGCAGAAAGGGGACATATATATCAGTAAGGCATCCAGGATGGGGACAAATATATCTGGAAGGGGCCCAGGATGAGAGTCATATATAACAGGATGAGCCCAGGATGGAGGACATATATTCCAGGAAGGGGGACATATACCATATATTAGGTGTTGTGAATTCTGCTCTTGGGCTCCCTCCGGTGGTTATAAGTGGTAGTGCTGCTGTCTCTGGATCGCACCATTCATCAGGTGTGTTCACTTTTTGTAATTCTGACTGGGCTATTTAGTCTTTCTTGACCCTTTAGTCAGTGCCAGTTGTCCATTGTTCTTGGAGGATTCACATCCCTGCCTGGTTTCTTCTGCTTTGCTGTTCATTTCAACAAAGATAAGTTCTGGCCTTGATTTTTTGCTGTTCACATGCTGTGGGCCTTATTGTTCAGTTCTTTTTCATGTTTTTGTCCAATCCAGCTTGGTCTGTATAAGGATTTGTTTAGCCAAGCTGGTATCTCTGGAGATGCAGATATACCCTTCATATCTTTAGTTAGATGTGGGGATTTTGTATTTTCTGTGGTGGATGTTTTCTAGTGTTTTAATACTGACCGCATAGTACTCTGTCCTATCCTTTCTATCTAGCTACAAGTGGCCTCCTTTGCTAAATTCTGATTTCAGTCTGTGTATGTTTTTTCCCTCTCCTCTCACAGTCAATATTTGTGGGGGGCTGTCTATCCTTTGGGGATTTTCTCTGAGGCAAGATAGTTTTCCCGTTTCTATCTCTAGGGGTAATTAGTCCTCCGGCTGTGTCGAGATGTCTAGGGAGTGAAAGGTACATTCCACGGCTACTTCTAGTTGCGGTGTTAAGTTCAGGGTCTGCGGTCAGTACAGGTACCACCTTCTCCAGAGTACGTCCCATACTGCTCTTAGGCCACCAGATCATAACAGTACAACTGGCCAACAATGAGTTAACCGCATCTCAGAAGAAGGGAAAGAAAGTGCTGAGCCATTTTTTTTCTGTAGTCTGTTGTGTTTTTTTTTTTCCTTCCCTCTTTACCTCTCGGTGGCTCAGGAGTTTGGCACTGGCATGGATGTTCAGGGATTGGCTTCTCGTGTGGATCAACTTGCTGCGAGAGTACAGGGTATTTCCGATTATATCATTCAGACTCCGGTTTTCGAGCCTAGAATTCCAACTCCTGATTTGTTTTTTAGGGGGCAGGTCCAAATTTTTGAGCTTTAAAAATAACTGTAAACTGTTTTTTGCTCTGAAACCCCGTTCCTCTGGTGATTCCATCCAGCAGGTTAAAATTGTTATATCTCTGCTGCGTGGTGACCCCCAGGATTGGGCATTTGCCCTGGAACCTGGGAATCCGGCTTTGCTTAATATAGACTCCTTTTTTCAGGCGCTTGGGTTATTGTATGATGAACCTAATTCAGTGGATCAGGCTGAGAAGACCTTGTTGGCCCTGTCTCAGGGTCAAGAAGCGGCAGAATTATATTGTCAGAAATTTAGAAAATGGTCTGTGCTGACTAAATGGAATGAGGATGCCTTGGCGGCAATTTTCAGAAAGGGTCTTTCTGAATCCGTTAAGGATGTTATGGTGGGGTTTCCCACGCCTGCTGGTCTGAGTGATTCTATGTCTCTGGCCATTCAGATTGATCGGCGCTTGCGTGAGCGCAGAGTTGTGCACACTATGGCATTGTCTTCCGAGCGCAGTCCTGAGCCTATGCAGTGTGATAGGTTTGTGTCTAGAGCTGAACGACAAGGATTCAGATGTCAGAATAGGTTGTGTTTTTACTGCGGCGATTCTGCTCATGTTATTTCGGATTGCCCTAAGCGTACCAAGAGAATCGCTAGTTCTGTTACCATCAGTACTGTACAACCTAAATTTCTGTTATCTGTGACCCTGATCTGCTCATTATCGTCATTTTCTGTCATGGCATTTGTGGATTCAGGCGCCGCTCTAAACTTAATGGACTTAGAATTTGCCTGACGTTGTGGTATCCCCTTGCAGCCTTTACAGAGTTCTATTCCTTTGAGGGGCATTGATGCTACACCGTTGGCTAAAAATAAACCTCAGTTTTGGACACAGCTGACCATGTGCATGGCGCCAGCCCATCAGGAAGATTGTCGTTTTCTGGTGTTGCATAATTTGCATGATGCTATTGTGCTGGGTTTCCCATGGTTACAGGTGCACAATCCGGTATTGGATTGGAAATCTATGTCTGTAACTAGTTGGGGTTGTCAGGGGGTTCATGGTGACGTTCCTTTGATGTCAATTGCCTCCTCCCCCTCTTCTGAAATTCCTGAGTTTTTGTCAGATTTCCAGGATGTATTCAAGTAGCCCAAGTCCAGTTCCCTTCCACCGCATAGGGACTGTGATTGTGCTATTGACTTGATTCCAGGCTGTAAGTTTCCCAAGGGCCGACTTTTCAACCTGTCTGTGCCAGAACATACCGCCATGCGGAGCTATGTAAAGGAGTCTTTAGAGAAGGGGCATATTCGGCCATCTTCTTCACCATTGGGAGCAGGTTTTTTTTTTGTTGCCAAGAAGGATGGCTCCTTGAGACCCTGTATTGATTATCGCCTCTTGAATAAAATCACAGTCAAATTCCAATACCTTTTGCCTTTGCTTTCTGATCTGTTTGCTAGGATTAAGGGGGCTAGTTGGTTTACTAAGATTGACCTTCGAGGGGCATATAATCTTGTTCGTATTAAGCAGGGTGACGAATGGAAAACTGCGTTTAATACGCCCAAAGGCCATTTTGAATACCTTGTGATGCCATTCGGACTCTCTAATGCTCCATCTGTGTTTCAGTCCTTCATGCATGATATATTTCAGAATTATCTTGATAAATTCATGATTGTATATTTGGATGATATTTTGATTTTTTCAGATGATTGGGAGTCTCATGTGAATCAAGTCAGGATGGTATTTCAGATCCTTCGTGATAATGCCTTGTTTGTGAAGGGGTCTAAGTGCCTCTTTGGAGTACAGAACATTTCTTTTTTGGGCTTCATTTTTTCTCCCTCATCTATAGAAATGGATCCGGTTAAGGTTCAGGCCATTCATGATTGGATCCAGCCCACATCCGTGAAGAGCCTTCAGAAATTTTTGGGCTTTGCTAATTTTTATCGCCGTTTCATTGCCAACTTCTCCAGTGTGGTTAAACCTCTGACCGATTTGACTAAGAAAGGCGCTGATGTGACGAATTGGTCCTCTGCGGCTGTTTCTGCCTTTCAGGAGCTTAAACGCCGATTTACTTCTGCCCCTGTGTTGCGTCAGCCGGATGTCTCCCTTCCGTTTCAGGTTGAGGTTGACGCTTCTGAGATTGGGGCAGGGGCCGTTTTGTCTCAGAGGAATTTTGATGGTTCCTTGATGAAACCGTGTGCCTTCTTTTCTCGAAAATTTTCGCCTGCGCAACGCAATTATGATGTCGGCAATCGTGAGTTGTTGGCTATGAAGTGGGCATTTGAGGAGTGGCGACATTGGCTTGAGGGGGCCAAGCATCATATTGTGGTCTTGACCGATCATAAGAATCTGATTTACCTCGAGTCCGCCAAACGGCTGAATCCTAGACAGGCCCGATGGTCCCTGTTTTTCTCCCGTTTTGATTTTGTGGTCTCGTATCTTCCGGGTTCTAAGAATGTTAAGGCTGATGCCCTCTCTAGGAGCTTTTTGCCTGATTCTCCTGGGGTCCTTGAGCCGGTCGGCATTCTGAAGAAAGAGGTGATTCTTTCTGCCATCTCCCCTGATTTACGACGGGTTCTTCAGGAATTTCAGGCTGATAAACCTGACCGCTGTCCAGTGGGGAAACTGTTTGTTCCTGACAGATGGACTAGTAAAGTGATTTCTGAGGTTCATTGTTCTGTGTTGGCTGGTCATCCTGGGATCTTTGGGACCAGAGAATTGGTTGGTAGGTCCTTTTGGTGGCCTTCTTTGTCATGGGATGTGCGTTCTTTTGTGCAGTCCTGTGAGACTTGTGCGCGGGCCAAGCCTTGCTGTTCCCGCGCTAGTGGGTTGCTTTTGCCTTTGCCGGTCCCTGAGAGGCCTTGGACGCATATTTCTATGGATTTTATTTCGGATCTTCCGGTTTCCCAGAGGATGTCGGTTATCTGGGTGGTTTGTGACCGGTTTTCTAAGATGGTTCATTTGGTACCTTTGCCCAAATTGCCTTCCTCTTCTGATTTGGTTCCGTTGTTTTTTCAGCATGTGGTTCGTTTGCATGGCATTCCGGAGGATATTGTGTCCGATAGAGGTTCCCAGTTTGTTTCTTGGTTTTGGCGGGCCTTTTGTGCTAGGCTGGGCATTGATTTGTCTTTTTCTTCCGCATTTCATCCTCAGACAAATGGCCAAACCGAGCAAACTAATCAGACTTTGGAAACTTATTTGAGATGCTTTGTGTCTGCTGATCAGGATGATTGGGTGGCTTTCTTGCCATTGGCTGAGTTTGCCCTTAATAATCGGGCTAGTTCTGCTACCTTGGTTTCACCCTTCTTTTGTAAATCAGGTTTTCATCCTCGTTTTTCTTCTGGGCAGGTTGAGCCTTCTGATTGTCCTGGGGTGGACTCTGTGGTTGACAGGTTGCAGCAAATTTGGGCTCATGTTGTTGACAATTTGGTGTTGTCTCAGGAGGGGGCTCAGCTTTTTGCTAACCGTCGTCGGTGTGTTGGTTCCCGGCTTCAGGTTGGGGATTTGGTCTGGTTGTCTTCCCGTCATGTTCCTATGAAGGTTTCTTCCCCTAAGTTTAAGCCTCGGTTTATTGGCCCTTATAGGATTTCTGAGATTATCAATCCAGTGTCTTTTCATTTGGCCCTTCCCGCCTCTTTTTCCATCCATAATGTTTTTCATAGATCTTTGTTGCGGAAATATGTAGTGCCCGTTGTTCCCTCTGTTGATCCTCCTGCCCCGGTGTTGATTGATGGGGAGTTGGAGTATGTGGTTGAGAAGATTTTGGATTCTCGTTTTTCGAGGCGGAAGCTTCAGTATCTTGTCAAATGGAAGGGTTATGGCCAGGAGGATAATTCTTGGGTTGTTGCCTCCGATGTTCATGCTGAGGATTTGGTTCGTGCCTTTCATTTGGCTCGTCCGGATCGGCCTGGGGGCTCTGGTGAGGGTTCGGTGACCCCTCCTCAAGGGGGGGGGGGGTACTGTTGTGAATTCTGCTCTTGGGCTCCCTCCGGTGGTTATAAGTGGTAGTGCTGCTGTCTCTGGATCGCACCATTCATCAGGTGTGTTCACTTTTTGTAATTCTGACTGGGCTATTTAGTCTTTCTTGACCCTTTAGTCAGTGCCAGTTGTCCATTGTTCTTGGAGGATTCACATCCCTGCCTGGTCTCTTCTGCTTTGCTATTCATTTAAACAAAGATAAGTTCTGGCCTTGATTTTTTACTGATCACATGCTGTGGGCCTTATTGTTCAGTTCTTTTCCATGTTTTTGTCCAATCCAGCTTGGTCTGTATAAGGATTTGTTTAGCCAAGCTGGTATCTCTGGAGATGCAGATATACCCTCCATATCTTTAGGTAGATGTGGAGATTTTGTATTTTCTGTGGTGGATGTTTTCTAGTGTTTTAATACTGACCGCATAGTACTCTGTCCTATCCTTTCTATCTAGCTAGAAGTGGCCTCCTGTTGTGAATTCCGCACTTGGGCTCCCTCCGGTGGTTGTAAGTGGCACTTTTGTGAGTTCTGCTCTTGGGCTCCCTCCGGTGGTTTTAAGTGGTACTGCTGCTCCTTGGATTTAGTAGTCAGCAGCTGCTTCCACTGATTATCTTTCTGGCTCGGCTATTTAGCCTGGTTTTATCCTTCAGCCTGTGCCAGTTGTCAATGGTTCCTGGTTGGATTCACATCTCTGCTTGGATTTCCCTGATATTCTGACCAGTTCAGCAAAGATAAGTCCTTGCTTTGTTCTTTTGCAGTCCACTTGTTGTGGACTTAATCTTTCTGCACTTTCTATGTTTTTTCTAGTCCAGCTTGTCAGTATGGATTTATTCAGTTAGCTGGAAGCTCTGGGAAGCAGATTTACCCTCCATACCTTTAGTCAGGTGTGGAGATTTTTGTAAACTCTGTGGTGGATTTTTCTAGTTTTTAATACTGACCGCACAGTATTCTGTCCTGTTCTATCTATCTAGCTAGACTGGCCTCCTTTGCTACATCCTGGTTTCATTCTGCGTATGTCATTTCCCTCTCCACTCACAGTCAATATTTGTGGGGGGCTGTCCTATCCTTTGGGGATTTTCTCTGAGGCAAGATAGCTTTCCTGTTTCTATCTTTAGGGGTAGCTAGTCCTCCGGCTGTGACGAGGTGTCTAGGGAGTGACAGGAACATCCCACGGCTACTTCTAGTGTTGTGTTAAGCTCAGGAACTGCGGTCAGTACAGGTACCACCTCCTCCAGAGCACGTCCCATGTTGCTCCTAAACCACCAGCTCATAACAGTACAACTGGCCAAAAATGAATTAAATGCATCTCAAAAGAAGGAAAAGGAAGTTCTGAGCCATTTTTTTTCTGCAGTCTGTTTTGTCTTTTTTTTCCTCTTAATCTCTGGGTGGTTCAGGATTTTGGCGCTGGCATGGATGTTCAGGGTTTGTTTTCTCGTGTGGATCAACTTGCTGCAAGAGTACAGACTATCCAAGATTATGTTGTCCAGACTCCGGCTTTAGAGCCTAGAATTCCTACCCCTGATTTGTTTTTTGGGGACAGATCCCAGTTTTTGAACTTCAAAAATAACTGCAAATTGTTTCAGCAGGTTAAAATTGTCATCTCTCTGCTGCGTGGTGACCCTCAGGACTGGGCATTCTCCCTTGAATCAGGGGATCCGGCATTGCTTAATGTAGACGCATTTTTTCAAGCGCTCGGATTATTGTATGACGAACCTAATTCTGGGGATCATGCAGAAAATAACTTGTTGGCCCTGTGTCAGGGTCAGGAAGCGGCAGAAGTATACTGCCAGAAATTTAGAAAATGGTCTGTGCTCACTAAATGGAATGAGGAGACTCTGGCAGCAATTTTCAGAAAGGGGCTTTCTGAAGCCCTTAAAGATGTTATGGTGGGGTTCCCTATGCCTGCTGGTTTTAGCGAATCTATGTCTCTAGCCACTCAGATTGATCGGCGCCTGCGCGATCGCAAAGTTGTGCACCATATGGCAGTATCCTCTGAGCAGAGTCCTGAGCCTATGCAATGTGGTAGGATTTTGACTAGAGCAGAACGGCAGGGATTCAGACGCCAGAATAGGCTGTGTTTTTACTGTGGTGATTCTGCTCATGTTATTTCTGATTGCCCTAAGCGTACTAAGAGGGTCGCTAGGTCTGTTACCATCAGTACTGTACAGCCTAAATTTCTCTTATCTGTGACCTTGATTTGCTCATTATCGTCCTTTTCTGTCATAGCATTTGTGGATTCAGGCGCCGCTCTAAACTTAATGGACTTAGAATTTGCCAGACGTTGTGGTATCCCCTTGCAGCACATCAGGAAGATTGCCGTTTTCTGGTGTTGCATAATTTGCATGATGTTGTTGTACTGGGTTTTCCATGGTTACAGGGACATAATCCGGTGCTGGATTGGAAATCTATGTCTGTGACTAGTTGGGGTTGTCAAGGGGTACATAGTGACATTCCTTTGATGTCAATTTCCTCTTCCCTCTCTTCTGAAGTTCCTGAGTTTTTGTCGGATTTCCAGGATGTATTTGATGAGCCCAAGTCCAGTTCCCTTCCTCCACATAGGGACTGTGATTGTGCTATTAACTTGATTCCTGGTTGTAAGTTCCCTAAGGGCCGACTTTTCAATCTGTCTATGCCAGAGCATGCCGCCATGCGGAGTTATGTTAAGGAGTCTTTGGAGAAGGGGCATATTCGGCCGTCTTCCTCACCATTGAAAGCGGGATTCTTTTTTGTTGCCAAGAAGGATGGCTCCTTGAGACCCTGTATTGATTATCGCCTTCTTAATAAGATCACGGTCAAATTCCAATACCCTTTACCTTTGCTTTCTGATTTGTTTGCTCGAATCAAGGGGGCTAGTTGGTTTACTAACAT
Source organism: Ranitomeya variabilis (assembly GCF_051348905.1). Taxonomy (NCBI): domain Eukaryota; kingdom Metazoa; phylum Chordata; class Amphibia; order Anura; family Dendrobatidae; genus Ranitomeya; species Ranitomeya variabilis. The sequence continues at coordinate 695,541,994 of NC_135232.1, read as the reverse complement.
TGACCTTCGAGGGGCATATAATCTTGTTCGTATTAAACAGGGTGACGAATGGAAAACTGCATTTAATACGCCCGAAGGCCATTTTGAATACCTTGTGATGCCTTTCGGGCTCTCTAATGCTCCTTCTGTATTTCAGTCCTTCATGCATGATATTTTCCGCAATTATCTTGATAAATTCATGATTGTGTATTTGGATGATATTTTGATTTTTTCCGATGATTTGGAGTCTCATGTGAAGCAGGTCAGGATGGTATTCCAGATCCTTCATGGTAATGCTTTATTTGTGAAGGGGTCTAAGTGCCTATTTGGAGTTCAGAAGGTCTCTTTTTTGGGTTTTATTTTTTCTCCCTTGTCTATAGAAATGGATCCTGTTAAGGTCCAAGCCATTCATGACTGGATTCAACCCACATCTGTGAAGAGTCTTCAGAAATTTTTGGGCTTTGCTAATTTTTATCGCCGTTTCATTGCCAACTTTTCCAGTGTGGTTAAGCCCCTGACCGATTTGACGAAGAAAGGCGCTGATGTGACGAATTGGTCCTCTGCGGCTGTTGAGGCCTTTCAGGAGCTTAAACGCCGATTTACTTCTGCCCCTGTGTTGCGTCAGCCGGATGTTTCTCTTCCTTCTCAGGTTGAGGTTGACGCTTCTGAGATTGGGGCAGGGGCCATTTTGTCTCAGAGGAGTTCTGATGGTTCTTTGATGAAAATGGTCCATTTGGTACCTTTGCCTAAATTGCCTTCCTCCTCTGATTTGGTTCCATTGTTTTTTCAGCATGTGGTTCGTTTGCATGGCATTCCGGAGAATATTGTGTCTGACAGAGGTTCCCAGTTTGTTTCTAGGTTTTGACGGGCCTTTTGTGCTAGGATGGGCATTGATTTGTCTTTTTCTTCGGCGTTTCATCCTCAGACAAATGGCCAAACTGAGCGAACTAATCAGACCTTGGAAACCTATTTGAGATGCTTTTTGTCTGCTGACCAGGATGATTGGGTGGCTTTCTTGCCGTTGGCCGAGTTTGCCCTTAATAATCGGGCTAGTTCGGCTACTTTGGTTTCGCCTTTCTTTTGTAATTTTGGTTTTCATCCTCGTTTTTCTTCGGGGCAGGTTGAGCCTTCTGATTGTCCTGGTGTGGATTCTGTAATGGACAGGTTACAGCAGATTTGGACTCATGTGGTAGACAATTTGACGTTGTCTCAGGAAAAGGCTCAACGTTTTGCTAACCGTCGTCGGTGTGTTGGTCCCCGGCTTCGGGTGGGGGATTTAGTCTGGTTATCTTCTCGTCATGTTCCTATGAAGGTTTCTTCCCCTAAGTTCAAGCCTCAGTTTATTGGTCCTTATAAGATTTCTGAGATTATCAATCCGGTATCTTTTCGTTTGGCCCTTCCAGCCTCTTTTGCCATCCATAATGTTTTCCATAGATCTTTGTTGCGGAGATATGTGGTGCCCGTTGTTCCCTCTGTTGATCCTCCTGCCCCGGTGTTGGTTGATGGGGAGTTGGAATATGTGGTGGAGAAAATTTTGGATTCTCGTTTTTCGAGGCAGAGGCATCAGTATCTTGTCAAGTGGAAGGGTTATGGCCAGGAGGATAATTCTTGGGTTTTTGCCTCCGAAGTCCATGCCGCCGATTTGGTTCGTGCTTTTCACTTGGCTCGTCCTGATCGGCCTGGGGGCTCTGGTGAGGGTTCGGTGACCCCTCTTCAAGGGGGGTACTGTTGTGAATTCCGCTCTTGGGCTCCTTCCGGTGGTTGTAAGTGGCACTTTTGTGAGTTCTGCTCTTGGGCTCCCTCCGGTGGTTTTAAGTGGTACTGCTGCTCCTTGGATTTAGTAGTCAGCAGCTGCTTCCACTGATTGTCTTTCTGGCTCGGCTATTTAGCCTGGTTCTATCCTTCAGCCTGTGCCAGTTGTCAATGGTTCCTGGTTGGATTCACATCTCTGCTTGGATTTCCCTGATATTCTGACCAGTTCAGCAAAGATAAGTCCTTGCTTTGTTCTTTTGCAGTCCACTTGTTGTGCACTTAATCTTTCTGCACTTTCTATGTTTTTTCTAGTCCAGCTTGTCAGTATGGATTTATTCAGTTAGCTGGAAGCTCTGGGAAGCAGATTTACCCTCCATACCTTTAGTCAGGTGTGGAGATTTTTGTAAACTCTGTGGTGGATTTTTCTAGTTTTTAATACTGACCGCACAGTATTCTGTCCTGTTCTATCTATCTAGCTAGACTGGCCTCCTTTGCTACATCCTGGTTTCATTCTGCGTATGTCATTTCCCTCTCCACTCACAGTCAATATTTGTGGGGGGCTGTCCTATCCTTTGGGGATTTTCTCTGAGGCAAGATAGCTTTCCTGTTTCTATCTTTAGGGGTAGCTAGTCCTCCGGCTGTGACGAGGTGTCTAGGGAGTGACAGGAACATCCCACGGCTACTTCTAGTGTTGTGTTAAGCTCAGGAACTGTGGTCAGTACAGGTACCACCTCCTCCAGAGCACGTCCCATGTTGCTCCTAAACCACCAGCTCATAACAGCCTCCTTTGCTAAATTCTGATTTCAGTCTGTGTATGTTTTTTCCCTCTCCTCTCACAGTCAATATTTGTGGGGGGCTGTCTATCCTTTGGGGATTTTCTCTGAGGCAAGATAGTTTTCCCGTTTCTATCTCTAGGGGTAATTAGTCCTCCGGCTGTGTCGAGATGTCTAGGGAGTGAAAGGTACATTCCACGGCTACTTCTAGTTGCGGTGTTAAGTTCAGGGTCTGCGGTCAGTACAGGTACCACCTTCTCCAGAGTACGTCCCATGCTGCTCTTAGGCCACCAGATCATAACAATTAGGATGGCAAGCATATATACCAGGATGGTGAATATATATCTGGAAGGGGCCCAGGATGGGAATCAAATATAACCAGGATAAGGGACATATATACTAGGATGGGAAACATATTTATGCCCCCAACCTGGTATATAATAGGATGAGAGACATATATACCATGATTCCCCCAGGATGGGGGACATATATACTAGGACAGGAGACATGGTAACCATTGGACTTTAGTTACGCCACTGCCATTTCCTGTCATTGTAATCCTGCCTGTGATGATAATGAATCTGCTGAAAAGTCATTTGTACAGAACAGGAAGTCTCAGCCTAATAAAGAGTTTAGTGTGAGACCAGGGAGAACACTGGAAGATATTAGGATTTTTTTTTAAATAATGAACGTGATATGGAAATAAAAAAAACTCTACTTTTCGTAAAAATATGCTTAACATAAAAATTTGACTTAATCAAGAAAATATTCTCTGATGACACATTTTCTTTAACAGCCATAGATACAACCTTGAATGATTAATGCACCTTATCTTTACATTAAATTGTTTTAGGACCATGCACCTGCACCGTTGCGATAAAAAAGCCCTGAACAATTCAAAATTGCTTTAAATTTAGTGACACGGCAGTTCTGCTGACATCAGCACCTCCTTGCTAAGTCGCCTAATGTAATACAGTTTATAAATGAATCCGAAGCAATTACTTATTATAAATTGTAAAATACAATAAAAAAAATTTGCAAGCAAAATGCTTAATTAAATATAGTCATTTTTAAGGAAATGGCAATTTTTTTGTTTCCCTGTAGCAATGTTGAGCAGTTCAAGAGTTGTGAAATTCCTAATTTTCATGGATGCTGAACAAGCTTTGTATTGACAATCCTAAGGTCTGGTTGATTCTCCCATTTCAGCATTTTATTCTATTATATAGATGAAAATCTTTGATACTGTGAAACCCTTTGATGTTACACGGGAGGGATAGGCTGAATAGTATGTAAATGAGGGACTCCGCAGGTTAAGAAAATCCCGGAATATTTAATTAAATGAGAGATATTGGGTGGGGAAGCCGTATGGAGATAAGATTGAAACATGAAAGGGTTATGTTCACTTATCCACGGAATGGAATGACCTATCAAGGATACTGAATGTCATGTCAATACTAGTCATATTTTGTACAAAAATATTAATTTTCCAAGAGATTCCATTACAAATGTCCTACAAGCCATTTCTTTGTAGGTTGAAATGCATTTTATGATACTTGAACCTGAAAAGGAGAAGGAAAGACTGAAAAGAAAGTCATTAAAGAAGCGGAAACTGTTTAGAAATAATAATTTTATACCATCATTAGATTTATTGGTACTAGTGGTGAGGTAGACGAGCCAAGCATGGCATTTGTAGGCGGAGATTATTCAATACAGTTGTTAAGAGGTCCGGACAGGCAGCAGACAAGAAAAATGTTTCGGATACAAATTCATTTGGAAGACAAGTTACTGAAGCCCAAGTTCAGCAGAAACATTCATGGAGGTAGATAAATTTAGATGTTGCTATTGAAGAGACCAGGAGTCTTCACATGCACCCTAGAGCCACCTTCAGGCACACATTAGGACAAGTCTTATAGAAAGTTAATTATCCTACTAGTATGTTTTTGGAACAAAATTGGGATATTTAAAAAAAAAGGCACACAAAAAGGCGAAAAACATTTGGTCAGATTTGAACCTAGGTCACCGAAGCTAAAATAAAAGGTTGGGCCATCTTCTAAATTATATTGCCTGCTCTAGGATCTGTGATGAGGAAAACCTCACTTTAGGAGACCCTAAAACCATTTTGAATGGCCAATAAGACTTTCAGTCAAGAAAAAGGACAATTGGTTTGAAGAACAAACCAATCACTTGTAAGGTACCAGAGGGCAGTAGCCATGGTCGAGCTGATGCTCCCTTATGCCCTGGTAATTTGCAGGAAATTTGTGTCCCCAGCCCAGTGTGCTATCCCTTATAGGATGCGTCAAACTCACTTGCAGACCACAGGCCTCCACTGCCTTGTAGTCTCCATCATCAGGAACAGCTACCCACACATCAGGGGACACCCAGTTCATTTCAACATGCAAAAGTTTACTGGACAGTTCAAGTACATCGGATTGTAATACGGCAGTATTGGTTCTTGTTTCAGTAATACAGTACATAAGCTTAATGGTCCCTTCAGAGATTTTCCGTCCAGCCCTGCAGTTTTGATGAGATCCATTACATTTCTCTCACGTGGTTCCGAGTCCATCTTCCTCTGTATGGAAGGGGTTAAGGTACTCTCCATAACACCTGTTAGGCTCCGGACATTACAGGAATGTCTCCAGGGAGTCTTGTAAGGTTTCATATCACACAACACCAAATGTACTCCTCTAGCAGTCAGCCCATTGCTCCTTGAACTTGACCTTGTCACTGTCACCAACAAACCCTCACACTGTCTAAAAACAGGAAGTCATTCTTTTTTACTTGCGATGACACCCAAGTCCTTGTGATATAGGAGTTTCCAAAGTTGGGTGGGGGTCACTGTTACAGATTTTGAGCATCAGGTTAAGTCCTTTGTAGACTACTAATATAAATACTTTTAAGTCTATAATGGATGATCACTTTAAAACTGAGCAAAGTGTCTCAGCGACACATTTAGCATCATAGATAAGATTATAAATGTCTCCCTAGAGGACAACGTGACAACTAAGGCCTAAACCAATTATTAGGTAAATCCCTAAAAGCATCCTAAAGAGTGATGGAATAATTTATGTATGGATTCCTAAGTGTGAGGTCACAATATAAAAGCCACATCACATTCAGCGTTCACAAGCTCAGTTCATTTTTTTTTTGTTTTGTTAATAATAATATGAAATCCATCCCTTTTGGTCATCTTATCCATCTTGGGTTGCAGAGCACGTCATTAAAAGTAGTGATGACTGAGCTAATTTGTTGGGAAAAAAATAGCCAAACAAATTAGGCACGAATATGGCACATTCGGATTCGTGATCGTAAACACGAGCAAAGTTTTAGAAAATTGGGAAAAATCATTAACATTTGGTAAAAAGTGCGGAAAAATATTTGTGCTGCCAGAAAAGTATTTTCAGCACTTTTGCAATGATAATGGTGGTGTATCATGAGTGTTTGGCATGTGTTTGATGAGGGGAGGGGGGTTGCAGAGCTCAGAGGTGCGGCATGCTTGTAAACTGTATTTTTTTCCCTAACTTTATGTGTGCACATTGCGGCTAGCCAATCATGACGCAGGAAACATCTACAATGTCCTGATACAATGACTGGTGTCATTGACTGCTGAAATCACATGTCCCGCTCCATATAAAGAGTGGACATTTTGTTTTAGAGCCATTCTGACACTCTAACAGCACAGAGAGGCTGCTCCTGATGCAGGCAGTGTTAGCAGCTAGATTTTAGGTAGTTAGCTAGGCAGTTGTTCATTAGCCTGATAGCTTAGCTAGGTAGTGTCCTGTATAACTGTGAAATTGACTTTCCAGCAATTTTTTTTGTGTCATTACTGAAGTCCACAGACAAGCCAGCAGGACACATGTCATGCAAGTGTGTTGTGCACTGCTTCTATTCTGCTCCATGCACGAGTATAATGTTCTAAATCTTATTTTTTTCACTAGCTAAATGTGAAACAGCATGTCATAGCCCACCTTGTCATTTAGTGCTGTGGTGACATAGTTCTGTGATTTGAGCTGTTGCACATTAAGAAATACTTTTTGGGGGCAATTGCTAGCGTGATTCACCATTCCATATCTCACCTTGTTATTTAGTGGTGGTGAAATTACACAGTGTGCATAGCTCATGCACATTAAAAAAATATATACATTTGTTCTGTTGCTAAATGTGATACAGCTCGCCATATTTCACGCTGTCATTTTGTGGTGGTGATATGAAACTGACTGCAGACCTAAAGCACGTTAAAAAAAATAATTTTTCTGTTGCAAAATGTGATACAGCCGGCCATATCCCACAATGTCATTTTGTAGGGTTGAAATTAAGCTGTCTGCAGACCCCATGCACATAACAAAAAAAATCAAAGTACTAGTGAACACCGTCATGTCCTATGCAAAGACAACTGACAACTTGTGTTACTGGATGGGCTACTCCACTACCTTTTTTTGGCAGACGCACAGCGGTACGCCTTGTTGATGAGGCCCAGAAAGAGCATGTGCCCGAGTGGATGGCAAGCACAGCTTCAAGTGGCCTCTCCTCCTCTTCCTCCACCTCTACATCACACCCAGTACAGTCCACAGAGGTGGCACCCAAATTACTCTTGCTCCCCCCGCATCCCAACTCTTCAACCATACAACTGACTGTATGGAACCACAGATAGGTGGGACTGAAGAGCTACACAGATGTTAACCCCCGGGGGGAGGTGATCCTGATTAGACTCAGATATCTGAGGCTTACACGGACTGTACTGTGCTGTCAGGGCTGGAAGAGGAGGAGGGCAACTCCAAGGGCAAGGAATGTGATAGCACAGAGGATGATGATGAGGTGGTAGATCCTAGTTGGCGTTAACATAGAGGCACACAGCTGAGTAGGTCATCTGAGAAGGATGATGAGGAGGTTACAATGTGCTGTACGTCACAGATGTGTAATGATTGAGCCACAACAAGCAGTGCATCCTCAGCCTCAACTGTGCCTGTGACCAGCAGCGTCAGTGGTTCTGCAGCTCACAGGGGTGACAAGGGTTGCCTAGCCTGGGCCTTTTTTGACACTGCAAAGGATGAGCCAACTCACATAATCTGCCAACTTTGCTAAAAAAGACTGAGTAGAGGTAAAAATTGCAATAATTTGACTACTACATGTATGAACCTTTACATGCGCAATCAACATGCGTTACTCTGGGAATTCCACTGCACCAAAATGCGGACCAGCAGACCTCAACAACCATCAGTCGCCACATCAATTGCATCTGCTGCTTCTTCCTTCTCCTCTGTTACTGTGCCAACTATTGAAATTGTAATGTTCGGGCCCTGACTGGGTGGCGTGAGTGAGGATTGTGGCCCCACTGTGCCACAAACCAGACTACCCTGGAGGGGCGTGACTAAGCAGTTACCTTGGTGTTCACTGGAACCTCTAGTGGTGAGGTCATGCTTGGGTGGAAGGTAGCTATCAGGTTCCACTCCAGGGCGGTGTCTGGCCATAGCAGCTGATCCCACTGGGGGACGGAACACTAGGGACAGGTGCAGGCAAATACAGATGAGTACGACGGGTACTCTGGCGGGCACAGATGGCACTCTGGCAGGCAGTCGGGCAAGCTGGCACTCTGGCAGGTGGGCATGGCTGGCACTCTGACAGGCAGGCGGGCACAGCTGGCACTCTGGCAGGCAGGCGGGCAAGGCTATTTCAGGAAGGACAGGAACACTGGCAGGTACATGTGGGATAAGGAAACAGGTAGGGACCAGTTCAGACTAAAGGCATAAAGGAACAGCTAAGAACTAGTTCAGACTGGAAAGACAAGAACTGCTTCAGGAGGTACGGGAACACAGGCAGGTACAAATGGGATAAGGCAACTGGAGGGACCAAGAGCCACAGGGTGCGGGGCGAGAGCAGAGCCGCAGGACGTAGAGAGCAGAGCAAAATCGCAGGACGCGGAGAGCAGAGCAGAACCGCAGAATGCGGAGAGCAGAGCAGAACCGCAGGACACGGAGAGCAGAGCAGAACCGTAGAATGCGAAGAGCAGAGCAGAGCTGCAGGATGTGGAAAGCCGAGCAGAGCCGCTGGATGCAGAGAGCAGAGCCGCTGGATGCGGAGAGTAGACCAGAGCAGCTGGATGCGGAGAGTGACGCAGAGCTACAGGATGAGGAGAGTGGAGCAGAGCAGAGCCACAGGATGCGAGGAGCTGAGCAGAGCAGAGCCACAGGATGTAGAGGGCAGAGCATAGCAGAGCCACAGGATGCGGAGGGCAGAGCAGAGCCGCAGGATGTAGAGGGCAGAGCCGCAGGATGCGGGACGGGAGCAGACACATGGATACACACAGCTGAGTAGGGAAGGCCACAGACAAGGATACAAAGAGGTATAGGAAACAGACTTAGTACAGACTAGGACAGACACGGGAACAAGTTCAGGATAAAGGATTCAGGCCTGGGTATACAGCCCCCAGGGTGACAGGAACAGGACACACATGAAACAGGAACAGGCCTGGGTATGCAGCCCCTTGGTGGCAGAAATGAGACACACAGGAAACAGGAACAGGCCTGGGTATACAGCCCCCAGGGTGACAGAAGCAAAAGTAGTAACAGGACAGGACCTGGCAACTCAGTAGAAGAAGCAGACTGAGAGAGTTTGTTGCTCAGGCGTCTCCCTATGGGTGGAGATGCCTTAAGCACCTGATGCCTCTTGGCAATTGGCTGGGGACACTTTAGGAAGGTGCACACTGTCTCTATAAGAATCAGGGAGTGCCAACGTCGCCCCCTAAGCACACAGCCAGGAAGTATGCAAACAGCTGGCAGGAGACATGAGGTTCACAGCATGGATTAGGCAGGGGGCAGAACTCACAGTATGGCCTGGAGGAGTAAGATGGTGTATCTGCCTGATGGGAGATGGAAAGCTATGCGGTGATGCCGGCAGGGATATTACATTATGCCCCCTCTTCTTCAAGCTTACTAGGATGATCTGCAGAAGGAGTATAGGACCACACACAGTCCAGCCCATCACGACATCCTTAGGGTAGAATGAGGCAGGCATGATATCAGGAATCCCAGAATGCCAAGTCTCTCTCTGCCCGACAAAGTCATTTCCCACCATGGAAGATACAACAATCAGAGACTCTTCCTCAAGGTCAGTGGATGGCATAGACGAGAAAACTTCCGTTTTGTTATTTTCATCAACTGGCCACATGGAAGCTGAAGGTACCCTCACAGTATCTATCTGTGCCATTATCCAGAGAAAAATTTCCCAGAGACAGGGATGTTCCTGGGAACTGGACACTGGTAAACTCGTTGGAGATGTGTGGAGAGAACGCCACCACTTCTTCTTTGGAGACGTCAGCACACCTTGACTCGATGACTAGCAGACCAGATGAAGAAGATAATGACACTGCTGACTGACTTTGGGAACCAGACACTTCTCAAGACTTGGTTGTTCCAAGCGAAGCACCTTGCTGGGTCTCCAGATCAGAATGGGTAGTAGAGTTCTTGGCTCAGAATGACCCATGGGCATACCAGACAGCATGTGGTAGACAAACGTCTTTGTGTATAATGCTCCAACTTGGAGCTGTAGTTGATCCTGCAAGACTAGACTGCTCTTAAGTAGGGCTCGGCCATCACCAGACAACACTCTCAGTGGATTCATAGAATCACAGAATCATAGAAAAGTAGAGTTGGAAGGGACCTCCTGGGTCATCTGTTCCAACCCCCTGCTCAAAGCAGGATTCACTAAATCATCCCAGACAGATGTCTGTCCAGCTTCTGTTTAAAGACTTCCATTGAAGAAGAACTCACGATCTCTCGTGGCAGCCTGTTCCACTCATTGATCGCCCTAACTGTCAAAACGTTTTTTCTAATATCTAATCTGTGTGACCTCCAATTCAGTTTCATACCATTGCTTCTAGTCTTTCCTTGTGCAAATGAGAATAAAGATGATCCTTCTACAATGTGACAGCCCTTGAGGTATTTGTAGACAGCTATTAAGTCTCCTCTCAGTCTTCTTTTTTGCAAGCTAAACATTCCTAAATCCTGTAAACGTTCCTCATAGGACATGGTTTTCAGACTAGTCACCATTCTGGTCGCTCTTCTCTGAACTTGCTCCAGTTTGTTGATGTCTTTTTTTAAAATGTGGTGCCCAAAACTGGACACAGTATTCCAGATGAGGTCTGACCAAAGAGGAGTAGAGGGCATTAATGACTTCATGTGATCTAGACTGTATGCTTCTGTTAATACATCCCAGAATTGTATTTTCCCTTTTTGCTGCTGCATCACATTGTTGTCTCATGTTCAGTCTGTGATCTATTAGTATACCCAAGTCTTTTTCACATGTGTTATTTAGCCCTATTCCTCCCATTCTGTATATGCTTTTTCATTTTTATTGCCCAGATGTAGTACTTTGCATTTTTCACTGTTAAGAATCATTCTGTTAGTTGCTGCCCACTGCTCCAGTTTATTTATATCTTTTTGAATCCTCTTTCTCTCTTCTCTAGTATTAGCTGTCCCTCCTAGCTTTGTGTCATCAGCAAATATAATCAGTTTACCCTCAATTCCTTCATCTAAATCATTGATAAAGATGTTGAACAGTGCAGGGCCCAAGACAGAGCCCTGTGGTACTCCACTTGAGACATTCTTCCAACTGGATGTGCAGCCATGTACGACCACTCTTTGGGTCCGATCACTAAGCCAGTTATGAATCCACCTAACAGTTGCCTTGTCCATTCCATACTTAATAATTTTTTCAATAAGGATTGTGTGAGATACTTTGTCCAATGCTTTGCTGAAGTCAAGATATACTATATCTACAGCATTTCCCTGATCACCCAGTCAGTGATTCTGTCATAGAAGGAAATTAAGTTAGTCTGACATGACTTATTAGTTACAAACCCATGCTGGTCCTCCAGCCCCTTTTATACTATTTCTACTGTGGTGAAATTGATGCCACTTTGGTATTGTCTGCCAACAATTTTTGGAGATTTGAACACTCCTGGTTGGGTGTAGATCTGCTGGGCTGGGTGTAGTGGAAGACCTGTTAGTCACTATTATACATATACTATTTCTACTATGGGGAAATTGATGCCACTTTGGTAGTGTCTGCCAATAGTTTTTGGAACTGTGAAAGCTCCTGGTTAGGTGTCCATCTGTTGGATTGGGTGTAGTTCCACATGGAAAAAGATAGAACCGGAGGATAGAAGCCGCGCAGACCACAATAAAGGTAACAGAGTTACCCACACACTCTGTTTATTAGCCTACGCGTTTCGTGGCAGACAGGCCACTTCATCAGGGCATCAAGATTCATCAGTAAAACCAGGTATATATACCCACAAATACAATCAAAAAAACACAAACATGTATAAGCCCCACCCTCTTGCGACATCACTTCTGGTGGGAACGCCCACTTTAGGTCAAACATTTATAAATACACCCATAACATTGGTTACAAAACATTAAGATACATTAAAACACAATAATCGATCTTTAAAACCACATATATTCATCAATAAATAATTAAAACAAATATAAACATTTCTGGTATCCAGATAAACCAGGATTAGAACTCACACTGGAAGAAACCTAAAAACTATCCTCCAGAGATATAACCTCCGTCTTATACCACTAAACCACCTGGTGGTTTTAGGTGAGGGCAACTATTTATCCTGGATCCACCAGTTAAACCCATTCAAGTTTACTATGGGTCAATATATGATATTCTAAGTGTTTTGAATGGGTTTAACTGGTGGATCCAGGATAAATAGTTGCCCTCACCTAAAACCACCAGGTGGTTTAGTGGTATAAGACGGAGGTTATATCTCTGGAGGATAGTTTTTAGGTTTCTTCCAGTGTGAGTTCTAATCCTGGTTTATCTGGATACCAGAAATGTTTATATTTGTTTTAATTATTTATTGATGAATATATGTGGTTTTAAAGATCGATTATTGTGTTTTAATGTATCTTAATGTTTTGTAACCAATGTTATGGGTGTATTTATAAATGTTTGACCTAAAGTGGGCGTTCCCACCAGAAGTGATGTCGCAAGAGGGTGGGGCTTATACATGTTTGTGTTTTTTTGATTGTATTTGTGGGTATATATACCTGGTTTTACTGATGAATCTTGATGCCCTGATGAAGTGGCCTGTCTGCCACGAAACGCGTAGGCTAATAAACAGAGTGTGTGGGTAACTCTGTTACCTTTATTGTGGTCTGCGCGGCTTCTATCCTCCGGTTCTATCTTTTTCCATGTGGATCCATACTGTCTGCCGGGAGCCTGCTGCGACCATACGTGCTTATCCAAGGGAGTTGTGACCTGTCACAACCAGACCAGGTGAGTCTGTTTTGTGGGGGTCGACTTGATTGCGATATCTGAAGGTATTACTCTATGTGCGCTTCTTTTTCTTGTTTTTAGGATTGGGTGTAGTGGAAGACCTGTCGGTCACTAATATAATAATTCCACTCTTGTGAAATGTATGCCACTTTTGTGGTGTCAGGCCCTCATTTGTTTAAATTTGAAAACTCCTGGTTGAGTGTCCATCTGCAGGACTGGGTGTAGTGGAAGACCTGTCAGTCCCTATTACACTATTTCTACTGTGGTGAAATTGTTGGCACTTTGTTGGTGTCTGCCACTCATTTTTGAAAATGTGTATACTCCTGGTTGGATCTCCTCCATGTGTGTTGCCTGTAGCAGTAGGCCTCTGAGACCATCAGGCCTCCACTTCATTGGAGTCAACTTCCCTTGTTAATACTATCCTTTGATTTTCTGACAATGGTAGTCTACGAAACTGATATTTGTGCCTCCTGAGTGTGGTTCAGCATGAAAGCAGGTTGAGCTGTTGTATGTGGTATCAGGGTTCCCAGCACAGCAGGCCTACACCAATCCCTCACTCACCTCGTCTTACTTTGAAGTTCAATTGAAAGCTGTAAACGCTGGCCCAGATTACGATGCCTCATGCATGGCTGATTGCTGCCGTGCCATGCTACAATTTGCACTGTGGGTGAATTGAGGCCACTTTTATGGTGTCTGTCCCTACTTTGATGTGTTTTGCCAGCTTTTGGGGCTGTTAGAAGGTGTTGTGCATGCATTTGTTTTTGTCTCCCATTGACTTGAATGACGTTCGGCGAATATTCAACGAATAAATCGGCGAATATTGCAAATTCGGCGATCATAACTTGAACTGAGCATTTAAGTATTTGCTCATCTCTAATTATTAGTCACCTTTTAATTAAAGATCATACGAGTGAACAATAACAAAATTTTCATTTTGACAATCTCTATAATTTTGTTGTCTGGCATTTACCTGTATTCTTCTATATAAGACTATTCTGATTATTCAAGAAATGTTTGTACTATAACTTGCCTGGGGCTTCTTTATATCGAGTCAAACACAGAAACACGACATGAATTAACCAACAGTGTGCTCTAACTTCTCTCCTGGAGGCAACAGAATTTTTTATTCGTCAGCCTAAAAAAAAAAGAAAAAAAAAAGAAAGAGTAATTTAAAAAGATATATAAAAAAGTGGTGATAATAATAATAAAAGTTATTATAAATAATAAATTGTAATAATAATATGTAATAATAATACAGCTATGCAAAGACTGACTGTCCTGGGCCACCATTAAATCTACACTTTATTATGTGTTTTGTTATACACGTGTTTATTTCCTTTGTATGTATTGGAACAACACAAAAAACAGGAAAAAAACACCATAAGAGGAAAGACCTCCACTATTCTAGACAAAAAAACACCAGTATACAGGCAGAGATGCTTACCTGTCCAAGGCCTCCAAACAATTGCACTAGCCAAGGTGCAGCGGACCCAAGTTAAGATGGCAAATACACAGGTGCAATAATACCGATAATGCAGCCACCCTACAATCAGGAATTGACCGCTTGGTGCACCTGTGCAAACAAATAGTCAGTATGTGGCGTGTTCACACAGGAATGCAAAGTATATGGCTCAAAGCCTATTAATGACGCCAAGTAGCGGGCTCACCATAATGCATCCTGTGTGAACAGAGGCCACAGTGTACAGAGCCATCTAGGGCCCAGCCGCACCCTGGAAAAATATACAGTGCGCCAAAAACATAACAATGTATGCAAGGTATTGGTCGATATTATGGCCACAATATTTAAGCTGCCAACCCATGTCAAGGGTCCTTACATATTGGCAGTCCTAATCTAAAAAAAACACCATAAGAGGAAAGACCTCCACTATTCTAGACACAAAAACACCAGTATACAGGCAGAGATGCCTGTATACAAAAAAACAGGAGAAAAAGGCAAATTGGACATATTTTAAATTTTTGTGCTGCATTACGTTCCATACATACATGTCATACTGACAGCACACTGACACATGGACAGCTCGCAGACGCACGGATGTCACACACATGTCAGATGGATGTTACATATGTACACAAGAATGGCCCACGGACACAGACCATGGATCTCACCAGTAATGTTTTTTTCCACAGACGCTGATCAGTAGGGTTGCCTAATGTCATCCCCCACCTGATACTTATCAATACAAAACCATGACTCTCACTTTCTGTTAGGCTATGTGCACACGTTGCGGATTTAGATGAGGATCTGCAGCGTTTTTGGACGCGCGGAATTGCATCAAATCCGCAGTGTAGTGCACAGGCAATGTTAGTCAATGTGAAATTGATATTTGGTGTGCACATGCTGTGGAAAAAAACGTGCAGAATCGCAGCTTTTTTTCCCCACAGCATGTCAATTCTTTTTGCGGATCTGCAGCGTTTCTGCACCCATTGATTTCCATTGTGTCAAGCCAATCCACAGCAAAACCGCAGGTTTAAAAAAGATCTGCGGATTTGCTGCAGATGTGCCTGTGAGAAACGATGCAGATCGGGAGGGGGTGAGTGTGTGGGCGGAGTGTGGGCGCTTACTGTGTGTGTGGGCGGAGACTGTGTGTGTGCGAAGAAGATGTGCAGGGCTGTGTGCGGATGTTTGTGTGTGTCTGTGGGGGTCTGCGGGGGTGAGCGGGGCTGTGTGTGTCTGTGGAGATGTGTGTGAGGGTGTTTGTGTGTATCCGTGTGTGTGCGTGGGTGTGGGGGGCTGTATGTGTGTGTGTGCGGGGCTGTGTGTGTGCGTACGGGTCTGCGTGTAGGCAGGCATCATCCGATGGGACTACTAGTCCCATCCGGCTATGCCTGCTACAGTGACAGGTAGCCGGATGATGGAACAGCAGTAGTCCCATCATCCGGCTACTGTGTTCGTGTAAAAAAATACAAAAAAGCAACACATACACACACATATACAGTACATACAACATACAGTATATACTCACCAATCACCTAGTCCCCAAAGCAATCAATCACCTGTAAAAAATTTAAAAATAACAAACCAACAGTATACTCCCTGATCCAATGTAATCCATTTAATAACGAGTGTCCCACGACGATCTCCTATGGAGAGCTGTCACATCGGCAGATGTGACCGCTCTCCAGGGGCTCCAGGATACAATGACGCAAGGTATCCTTCCTCACTGTATCCCTCCGCCACTGTGAGTACAGTATAGTACAGTTCATACTGTCACTTGCGGCACCGCTGCGTGGGAAAATTCTAACGCAGCAGTGCCGTAAAGTGAGAGGCCATGGAACCCCCAGTGATAACACTGCAGGAGCCATTGTCTCCTGTCAGTGTGTCACTGGAGGCCTATAGAGCAGTCACATCTCCTGATGTGACAGCTCTATGGGGTAGATCGTCGTGGGACACTCGTTATTAATTGGACTGCGTCGGACCAGGGAGTATACTGTTGGTTTATTATTTTTTATTTTTTGCAGGTGATCGATGGTTTCGAGGAATTAGGCATGGTTGTACGCATGGTGAAATTAAGAATATTAACCCCTCTGTGACCTTAGACGTACTATCCCGTCGAGGTGACCTGGGCCTATCTGACCCTCGACGGGATAGTACGTCATAGCCGATCGGCCGCGCTCACGGGGGGAGCGCGGCCGATCGCGGCCGGGTGTCAGCTGACTATCGCAGCTGACATCCGGCACTATGTGCCAGGAGCGGTCACGGACCGCCCCCGGCACATTAACCCCCGGCACACCGCGATCAAACATGATCGCGGTGTACCGGCGGTACAGGGAAGCATCGCGCAGGGAGGGGGCTCCCTGCGGGCTTCCCTGAGACCCCCGGAGCAACGCGATGTGATCGCGTTGCTCTGAGGGTCTCCTACCTCCCTCTTCGCCGCAGGTCCCGGATCCAAGATGGCCACGGCATCCGGGACCTGCAGGGAGGGAGGTGGCTTACCGAGTGTCTGCTCAGAGCAGACACTTGGTAAGCCTGCAGCCCTGCACAGCAGATCGCAGATCTGGCAGAGTGCTGTGCACACTGCCAGATCAATGATCTGTGATGTCCCCCCCTGGGACAAAGTAAAAAAGTTAAAAAAAAATTCCCCACGTGTGTAAAAAAAAATAAAAAAAATATCCTAAATAAATAAAAAAAAAAAAAATGATTCCCATAAATACATTTCTTTAGCTAAATAAAATAAAAAAAACAATAAAAGTACACATATTTAGTATCGCCGCGTCCGTAACGACCCAACCTATAAAACTGCCCCACTAGTTAACCCCTTCAGTAAACACCGTAAGAAAAAAAAAAAAAAAACGAGTCAAAAAACAACGCTTTATTATCATACCGCCAAACAAAAAGTGGAATAACACGCGATCAAAAAGACTGATATAAATAACCATGGCACCGCTGAAAACGTCATCTTGTCCCGCAAAAAACGAGCCACCATACAGCATCATCAGCAAAAAAATAAAAAAGTTATAGTCCTGAGAATAAAGCGATACCAAAATAATTATTTTTTCTATAAAATAGTTTTTATCGTATAAAAGCGCCAAAACATAAAAAAAATGATATAAATGAGGTATCACTGTAATTGTACTGACCCGACAAATAAAACTGCTTTATCAATTTTACCAAACGCGGAGTGGTATAAACGCCTCCCCCAAAAGAAATTCATGAATAGCTGGCTTTTGATCACTCTACCTCACAAAAATCGGAATAAAAAGCGATCAAAAAATGTCACGTGTCCGAAAATGTAACCAATGAAAACGTCAACTTGTCCCGCAAAAAACAAGATCTCACATGACTCTGTGGACTCAAATATGGAAAAATTACAGCTCTCAAAATGTGGTAACGCAAAAAATATTTTTTGCAATGAAAAGCGTCTTTCAGTGTGTGACGGCTGCCAATCATAAAAATCTGCTAAAAAACCCGCTATAAAAGTAAATCAAACCCCCCTTCATCACCCGCTTAGTTAGGGAAAAATAAAAAAATTAAAAAATGTATTTATTTCCATTTTCCCATTAGGGTTAGGGTTAAGCCCCCGTCTCACTAAGCGAGATCGCTAGCGAGATCGCTGCTGAGTCACAAGTTTTGTGACGCAACAGCGACCCCTTTAGCGATCTCGCTATGTGTGACACGTAGCAGCGACCAGGCCCCTGCTGTGAGATCGCTGGTCGTGTCGAAATGGCCTGGACCTTTTTTTGATCGTTGAGGTCCCGCTGGGTAGCACACATCGCTGTGTTTGACACCTTACCAACGACCTCGTTGACGACTCAGACACTGAATCGTCATAATAGCTCCCATGTGACATCGTTGTACAGGTCGCTACAGGTCGCGGGTGAGATGTCAAACAGCGAGATCGCAGCAGCGATCGTTGGGAAGATCTCACTGTTTGACATCTCACCAGCGACCACATAGCGACGCAGCAACGATCCCTGACAGGTCGTATCGTTGTCGGGATCGCTTTAGCGTCGCTAAGTGAGACGGGGCCTTTAGGGTTAGGGCTAGAGTTAGGACTAGAGTTAGGGCTAGGGTTAGGGTTAGGGTTAGGGCAAGGGTTAGGGCTAGGGTTAGGGCTAGGGTTAGGGCTAGGGTTAGGGCTAGGGTTAGGGCTAGGGTTGGGGCTAGGGTTGGGGCTAGGGTTGGGGCTAGGGTTAGGGCTAGGGTTAGGGCTAGGGTTGGGGCTAGGGTTAGGGCTAGGGTTAGGGCTAGGGTTGGGGCTAGGGTTAGGGCTAGGGTTAGGGTTAGGGCTAGGGTTAGGGCTAGTGTTACGGCTAGTGTTAGGGCTAGTGATAGGGCTAGGGTTATTGCTAGGGTTACGGCTAGGGTTGGGGCTACAGTTAGGGTTGGGGCTAAAGATAGGGTTAGGGTTTGGATTACATTTATGGTTGGGAATAGGGTTGGTGTGTCTGGGTTAGAGGAGTGGTTAGGGTTACTGTTGGGATTAGGGTAAGGGGTGTGTTTGGATTAGGGTTTCAGTTATAATTTTCCACTGTTTAGGCACATCAGGGGCTCTCCAAACGGGACATGGCATCCGATCTGAATTCCAGCCAATTCTGCGTTGAAAAAGGAAAACAGTGCTCCTTCCCTTCAGAGCTCTCCCGTGTGCCCAAACAGGGGTTTACCCCAACATATGGGGTATCAGCGTACTCAGGACAAATTGGACATCATCTTTTGGGGTCCAATTTCTCCTGCTACCCTTGGGAAAATACAAAACTGGGGGCCAAAAAATAAGTTTTGTGGGAAAAAAAAGATTTTTTATTTTCACGGCTCTGCGTTGTAAACTGTAGTGAAACACTTGGGGGTTCAAAGTTCTCACAACACATCTAGATAAGTTCCTTGGGGGGTCTAGTTTCCAATATGGGGTCACTTGTGGGGGGTTTGTACTGTTTGGGTACATCAGGGGCTCTGCAAATGCAACGTGACGCCAGCAGACCTATCCATTTAAGTCTGCATTCCAAATGGCGCTCCTTCCCTTCCGAGCTCTGTCATGCGCCCAAACAGTGGTTCCCCCCCCACACATGGGGTATCAGCGTACTCAGGACAAATTGGACAACAACTTTTGGGGTCCAATTTATCCTGATACCCTTGTGAAAATACAAAAATGGGGGCTAAAAAATCATTTTTGTGAAAAAAAAAAATAATTTTTATTTTCACGGCTCTGCATTATAAACTGTAGTGAAACACTTGGGGGTTCAAAGTTCTCACAACACATCTAGATAAGTTCCTTGGGGGGTCTAGTTTCCAATATGGGGTCACTTGTGGGGGGTTTGTACTGTTTGGGTACATCAGGGGCTCTGCAAATGCAACGTGACGCCTGCAGACCTATCCATTTAAGTCTGCATTCCAAATGGCGCTCCTTCCCTTCCGAGCTCTGTCATGCGCCCAAACAGTGGTTCCCCCCCACATATGGGGTATCAGCGTACTCAGGACAAATTGGACAACAACCTTTGGGGTCCAATTTATCCTGATACCCTTGTGAAAATACAAAACTGGGGGCTGAAAAATCATTTTTGTGAACAAAAAAATAATTTTTATTTTCACGGCTCTGCGTAATAAACTGTAGTGAAACACTTGGGGGTTCAAAGCTCTCAAAACACATCTAGATAAGTTCCTTAAGGGGTCTACTTTCCAAAATGGTGTCACTTGTGGGGGTTTTTAATGTTTAGGCACATCAGGGGCTCTCCAAACGCAACATGGCATCCCATCTTAATTCCAGTCAATTTTGCATTGAAAAGTAAAATAGCGCTCCTTCCCTTCCGAGCTCTGCTATGCGCCCAAACAGTGGTTTACCCCCACATATGGGGTATCGTCGTACTCAGGACAAATTGCACAACAACTTTTGTGGTCTAATTTCTTCTCTTACCCTTGGGGAAATAAAAAAATGGGGGCGAAAATATCATTTTTGTGAAAAAATATGATTTTTTATTTTTACGGCTCTGCATTATAAATTTCTGTGAAGCACTTGTTGGGTCAAAGTGCTCACCACACATCTAGATAAGTTCCTTAAGGGGTCTACTTTCCAAAATGGTGTCACTTGTGGGGGGTTTCAATGTTTAGGCACATCAGGGGCTCCCCAAACGCAACATGGCGTCCCATCTCAATTCCAGTCAATTTTGCATTGAAAAGTCAAATGGCGCTCCTTCCCTTCCGAGCTCTGCCATGCGCCCAAACAGTGGTTTACCCCGACATATGGGGTATCAGCGTACAAATTGTACAACAAATTTTGGCGTCTATTTTCTCCTGTTACCCTTGGTAAAATAAAACAAATTGGAGCTGAAATAATTTTTTTGTGAAAAAAAGTTAAATGTTCATTTTTATTTAAACATTCCAAAAATTTCTGTGAAACACCTGAAGGGTTAATAAACTTCTTGAAAGTGGTTTTTAGTACCTTGAGGGGTGCAGTTTTTAGAATGGTGTCACACTTGGGTATTTTCTATCATATAGACCCCTCAAAATGACTTCAAATGAGATGTGGTCCCTAAAAAAAAAATGGTGTTGTAAAAATGAGAAATTGCTGGTCAACTTTTAACCCTTATAACTCCGTCACAAAAAAAAATTTTGGTTCCAAAATTGTGCTGATGTAAAGTAGACATGTGTGAAATGTTACTTATTAAGTATTTTGCGTGACATATGTCTGTGATTTAAGGGCATAAAAATTCAAAGTTGGAAAATTGCGAAATTTTCAAAATTTTGGCCAAATATTCATTTTTTCACAAATAAACGCAAATTATATCGAATAAATTTTATAACTATCATGAAGTACAATATTTCACGAGAAAACAATGTCAGAATCGCCAAGATCCGTTGAAGCGTTCCAGAGTTATAACCTCATAAAGGGACAGTGGTCAGAATTGTAAAAATTGGCCTGGTCATTAACGTGCAAACAACCCTTGGGGGTGAAGGGGTTAAAATACTTTTTTCTGGCTGTGTGTTTATTTAATTCTTTCACTACTATAGGATTAGTAAAGGATAAAGGCCCCGTCTCACTAAGCGATTTACCAACGATCACGACCAGCGATATGACCTGGCCGTGATCGTTGGTAAGTCGCTGTGTGGTCGCTGGGGAGCTGTCACACAGACAGCTCTCTCCAGCGACCAACGATCAGGGGAACGACTTCGGCATCGTTGAAACTGTCTTCAACGATGCCGAAGTCCCCCTGCAGCACCCGGGTAACCAGGGTAAACATCGGGTTACTAAGCGCAGGGCCGCGCTTAGTAACCCGATGTTTACCCTGGTTACCAAAAAAAACAAACAGTACATACTCGCCTTTCGGTGTCCAGGTCCCTTGCCGTCTGCTTCCTGCTCTGACTGAGATCCGGCCGTACAGCGAGAGCAGAGCGCAGCGGTGACGTCACTGCTGTGCTCTCACTTCTCACTGTACGGCCGGCAGTCAGTGAGAGCAGGAAGCAGACGGCAAGGGACCTGGACACCGAAAGGCGAGTATGTACTGTTTGTTTTTTTTTACATTTACGCTGGTAACCAGGGTAAACATCGGGTTACTAAGCGCGGCCCTGCGCTTAGTAACCCGATGTTTACCCTGGTTACCAGTGAAGACATCGCTGGATCGGTGTCACACACACCGATTCAGCGATGTCAGCGGGGCCTCAACGACCAAAAAAAGGTCCAGGCCATTCCGACACGACCAGCGATCTCGCAGCAGGGGCCTGATCGCTGGTACGTGTCACACATAGCGAGATCGCTATGGAGTTCGCTGTTGCGTCACAAAACTTGTGACTCAGCAGCGATCTCGCTAGCGATCTCGCTATGTGAGACGGGGCCTTAAGTGTCTTATTGACGCCTCTCCATCACTAACCGGGCTTAATGTCACCTTACAAACAATGGTGACATGAACCCCTTATTACCCCATATGCCACCGCTACAGAGCAGTGGGAAGAGAGAGGCTAAGTGCTGGAATTGGCGCATCTTACAGATGCGCCATTTCTGGGGCGGCTGGGGGCTGGTACTTGTAGCCAGGGGGGGCAATATCCATAGCCCCTCTCTAGGCTATGAATATCAGCCCGCAGCTGTCTGCATGGCCTTTTCTGGCTATTTGGCTATTAATTATAGGGGGACCACACGTCATTTTTTTTGGGGGGTCCCCTATTTTAATAGCCAGTAAAGGCTAAATATACAGCTGCAGGCTGATATTCATAGCCTAGGAAGCTCCATGGGTATTAACCCCTTCCCAGGCTAGAAACATAGGCCCCCGTCGGCTTTCCCTCTCTGGCACAGAAAATTGCATGGGAGCCCATGCCATTTTTTTCCCTTTTTTTTTAAACTAAAGATATTGCGTGCAGATTTTTTTTGTGTGTCTTTATTTAACTATTTATGTATCATTTTATTACGTTCATTACTAAACATCGACCTTGGTATTATCTAGCTATCTATTATCTATCTATGTATTATCTATCTATCTATCATTATCTATTTATCTATCTATATATCTATCTATTATCTATCTATCATCTATCTGTCTGTCTATCTGTGTGTGTGTAAATATTTTTCTTCTATGGAGTATGTAAAATAAGAGGTTGGACAAAGAAATGACATCACAATTCTTTTTTTTTTGTTAAATAATAGATCTTTATTTAGGTTACAAAAACACAGACAAATCCGCATGAAAAACGCATAAAAATCCGCAGCAAAAACGCAGCAAAAACGCTTGGATTTTTACCTGCGTTTTCTGAAAAGAGATGCAGATTCTGTGCAGAAAATTCTGCAGACAAATCTGCAACGTGTGCACATAGCTTTATGGTACATAGACTTGTAATGGAGGTGGCGATGGGTCGCGTCGCATATGCACCTCTCTTTGTTTTTATGAAAACTCTGAAAATTTTGGAGCAATCACAGCTGCCATAGAAATTAATGGAGGGACTGAATTTGTAAGCTTGTGGTAACAGATTTCAAGACTCAATGAGCTACAATAGTTCCTACATCGCTCATGTGAAGGTACAACAAACAACGTAGTAATGCAAAAAACTGTGAAGATAAAAGAAAATACAATGAGACATATCTGAATCAAGCATCAAGTGACGGGAACAATTAGACATAAACAAAACAGTTTTTGCTCGAGGTTTGAAGTAGAATTAATTATTAACCAGAATTTCCACCTCTGCTCTTCCTCCTGTTAAAATTCATCGCGCCTGCACTCATGAAATATTGATTTTTTTTCCCCAACCAACGCTGATGTCTTCTCCCTTCAACATTATTATAATGAGGGATAACAATCAAATCGTCCTTGCTGAAACTCAATCATTTCCCTGTGCCATCTGCATTGATCTTTTTTGGTGGCTTTTACCATAAATTATTCCATTCGATTAAGTGAACCTGCTCAGAGTGGCATTTTGCAAACTAAATAATTTATTGAGTGTTTTGGAGCAAACAACAAAAAAAACGACCTGCTTAATGTGTGTGTGTGTGTGTGTTTTCTACAGGCATTAATAACAAGGCAAGCACCTCTGTGGACATTTGTAGCTTTCTTTGCTTGTGGAGAGGAATCATCCAGAGATGGAAGACATCAGTCAGAGAAAATTAGGAAGTATTATGGTGTCATCACAAGAAAGTTTATTACTGGTAGGAAGACTTCTCTATAGTAAAAGGAAGCAGAAGGGGATTGTACAATGGCCAGGAGACTCAAGGAGAATGGACCGTGCTTAGGATGGCTGAATTCAGTATTTTAATAGTGGAGGGAATCCATTCAGTGGAGTTGAGCAAAAAGGTTTGCACTATTTTGGTCTTGCGTCAAGATTGGTCCTCTGATGCTGCCGAAACAGGGCGGTCTTAATCTATGCGACCGGCATCCTGTATGCTACTGTTGTCACTAGACCTCACACTATGTTATGATGTGGGTTGACGCCAGAGGGCATAGTAAACTCCAGATCTGCCCAAGATGCCTAGATGAAGATGCCGGCTGAAGAAGACTTCCCTGGTTCAACTGCCATAGAAGACCAAACTAGACGCCTGACAATTTTTTTTTAAACCCTTTTATGCAGGGATCATTTCTCCATGATTTTGGGTACCAAACAAAGGTGTGAAGATTATATTATGAAAAGGAGTTGGGGGACAAAAGTCCTAAGTGCTCTCCAAGTGAAAATGGTGTTAAAGATTGAAATGGGTTCCTCACTGCTTTGCAAAAAAGTTTGTACAATTGCACATTTTGTTCTTTGCAATAGTCATAGGGACACTACCTCTATAAGGCATTGTCTTCTTCCCCAGGGGGGTGAAAATCCTTTTTCTTGTGGACTTTTTTGAATTTTTTTGAGAAAAAGCCTCTTTGTGCTACCCATGAAAATGTAGAGGTTTGCACAGCTATGAGAACATACTAAGCTTTGGGTGCCATATTATGAAACCATACAAAACTGACCCAATAAAATGATAATATGATCATATGGCTTAGGATTTCAAGGGGTTTTTCTTTCCAACAAATGGTAAAAATTAACAAAAGTAGTAATACAATATTATTCCCCTGTCTCTCTCGTGACAAGGTTTCTCGAGTACCTCACAGGGCTCAATTCAGTCAGCTAAAGTTTTTGCCCACAGTGGAGTCAACACATCACTGCTTCTGCCGGTGACTGGCGAGGGATCAAGGATGTGCTAGGCTGCTTCCATACATCAGTTTTTTGCCGTCAGGCTCAATCTGGCGAATTTTGAAAAAAACGGATCCGGCGAATGATGCCGACAGATCCGTTTTTTTCCCATAGAATTGTATTAGTGACGGATTGCGTTGGATGGCCACAAGTTTCATCCGTCGTTCGCCAGCAAAAATTGTTGATCCAGCGGCGGGAAAAAAAGGTACAAAGTTAAGTTTTTTGCCTCCGGTGAAAAAACTGACAGGCCCGGATCTGGTGGCGTCCGGTGTTTGCTACAATGGAACCCTATGGCGCTGGATCCGTCAAATGATGGAATCCGGCTACGGATTCCATTTTTTTAAACTGAGCATGCTCCAATTTTTTGGGATCCAATTACCTGGATCAGCTAGTCGGATCCGTCGAAAAAACAGATCCGTCTCATCAGTGTTTCACAATCTGCGACGGATCCGTTTTTTTCAACATTCGACGGATTGTGCCTGATGGCAAAAAACTGGCTAATGCCAAATATGAAGTGAAAGGTACGGGTTCAGCACAGGAGCCAGCACCAAACAGGGGGAGTCCGACATCAGCGTACTATTACACCCGATGTCGGAAAGGGTTTAATCAATGATCCATTGACTAGGTTTGGGTACAAGAAAATTATATGTTGTCATCATTAGAAGAAGCACTCGGTTTCTCTGTGTTATTGAATGTTGCAAGTATTTCCGAGGATGCCTACAATAGGTAGATTGATAAATGTTTCACTGTGAGACATACCTACATTACAGATCTTGTCAAGAAAAGGACATTTTAGTTTTGTGCTGTAGATGTTCACTGAGGATTGTGACAGACATTAATCCACATCCATGGTAAATATCAATGTACTGTAAATTAAAAAAAAATATGGTCAGCAACAATCTAGAGTTTGTAACTATCATCTCAACAGTAATTAAGAACACAGGTACTGGTTCAACTCACGATGAGTGGCATGCGATGACCAGCTTTTGGAAGAGAAATAAGATTTTCCAATACTCTGTTAGGAGTGGTTTGTGTTATACAGTATGTGTCTTTGTTTGTGGCAACCAAATGGTTGTGAATGTGCATTGCAGTCAGCATATCTGAATGTGTTGACTTTGTTTTGTGAGATATTGGATGCCTTAATCAAATTCAAAAGAGGGTATGGATGGACACCTGTGCATCAAAGATAATAAAATATCCAGACGTGGTGGTGTATTAAAGCTTGCAACCAAACTCAGAGTTGAGATTCTCTCACCTTTGGCAAAGACACTCTCACTGGCCTTGCCATGCATCATAATACCATGGCAAATTCGCTTCTTCTGACTCAACTGACACTGCAACTGCATCCAAGGCTTGTATGTCACCAATCCTCCACCCAATGTGAACCCATTCGCTTGTGTTATTGAATGGTACCTAGCGAATTTTGTGATGGTCAGAGGCTATTTAGGCCCAGCCTTAAGTGGAGAGCAGAACGACATGATGGAGCACCCGTTCCCTTCCTTTTGGGACACCCATCAATCCTGTTTTCTCTCATTTGAAGCGATTCTTCACAGGTTCTCTCCACCCATTAAAATAGGGGATGGGCGATCCTATTCATGTTCTTGAGGGTCCCTTTGATAAATAGAGCTTTGATAATGAATGTGGTCAATAAGTTTCATTGTGTAAATGCAATTGTGAAAAATCTCACATAAATTCTTGATACTTTGAATTCTTCTAGATTGCTCTAATTTATCATCTCCGACTTCTCCAGGTCAAGTTGCCCCCACACATTTTTTTTTGTACATCATTTTTTTCCTATTTCCCCTGAGAATACTAGATATATTAGGTGACTTTTTTCATCTTTTATCTCCAGTGAAGATATCTACTTATTCATGCACATGCAGGAACAATTTACCAGTGATGGGAACGTTACGTCTTGTTGATGACCCTATGGTGACACCAATGTGCAAGGTGAACCTTGCTGATGTCAGGTCACTGATGACCCCGAGCTTCCATCTATGAAGAGGTAGCGAGATCTATTTTGCTTTCATCTCTGGGCATTTAACTGTTCATTTCAGACATGAAAGGCAAATGGAGTCTACGATTGTGTATCTGGAGTTTAAAAAAAAAGAAAAAAAAGATTCCTTCCCTCTTTGGAGTGGAGGATTAGAACCATTCTTCGAAAGAGATTGACAGCTCATTGATGTCCTCTACCTTATGTCTCAGGCTTTTTTTTTCTTCCAGGAATTCTTAATGATGCCTTATGCTAAACAGATTATTTAAAGTTTTAGACTCTGTCCCCCCATGAAAGTTGTTATCTGTAGCTGTTACATCTAAAAGACTAATATGTAGGAAGATACACTAGAAAGACTATCCTGCAGCATCTTAATGAACCCACACATCAGTCAGAGATGAAGGAAACTCTGATGCAAATATTGACGAAGCAAAATATGACCTGTGAGCATCGGTTGTCAGGATTTTACATGAGTAGAATAAGAGGATGTTTGCTGCTCAGTTTTATGGATGACGGTGCTGTATCTTATTCAGAGAAGCTTGTTGATAGTTGTGAATCGATCAGTACAGATGGGAAGATTTTACGAAATAAGGGAAATTTGGATTCATTCTGTGTTTTTTGGCTGAAAGTTCTATTTGTCAATCAGCGCAAAAAACAGCTCCCCTCCGTGTATCATCATGTTATAATTCAGCTTAAAAAGGCTTACAAAATAGGACTATGGGCAGAGACGTAGCTTGAATCTTCGCTAGCCGTAGTGCAAAATCTATATCAGTGCCGTCTACCATAGATCAATAATGGTGCTGATCTCCTTATATGTGGCTGCGGAGAAGTTTGGGCATCCCTGGGGTATATTCACACCCAGCAGATGTAAAGCAATTGCAAATGAAGCTGAAAGGAGATGTTTCAGATGGAAACAGATATTTGTTTTCTGCAAACCCCATTCTGATAAATGTGAAAGTCACAGAAATGTCTGCAGCAATTCTACCATGTCTGAATATAACCCTAAGATTTTTAGCCTGGGTGCCACTTTCCCTGCTGTACCCAGTGACACAGTTTGGCGTGGGTCACAGGGGTTGTTATCCTGGGTGCAAAACTTAAAAAGAAAATGAAGAAAGGTAGCAGAGACAATGCTAGTGCCAAGATCTTGGGCAATGGATATGTCCATGAATTCTGGCCCAGTGCCCCACATCTCTGGACGAGTGCCACTTTGAACTGTATCAGCACCAACATGATGCAGATACAATTGGATCCTGTGGCACAGGAAGAAGACATGGGCTCCATGTTCCAGAACTTTCTGTCCTGCAGACTGTTGTAGGCCAACAAGATGTCAGCTAATGCCAAATATGACGTCACTGTATTGTGCCGCCTCTCCCGGTCGACTCCGTATGAAGGAGAGAAATGTGCTTTGTTGATCAGATTAGATGAGTATAAACATTATTATTTTGGAAGGTAGCATTTTACTTTTGAAGGGGCTACTTAGGGGGCATCATAGCTTTTTAAGGGACACTAAATGGGGATTAATACTTTTAAAGGGGGAACACAAGGAGCCTTATTCATTTTTGAAAGTGTGCAATACTTGCCTTGCCCCAAGCTCTGGCAACCCATGCCACTGTATGTACCCACTATTGTTATGCTACTGCGCCTGATGACACCATGCTCCTCATGAATAGACAGACAGTGTAATTAGAACCCACCATCCTGGGGCAGATCAAAGTGCTTGTTGGACCACCCAATCCATTCCTTTGCAAGAAGCAATCCTCAGGTCCTTCATCCATGGATTATACCTGTCATGTGATTATGGCCACCAAATTTCCCAAGAACAGGAATGTCCTGACTCCTGTCACCCCTCTAAACCTAGAGTACAAGGGGAAGATATATTAGGACGGACATTTTCTGCCAGCAGTTTTTATTAAAAATCCTTTAAAAGTCTTTGGTAAGTAAAGAAATCAGCATGCTGAGATATAGTTATAAAAGGTCAGTAATATTTAACTCTTGCTCCATCATGGAAATCAGCCTAATATATTCAGACCCTATAGGGTTACAACTGAGAGTCTTTTTCAGGGATCAATATAGTAATGACTGTGTTCTCAATGCCAGACTGCAGCCAGTAAAGCAATGAATTGCACCGTCTTAAAAAACTGACTGTATCCAAATATTCTATGTATGTACATTAATCTGCAATAATTATAATAATCAGATATTTAGATCTGATCTTTTTAGAAAGGTAGCGGGCAAACCTATCCTTAGCTGAAAAATGTCCTTTCTAACAAGTGTATTTATACAATCCCAGCAATCAGAGTCGGATGAAATTTCCCATAAAAGCTTGATCCTGTAATTTCAGTGCATAAAGTCTCTTTATAAAAATCAGCAGTGTAGCCAATCACATGCGATTAATGTCAGCCAAATGCAATCAGCCTTATTGCAGGAGGATGTAAGATATTTTATATTTCTTAAATAGCACCAAGAAAAAAAGAAAAAAGAAATGTGTCCGCATTATGTATGAATGGGCAGGCGATTATCTGGGGAATTGCTCAGATTGATTTCTCAATGAAGGGATGTGCTTAGTGCAGCCGTTTAATCTCGTGTTACAGGCTATATCATGAGACATACAGATGCTTTCCGAATACTTTATTACGAGAGAAATAATGGGAGGATATTCTTTGATCTTTCTCCGCAGAACTTGAAATTGTCTCCTTGTGTCTCTTTCTTTTCATTTGACTCCACAGGTTAATAACAAATATTTATTACTCGAGGGAAATCTCCCTAACTATGTAAATATGTCTGCGCTAGATAACACATTGGATTACAGCAGTCTTTAATTTACATGGAGGACGTGAGGATGTACAGAACGGATGCAACTACTTTATATACATGATAAAGCAGGAAAAAATGTATATAAAGTTAAAAGAAAAAAAAAAACAGTCAGGTTAAAGGGTTGTCATGTTTAAAAAAGACCTTATAATTCTAAACATTATTTAGTATTATCTATAATTATATATTTTCTATTATTTGTTATCTTTATTCTAAATATGAATTATTATGTATCATTTTCAGTCATTTATATACAGTATAGAGCAAAAGTTTGGACACGCCTTCTCATTTAAAGATTTTTCTGTATTTTCATGACTATGTAAATTGTACATTCACACTGAAGGCATCAAAACTATGAATTAACACATGTGGAATTATATACTTAACAAAAAAGTGTGAAACAACTGAAAATATGTCTTATATTCTAGGTTCTTCAAAGTAGCCACCTTTTGCTTTGATGACTGCTTTGCACACTCTTGGCATTCTCTTGATGAGCTTCAAGGGGTAGTCACCGGAAATGGTTTTCACTTCACAGGTGTGCCCTGTCAGGTTTAATAAGTGGGATTTCTTGCCTTATAAATGGGGTTGGGACCAACAGTTGTGTTGTGCAGAAGTCTGGTGGATACACAGCTGATAGTCCTACTGAATAGACTGTTAGAATTTGTATTAGGGCAAGAAAAAAGCAGCTAAGTAAAGAAAAACGAGTGGCCATCATTACTTTAAGAAATGAAGGTCAGTCAGTCCGAAAAATTGGGAAAACTTTGAAAGTGGCTCACATGAGGACCGCCCCAGGAAAGGAAGACCAAGAGTCACCTCTGCTTCTGAGGAAAAGTTTATCCAAGTCACCAGCCTCAGAAATCGCAGGTTAACAGCAGCTCACATTAGAGACCAAGTCAATGTCACACAGAGCTCTAGCAGCAGACACATCTCTACAACAACTGTTAAGAGGAGACTTTGTGCAGCAGGCCTTAATGGTAAAATAGCTGCTAGGAAACCACTGCTCAGGACAGGCAACAAGCAGAAGAGACTTGTTTGGGCTAAAGAACACAAGGAATGGACATTAGACCAGTGGAAATCTGTGCTTTGGTCTGATGAGTCCAAATTTGAGATATTTGGTTCCAACCACCGTTTCTTTGTGCGACGCAGAAAAGGTGAACGGAAGGACTCTACATGCCTGGCTCCCACCATGAAGCATGGATGAGGAGGTGTGATGGTGTAGGTGTGCTTTGTTGGTGACACTGTTGGGGATTTATTCAAAATTGAAGGCATACTTAACCAGCATGGCTACCACAGCATCTTGCAGCGGCATGTTATTTCATCCGGTTTGCGTTTAGTTGGACCATCATTTATTTTTCAACAGGACAATGACCCCAAACACACCTCCAGGCTGTGCAAGGGCTATTTGACCAAGAAAGAGAGTGATGGAGTGCTACACCAGATGACCTGGCCTCCACAGTCACCAAACCTGAACCCAATCGAGATGGTTTGGGGTGAGCTGGACCGCAGAGTGAAGGCAAAAGGGCCAACAAGTGCTAAGCATCTCTGGGAACTCCTTCAAGATTGTTGGAAGACCATTCCCGGTGACTACCTCTTGAAGCTCATCAAGAGAATGCCAAGAGTGTGCAAAGCAGTTATCAAAGCAAAAGGTGGCTACTTTAAAGAACCTTGAATAAAAGACATAATTTCAGTTGTTTCACACTTTTTTGTTAAGTATATAATTCCACATGTGTTAATTCATAGTTTTGATGCTCTCAGTGTGAATGTACAATTTTCATAGTCATGAAAATACAGAAAAATCTTTAAATGTGAAGGTCTGTCCAAACTTTTGGTCAGTACTGTATATATTTTTCATTTATTATGATTCTATATATTATTAATTGAGCAAATTCAACTTCTGTAGCACTTTATATAGCACATTAACCCCTTTACCCCCAAGGGTGGTTTGCACGTTAATGACCGGGCCAATTTTTACAATTCTGACCTCTGTGCATTTATGAGGTTATAACTCTGGAACGCTTCAACAGATCTTAGCAATTCTGACATTGTTTTCTCGTGACATATTGTACTTCATGATAGTCGTAAAATTTATTCGATATAACTTGCGTTTATTTGTGAAAAAAATGGAAATTTGGCAAAAATTTTGAAAATTTTGCAATTTTCCAACTTTGAATTTTTATGTCCTTAAATCACAGAGATATGTCACGCAAAATACTTAATAAGTAACATTTCCCACATGTCTACTTTACATCAGCACACTTTTAGAACCAAAATTTTTTTTTGTTAGGGAGTTATAAGGGTTAAAAGTTGACCAGCAATTTCTCATTTTTACAACACTATTTTTTTTTAGGGACCACACCTCATTTGAAGTCATTTTGAGGGGTCTATATGATATAAAATACCCAAGTGTGACACCATTCTAAAAACTGCACCCCTCATCCTCAAGGTGCTCAAAACCACATTCAAGAGGTTTATTAACCCTTCAGGTGTTTCACAGGAATTTTTGGAATGTTTAAATAAAAATGAACATTTAACTTTTTTTCACACAAAATTTATTTCAGCTTCAATTTGTTTTATTTTACCAAGGGTAACAGGAGAAAATGGACCCCAAAAGTTGTTGTACAATTTGTCCTGAGCATGCTGATACCCCATATGTGGGGGTAAACCACTGTTTGGGCGCATGGCAGAGCTCGGAAGGAAAGGTGCGCCATTTTACTTTTCAATGGAAAATTGACTGGAATTGAGATGGGACGCCATGTTGCGTTTGGAGAGCCCCTGATGTGCGTAAACATTGAAACCCCCCACAAATGACACCATTTTGGAAAGTAGACCCCCTAAGGAACTTATCTAGATGTGTGGTGAGCACTTTGATCCACCAAGTGCTTCACAGAAGTTTACAATGCAGAGCCGTAAAAATAAAAAATCATATTTTTTCACAAAAATGATCTTTTCACCCCCAATTTTTTATTTTCCCAAGGGTAAGAGAAGAAATTGGATGGCAAAAATTGTTGTGCAATTTATCCTGAGTACGCTGATACTCCATATGTGGGTGTAAACCATTGTTTGGGCGCATGGCAGAGCTCGGAAGGGAAGGAGCGCCATTTGACTTTTCAATGCAAAATTGACTGGAATTGAGATGGGACGCCATGTTGCGTTTGGAGAGCCCCTGATGTGCATAAACATTGAAACCCCCCACAAGTGACACCATTTTGGAAAGTATACCCCTTAAGGAACTTATCTAGATGTGTGGTGAGCACTTTGACCCAACAAGTGCTTCACAGAAGTTTATAACGCAGAGCCGGGAAAATAAAAATTATTATTTTTTTCACAAAAATTATATTTTAGCCCCCAGTTTTGTATTTTTCCAAGGGTAACAGTTGAAATTAGACCCCATAAGTTGTTGTCCAATTTGTCCTGAGTACGCTGATACCCATATGTGGGGGGGGAACCACTGTTTGAGCGCATGGCAGAGCTCGGAAGGGAAGGAGCGCCATTTGGAATGCAGACTCAGATGGGTTGGTCTGCAGGCGTCATGTTGCATTTGCAGAGCCCCTAATGTACCTAAACAGTAGAAACCCCCCACACGTGACCCCATATTTGAAACTAGACCCCCCAAGGAACTTATCTAGATGTGTAGTGAGAACTTTGAACCCCCAAGTGTTTCACTACAGTTTACAACGCAGAGCCGTGAAAATAAAAAATCTTTTTTTTCCCACAAAAATGATTTTTAGCCCCCCAATTTTTTATTTTCCCAAGGATAACAAGAAAACTTGGACCCCAAAAGTTGTTGTCCAATTTGTCCCGAGTACGCTGATACCCCATATGTTGGAGTAAACCCCTGTTTGGGCACACAGGAGAGCTCGGAAGGGAAGGAGCACTGTTTTACTTTTTCAACGCAGAATTGGCTGGAATTGAGATCGGACGCCATGTGGCGTTTGTAGAGCCCCTGATGTGCCTGAACAGTGGAAACTCCCCAATTCTACCTGAAACCCTAATCCAAACACACCCCTAACCCTAATCCCAATGGTAACCCTAACCACACCCCTAACCCTGACACACCCCTAACCATAATCCCAACCGTAAATGTAATCCAAACCCTAACCCTAACTTTAACCCCAACCCTAACTTTAGCCCCAACCCTAACCCTAACTTTAGCCCCAACCCTAACTCTAAGTTTAGCTCCAACCCTAGCCCCAACCCTAACCCTAGCCCTAACCCTAGCCCTAACCCTAGCCCTAACCCTAACCCTAATCCTAATGGGAAAATGGAAATAAATACATTTTTTTAATTGTATTATTTTTCCCTAACTAAGGGGGTGATGAAGGGGGGTTTGATTTACTTTTATAGCGCTTTTTTATATCGTATTTTTATGATTGGCAGCTGTCACACACTAAAAGACGCTTTTTATAGCAAAAAAGTTTCTGCGTCTCCACATTTTGAGACCTATAATTTTTCCATATTTTGGTCCACAGAGTCATGTGAGGTTTTATTTTTTGCGGGACGAGTTGACATTTTTATTGGTAACATTATCGGGCACATGACATTTTTTGATCGCTTTTTATTCCGATTTTTGTGAGGCAGAATGACCAAAAACCAGCTATTCATGAATTTCTGTTTGGGGGAGGCGTTTATACCGTTCCACTTTTGGTAAAATTGATAAAGCAGTTTTAATTGTTGGGTCAGTACGATTACAGCGATATCTCATTTATATAATTTTTTTATGTTTTGGCGCTTTTATACGAAAAAAGCTATTTTATAGAAAAAATAATTATTTTGGCATCGCTTTATTCTGAGGACTATAACTTTTTTATTTTTTTTCTTATGATGCTGTATGTGGCTTGTTTTTTGCGGGACAAGATGACGTTTTCAGCGGTACCATGGTTATTTATATCCATCTTTTTGATCGTGTCTTATTCCACTTTTTGTTCAGCGGTATGATAATAAAGCGTTGTTTTTTGGCTCGTTTTTTTTTTTTTATTCTTACGGTGTTGACTGAAGGGGTTAACTAGTGGGACAGTTTTATAGGTTGGGTCGTTACGGACGCGGTGATACTAAATATGTGTACTTTTATTGTTTTTTTTAATTTAGATAAAGAAATGTATTTATGGGAATAATTTTTTTTTTTTTTTACACACGTGGAATTTTTTTTTTTTTACTTTTTTACTTTGTCCCGGGGGGGACATCACAGATCGCTGATCTGACAGTTTGCACAGCATTCTGTCAGATCAGCGATCTGACTGACAGCGCTGCAGGCTTACCAGCGCCTGCACTGGACCCGGAAGTAATCCCTGCAGGACCCGGATGCAGCCCCGTGGTCATTTTGGATCCGGGGCCTGCAGGGATACGAGGTAGGAGACGCTCGGAGCAACGCGATCACATCGCGTTGCTCCAGGGGTCTCAGGGAAGCCCGCAGGGAGCCCCCTCCCTGCGCGATGCTTCCCTATACCGCCGGAACACTGCGATCATGTTTGATCGCAGTGTGTCGGGGGTTAATGTGCCGGGTGTCAGCTGCGATAGTCAGCTGACACCCGGCCGCCATCGGCCGCGCTCCCCCCCGTGAGCGCGGCCGATCGCTATGACGTACTGTCCCGTCGAGGGTCAGATAGGCCCAGGTCACCTCGACGGGATAGTACGTCTAAGGTCAGAGAGGGGTTAAAGGGAATTTTTCAGCAGTTTTTTCATATGTAATTCGACAGCAACATGATGTAGAGGCAGATAGCCTGATTCCAGCAATGTATCACTAACTGGGCTGCTTGGTGCAGTTTTGATAGAATTCCTGTTTTCCCTTTTGAAGATGTAGCAGAGCTTGGAATGTTGAGCTGTGAATAACCCCACCCGCACCACTGATTGGCAGATTTCTGTGTTCACTGTGAATGGTCAGCAAGCTGCCAATCAGTGGTGGGGGAGGAGTTATACAGGTTAGCTTGATTGCTGTGCACGTGCGCCCTAGTCAGGCAATGATGATCTCCTGCTGATAAAACACTGATTGTATTCAAACTACAACACACAGCTCAGTGTGGGAATCCGGTTCTCTTGTTCTGTATTATGCTGATCTCAGATTAAATAGCAAAAACCTGCTGACAGATTCCCTTTAATGGGAAAAAATATTGTAGCAATAAAGACACTTCTAACATTCAATTATATCTTCAAAACAAACAGAAAAAAGCGCTAATTCCCTGGCACTGCCACAGAGTGAAGACAAGGGTGTATGTTATCTTGATCTTCATTCAATTCATACAACGTATTTCAAAGTCGGGTTGACTTGTTCATAAGGATCACCTAATGAAGGAGTCAACCCGACTTCAAAATGCATTGTATGAATGAATGAAGATCAAGAAAACGTACACCCTTTTCTTCACTCTGTGGCAGCGCCCGGGAACCACCGCTTTTTTCCTGTTTGGTTTGAACACATTTTTTCCCATCGGTGTGTGGATCAGAGGTCGGGGCAAAAACAGTCCTTCATTCTTACGAGAACGGAGTTGTGCCGGGTTACAACACAGGCAAGTGAGCATATTCAATCCTTTACTCTGTGTCTTATATTGAGGGTAACACACTTGAAGAGTCTTTTCTCTTTTTCTTAACATTCAATTATGGACCACAATGTCTGGAATGGCTGCAGGTCACCTGGCCAGAATTCAAAAGCCTCATAGACATATATGAGGCTGTTGTGTTCTGGCCATATGATCCAGGTCTGTCTGAACATTATTATCCAGACTCAGACTGTGGCTGTTGGACATGTGAAATTGAGCTAGGGTAGAGTCACCAGGGCCGGAAAATCTGATCTGTATTACTGTACCAGTGTTATGTTGGCAGCATTACAAATTTCACATTTCCTTCCAGTCAATTTATCCTGCTGATTGCAAATCCGCAACATTTTTGCTGTGAAATAAATCAGCATCAAAATCCACAGAATATCCAACCTGTCTGTGTTGGTATCCATTGCAAGAGAAAAAATTGTGATTGCCTAGTAGCTTCCAATCTATAAGGAATTGAGAATAGATATCAGAGGTCAGGTGTCTCATCTCCACCAGGATCTGCTCCTGCGTCATCTGCTTCTGTAGCCCAGCGCCGCCATATTCATTCTGCGGGCGTCACTGGTGATAGAAGAGATGTTGGAATCAGAAGCTCTGTCTAACTACTTAGTGGCTGGGATCTTAGGCTATGTGCACACATATAATGGTCCACTGCGGATTTTTCCGCAGCGGATTTGATAAATCTGCAGGGCAAAAACGCTGCGTTTTTGCTGCAGATTTATCGCGGATTTACCGCGTTTTTTCTGCAGATTTCACTGCGGTTTTACAACTGCGGTTTTCTATTGGAGCAGCTGTAAAACCGCTGCGGAATCCGCAGAAAGAAGTGACATGCTGCGGAATGTAAACCGCTGCGTTTCCACGCGTTTTTTTTCTGTAGCATGTGCACTGCGTTTTTTGTTTCCCATAGGTTTACATTGTAATGTAAACTCATGGAAAACTGCTGCAGACCCGCAGCTGAGGAAATGCTGTGGATCCGTAGTGTTTTCCGCACCGTGTGCACATACCCTCAAGTGCTGTGCCGTCTGTCAGCATGGGTGTGTATGCTGTTCAGCTGGAGTTATCAGCTCCCTGCTTCACCCGATTGGAGAGCACAACACCCTACTTAAGCTTTTAGCTTACTGCTGGAAGCTGCCAGATATATCTTTGTGCTTCCTTGGTTTAGGTTTGTGGTTTCTGCCCCTGTGTTGTATTTGTGCTTTCCTGTTTTGACCTCGGCTTGGTTATGGACTCTTCTTCTGCCTAATGCTTTTATAACTTTACTGCCCTCTTGGTTTTGACTGGGCTAGCTGACTATCCTTCTTGACAGCTTGTACCACCAAACAGCAGCTGACTCTGTGGCCCTTTCCCAGGGACTACTGTGTAAGTTCAGACCCCTGTATATGTATTAAAGGGTGAAAGCCAGGGTAACCCAGGTCCCTGGGAAACAGAGTAGCTTGTAAGAAGCTTGTTCGTGGTAGCCAATTTACAGCGGCCTGGCGACCACTGATAGAGTCACTGGAACTCCATTCGGACCTGTAATAAGTGGGAACTTGGGGCATAACACCTCTGTTCTAGCGGTTGTTGGGGATCTTGGCAGCGAGTCCATATATATATACACTCACCGGCCACTTTATTAGGTACACCTGTCCAACTTCTTGTTAACACTTAATTTCTAATCAGCCAATCACATGGCGGCAACTCAGTGCATTTAGGCATGTAGACATGGTCAAGACAATCTCCTGCAGTTCAAACCGAGCATCAGTATGGGGAAGAAAGGTGATTTGAGTGCCTTTGAACGTGGCATGGTTGTTGGTGCCAGAAGGGCTGGTCTGAGTATTTCAGAAACTGCTGATCTACTGGGATTTTCACGCACAACCATCTCTAGGGTTTACAGAGAATGGTCCGAAAAAGAAAAAAAATCCAGTGAGCGGCAGTTCTGTGGGCGGAAATGCCTTGTTGATGCCAGAGGTCAGAGGAGAATGGGCAGACTGGTTCGAGCTGATAGAAAGGCAACAGTGACTCAAATCGCCACCCGTTACAACCAAGGTAGGCCTAAGAGCATCTCTGAACGCACAGTGCGTCGAACTTTGAGGCAGATAGGCTACAGCAGCAGAAGACCACACCGGGTACCACTCCTTTCAGCTAAGAACAGGAAACTGAGGCTACAATTTGTACAAGCTCATCGAAATTGGACAGTAGAAGATTGGAAAAACGTTGCTTGGTCTGATGAGTCTCGATTTCTGCTGCGACATTCGGATGGTAGGGTCAGAATTTGGCGTAAACAACATGAAAGCATGGATCCATCCTGCCTTGTCTGGAGCATCTTTGGGATGTGCAGCCGACAAATCTGCGGCAACTGTGTGATGCCATCATGTCAATATGGACCAAAATCTCTGAGGAATGCTTCCAGCACCTTGTTGAATCTATGCCACGAAGAATTGAGGCAGTTCTGAAGGCAAAAGGGGGTCCAACCCGTTACTAGCATGGTGTACCTAATAAAGTGGCCGGTGAGTGTATATGTATATATATATATATATATATATGTATATATTGTGATCTGGTCACTGGTAAAGTAATGGAGGGGAGATATGTGTCACTATGCTTAATGGCGTCATTGATATAAAGCCAGAGTATTTTCCTCCAGCACTCTAAAGTGTTGTGAGACTTAAGCTAAAGTTGCATAAATGGGTTGGTTTTATGTGGACATTCATAGAGCAGGTGGAAAATGTCCACCTTATCTCCACCTGCAGAGCTGGCACCACCATGTCCTGACAGGACCAGTGTGATGTCATAGTCATGTGATTAGTCACATGATGGAGGTGTCACATGTCAGGGGATTAAGTAGTTGTCTTCCAAAGGCAGCAGTGTTCAGTGTGCCTGGAGAGGGAGCACTCCAGGAAAGTGTTTGTGTATTTGTTGTATGCTAAAACGTGAACCATGTGTGTTCTGCTTTCAATGAGCGGGAGGAACCCCGCTCTCAGAAGGACTGTGTTTTCTGCCACCATTTTGTTTTGTTTTTCTGTTTTTTACCCAGAGGGCTGTATTTGTTTACCTTACTTTATGCTGCCTATAATAAACCAAAGGAAGCTCTTAAAGCCACAGAGTACCCGTGTCTATCTAAGTGTGCAGCCTAGAGAGCTGCTTTATCACAATATATATAATATTTCTTGTGTCAATTGTTTTAAAACCCCTTTAATTATCTATCTATATAATCGTCTAGGGATCACTTGCGTCTGTCTGTCTGTAACGGAAATCCCGAGTAGCTGATTGGTTGGGTTGTGTTATATACTGCGTCGCTGTGCTATATACTACGTGGGCTGTGTTAGATACTATGTGGGCTGTGTTATATACTACGTCTCTGTGCTATATACTATGTGGGCTGTGCTATATACTACGTGGCTGTGCAATATATTACATGGGTGGGCAATATATTACGTGGCTGCGTTATATACTTAGTGAGCTGTGCTATATACTACGTGGGCTGTGTTATATACTACGTGGCTGTGTTATATACTACATGGGCTGTGCTATATTCTGCATGGGCTGTGTTATATACTGCGTGGGCTGTGTTACATACTACGTCTCTGTGCTATATACTTCGTGGGCTGTGCTATATACTACGTGGCTGTGCAATATATTATGTGGCTGTGCTATATACTACGTGGCTGTGTTATATACTGCGTGAGCTGTGCTATATACTATGTGGGCTGTGCTATATACTACGTGGCTGTGCAATATACTATGTGGCTGTGTTATATACTACGTGGCTGTGCTATATACTACGTGGCTGTGCTATATACTACGTGGGCTGTGTTATATACTACGTGGACTGTTATATACTACGTGGCTGTGTTATATACTACGTGGCCTGTGCTATATACTATGTGGCTGTGCTATATGCTACTTGGCTGTGCTATATTACTCTGCTGTATTTGTGCATCATGAATCGTGGTATGTGTTAAAGAGGGGGGCCCACTGAGACTCTTTCGCCCAGGGCCCTCGAAAACCTGGAGCAGGCCCTGGCTTCAGTGATTGGTCACGCCTGGCCGGCAGCGAACAATCAGCGACAGGCGCAGTCCGGCCACGAATTGGGGTGGAATTTGAACCACGCTTTGCTAATTGGTCGCGCCCGGCCGGCTGAATCCTGTGTATAAATTGCATTATTCTGAAAACTTCAGAAATAAACTACATACATATTCTAGAATACCTGATGCGTTAGAATCGGGCCACCATCCAGTATTGGGAATAAAAGAATGTATGATCTACATTTAAAAATACTCAAAATAAAAAAACCTCTTGCAAATATCCCACATGTATTGTCCACAGAGCAAGCTGATAAGGTGCTGCTTATTAAACCTCCTCTGGTCTTGTCTAAATCTGTCTTATCCCTGTCTACAAATCTTTCGCACATACACAGTAGCTTGGCTCACAGCCGGCACTGCTTTCGGAACTAAATGCCACATGGATGGATGAATGAATGTCTCCTGTCCAAATATTTACTTAGGCCCAAATGAATCCCGTGTCTGGAGTCCCTTCCATGCACTAACATCTGGCACATCTCTCTTTTTAATATGTATAAGATTTACCTTTGGAAGACATTTAGGCCAAAAAATGTTTCCTCTAGAGGGAAACTCCAGTTGAGAAAAATCTTGCTAGATATTGTATATATTGCATCGTTCTTTATTGGGATGTAATTCTCCATGCTATGGGATAGCTGCACTTTGCCTTCTTCATGTCTACAATGGAATTGTCTCTTAAAGATTTATAAAACCCAATTTTAGGTAAAAATTAGAGATGAACGGACCTTTTGAAATTCACATTCGTCGACTTTGCCAAACTTTCCCTGAAAATTTGATTTGCCGCAAATAAATTCATGTGAATCTAAATACTGAAAAGCTTGTAATTGCTTGAAAAATACATGTGGGAGAGAAGTGAGAGCGAGAGGGGACCCCTCTGACCATAAGAGCATAAGAGCTTACCCTTTACAGGAAGGAGAGGCAGAAGACTCCGCCAGGGCTGCCAACTTGACTTTTTTTTATTTCTTGACAGTTTACAAAAAAAAATCACATACAAACAATATTTTTTACTGACACATTGGAAAACCACAATAAATAATTTTGATTATAAGTGATCCATGAGTACAGCACAGAATTCTGATATGAGACATCAGCTCCATTTACTGTAAAATGATGAGAATTACACTCAAAATAATCTGTACAAGTTTCTTTAGCTTAAAAAGTGTTAATATTTTTTTATGAACAGGACAAAAAAGTGACCTATGTTTACTGACTATCCTGGAATTTCTGGAGAATTGGCAACCCTGGACCCTGCTAATCATAAGAGCTTACACTCTACAGGAGAGATAGAGAGGACCCCTCTGACCATAAGAGCTTACATTCCACAGAAGAGAGATAGAGGGTCTCGCTAGCCATAAGAGCTTACACTCTACAGGAGAGAGAGGACCCCTCTGACCAAAAGAGCTTTCACTGTACAGGAGAGAGAGGACCCCTCTAACCATAAGAGCTTACACTCTATCGGAGAGAGAGGGCCTCGCTGTCCATAAGAGATTGCACTCTACTGGAGAGAGAGAATACCCTGCCGACCATAAGACCTTTCACTCTACAGGAGAGAAAGGCTTACGCGGTGATTCTGGAGATGTAAAACGCCTCTGCCGCACAATCTGTGCTCTGCTGGGAATCGCTGAACTAGGATGGCCAGGTACCGACCATCCTTCTGCAAGGAATGATAATCCGCTACATCTCACAGCTGTAGGCCCTCACAGTAATGCAAAATGATGTTAGCCCACTCTCTAATGCTTCAGCACTGTAGAAAATAGTGCTGGGCAAGGTTTTTCTTTGAGAAACAAAACTCAAGATGTTCAAATTCGCATGAAGCCGCAAAAGTTCAGGAAGTCCAACTTGAGATCGATCCCCCGCGAATTGATTAGCTCATCTCTAGTAAAGAAAGGAGTAATTTTCAGTTTATAGAGAGAAGAATTTCAATAGTACAAGTACAAGTCCTCTTACAGGAATACCTTTAACTCAGTAGTGCCCCCATATGTTATGCCAGGGTATGACAACACCCATTGTACACCCTATGCTGTGGCTCCTCTGAGTACATCCGCCTACTAAGATTAATATATATGTGATACTGAAGAAAAAAGAAATGAGAATGCAATCGAAATCCATGAAACAAATATACGGTAAATGCAGGAAGCAAAAGTGTTTCTATTTCATGAGCAATTTATTGCCCAGTTTTCCACTGTAAGTGCATTTCTCTAGGTGAACCATCTATTACAGTCGGTCATCCATCCCTGACGTCTGGGATTTCGTAAAATTTATGTCTAAACATACAGGGCACGAGCAAGGTTAGACATAAAGATGAGCGGGTGTGCTTAGTTCACCTCTGGAAATTTACAACAGAAAGAAGAATAGTAATTAATAGTGGTTTGAAGCTTTGGGGCTCTGAAGTCTTTAACAGGGTCTCAAGTACCATGCGCCATTTATAATACTGGTGTCCTCTTATGTGGAGATGGGCCTTTGGATGGGTCAGTCACATGTGCATCTTATAGATATGATATTTAGCTTCTTTTTAGTACAATATGAATTCAAGATTTTATCTTTGTTATGTTTAAGGTCTTTTTTAGGGAAAATATAAATGATGTCTTTTGGCCGTGAAATTCATCACCTAAAGATTTTTCTCGTTTCCTGTTCTTCCATCGCCTTTCACTCAGTTTACTGATCATCATGTTTCCTTATAAACCATATACTGTAGACTGCAGTCTATTGTTGGCCATACACATTAGATAACATTAAATCTGATACTTGTGGGATTGACCAGTGTTGGAAAACAAGCAATGGTTAAATTCCAACATCTCCATCATGGAAGATCGTTCGATGCCTTAGATCTTTGGTGGCTTCTTATCTTTTTTCTTCTTTTGCCATAAACATTCATGACCTGTCTCTCCAGTTGGGTGTGTTTTGGGGGATTTTGAAAGGATGGAGGATACATGACCAGCCTATTCAAATATTAATATTTTGGGGAATTTTGGGAAGATACATGACTAGTGATGAGCGAGCATGCTCAGGAGTGCTCAGTGCTCGCCTGAGCATCTCACTGCTCGAGATGCTCGTGTAGGGCGGAAAGCCAAACTTGCAGTCTCTCTTGCATGTCTGGGCCTGGAACTGTGGGGCTGTCACCATTGTTTCAGGGGGAGAGATTTCAGGTTGGAGCAGTTCAGGACACTTGAATGATGGGGGCGGGTCCGACATAAATAGCAGTCTGAGCGGGAAGACAGGACACTTGGCAGGGAACAAGCTTGTGAGTAGTGAGATGATTGACTCCCTCTCGACAGACCCATGCCAGCTAGCTGTGCCTGTATTCCTAGCTAGCGATACTGCCGACACATACTACCCCCAGCCCAGAGAGGCATCTGCACTGGGTAGTGACCAGGATAGAGTGCATTCCTTGGCTCTGCTCACCACCGCGGAGGCACTGCTTAGTCCCATCCTTGCGGTGCCTGCTAAGGACCGGCCTGTGCCTGTGGCTGTGTCCGCTGGACTGTGTACTTCAACTGCGGCCTTGTCTACTGAACTTTCCACTTCTTCCACTGTGCCGCCAACCATCATCTCTACCCCACTGTGTACCCAGATCAGGAGATCATGTCCTGAAGGACCCGGAGGATTAGTCGTTGCAAGGAGACAGTGCATCACCCTTCTGTGGGACCGGATCGGAGACATCTTGCGCCGCATGCGGAACCACCGAGTGATCTTCCAGCCACCTTCCTTCAGCGCACAGTGACTGATAAGTTTTAACTTGTTATTTTCTTCTGCATTTGATTTTCCCCTATCCTCAAGTTTGCATCCTTTACCCCCTGCTTGTACCATTACTGTTTATATATATATATATATATATATATATATATATATATATATATATATATATATATATAATGAACCTGTTAACCCATGCTCTGCCTCCTGTGTGTCACTGCATCCTACGCACCTGCTACCATCCTACAAGTGGCGTAGTCGGCAGGATGCAGTCCAATAGCATGCAGGCGGCAGACCAA
Organism: Ranitomeya variabilis; assembly: GCF_051348905.1. Classification (NCBI taxonomy): domain Eukaryota; kingdom Metazoa; phylum Chordata; class Amphibia; order Anura; family Dendrobatidae; genus Ranitomeya; species Ranitomeya variabilis. Next base: position 695,497,731 of record NC_135232.1, on the reverse strand, counting down.
GCAGTTGGGGGTGGCCCCAGGACTAGCCTTTCCCTGGGTGACATGCTGAGCAATTTGCCCAAATTCACAGGGATCAACACTATGCTGTTGAGCTGGACTGAACGCCTTAGAGGCATGATGAGATTGCAACCCATGACCCCTGCGCTGGAGGCTGTGGTGGCCATTATGGCACTGGATGGAGAAGCCAGGGATTCAGTAATGTTACAGACCCCATGAGACCGGGATACCTTTACCAAGGTGTTACAGATCTTGGAGGAGACTCATGGAGACCCCACAGACGTAGGGGAACTGAGAACATGTCTTTTTAGCAGAATGCTGAGGGAGGGGGAGACTGTAACTCAATATATGAATGCATTACAAGAACTACACACTGCAATTATTAGAAAAGATGGCATACTGGGACGAACTCGAGATGAGTGGGTTCAGCTTCAACAGGAAGATGGTGAACTGGCTTTGTTAAGACAATATATGGCTTCTCAGAGACTTCCCAGCTCGACAGAAAGAGGTACTTTGTCCCCTGAGGTGTTACAGATCCTACGACAATGGGAACAACTACGGATGAAAAACGGCTTACTATATCGGAAACGCAACTGCAGACTGAGCAGAATGTAACCTGGCAAGTCCTCGTACCAACAATGTCATTGTCTGAAATTGCTGTCGCTGCACACAAACAAGGAGCCCACTTTGATGCAGAGAAAACATTTCAATGGCCTCAACGGTTCATCTTCCACCCCCAGTTGAGGACGAAATTGGACGAGGCCTGTAGAATGTGCCGGACATGTGAACTGGCTAAGCCGCCAAAGCAGAAAGCTCCCATTCAGTCCATTGTAACCTCTGCTCCTCTGAGACTCTTGACAATAGACTATCTAACAATGGGCCCGGCCCATCAGGGCTATGAACATTGTCTGGTAATGGTGGATCACTTCACAAAATTTGCCGTTGTGACTCCGACCCGGGATCAGACTGCAGAGTCCGCTGTGTACGCAATATGTAAGAACTTCATCCAACCCTATGGGTGTCCTAAGAGAATTCACTCTGATCAGGGAGCTTGTTTCTTGGGAAGAGTAATGGATGAATTGCACTACCTGTACCGGATTGACAAGTCCCGCACCACACCATACCATCCTCAGGGTAATAGTGCCTGTGAATGATTTAACCGTACACTAATTCAGATGCTAAGAACTTTAGAGGAAGATCGAAAGGCCAGAGTACTTTTCAGAACTGGTGTGGGTATATATTAATCGAGTACATCGAACTACGGGATATTCTCCTAATTCTCTTCTGGAAGGAAAAGGAATCACCGAGTTAGCATTGGACCCAGAAGAGGACTTGTGCATGAAAATAAAGGTATCCAGCTCAGGAAATAAAATCAAAAGTCTTTATTTGGACAGATTAAAAAATAAGCTGCTTGACAAACCGGTGCATACCGGGGAAAGGGATGTCTTGAGTAACTGGACACATTTCAAACACATAGTGTTCATAGTCCTCAGTTACTCAAGCAGAGATGATTCCGTGCTCAGACTAAAATTCTCATGGGGTGTGAGAATATCATCATAAGGGTGAGCTGAATCTTTTCCTTTTTTCTGTCCAGAAGAGGACTACCCAAGGACAGGGGTGTCCTCCTGGGTTTGATAACATTGACACTGTCTGCAGACCTTGCACCGGTTGGTCCAGACCAGATTACAGGAGCTAGAACATGCAGGGAAGACCCCATCCTGAGCAACAGAGTTTCGAGTTGGAGACAGTGTCTTAATGCAGGAGAAGCGCCCTCGAGACATGCTGGAAAATCGTTGAGAGAAAAACCCGTATCGGGTAAAGAGAAGAGTTAGTCTAGAAGGACCTGTCTACAAAGTCCAGCCTGAAAGAAAGGAAAATGCCCCACTCAAACTCTTCACCGTAATATGCTCCGACCCTGCCTGTCTAAGAACCCTGTCCGAGTAGAAGAGGAGCCCGAGGCACCTGAGATGGTTCATATGCCAGTGGAAGGAGAGGACGAAGAAAGGGGTGAAGGATTAAGCTCCAAGAGGTTAGAACCAGAGTATACAGGGTCACCCATGGCTCTTCCCCCATAGCCAGATTCAGCTCCACAAAAGCTCCTGAATTACTTTTCCTGATCTGAGATGCTCCGAACGAACAACAGCTGGCAAGACCCCCAATCGCTATGACCAAGAAAATTTAATCTGGCAACAATCCGCACAGAAAAGGAGAAGACAGTCACACACTCCTCGAAGAGTCTCGCCCGTGGAATGGCGAGGAAAAAGAGTGGGGGAGTGTAGGGAGGAGAGTCAAACTTGCAGTTTCTCTTTTGTGCCTGGGCCGGAACTGTCGGGGCTGTCACCATTGTTTCAGGGGGAAGAAATTTTGGACTGGAGCAGTTCAGGACACCAGACTGATGGGGCAGGTCCGACATAAATAGTAGTCTGAGCGGGAAAACGGGACACTTGGCGGTGAACGAGGTTGTGAGTAGTGAGATGGTTGACTCCCTCTTGGCGGACCCACTCCAGCTAGCTGTGCCTGTATCCCTGGCTAGCGATACTGACGACACATACTACCCCCAGCCCAGAGAGACATCCGAACCAGGTAGTGATCAGGATAGAGTGCATACCTTGGTTCCGCTCACCACCACGGAGGCACTGCTTAGTTCCATCCCTGCAGTGCCTGCTAAGGACCAGCCTGTGCATGTGTCCGCTGGACTGTGTGCTTCAACTGCGGCCTTGTCTAATGAATTTCCACTTCTTCCACTGTGCCGTCAACCATTATCTCTACCCCACTGTGTGCCCAGATCAGGAGATCACGTGCTGAAGTACCCGAAGGATTCGTCATTGCAAGGAGACAGTGCATCGTCCTTCTGAAGGACCGGATCAGAGACATCTCGCGCCGCCTGCGGCGCAGCCGAGGGATCTTCCAGCCACCTTCCCCCAGCGCACAGAGACTAATAAGTTAACTTGTTATTTTCTTCTGCATTTGACTTTCCCCTATCCTAAAGTTCACATCCTTTACCCCCTTGCTTATACCATTACTATTTATATATAAAGAACCTGTTAACCCTTGCTCGGCCTCCTGTGTGTCACTGCATCCTACGCACCTGCTAGCATCCTACACTCGGCAAGCGGCGAGCATTTCCAGGGTTGCTCGGCGGGAGTTCGGGTCACCGCTCTGCATGTTTGGCACTCTTTACAGAGCCAATCAACATGCAGTGATTGTCAGCCACACACTGTAATGCCACAGCCATATTAGTTGTGGCATTACAGTGATTGGCTGGCCGCACAGCGTCATCAGGTCTATATCAGACCTGGCGCCGCCCTGCTCATCACAGTCAGCTCCAGAATTACGTAGCGTGGGGAGAGTTGCTGCATAGATAGGGACAGATTAGGTGCTGTTTTAGTTAGTGTGGGTATACCATCTTTCATACACAAATCCATCTAAACCAACAGTCCTTCTGAGAAATAATCAAAGAGCATAGATATCAGTGCTAGGTAGGCAGGCAGTGTATGTGGCAGACTTCATTGCATATAGCAAGAGGGTCCATTCCAGTACAGTCTGCTGCTGCCTATTACAGATATTTACCGTATATACATAGCTCCAGGTATCAGGGGCCAGGAATATTTTTTTTGCATCTTAATCCTGATTATTTTCTTCAAAAGCAATCCAGAGCACATTGTTTTTTTGCTTCATTTGCTTGTTGGCACTGCAGAATACAGCTAGCCCAGATCCTTTACATAATCCAGCTATTTTAAACAGGAGTTTGGCTGTTGTGATCTGGTGACCTTGGAGCCGCATGAGAGACTTACTCAGGAGTAGGTGGTACCTGTAGTGACCGCAAACCCTAAACTAACACCGCAACTAGAAGTAGGGATGTACCTAACACGTCCTAGACATCTCGACACAGCCGGAGGACTAAATACCCCTATAGATGGAAATGGGAATTCTATCTTGCCTCAGAGCAGAACCCCAAAGGATAGGCAGCCCCCCACAAATATTGACTGTGAGTATAAGAGGAAAGACACACGCAGGCAGAAAAACAGGATTTAGCAAAAGAGGCACTTCTAGCTAAATAGAAAAGGATAGGACAGAATTCTAAGTGGTCAGTATAAAAATCCTAAAAATATCCACAGCAGATAATACAAATATTCCACATCTAACTAAAGACATAGAAAGTATATCTGCATCTCCTGAGAATCCAGCATGACTGAAAAATCCAAACAAAGTCTAAGCTGGACAAAACACAATAAATTGCACTGAATTGCAAAGCACACTGCATGTGTGCACTGAGACAAAAAAACAGACACTTATCTTAGCCGAATTGGCAGCAGGGCATGAGGAGCCAGAGAGAGATGCAATCCCTCCAAGTACAATGGACAACTGGCACAGACTCATGGATCCTGCACACCTAAATACCTAATAGAGCTGCAATCAGCAGAAACACCTGCCCGGATTACAACCCCAAGACAACTGCACTACCACCAACAACCACCGGAGGGAGCCCAAGAGCAGAATTCACAACATTTGGCCATCACAGGGATCACATCTGAGTGCGCAGAAAATTCTGCCATTTCTGGGATACTGTAAAATTTTGTTGGAGTGTCTAATAGAAGATATTGACACCAGTTTGCTGAAAAAAAGATACCTACAGGCCAGCTATTTTAAACAGGAGTTTGGCCGTCACAGGGTTCACATCTGAGTGCGCAGAAAATTCTGCCATTTCTGGGCTACTGTAAAATTTTGTTGGAGTGTCTTATACAAGTTATTGACACCAGTTTGCTGAAGAAAAAAATAGTTACCTACAGGCCAGCTATTTAAACTCAGCCATTTGTAGTGACTGTGCAAAATATTGTCCTCCATCTTAAATGGGCAAGGCGCGTAGCAAGGGACGGGGAACTGGACGTGATGGTGATGGTGCATGCAGAGGCCGAGGCCGTGGGCAAGCTGAAATTGTGCCACAGCAAACACCCACATCTTCTCGCCCGACCTTCCTGTACCAATTACTATTGGACCGCAGTAGCACACCACTAATGAACCCAGAGCAGTGTCAAAAAGTTGTTGGTTGGATAGCGGATAATGCTTCCAGTTACTTTGCCGCCACCACCACCAGGGCCCTAGGCACAAGTTTAAAATGGGGCCCCAAATGCTAACATATTGCACATCACACAGAATAATTTATGTTATATTTACATGTTGTGAGTTCAGGCCGCTAAACTAGTGTGATTGACAATATTGAAGTCGTTTGCTTGTTTCCCAGCCTCTAAACACCAACTGAGAAAGAATGATGGGAACAGAACAATCACTATTAGGCCGGCATCACACATGAAATACGGCCGAGTCTCGCATGTTAATACCCGGCATTGCCGCCATCACATGGAGCCGCACGCTCCCCTTCGGAGTGCAGGCAGCAGGGCCGGGTATTAACATGGGGGGCTCGGCCTTATTTCTCCTATGTGTGATCCCGGCCTTAGATCAATCTCTCCCCATACAGTATCGTGTTATCAGCAGCATCAGCAGCATATCTACAGTTTACACTCACGATGTGCTGCTCAGAACAATGATTTCTGTTCCCGCATAAACATAATAATCACTCGATGAATATGCAGCATTTTGCTTGTTTAGAATAAATCACCCCATGGTCTTCCACATAGTATAATGTGCACCACAGTCCTCCATATTGTAAAATGCAACCCCCATGGTCCTCCATATAATATAATGTGCCCCATAGTCCTTCATATAGTATAATACACACCCCATAGTCCTCCATATAGTATAATACCCTCCCCATAGTCCTCCATATAGTATACACTCCTTAAAGTTCTCCATATAGTTTAATACACTCCCTATAGTCCTCCATATATTAAAATGCACTCTGTCCTCCATATAGTATTATACACTACCCATCGTCCACCATATAGTATAATACACTCCTCAGTCCTCCATATAGTATAATACACTCCTCATAGTCCTCCATATAGTATAATACACTCCTCATAGTCCTCCATATATATAAATACACTGCTCAGTCCTCCATATACTATAATACTCGCCTCATAGTGCTCCATATAGTATTTTACACTCCCCATAGTCCTCCATATAGTATAATACACTCCTCAGTCCTCCATATAATATAATACACGCTTCAATCCTCCATATAGTATAATACACTCCTCATAGTCCTCCATATATTAAAATACACTGCTCAGTCCTCCATATAGTATATTACACTCCTCATAGTATAATGCACCGCCATAGTCATCCATGTAGTACAATTCACTTCCCATAGTAAAATGCACCCCATAGTTCTTCATATAGTATAATGTTTTCCCCATAGTCCTCGACACAGTATAATGCAGCTCACATATAGTATAATTCTGCCATCCCAGAGTATAATGCAGCCACCCCACAGAATATAATGTAGCCCCCTGAGTATAATGCAGCCCTGCCATACAATATAATGTAACCTCCATAGAATAAAATGCAGCCCACTCATATAGTATAATGCAGCCCTTCCATAGAATATATGGTAGCCCCCTCATAGAGTATAATGCAGCCCTTCCATAGAATATATGGTAGCCCCCTCATAGAGTATAATGCAGCCCCCCATAGGATATTATTCAGCCCCCCATAGAATATAATGCAGCCCCTCCATAGAATACAATGTAGCCCTCCTCATACAGTGTAAAGCATGCCCCATAGAATATAATGTAGCCCCCTCAGAGTATAATGAAGCCCCCCATACAATATAATATAGCCCGCCATAGAATATAATGCAGCCCCTCATAGAAAACAATGTAGCCCCTTCATATAGTATGATGCAATCACCCCTCATAGTATATAATAAATTTAATACATTGAATATAATGTAGCCCCCCCAGAGAATATAATACAGCCAACCTTCCCATAGAATATAATGTAGCCCCATCAAAGAGTTTGATGCAATCCTCCAAATTGGAATATAATACAGCCCCCCATAGAGTATAATACAGCCCCCCATAGAATATAATACAGCCCCCACATAGAATATAATACATGCCCACATAGAATGTAATACAGCCCCCATAGAATATAATACAGCCCTCTCCCATAGAATAATAATACAGCCCTCTCCCATAGAATATAATACAGCCCCCACAGAGAATATAACACAGCCCCTCATAGATATAATATAGCCCTGTCCCATAGAATATAATACAGCCCTCTCCAATAGAATATAATACAGCCCCCATAGAATACAATACAGCCCTCTCCCATAGAATATAATACAGCCCCTCATAGAATATAATACAGCCCCCACATAGAATATAATGTTGCCGACCCCCCCTCCCGTCACTAATTCATATATTTAACCCCTTTATCCCTAAGGGTGGTTTGCACGTTAATGACCGATCCAATTATTACAATTCTGACCACTGTCCCTTTATGAGGTTATAACTCTGGAACGCTTCAACGGATCCCGGTGAGTCTGACACTGTTTTCTCGTGACATATTGTACTTCATGATAGTGATAAAATTTCTTTGATATTACCTACGTTTATTTGTGAAAAAAATGGAAATTTGGCGAAAGTTTTGAAAATTTCGCAATTTTCCAAATTTGAATTTTTATGCAATAAAATCACAGAGATATGTCACACAAAATACTTAATAAGTAACATTTCCCACATGTCTACTTTACATCAGCACAATTTTGGAACCAAAATTTTTTTTTTGTTAGGAAGTTATAAGGGTTAAAAGTTGACCAGCAATTTCTCATTTTTACAACACCATTTTTTTTTTAGGGACCACATCTCATTTGAAGTCATTTTGAGGGGTCTATATGATAAAAAATAACCAAGTGTGACACCATTCTAAAAACTTCACCCCTCAAGGTGCTCAAAACCACATTCAAGAAGTTTATTAACCCTTCAGGTGTTTCACAAGAATTTTTGGAATGTTTAAATAAAAATGAACATTTAACTTTTTTTCACAAAAAACTTAATTCAGCTCCAATTTGTTTTATTTTACCAAGGGTAACAGGAGAAAATGGACCCCAAAAGTTGTTGTACAATTTGTCCTGAGTACGCCGATATCCCATATGTGGGGGTAAACCACTGTTTGGGCGCATGGTAGAGCTCGGAAGCGAAGGAGAGCCATATGACTTTTCAATGCAAATTGTGCCTAAACATTGAAACCCCCCACAAGTGACACCATTTTGGAAAGTAGACCCTCTAAGGAACTTATCTAGATGTGTGGTGAGCACTTTGACCCATTAAGTGATTCACAGAAGTTTATAATGCAGAGCCGTAAAAATAAAAAATCATATTTTTTCTCAAAAATGATTTTTTCGCCCCCAATTTTTTATTTTCCCAAGGGTTAGAGAAGAAATTGGACCCTGAAAGTTGTTGTACAATTTGTCCTGAGTATGCTGATACCCCATATGTGGGGGTAAACCACTGTTTGGGCGCATGGTAGAGATCGGAAGTGAAGGAGCACCATTTGACGTTTCAATGCAAAATTGACAGGAATTGAGATGGGATGCCATGTTGCGTTTGGAGAGCCACTGATGTGCCTAAACATTAAAACCCCCCACAAGTGACACCATTTTGGAAAGTAAACCCCCTAAGGAACTCATCTAGATGTGTTGTGAGAGCTTTGAACCCCCAAGTGTTTCACTACAGTTCATAACGCAGAGCCGTGAAAATAAAAATTATTTTTTTTCCACAAAAATTATATTTTAGCCCCCAGTTTTGTATTTTTCCAAGGGTAACAGTTGAAATTAGACCCCATAAGTTGTTGTCCAATTTGTCCTGAGTACGCTGATACCCATATGTGGGGGGGAACCACCGTTTGAGCGCATGGCAGAGCTCGGAAGGGAAGGAGCATAATTTGGAATGCAGGCTTAGATGGGTTGGTCTGCAGGCGTCACATTGCGTTTGCAGAGCCCCTAATGTACCTAAACAGTAGAAACCCCCCACAAGTGACCCCATATTGGAAACTAGACCCCCCAAGGAACTTATCTAGATGTGTTGTGAGAACTTTGAACACCCAAGTGTTTCACTACAGTTTATAATGCGGAGCCGTGAAAATAAAAAATCTTTTTTTTTTTTGCCACAAAAATTTTTTTTAGCCCCCAGTTTTGTATTTTCCCAAGGGTAACAGGAGAAATTGGACCCGAAAAGTTGTTGTCCAATGTGTCCTGAGTTCGCTGATACCCCATATGTTGGGGTAAACCCCTGTTTGGGCGCACGGGAGAGCTCGGAAGGGAAGGAGCACTGTTTTACTTTTTCAACGCAGAATTGGCTGGAATTGAGATCGGACGCCATGTCGCGTTTGGAGAGCCCCTGATGTGTTGTGAATTAGACTTTTTGGCTCCCTCTTGTGGTCACTAGTGGTATGACTCTGGGATTGTCTTTTTTCTGTTTGGCACTCACCTGGGCTGTTAGTCCAGGGGTGTCGCTATATTAACTTCCTGGATCCTTAGTCCAGTGCCTGGCATCGTTGTAATCAGATCCTTCTGTTGCTCCTGTCTGCTGGTCCTGGCTCTTGCAAAATTAAGCTAAGTCTTGCTTCTTTGTTTTTTGAGTTACTTGCTTTGCTACTATTTTTGTCCAGCTTGTACTAAATGTGATTTCTGACCTTGCTGGAAGCTCTAGGGGGCTGGTGTTCTCCCCCCGGCCGTTAGACGGTTCGGGGGTTCTTGAATATCCAGCGTGGATATTTTAATAGGGTTTTTGCTGACCATATAAGTCATCTTGCTGTATTCTGCTATTAGCTAGTGGGCCTCTCTTTGCTAAATACCTAGCTCATTCTTATGTTTGTCTTTTCCTCTTACCTCACCGTTATTATTTGTTGGGGGCTTGTATCCAACTTTTGGGGTCTTTTCTCTGGAGGCAAGAAAGGTCTTTCTTTTCCCTTCTAGGGTTAGTTAGTTCTCCGGCTGGCGCGAAACGTCTAGAACCAACGTAGGCACGTTCCCCGGCTACTTCTATTTGTGGTGCTAGGATTAGATATATGGTCAGCCCAGTTACCACTGCCCTATGAGCTGGTTTTTTGTGTTTGCAGACTTGGTATTGATTCCTGAGACCCTCTGCCATTGGGGTAACAACAGTATGCCAGGCCGAACATTGAATGTTTAATGCATTGCAGAAGTGGGATATAAGAAAGGAAATTCAGAATTTTTTTTTTTTTTTTCCCTCTCTTCCTCCCCTTTACCTCTGAGTGGCTTGAGCTTGCTGCAGACATGAATGTCCAGACCTTGATTACAAGTGTGGACCAGCTTGCTGCTCGTGTGCAAAGCATACAAGAATTTGTTACCAGTAGTCCTATGTCTGAACCTAAAATACCTATTCCTGAATTGTTTTCTGGAGACCGATTTAAGTTTAGGAATTTCAGGGATAATTGTAAATTGTTTCTATCTCTGAGACCCCGTTCATCTGGAGACTCAGTTCAGCAAGTTAAAATTGTTATCTCTTTTTTACGGGGCGACCCTCAGGATTGGGCCTTCTCGCTAGCGCCAGGAGATCCGGCATTGGCAAATATTGATGCGTTTTTTCTGGCGCTCGGATTGCTTTACGAGGAACCCAATCTTGAGGTTCAGGCAGAAAAAGCCTTGCTGGCTATTTCTCAGGGCCAGGATGAAGCTGAAGTGTATTGCCAAAAATTTCGGAAATGGTCCGTGCTTACTCAGTGGAATGAGTGTGCTCTGGCCGCAAACTTCAGAAATGGCCTTTCTGAAGCCATTAAGAATGTGATGGTGGGTTTCTCCATTCCTACAAGTCTGAATGATTCCATGGCGCTGGCTATTCAAATTGACCGGCGTTTGCGGGAGCGCAAAACCGCTAATCCTCTGGTGGTGTTGTCTAAACAAACACCTGATTTGATGCAATGTGATAGAATTCAGACCAGAAATGAGCGGAAAAATCATAGACGTCAGAATGGGTTGTGTTTTTACTGTGGTGATTCTACACATGTTATATCAGCATGCTCTAAACGCCTAACAAGGGTTGTTAGTCCTGTCGCCATTGGTAATTTGCAACCTAAATTTATTTTGTCTGTGACTTTAATTTGCTCTTTGTCCTCTTACCCTGTTATGGCGTTTGTGGATTCAGGTGCTGCCCTGAGTCTTATGGATCTGTCATTTGCCAAGCGCTGTGGTTTTGTTCTTGAGCCGTTGGTTAATCCTATCCCTCTGAGGGGTATTGATGCTACGCCATTGGTGGAAAATAAACCGCAGTTTTGGACACAGGTAACCATGTGCATGACTCCTGAACATCGGGAGGTGATTCGTTTTCTTGCTCTGCATAAAATGCATGATTTGGTCGTTTTGGGTTTGCCATGGTTACAGACTCATAATCCAGTCTTGGATTGGAAGGCAATGTCTGTGTCAAGTTGGGGCTGTCAGGGTATTCATGTTGATTCCCCGCCGGTGTCTATTGCTTCCTCTACTCCTTCGGAAGTTCCTGAGTATTTGTCTGATTATCAGGATGTGTTCAGCGAGTCCAGGTCCAGTGTTCTGCCTCCTCATAGGGACTGTGACTGTGCCATAGATTTGATTCCAGGTAGCAAAAAAAAAGGGAAGATTATTTAATCTGTCTGTACCTGAGCATACCACAATGCGTTCGTATATCAAGGAATCTCTGGAGAAGGGGCATATCCGTCCTTCCTCTTCCCCTCTTGGTGCGGGATTCTTTTTTGTGGCCAAGAAGGACGGATCTTTGAGACCTTGTATTGACTATCGGCTTTTGAATAAAATCACTGTTAAATTTCAGTATCCTTTGCCTCTGTTGTCAGACTTGTTTGCCCGAATTAAAGGTGCCAAGTGGTTCACCAAGATAGATCTTCGTGGTGCGTACAACCTTGTGCGCATTAAGCGAGGAGATGAATGGAAAACCACGTTTAATACGCCCGAAGGTCATTTTGAGTACTTGGTGATGCCTTTTGGGCTCTCTAATGCTCCTTCAGTGTTTCAGTCCTTTATGCATGATATTTTCCGGAAGTATCTGGATAAATTTATGATCGTTTATCTGGATGATATTCTGGTTTTTTCTGATGACTGGGACTCGCATGTGGAGCAGGTCAGGATGGTGTTTCAGGTTTTGCGTGAGAATGCTTTATTTGTTAAGGGCTCAAAGTGTCTCTTTGGAGTACAGAAGGTTCCCTTTTTGGGGTTTATTTTTTCCCCTTCTGCGGTGGAGATGGACCCAGTCAAGGTCCGTGCTATTCATGATTGGACTCAACCCACGTCAGTTAAGAGTCTTCAGAAGTTCTTGGGTTTTGCTAACGTCTACCGTCGTTTTATTGCTAATTTTTCTAGCATTGCTAAACCTTTGACGGATATGACCAAGAAAGGTTCTGATGTTGCTAACTGGGCTCCTGCAGCCGTGGAGGCTTTCCAGGAGTTGAAGCGCCGGTTTACTTCGGCGCCTGTTTTGTGCCAGCCTGATGTCTCACTTCCCTTTCAGGTTGAAGTGGATGCTTCTGAGATTGGGGCAGGGGCCGTTTTGTCGCAGAGAGGCCCTGGTTGCTCTGTGATGAGACCTTGTGCCTTTTTCTCGAGGAAGTTTTTGCCTGCTGAGCGGAATTATGATGTTGGCAATCGGGAGTTGTTGGCCATGAAGTGGGCATTTGAGGAGTGGCGTCATTGGCTCGAGGGTGCTAAGCATCGTGTGGTGGTCTTGACTTATCACAAAAATTTGATGTATCTCGAGTCTGCTAAACGCCTGAATCCTAGACAGGCCCGCTGGTCATTGTTTTTCTCCCGTTTTGACTTTGTGGTCTCGTATTTACCAGGTTCGAAGAATGTGAAGGCTGATGCTCTTTCAAGGAGCTTTGTGCCTGACTCTCCGGGAGTCGCAGAACCAGTTGGTATTCTTAAAGAGGGAGTTATCTTGTCAGCCATTTCTCCGGATTTGCGACGTGTGTTGCAGAGATTTCAGGCTGGTAGACCTGACTCTTGTCCACCTGACAGACTGTTTGTTCCTGATAAGTGGACCAGCAGAGTCATTTCCGAGGTTCATTCCTCGGTGTTGGCAGGGCATCCGGGAATTTTTGGCACCAGAGATCTGGTGGCTAGGTCCTTTTGGTGGCCTTCCTTGTCACGGGATGTGCGGTTGTTTGTGCAGTCCTGTGGGACTTGTGCTCGAGCTAAGCCTTGCTGTTCGCGTGCCAGCGGGTTGCTCTTGCCCTTGCCTGTCCCGAAGAGGCCTTGGACACACATTTCCATGGATTTCATTTCAGATCTCCCGGTGTCTCAGGGCATGTCTGTCATCTGGGTGGTATGTGATCGCTTTTCTAAGATGGTCCATTTGGTACCTTTGCCTAAGCTGCCTTCCTCTTCCGATCTGGTTCCTGTGTTCTTTCAGAATGTGGTTCATTTACACGGCATTCCTGAGAATATTGTGTCTGACAGAGGATCCCAGTTTGTTTCCAGGTTCTGGCGATCCTTTTGTACTAGGATGGGCATTGAGTTGTCGTTTTCATCTGCCTTTCATCCTCAGACTAATGGACAAACGGAGCGAACTAATCAGACTCTGGAGGCTTATTTGAGGTGTTTTGTTTCTGCGGATCAGGATGATTGGGTGACCTTCTTGCCGTTGGCTGAGTTTGCCCTTAATAATCGGGCTAGTTCCGCTACATTGGTTTTGCCATTTTTCTGCAACTCTGGTTTCCATCCTCGTTTTTCCTCGGGACATGTGGAGCCTTCTGACTGTCCTGGGGTAGATTCTGTGGTGGATAGGTTGCAGCAGATCTGGAATCATGTGGTGGACAACTTAAAGTTGTCACAAGAGAAGGCTCAGCGTTTTGCCAACCGCCGCCGCGGTGTGGGTCCCCGACTTCGTGTTGGGGATTTGGTATGGTTGTCTTCTCGATTTGTTCCTATGAAGGTCTCCTCTCCTAAATTTAAGCCTCGCTTCATCGGTCCTTACAAGATATTGGAAATCCTTAATCCTGTGTCCTTTCGCCTGGATCTTCCTGTGTCGTTTGCCATTCACAACGTGTTCCATAGGTCTTTGTTGCGGCGGTACGTTGTACCTGTGGTTCCTTCTGTTGAGCCTCCTGCTCCGGTGTTGGTTGAGGGCGAGTTGGAGTACGTGGTGGAGAAGACCTTGGATTCTCGTCTCTCCAGGCGGAGGCTTCAGTATCTGGTCAAGTGGAAGGGCTATGGTCAGGAGGATAATTCCTGGGTGGTTGCCTCTGATGTGCATGCGGCCGATTTAGTTCGTGCCTTTCACGCTGCTCATCCTGATCGCCCTGGTGGTCTTGGTGAGGGTTCGGTGACCCCTCCTTAAGGGGGGGGGGTACTGTTGTGAATTAGACTTTTTGGCTCCCTCTTGTGGTCACTAGTGGTATGACTCTGGGATTGTCTTTTTTCTGTTTGGCACTCACCTGGGCCGTTAGTCCAGGGGTGTCGCTATATTAACTTCCTGGATCCTTAGTCCAGTGCCTGGCATCGTTGTAATCAGATCCTTCTGTTGCTCCTGTCTGCTGGTCCTGGCTCTTGCAAAATTAAGCTAAGTCTTGCTTCTTTGTTTTTTGAGTTACTTGCTTTGCTACTATTTTTGTCCAGCTTGTACTAAATGTGATTTCTGACCTTGCTGGAAGCTCTAGGGGGCTGGTGTTCTCCCCCCGGCCGTTAGACGGTTCGGGGGTTCTTGAATATCCAGCGTGGATATTTTAATAGGGTTTTTGCTGACCATATAAGTCATCTTGCTGTATTCTGCTATTAGCTAGTGGGCCTCTCTTTGCTAAATACCTAGCTCATTCTTATGTTTGTCTTTTCCTCTTACCTCACCGTTATTATTTGTTGGGGGCTTGTATCCAACTTTTGGGGTCTTTTCTCTGGAGGCAAGAAAGGTCTTTCTTTTCCCTTCTAGGGTTAGTTAGTTCTCCGGCTGGCGCGAGACGTCTAGAACCAACGTAGGCACGTTCCCCGGCTACTTCTATTTGTGGTGCTAGGATTAGATATATGGTCAGCCCAGTTACCACTGCCCTATGAGCTGGTTTTTTTGTGTTTGCAGACTTGGTATTGATTCCTGAGACCCTCTGCCATTGGGGTCATAACACTGATGTGCCTAAACAGTGAAAACCCCCCCAATTATAACTGAAACCCTAATCCAAACACATCCCTAACCCTAATCCCAAAGGTAACCCTAACCACACCCCTAACCCTGACACACCCCTAAACCTAATCCCAACCCTATTCCCAACCGTAAATGTAATCCAAACTCTAACCCTAACTTTAGCCCCAACCCTAACCCTAACTTTAGCCCCAACCCTAACTGTAGCCTTAACCCTAGCCCTAACCCTAACCCTAGCCCTTACCCTAGCCCTAAACCTAACCCTAACCCTAACCCTAGCCCTAACCCTAGCCCTAACCCTAACCCTAATGGGAAAATGGAAATAAATACATTTTTTTTAATTTTTTGATTTTTCACTAACTAAGGAGGTGATGAAGAGGGGTTTGATTTACTTTTATAGCGGGTTTTTTAGCGGATTTTTATGATTGGCAGCCGTCACACATTGAAAGACGCTTTTTATTGCAAAAAATATTTTTTGCGTTACCACATTTTGAGAGCTATAATTTTTTCATATTTTGGTCCAAAGAGTCATGTGAGGTCTTGTTTTTTGTGGGACGAGTTGACGTTTTTATTTGTAACATTTTCGGGCACGTGACATTTTTTGATCGCTTTTTATTCCGATTTTTGTGAGGCAGAATGACCAAAAACCAGCTATTCATGAATTTCTTTTGGGGGAGGCGTTTATACCGTTCCTCGTTTGGTAAAATGGATAAAGCAGTTTTATTCTTCGGGTCAGTACGATTACAGCAATACTTTATTTATATCATTTTTTAATGTTTTGGTGCCTTTATACGATAAAAACTATTTTATAGAAAAAATAATTATTTTTGCATCGCTTTATTCTGAGGACTATAACTTTTTTATTTTTTCTTTGATGATGCTGTATGGCAGCTTATTTTTTGTGGGACAAGATCACGTTTTCAGCGGTACCATGGTTATTTATATCCATCTTTTTGATCGCGTCTTATTCCACTTTTTGTTCAGCGGTATGATAATAAAGCGTTGTTTTTTGGCTCGTTTTTTTTCTTACGGTGTTCACTGAAGGGGTTAACTAGTGGGACAGTTTTATAGGTTGGGTCGTTACGGACGCGGTGATACTAAATATGTGTACTTTTATTGTTTATTTAGATAAAGAAATGTATTTATGGCAATAATTTTTTTTTTTTTTTTTTACACATGTGGAATTTTTTTTTTTTTACTTTTTCACTTTGTCCCGGGGGAACATCAAAGATCGCTGATCTGAAAGTTTGCACAGCACTCTGTCAGACCAGCGATCTGACTGACAGCGCTGCAGGCTTACCAGCGCCTGCACTGGACCCGGAAGTAATCCCTGCAGGACCCGGATGCAGCCCCGTGGCCATTTTGGATCCGGGGCCTTAGGAGGTAGGAGACGCTCGGAGCAACGCGATCACATCGCGTTGCTCCGGGGGTCTCGGGGAAGCCCGCAGGGAGCCCCTTCCCTGCGCGATGCTTCCCTATACCGCCGGAACACTGCGATCATGTTTGATCGCAGTGTGCCGGGGGTTTATGTGTCCGTCTTTTTGATCGCGTGTTATTCCACTTTTTATTTGGCGGTATGATAATAAAGAGTTGTTTTTTGCCTCTTTCTTTTTTTTTTTTTTTACTGTGTTCACTGAAGGGGTTAACTAGTGGGACAGTTTTATAGGTCGGGTCACTACGGACGCGGTGATACTAAATATGTGTACTTTTATTGTTTTTTTTTTGTTATTTAGATAAAGAAATGTATTTATAGGAACAATATTTTTTTTTTTTTTTTTTGGGAAATTTTTTTTTTTTTTTACACATGTGATTTTTTTTTTTACACTATAACATTGCCCCGGGGGGGGCATGATGTTATAGTGTAAGATCCCCGATCTGACACTTTGCTGTGCACTGTGTCAGATCGGCGATCTGACATGCCCAGCTCCTGGAGGCTTCCCGGCGCCTGCTCTGAGCAGGTAAGAGACCCTCGGAGCAACGCGATTACATCGCGTTGCTCCGGGGGTCTCAGGAAAGCCCGCAGGGAACCCCCTCCCTGCGCGATGCTTCCCTATACCGCCGGCACACTGCCATCATGTTTGATCGCAGCGTGCCGGGGGTTAATGTGCCGGGGGCGGTCCGTGACCGCTCCTGGCACATAGTGCTGGATGTCAGCTGCGATAGTCAGCTGTTATGATCCTTAGTGGTTGAGGATCACGAATTACTCCAGCTAAGTAACAAACATAGGACAAGCTCTAGGGAGGTGGCAAACTGGACTGACCGCAAATCTGAACCTATCCAAACACACTAGAAGTAGCCGGTGAACGTGCCTAAAAAATCCTAGACGTCTCGAGCCAGCCTGAGGAACTAACTACCCCTAGAGAGAAAGAAAGACCTCTCTTGCCTCCAGAGAAATAATCCCCAAAGATATAGAAGCCCCCAACAAATAATAACGGTGAGGTAAGAGGAAGGCACATACACAGGGGGGAAAACAGATTCAGCAAATGAGGCCCACTAATACTAGATAGCAGAAAATAGTAAGGGGTCTGTGCGGTCAGTAAAAAACCCTAACAAAATATCCACACTGAGATTTCAAGAACCCCCGCACCAACTAACGGTGTGGGAGGAGAAACTCAGTCCCCTAGAGCAACCAGTCAGCGAGGAGATCACATCTTAGCAAGCTGGACAAGAAACATGATGAATGCTGATAATCAAAAAATTAACGGACAAAAAACTTAGCTTGTCTTGGAGAGGCTGGGAGCAAGGTAATCACAAGGAATCTGAAGAGCACTGAATACATTGATAGCAGGCAAGGAACTGAGTATCCAGGTGAGTTAAATAGGAAACGAACCAAGGATAACGAACCAGCTGATACAGCCAACCTGCAGAAGACAACACTACACAGTACCACTTGTGACCACTAGAGGGAGCCTAAAAATAGAGTTCACAACAGTCAGCTGACACCCGGCTGCAATCGGCTGCGCTCCCCCCGTGAACGCGGCCGATCGCGCTGGACGTACTATCCCATCGGTGGTCATACGGGCCCACCCCACCTCGACGGGATAGTACGTCCAATGTCAGAAAGGGGTTAAAAAAAACATAATCCTTACCTCTCCCCGTGCCTTATGCTGCTCCTGCCTCTGTGTTTTGGTCTCAGCGGCTGCAGTCTGCCCGGCACACAGCAAGTACGCGATGATGTGACAGATGATGTGACAGAGTGTCAGAGGCAGAGGGGAATGATGGGAGAGGGAGCGTCAGATGACCCTCTCTCATCCATCATTGCATTGAACTGTACCTGCATCTTAGACACTGGTATAGTTGAATGAGTTGAGACTGGCGGGGGAGCAGTAGGCACTGGCAGGGGGAGTCAGCAATGGTGGCAGGCGACTGGCTGGGGGAGCGGGGGCCCTAGGCAGCTGCCTGGTCTGCCTGCCGCTAACACCGGCCCTGACCACCACAACCCTGTCTTCCACACGGTCGAGTCTGAGTAGCCTTGAGTCTGGACCACATATTCCCCACCCTGATCCTCCTTCCTCCCACCATACCGAGTGCCTGGAGACAACTGATCCCACACTTGGACACTCTGAAGAGCTGTTCACTTTTCCATTAACAGATTCGGGATTCTCGCCCGGTCCACTTGAAGCAGCGCAAGAGGAGATGGCATGTAGCGATGCCCAAATATTTGCGCAGCCACGGTAACACGAAGGTGACGGTGGGAACGTGTCACAAGAGGTGCAAGATAATGACACACAATTGCCTGAAAATCAGGAGGAGGACTAGGGTACGGAAGTGGAAGACGAGCTGGTGGATTATATAGTAACTGACTCAACCTGCCTGGAGTACATGCCGAGTGAGGACAGCAGCAAACAGGGGGAGGGAGGCATAGCACCCCAAGAGGCAGGAAGAAGCAGTGTTGAGGCCGCAGACAGAAGGTGGGCAACCGTTCCTCGTAATACCAACACCACGGAGGTTGCCAGTACAACTGTTAGGTCTTTCTGAGTCTGGTTGTTTTTTAAAGACTCTGCCGATAACCCCAAAAAGGCCATATGCACCACCTGCCTTGCCAGCATCAGCAGGGGTAGCAAAACTACCAGCCTGTTCACCACCAGAATGATGAGGCATATGGCAGCAAAGCACCCGACTTTGTGGGCCGAACCCCAGGGTCCAGGAGAAGTGTTTGCAGGTGATACCACTGCTTCTTACATAGTTACATAGTTACATAGTTATTAAGGTTGAAGGAAGACTGTAAGTCCATCTAGTTCAACCCATAGCCTAACCTATCATGCCCTAATATGTTGATCCAGGGGAAGGCAAAAAAACCCCATGTGGCAAAGAGTAACTCCACCATGGGGAAAAAAATTCCTTCCCGACTCCACATACGGCAATCAGACTAGTTCCCTGGATCAACGCCTTATCAAGGAATCTAGTGTATATACCCTGTAACATTATACTTTTCCAGAAAGGTATCCAGTCCCCTCTTAAATTTAATTAATGAATCACTCATTACAACATCATACGGCAGAGAGTTCCATAGTCTCACTGCTCTTACAGTAAAGAATCCGCGTCTGTTATTATGCTTAAACCTTCTTTCCTCCAGACGTAGAGGATGCCCCCTTGTCCCTGTCTCAGGTCTATGATTAAAAAGATCACCAGAAAGGTCTTTGTACTGTCCCCTCATATATTTATACATTAAAATAAGATCACCCCTTAGTCTTCGTTTTTCCAAACTAAATAGCCCCAAGTGTAATAACCTATCTTGGTATTGCAGACCCCCCAGTCCTCTAATAACCTTGGTCGCTCTTCTCTGCACCCGCTCCAGTTCAGCTATGTCTTTCTTATACACCGGAGACCAGAACTGTGCACAGTATTCTAAGTGTGGTCGAACTAGTGACTTGTATAGAGGTAAAATTATGTTCTCCTCATGAGCATCTATGCCTCTTTTAATACATCCCATTATTTTATTTGCCTTTGTAGCAGCTGCCTGACACTGGCCACTGAATATGAGTTTGTCATCCACCCATACACCCAGGTCTTTTTCATTGACGGTTTTGCCCAGAGTTTTAGAATTAAGCACATAGTTATACATCTTATTACTTCTACCCAAGTGCATGACCTTACATTTATCCCCATTAAAGCTCATTTGCCATTTATCAGCCCAAGCTTCTAGTTTACATAAATCATCCTGTAATATAAAATTGTCCTCCGCTGTATTGATTACCCTGCAGAGTTTAGTGTCATCTGCAAATATTGAAATTCTACTCTGAATGCCCCCTACAAGGTCATTAATAAATATGTTAAAAAGAAGAGGGCCCAATACTGACCCCTGTGGTACCCCACTGCTAACCGCGACCCAGTCCGAGTGTGCTCCATTAATAACCACCCTTTGTTTCCTATCCCTGAGCCAGCTCTCAACCCACTTACACATATTTTCCCCTATCCCCATTACTCTCATTTTATGTAACAACCTTTTGTGTGGCACCGTATCAAAAGCTTTGGAAAAGTCCATATATACTACGTCCACTGGGTTCCCTTGGTCCAGTCCGGAACTTGCCTCTTCATAGAAGCTGATCAAATTAGTCTGACATGAACGGTCCCTAGTAAACCCGTGCTGATACTGGGTCATGAGGTTATTCCTCTTCAGATACTCCAGCATAGCATCCCTTAGAATGCCCTCCAGGATTTTACCCACAGTAGAGGTTAAGCTTACTGGCCTATAATTACCGAGTTCAGTTTTTGCCCCTTTTTTGAATATTGGCACCACATTTGCTATACGCCAGTCCTGTGGTACAGACCCTGTTATTATGGCGTCTTTAAAGATTAAAAATAATGGTCTATCAATGACTGTACTTAGTTCCTGCAGTACTCGGGGGTGTATCCCATCCGGGCCCGGAGATTTATCAATTTTAGTTATTTTTAGACGCCGCTGTACTTCCTGCTGGGTTAAGCAGGTGACATTTAATGGGGAATTTTTATCACTAGTCATTTTGTCTGCCATGGGATTTTCTTTTGTAAATACTGATGAAAAAAAGTCATTTAGCATATTGTCTTTTTCCTCATCCTCATCCACCATTTCACCCAGACTATTTTTAAGGGGGCCAACACTGTCATTTTTTAGTTTCTTACTATTTATATAGTTAAAGAATATTTTGGGATTATTTTTACTCTCTCTGGCAATGAGTCTCTCTGTCTCAATCTTTGTTGCCTTGATTTGCTTTTTACAGAATTTATTTAATTTTCTGTATTTATTTAATGCCTCCTCACTACCTACTTCCTTTAATTCTTTAAATGCTTTCTTTTTGTCCCTTATTGCGCCCCTTACAGCTCTATTTAGCCATATTGGTTTCCTCCTATTTCTAGTATGTTTATTCCCATACGGTATATACTGTGCACAGGTCCTATCCAGGATGCTAATAAATGTCTCCCATTTTCTTTGTGTATTTTTGTGTCTCAGGATATCGTCCCAGTTAATTGCACCAAGATCCTCTCTCATCCGTTGGAAATTTGCCCTCCTGAAGTTTAGTGTCCTTGTCACCCCCCTACTACCCATCTTATTAAAGGTTGCATGAAAACTTATTATTTTGTGATCACTATTCCCCAAGTGACCCCCAACCCTTATATTTGATATGCGGTCTGGCCTGTTGGTTAATATTAGGTCTAGCAGTGCCCCCCTCCTTGTTGGGTCCTGAACCAGTTGTGAAAGGTAATTGTCTCTCATAGTTGTCAAAAACCGATTACCTTTGCTGGAACTGCAGGTTTCTGTTCCCCAATCTATTTCAGGGTAGTTGAAGTCCCCCATAATAATGACTTCTCCTTGAGTCGCAGCTTCATCTATTTGCTTTACGAGGATATTCTCCATTGCTTCCATTAGTTTTGGAGATTTATAACAAACCCCTATCAGTAATTTATTATTTTTTCCCCCTCCCCTTATCTCCACCCACAGGGACTCTTTATTTTCATTAAATTCACCTATATTATCACGCAGGATGGGTTTTAAGGAAGATTTTACATATAGACACACCCCTCCCCCTCGCTTATATGTACGGTCATTTCTGAACAGGCTATAGCCCTGCAAGTTAACAGCCCAGTCATGGCTCTCATCCAGCCACGTCTCAGATATCCCCACCATGTCATAATTATGCTCCAACAACATTAGTTCTAATTCATCCATTTTGTTGGCGAGGCTTCTGGCATTAGTATACATGCACTTGATGTTACTCTCTGTACCTCTATTCTTTCTTAAATTACTAACTGTTCTAACCCCACCCCCCATGCCACCGCCACCCCCAACTTCCTTATTTGTGCCCAGGTCTCTATCTGCACTATCTTCCCCTCCTATAAAATGAATACCCTCCCCCCCATTCCCTAGTTTAAACACTCCTCCAACCTTCTAACCATTTTCTCCCCCAGCACAGCTGCACCTTCCCCATTGAGGTGCAGCCCGTCCCTAGCGTAGAGCCTGTAGCCCACTGAGAAGTCGGCCCAGTTCTGCAGGAACCCAAACCCCTCCTTCCTACACCAATTCTTGAGCCACTTATTAACCTCCCTAATCTCCCGTTGCCTCTCTGGCGTGGCACGTGGTACAGGCAGTATTTCGGAAAATACCACGTTGGAGGTCCTTGCTTTCAGCTTGAAGCCTAATTCCCTGAAATCATCTTTAAGGACCTTCCACCTACCTCTAACTTTGTCATTTGTGCCAATGTGCACCATGACCGCTGGGTCCTCACCAGCCCCTCCCAGTAATCTGTCCACCCGATCAGCGATGTGTCGGACTCGAGCGCCAGGTAGGCAGCACACCGTCCGACGATCCCTGTCTTTGTGACAGATTGCCCTGTCTGTTCCCCTAATAATTGAGTCCCCCACTACCAGCACCTGTCTGGCCTGCCCTGCTCTCCTATTTCCCCCCTTACTGGAGCAGTCACTCCTCCGGCTTTCAGAGGACATGCCTGGCTGCAGCAGTGCTACCCCTGTACTGGCACCCCCCTCATCTGCCAACTTAGCAAACTTATTGGGGTGTGCCAGATCAGGACTAGCCTCCCTGGCACTCTTCCCTCTACCCCGCCTTCTATCTGTCACCCAGCTTCCACTGTTGTGCGTGCAAGCCAATCCCCTGTCCATGGTGCATTCGAAAATGCCTCCAGCCTTGCATCTGTCATTGCACATGCTCATGTAGCACCATCATCAAGCACGTCCACGTCCTTGTCCCAGCACAGCATTCAGTTGTCCATACCCCAGTCCTTGGAACATAAGCAGAAATATGCAGCCAACGCCCCACAGGCCACGCTACTAAATTCACACATTTATCGAATGCTTGCGCTCGAAATGGCCTTTTAGACTCATGGAGACAGAAGCTTTCCACAACCTGATGGCGGCGGCCGTCCCTCGGTACTCGGCCCCCAGCCACCACTATTTCTCCCGGTGTGCCATCCCCTTATTACACAATCATGTGTCCCACAACATTAGCCATGCCCTCAACAATGCAGTTACTGGGAAAGTCCACCTAACCATGGAGACATGGACAAGTATGGACAGTATGGGAGTATCAACTTCCTAATAATGGGAACATCACTTTCAGGTGGCCATCCTGTTCATCTGTTCAAAGGGTTATTGGAGTGTGTCCACATTTGGGGCAGTGTCATGACTCTGGATGGGCTGGTTCTGACTCTGTCCTGGTCAGGTCTGGGTCTCTTTGGTTCTGGGGCGGCTATTTAATGCTGGTGCTTCCTGGGTTCTGAGTCAGTTATACTTCCATCTACTCAATTTGAGATAGCTGACCCAGGTTATTCATCTGTAATCGCTGTGCTTCTGTGCATCTGCAACACTTCTTGGGATTCACCAATTACTACCGGAAGTTTATTAAGGGGTCCTCACAGGTAGTCAAGCCCCTCACTGATTTGACACAGAAGGGGGCTGATGTTAAGAACTGACCTGCCTCAGTGGTAGCAGCATTTTTATTGATAAAAAAATGTTTCATTACTGCCCCGGTTCTGGTACAGCCAGATCCATCTGATCCCTTTATAGTAGAGTTTGATGCCTCAGAGGTGGGGGTGGGGGCAGTGTTGTCCCAGGGGTCCGCCACATTGACCAATCTGAGACCATGCGCCTTCTTCTCCAAGAAGTTCTCCCCAGCAGAGAGAAATTATGACGTGGGCAATCAGGAACTTCTTGCGGTCAAGTTGGCTTTTGAGGAATGGAGGCATTTTTTGGAGGGGGCGGCTCATCCCAATATGGTGGTTACTGATCACAAAAACCTGGCTTACATTGAATTGGCTAAGAGGTTGACCCCCAGGCAGACTAGGTGGCCTCTGTTTTTCTCCCGGTTACAGTTTTCGATCACTTTTTGTCCTGGATCCAAAAATGTGAGGGCCGATGCCTTGTCCCAGAGCCTGGATCCGGTTTCTCCTCCTGAACCTCCATCCTCCATTATTCAACCTGGGGTGGTGGTGGCTGATGTGTCATCTGGATTGGAACGGGAGATTCAGGAGTCCCAATCTCATGTCCCCCATCCAAACTGGTTGATAAGTTGTTTGTCCCAATTCAATTTAATCTTAGGGTTCTTCAGGAGTTTTATGACTCGGCATTGGGTGGAAATCCTGGGATCTCGGCTACTCGAGGGGCCATCATAAGGGTGTTCTGGTGGTCCTCGCTTACGTCTGATGTGAAGAAGTTTGTGTCTACATGTGAAGTTTGTGCCCACGTTAAGAGCTCTCATAATCGGCCGGCCGGGGAATTGGTGCCTTTGCCAGTTCCTGATAGACCATGGACACATTTGTCCATCAATTTTATCACCAATCTTCCCTCTTCTAAAAGTACTGTCATATGGGTAGTGGTGGACAGGTTTTCTAAACAAGCACACTTTATAACCTTGGTGGTTTTACCTTCTGCAGAAACCCTTTCTAGATTGTTTGTACAACATGTGGTTCGTTTGCATGGTGTGCCCTTGAGTGTGGTATCTGATCGTGGAGTGCAGTTTGTGTCCAGGTTTTGGAGAGCATTTTGCAAAACATTGTGTATTGCGCTGTCTTTATTGTCTGCATACCATCCGGAGACCAACGGTCAGACAGAACGGACCAACCAGTCATTGGAACAAATTTTGCACTTTCTTTCTACTTCCAGACAGAAGGATTGGTGTGATCTCTTGCCGTTAGCGGAGTTCACTATTGATAACCATGTGAATCATGCCACAGGCATCTCCCCTTTCTTCTGTAATTACAGGTTCAATCCACACTTCGGGGAGTTCTCTCGTTTGGACTCCGGGTGCCCTGGGGCTGATGTTGCTGTACAGCGATTGAGGAATTTATGGTGGGAGGTCCAATGGAACATTGAGGAGGCTCAGAGGAAGTTTAAGGTTTTTGCAGTCAGGAGACGGGCTGCAGGACCTTCTCTCCAGGTTGGGGATAAAGTGTGGTTGTCCATGAGGAACATTAAGCTTCGGGTTCCTTCGCCGAAATTGGTACCAAGTTTATTGGCCCCTATGAAATCATGGAAGTGGAAAACCCTGTGGCATTATGTTTGCACCTCCCATTGTACTTTAAGATCTCCAATGTGTTCCATAGGTCCCTGCTGAAACCATTGGGGGCCGTTGATGAGGGGTCATTGGGTCCCACACCACCCATATTGGTCGATGGTCAGGAGGAGTACGAGGTGGAGCGCATCGTGGATTCCCGGATGGTTAGTCGTACTCTCCAGTATCTGGTGCACTGGAAAGGGTATGGTCCTGAGGATCGTTCTTGGGTTTCTGCTCGATAGGTTCATGCAGACTGTCTGGTGTGGTCTTTTCATGCTCAGTTTCCTGAGAAACCTGGGGGTCCTGTGGCCCTCTATTGAGAGGGGGGTACTGTCATGACTCTGGATGGGCTGGTTCTGGCTCCGTCCTGGTCAGGTTTGGGTTAAATTAGTCCTCCTCTGTTTGGTTCTGGAGCGGCTATTTAATGCTGGTGGTTTCTGGGTTCTGAGTCGGTTATACTTCCGTCTACTCAGTTTGAGATAGCTGACCCAGGTTATTCATCTATAATCGTTGTTCCTCTGTGCGTGTGTGCCTTGCTTTGTATGACCCGGTTTGTTCCCTGACTACTGTCCTTGCTTTCTGGGTGGCACTTCTCTGTCTGTCCTGGCTTTCTGATCCCTCGGCTTGTCTCTGACTAATTTGCTGTTTTTCCCCTTGGTACCTCGCTCCCTTCTGGCTCCCGACCCTCGGCTTGTCCTTTGACTACATCCCTGTCTTAGTACTCTGTGTCCTGTGTTTTTGCAGACCCTCCATTCTTGCGTGGTAGCTCCGCCCCCATCATCCCTGCAGTGATCACGTGACCAGCCTAATTCAGGTCCTGTGTGCACTGCGTGCCTCATTCCTCCTTCTCCCTGCGCTCCCGCTTGCGCCCTTAGGCTGCCTCTCTCGACACCAGGCAGCATCATTACAGGCAAGAGTTGCATTCACTTCATGGGCAAACAGTATGGGAGTACCAAATTCTAATAATGGGAACATTGCTTTCAGGTGGCCATCCTGTGCATCTGTTCAATGGGTTATTGGGGTGCGTCTAAATGTGGGCAAGGGCAGGCCTTGCATTCACTTAATCGGCAAACTGTTCAGGAGTACCAACTAACCAATAATGGGAACATTACTCTCAGGTGGCCCTCCTGTATGTCTCTTCAAAGTGTTATTGGGGTGCATCTAAATTTGGGCCAGGGCAGGCCTTGCATTCACTTCATCGGCAAACAGTATGGTAGCACCAACTTCCTAATAATGGGAATATTGTTTCAGGTGGCCATTCTGTACGTCTGTTCAAAGGGATATTGGGGTATGTCCACATTTGGGGAAGGCCTTGCATTCACTTCATGGGCAAACAGTATGGGAATACCAACTTCCTAATAATGGGAACCTTGCTTTCAGGTGGCACTCATTTACGTCTGTTCAAAGAGTTATTGGGGTGCGTCTAAATTTGGTGCAGGGCAGGACTTGCATTCAATGCATAGAGAATCAGTATGGGAGTACCAAATTCCTAACAATGAAACATTAATTTCAGGAGGCCCTCCTGTATGTCTCTTCAAAGGGGTATTGGTGTGCGTCAAAATTTTGGGCAGCCCTGACACTCACTGCATACGCAACAACAGTATAGGAGACCCACTGTTTAATAATGGTAACAACAAAGCATAGCCGCCTGATGGTTCTCTAAGAATAGTGAAGGCTGATTGCTAGCCATTTAAGAATTGTAAAGGTTGCTTGATCGCCCTATAAAAATAGGCTTGTGACTTTCAGAGTCCCTCCTTTATAAATGAAACAAGATGTGTCTGATGATGTGTCACACACCACATAGCCAGATAAGGTTGTAAAATGACATTTTCCAGTGAATGCATTTGTCTTGGTTGAAAGCAATGCTAAAGCTGAACAACACATCAAAAACGCTATGTGTGAACATAGCCCAAATGGTGGAGGAGAATTTTTGTTTTTGGTTATTTATTTTGCCTTATATACAAGTCATTGGCCTGGAAATGATGTTCCTTAACATATTTCCCAGGAAAATCCATTTTGATTTAGTTTTTGTATGTTTTATTGTGAATCTGTAAAAGTGGCGTAAGACTCTGACAACATTGCTCACATCAGTGACCTGGGAGTCAGAAATGCTTCCACGGGTCTCGCCCATGTTGTTCCCATGTCATTTGAGCACTGTTCCCATCAATTTCTGCAATTTCTAGTCCATCTGCAGACCGCCGGGGGGGGGGGGGGGGGGCTGAGGTAAAGATGCTCAAGTACCCGAGCATTCCAATTTGCTCGACCAGAGCATTTTAGTGCTCACCCATCACTATACATGACCAATTCTGGAGTCATCCCTTGTCTCAAATTAAGTGATGTATTGGACAAATGCTCCTGTCTTTTGTGGAAATGATTGAAGAGCAGTTTATTGGCATATACAGCTCTGGCAAAAATTAAGAGACCATGACATCAAAACCCTGTCGTGGCCAGCCCAATCTCCAGACCTGAACCCCATTGAAATCCTCTGGATTGTAATCAAGAGGATGATGGATAGATGTGAGCAGGTCGCGGGATACAGTGACGGAGAGGAGGTAGAACAAGAGTTAACAGATTTATTAACAGGGGTATACTACATGCAGGGAGATAGTGGGTTAAGCAAGGGGTATGGGAGGTGATATTAGCACGATATGAGTGCAGGGCCTTTAGTTCCAATGGTGGCGCCCATGCAACTGGCGCGTGATGATGTACAGTAAGGGTTCGCAAAGGAAGGGGGAACATCTCCCTCAGGAGCATTGGACCTTCTGAAAGGATCGTCCTGTATATGGTTGTTTTATCCCGAGAAACGGGACCTTGATATAATGTAAGATGGACATAACCTGGAGGACTGTGAGCTATTTATTTAGTATTGAAAGCATGGACTCTTTTGCTATGCAGTGGCATAAGGACTCGGATCATATTGAGTTAATGTGATATATGTGTTACCTCAAGGAATGCATTTATCTTCCTGAATGGAGTATTATATGTACAGAATAAAGGTTTACTCATGCTATGGTGAGGGATGACCATAATTAAAGGAAGGGGGAGTGTAAGGGGTGTACTGGGACCATGTAGCACTCCACTCCCTTCTCTTGTGTTGATACGGTTATAATTAATGTGAAGTATGTGCATGTTGCTTTTCCCTACTGTGAATATTTAATAATGCTGATATATGTATAATGTAATGTACATATTTGCTATAGTGTGTACTTAATAGGGAAAGCATAGAACTAGATGGGGGCATTATAGTAGAGGTAATATAGTACAGTGAAACCAGTTAGAAAACAGTTAAACATAGGAGGGCTCAGCTGCAGCTAAGACAGGGAGGATTTCCTGATTTGAGTCAGTCAGGCCAGGGTGCCCAAAACGCCTGCATGGGCTTAAGTGCCCGAAATTATAGCAGTGGCCACGCAATGTTCACTAAGGGAGAAGCCCAGCCATCCACAGTATCAGGCCTCATCAGAAGTAGGCCAGTACAGCAGCAAGAAAGGAGACTAAAGACCGCTCATGTGATGAGAGGCCAAAGCACAGATGCCCCAGTATCCTTGGCCATGACTAGGGCCCTGGCACTCTCTCACAATGACTCTGGTGTCGTCCTGAAGAAGCTGGAGGTCCGGTTCCCGGCGATGGCGGTGAGTCCTTGTTGTACTAAGCAGGGTCCTGGATCCAAGGTTCGTTGTACGGAGTGAGCACAGTCTGTAACACTGCCGGAACGTGACTCAATTCAGCAATAGTATGCGGGTGAGAAATGACACAGTTCTAGATCAGTCACCCGGTCTGTCTTAGGCGGCACGCACGTAATAAGCACTGGCCCAAAGCATCTGTAACTTTCAGTCACGGGAGGAAATGGGCACCTGGCAGATCTCTGTCCACAGTCAGTATACCTGGATGCAGAGAATCTACAGCGCGGGCCTGTGCTATCACGATGCTCAGAGCACAGAGCACCCACTTCTCCCTGCTGCGTGCTCTGTTTTCCCGCCAAGTCTCCCCTCTCTTTCCAGCACACAAGACCTTTTATCTTTGTCACGCCCCCTGCTGACAAGTGCAAAGGTCGGTCCGGGTTGGAAAGCTTTCCCCCGGACAACAATGGTGACAGCCCCGACAGTTCCGGAACTGGTGCAAAAGAGGCACCCCCGGTCCGGTCCATCTTCTTACACTGTCACAAGCTATCAAACAAAGAAGAACTGCTTAAATTTTTGTGCCAGGAGCAGTATGAAAGACTGGTGGAAAGCATGCCAAGGCGCATGAAAGCTGTGATTAAAAATCATAGTTATTCCACAAAATATTGATTTCTGAACTCTTCCTGAGTTAAAACATTAGTATTGTTGTTTCTAAATTATTCTGAACTTGTTTTCTTTGCATTACTTGAGGTCTGAAAGCACTGGGTTTTTTTCAATTTTAACCATTTCGCCTTTTCAGAAAAAAAATACAAAATTTATTGCTTTGAAATTCGGAGACATGTTGTCAGAAATTTATAGAATAAAAGAACAATTTACATCTTACTCAAAAATATACCTATGAAGAGAAAAATCGGACAAACTCTTCATTTTTGCCAGAGCTGTATACGGAAAAGGGTGCTCTATGGCAATAAGCAACATCACGCATTTTTGGAAATAGGATCATAATGCATCTTTTCTCCTTTATCTTTGGCTTCCTATCCCTTATAGATAAAAAGGCCAGTATCACCTTTTTATGATTACTTCTTGCTTTGAGAATCCCCATATTGGCAAAAATGGAGTGGCTAACGTGACCAACATGACCAACATGACCTCGAACCAGTCTACTTAGGTCAAATTCTAGACACAAAGGTTGTCTCTATAATATATATCCCCTTGGTTTGGGAATAAGCCTGACAAAGCACATAAAGACAAAAAAACATTCATTGTGCATCCAAAATATTTTATAAATAAACTCAACTGATCATTTCCCATGTCCCTTTCTTTTGACTTTTTTTTTTAATGTTTTGGGTTTTGCTATGAGTATAAACTTTTGTTTCCCAGACAGTTGTTCCTCCCTGACCATCTATGTCACTAAAAGGACTATGATAATAAACATTGTCAGATTAGGTAACGTGCTGCTGATGTCTCATTCAATCAGTTGACTGAAAGGTTATAGGGTTAATGGTTTGGCTGAGACATGTTTGGGTAACACCTCTCACTTTGTCACCCTCTAAACCTTCTCAAGTGTGATAGTGAAAAAGTAGCAGAGGTCAGAGGATCATAATCTGTCTGTCACATGTTACCATCATTAATTATACGTGTAGGTTATATGTATATTGCTTTTCTGAACGTAATGTAGACAATTTTGGCTGTAAATTCGACTTTGGAAAAGCTGGAGATAGATATATTTTACTTCATAGAAATTTGGTTGAAAATAATATTTAAAAGTGATAAGTACTAGCTACGGTATGGATTACATAGCTCCTAAATATGAGAAGGTCACCTCCGATTTTGGCAATACTTTGATGAATGCTTTGTATATTGCTCATTATTGTGACACCATCTCTCACTTTTTTCCTCCGATTTCAGCTAGCCAAAGTTTCCTGTGTGAACTAAATGCACAAACTTCATATAATGCCATAGGGTGCTCAGCTGGACATATGTTAGAGACATTTTTTAGAGTCAAATGGAGAATATAGCTATTCTCAGGGCCTTCTTTAGGGGCAGGGATACCAGGCAACTGCCTATGGCCCCTGCTCTTCCAGGGGCCCCCAGCCAGTGGTGTGCCGCTAATGGTGACACACCATGTGCCCGCTATGGGGCCTGTGAGTAAGAGCAGCATGGTGCCGCCCTCCTCTGCATCGCCAATTCAACTTATCAACATCATAGATGGCGATACAGTTGAAAGCAGTGATAGAAGTGAGAGCGTCAGATGATGCTCCCTCTCATATCACTCCCCCTCTGCTTGTGACTCAGCGTGTGCACAATGACATCACTTCATCATGCGCCATGCTGTGCCAACAGTGGAGCTGATGAAACACGCTGCACAAGCCAGAGCAGTGGGGGAACAGGTAGAGGTAAGTATTGTGTGTGTATATATATGTGTATGCATTATACTGTGTGTATATGTGTATGCATTATACTGTGTGTTTATGTGTATGCATTATGCTGTGTGTATGTATGTGTATGCATTATACTGTTGTCATGACACAGCTGTCGGGTGACCCGGGACCAGGGGCTTCTTCCCTGTCCCTAACACTAGGGGGTGCCCTAGCTCGCCCTACTCCCTGGGATACTTCCAAAAGTGAAGGTGCCGGGGTCTCCACCCTTGACTTATCTCCTGAGTTAGCCCTCCGTCTGTTCTCTTCCCCCACCCAGGAAAGAGGGGCGCTACAGTGCACCAAAGTACACCAAACCGACAAACAAGGCAACACAAATAAAGGTTAGCAGAAAACTCCAGGCATACAAAATATTCACTCACATATAACAGAGGCATGCAGCGGGGTGTGAAGGTAGAAGAATAAACCAAAATTGAGAAGGATAGGGAATTTCCTACTCATACAAACCAAGCAACAGTCACTAATAACTCCTTCAACTCTCCTTCTCATATGTGCTCCTCTCCCTCTGTTAGCCATGCAGCAAATGCTAGCTCTGACAAGGATTTGTATCAGAGCCCAGATTATAAAAGGAAAATAAGTGGCTAACTGAGCTCAGTTGTGAGCACAGGGATTTCCAACATGGCCGATTAACCCCTGCTCTGCCAGAAAGAATAAACACATTTAAAATTAAGGAGAAGTTCTTCTCAGTGCCAGTGTAGGAGCAATCAGATGCTGCGGTCTTCTGGCTCCACGCTGTAGCGGTAACCCTGTGACTACTGTGTGTGTATGCATTATACTGTGTGTGTGTTTGTGTATGTATATGGATTATATTGTGTGTGTATGTACTGTATGTGTATATATGTGTATGCATTATACTGTGGGTGTATGGGGGCTGAATTATACTGGGAGTGGGGGCTGCATTATACTGTGAGTATATGTGGGGGCTGCATTATACTGTGAGTGGGGGCTGCGCTATACTGTGTGTGTGGGGGTTGCATTATACTGTGTGGGGGGCTGCATTATACAGTGAGTGGGGGGCTGCATTATCTTGTGAGTATATGTGGGGGCTGCATTATACTGTGAGTGGGGGGGCTGCACTATACTGTGTGTGTGGGGGCTGCATTATACTGTGTGGGGTGCTGCATTATACTGTGTGTGTGAGGGCTGCACTATATTGGGTGTGGAGGGGCACTATTCTGTGTGTGTGGGGGGAGCATTATACTGTGAGTTGGGGGATCTGCATTATGCTGTGTGTGTGTGGGGGAGTTGCATTATACTGTGTGGGGACTGCTTTATAATGTGTGTGTGGGGGCTGCATTATGTGTGTGGGGGGGCTGCATTATGTGTGTGGGGGGCTGCATTATACTGTGTGTGTGTGGCTGCATTATACTCTGAGGTGGCTGCATTATACGCCAACGGGGCTGCAATATACTCTATGAGGGGGCTACAGTATACTCTATCAAGGACCATGGGGAGTGAAATATACAATATGTACTATATGGGACTTGCATTATACTGTATTGAGGACTATCTGTCCCCATCATTCTTCCTCAACCGGTGTAAAGAAACTTGGGAACAAGCGTTGAACAACTTAAATATTGTCAATCACGCTCGTTTAACGGCCTGAACTCAGCACATGTAAATACAACCAAAATGTTTCTATGCGATGGTGCAATATGTTAGCATTTAGGGCCCCACTTTAAACTTTTGCTTTTGCCCAGGGCCCCACTTTTTTCTAAAACCGGCCCTGGCTATACTATGACACGTACTAACATAACGAATTTGCTTGCATATGGAGGTACCACAGAAACAAAGGGTCGGCCCTTGGAAATCTGACATGTCAGATCATTCTCTAACCCAACAATATCTGTCATGGGAGAGACAGGAGGCTCCTGTCGATATTATCCGATGCTGATAATTTCGACAGGTTCAACCAACTAAGTCTAATGTGTATGGAGACTTATGGGTGGGTTTACACCACCTTATTTGCAGCACAAAACGAACATCGATCAGTTATTTGTTTATTTTGGCATGCAATCTGTATCTCAATCTGGACAGAGTCTATAATACGTGAACATACCTATGGGACACAAACTGCAAAGCTGCATGCACTCCATGTATCCTATGCTGCAGCTTACTGTGTCATGTTTCTAGCCTTTTAGGGGTTATATATAGTGTTGAGCATTCCGATACCGCAAGTATCGGGTATCGGCCGATACTTGCGGGTATCGGAATTCCGATACCGAGATCCGATACTTTCGTGGTATCGGGTATCGGTATCGAAACAACATTAATGTGTAAAAGAAAGAATTAAAATAAAAAATATTGCTATACTCACCTCTCCGACGCAGCCTGGACCTTACCGAGGGAACCGGCAGCGTTCTTTGCTTAAAATGCGCGCGTTTACTGCCTTCCGTGACGTCACGGCTTGTGATTGGTCGCGTGCCGCCCATGTGGCCGCGACGTGACCAATCACAGCAAGCCGTGATGTAATTTTCAGGTCCTGAATGCCTAATTCTAGGCATTCAGGATTTGAAAATTACGTTACGGCTTGTGATTGGTCGCGTCGCGGTCACATGGGCGACGCGACCAATCACAAGCTGTGACGTCACGGGAGGCAGGAAACGCGCGCATTTTAAAATTACGTCACGGCTTGTGATTGGTTGCGTGCCGCCCATGTGACCGCGACGCGACCAATCACAGCAAGCCGTGACGTAATTTTCAGGTCCTGAATGCAGAATTAGGCATTCAGGACCTGAAATTACGTCACGGCTTGCTGTGATTGGTCGCGTCGCGGTCACATGGGCGGCACGCAACCAATCACAAGCCGTGACGTAATTTTAAAATGCACGCGTTTCCTGCCTCCCGTGACGTCACGGCTTGTGATTGGTCGCGTCGCCCATGTGACCGCGACGCGACCAATCACAAGCCGTAACGTAATTTTCAAATCCTGAATGCCTAGAATTAGGCATTCAGGACCTGAAAATTACGTCACGGCTTGCTGTGATTGGTCGCGTCGCGGCCACATGGGCGGCACGCGACCAATCACAAGCCGTGATGTCACGGAAGGCAGTAAACGCGCGCATTTTAAGCAAAGAACGCTGCCGGTTCCCTCAGTAAGGTCCAGGCTGCGTCGGAGAGGTGAGTATAGCAATATTTTTTATTTTAATTCTTTCTTTTACACATTAATATGGATCCCAGGGCCTGAAGGAGAGTTTCCTCTCCTTCAGACCCTGGGAACCATCAGGGATACCGTCCGATACTTGAGTCCCATTGACTTGTATTGGTATCGGGTATCGGTATCGGATTAGATCCGATACTTTGCCGGTATCGGCCGATACTTTCCGATACCGATACTTTCAAGTATCGGACGGTATCGCTTAACACTAGTTATATATTAATAATTTATGGCTATAATTATGTTTAGGTGGGTTTACACCACATGACTTGCTCAGATCGGTAAACATTCATTTAACAGACTTAACCACCTAAACGAGTGCGCTGAACAATCTGTAATAATTCATCCAGTGCACATAGGCTGCCATTATTCTCGGCAGCTCGAGATTCTGTTTTTTTTTACGCAGGATAATGTGCTGTCGAGAGCTATGATATCTTGAACAATTTCACCTGATGATAAATGTTTTGCTAGTTCATTTTCTGATCAGCATGTTTAAACTGCGAGACTATTGTGAAACTATTTGTTATGGACTGACCTAGTTTGGAGTAGTGGCATTGCAACACCGGCCAGTAGCGTATTCAGTAGTGATGAGCAAGTGTGCTCGTTACTCAAGTTTTCCGAGCATGCTCGGGTGTTCTCCGAGTATCTTGGATATGCTTGTATATTATCCCCCGCGGCTGCATAATTTGCTGCTGCTAGACAGCCAGAATACATGTGGGGATTCCCTAAGAAACAGGCAATCACTGCATGTGTTCAGGTTGTCCAACAGCAGCAAATCATGCAGCTGCGGGGACTCAAACATAATATACGAGCACGCCCAAGATACTCGAAGAACACTCGAGCATGTTCGGAAAACTCAAGTAACGAGCACACTCGTTCATCACTAGTAGTCAGGGATAGCCAAGAAGTCGGTACACAGGAGCAGTTTTAAGGAGCAGGTGAAAGGAAGCTTGACGAGAGGTTTGTAGCTCAATAATCTCGCAAGGAAGTGAGTACAATGCCAGGTTTAACTAGGGTGTTCATTTGGGGTGGAGTCAATCAAAAACTCAAGGTGGAGACAATCAGAAACAGCACAGGTACAAGTACTTGGGTTAGTATGGATCTGCCCAGTGAGCTGAATAACTCAGAAGGAAGAGCTGCTGCCTTGTGCACAAGAGGTGATGGGTTTGAGCCCTGACACTATTGTTTCTAAGAATGCTCGTTGACAATAATCTTGCTATGTAAATAGACGCTTAGTTTGGGTCACACGATCCTCAGTCAGTCATGGACTTTCATCTTTAATACAGACAAAAGAAAAAATTAGGTCCCTGTAAGACCATGTGAATTGTCATCATGCAGCATGTGATGGAGCATGCCACAATAAGGCTACGTTCACACTAGCATTGTGCGCCGCTGCGTCGGCGACGCAACGCACAACGCACGCAAAACCGCGTCAAAACGCACGCAAAAACGCTGCGTTTTGCGACGCATGCGTCGGTTTTTGCCGAAAATCGGACGCAAGAAAGTGCAACTTGTTGCGTTTTCTTGGTCCGACGCTTGCGGCAAAAAAGACGCATGTGTCGCACAACGCAACAAAAAAAAACGCATGCGTCCCCCATGTTAAGTATAGGGGCGCATGACGCATGCGTCGCCGCTGCGTCGCCGACGCAAACCCGACGCACATTAGCTTAACGCTAATGTGAACGTAGCCTTAGAGGCATTGGGAGGCACAATTGGACCTCTCTGGTGCCTATACAGAATGGCTGTGATACGGCCATTGTGCACAAAACCAAATCCTAATTCTTTTACTATATGAATAATTTCATGTGATTAGGAACCTGTACAGTTAACAGATGCATAAAATTTGTCTTGAACCTTAAATCACCTTTTTTTAGTAGAACTGTAGAGCGAAAGAAGAAAAGGGATAAAAACATCTATTTGGAGCACCGTGTTTTAAGCTCTCTTTGTGAAAATCCCCAGTAAAGCAGTGTAAAAGGATTATTCTGAATGCAATAAGCATTTTATAAAAGTAGAGTGTTCACATAATTATGATTCTACTAAACTCGTGTACCTTTTTTTGTTTAGTCTTTATTCTCATGAATACATGAAATATTCCAGCAATCTCTGAATGTCACATATATAAATCTGAAGATAGTTATTAGTGATAAGACAATGGTTTTATTATGTGAACTGAATAGACAATATGAATAAATGTATGGGCTGTAAATAGTTTTTGTGAATAGCTTTCGTGATTTTCTATAAGAAACAAATGTACAGTGCAGTAATTTATGGGAATCATTTGTTTAAAATGGTTTGATGCCTTGGACAAGCTATACAAATAGGATGATCACAAATTGTCCTTCCGCAGGGGTCACCAGCGATCATCTGTGATTGGTAGGAAAACCTGGCTGTCAGTGTTCAGTTTCCCTGCAGTGACACCCAGGTATGGACTGGGACTGAAATTTAGCCCTGGCATTTGAATTTGAAATCGCACAGGCTCATGCTGTACCCGTCCCCAAGCACCAGATGGGATATATTACTAATATTACCCTGCGTGGAGGAAAGCAAGATTTACTACAAGACCAATATTTCTAATGATACCTCCGTCACAACTCTTAACAGTATGGGTATCTTGAGAACATCGATTCTGTTAACAACGTAGCAAACAA
This sequence comes from Ranitomeya variabilis, assembly GCF_051348905.1. NCBI lineage: Eukaryota > Metazoa > Chordata > Amphibia > Anura > Dendrobatidae > Ranitomeya > Ranitomeya variabilis. The sequence continues at coordinate 695,460,350 of NC_135232.1, read as the reverse complement.
GGTGGCCTATGACCAGAGAAGCCCTCCTGGCATTTGCCAGAATTGCCAGATGGCTAGTCCAGCCCTGGTGACACCATAGTAGAAATTTGGTATTACGGTGTCTATTCCAATGCAGAAGGTCTCAGCAGTTGGCTTTTCAGACTCCTTCCTAATCTCCCTGACTTTATGACTTAGTGGCAAACTCCTCCGACTATAGTTGACACCTGGACCGGCTTGCTACTGGGAGTTGCCAGTGATATTTCCTTTTCCATTTCCCTGTTAAAGCTTGGAGCTATAGCAGTCGGCTATCTTCCTCTTCGTTGTGTTTAGAGGACATCTGTGTTTCTCTCTGTGTCTACTCAAGCTAAGTGTTCCCTTTGTTTGGGTATCCGAACTTGATGGTAGTGGTTTTTAGTTGTAGTGGGGATTGACTAGTGCACATCTTATCCTTCCCTATGCAGGGTGTTGTGAATTTACTTTTTGCTCCCTCTAGTGGTTACTAGTTTTTTGACTCTGGTTTTTCTGTCTTTCTAGTCTGCTGTGCTCTTGTCTACTGATCCTGGTTCCAGTTATATCAGCTAAGTCCGCTTTTTGCTTTTTGCTATTTTGTTTTGGTTTTGTATTTTTGTCCAGCTTGTTCCAAATATATATCCTGACCTTTGCTGGAAGCTCTAGGGGGCTGGTGTTCTCCCCCCGGACCGTTAGACGGTTCGGGGGTTCTTGAATTTCCAGTGTGGATTTTGATAGGGTTTTTGTTGACCATATAAGTTACCTTTCTTTATTCTGCTATCAGTTAGCGGGCCTCTCTGTGCTAAACCTGGTTCATTTCTGTGTTTGTCATTTCCTCTTACCTCACCGTTATTATTTGTGGGGGGCTTCTATCCAGCTTTGGGGTCCCCTTCTCTGGAGGCAAGAAAGGTCTTTTGTTTTCCTCTACTAGGGGTAGCTAGATTCTCCGGCTGGAGCGTGTCATCTAGAATCAACGTAGGAATGATCCCCGGCTACTTCTAGTGTTGGCGTTAGGAGTAGATATATGGTCAACCCAGCTACCACTGCCCTATGAGCTGGATTTTTGTATTCTGCAGACTTCCACGTTCCTCTGAGACCCTCGCCATTGGGGTCATAACAGTTTGCCAGGCCAGTATTAAATGTTTAATGCATTGCAGAAGAGGGATTATAAGAAAGAAGATTCTGAGTTTTTTTTTTTTTTTTTTTCTTCTTCCCCTTTACCTCAGAGTGGCTATGCTTGCTGCAGACATGAATGTCCAGACCTTGATTACAAGTGTGGACCAGCTGGCTACTCCTTTGCAGGGCATACAAGACTATGTTATCAGTAATCCTAGGTCAGAACCTAAAATACCGATTCCTGAACTGTTTTCCGGAGACAGGTTTAAGTTTAGGAATTTTGTGAATAATTGTAAATTGTTTTTGTCCCTGAGACCCTGTTCATCTGGAGACTCTGCTCAGCAAGTAAAAATTGTTATTTCGTTCTTACGGGGCGACCCTCAGGATTGGGCTTTTTCGCTGGCGCCAGGAGATCCGGCATTGGCTGATATTAATGCGTTTTTTCTGGCGCTCGGTTTACTTTATGAGGAACCCAATCTTGAGATTCAGGCAGAAAAGGCCTTGCTGGCTATGTCTCAGGGGCAGGACGAGGCTGAAGTGTACTGCCAAAAATTTCGGAAATGGTCCGTGCTGACACATTGGAACGAGTGTGCACTGGCCGCTAATTTTAGAAATGGCCTTTCTGAAGCCATTAAGAATGTTATGGTGGGTTTTCCCATTCCCACAGGTCTGAATGATACTATGGCACTGGCTATTCAAATTGACCGGCGGTTGCGGGAGCGCAAAACCGCAAATTCCCTCATGGTGTTGTCTGAACAGACACCTAATTCGGTGCAATGTGATAGAAAAATCGCAAATTCCCTCATGGTGTTGTCTGAACAGACACCTGATTTAATGCAATGTGATAGAATCCTGACAAGAAATGAGCGGAAAATTCATAGACGCCGGAATGGCTTGTGCTACTACTGTGGTGATTCTACACATATTATCTCAGCATGCTCTAAACGTATAGCTAAGGTTGTTAGTCCTGTCACCGTTGGTAATTTGCAACCTAAATTTATTCTGTCTGTAACTTTGATTTGCTCACTGTCGTCTTTTCCTGTCATGGCGTTTGTAGATTCAGGTGCTGCCCTGAGTCTTATGGATCTGTCATTTGCTAAGCACTGTGGTTTTTCTCTTGAACCATTAGAAAATCCTATTCCTCTTAGGGGTATTGATGCTACGCCATTGGCAGCAAATAAACCGCAGTATTGGACACAGGTTACCATGTGCATGACTCCTGAACACCGCGAGGTGATACGTTTCCTGGTTTTACATAAAATGCATGATTTGGTTGTTTTAGGGCTGCCATGGTTACAGACCCATAATCCAGTCCTGGACTGGAAGGCTATGTCAGTCTCAAGTTGGGGCTGTCGTGGTATTCATGGGGATTCCCTGCCTGTGTCTATTGCTTCTTCTACGCCTTCGGAAGTTCCGGAGTATTTGTCTGATTATCAGGATGTCTTCAGTGAGTCTGAGTCCAGTGCACTGCCTCCTCATAGGGACTGTGACTGTGCTATAGATTTGATCCCAGGCAGTAAATTTCCTAAGGGAAGACTGTTTAATCTGTCGGTACCTGAACATACCGCTATGCGTTCATATATCAAGGAGTCTCTAGAGAAAGGACATATTCGTCCGTCTTCTTCCCCTCTTGGTGCGGGATTCTTTTTTGTGGCAAAAAAGGACGGATCTTTGAGACCTTGTATTGATTATCGGCTTTTAAATAAGATCACTGTCAAATTTCAGTATCCTTTACCGCTGTTGTCTGACTTGTTTGCCCGGATTAAAGGTGCCAAGTGGTTCACCAAGATAGATCTTCGTGGTGCGTACAACCTTGTGCGCATTAAGCAAGGTGATGAATGGAAAACCGCATTCAATACGCCCGAAGGTCATTTTGAGTACTTGGTGATGCCTTTTGGGCTCTCCAATGCGCCTTCAGTTTTTCAGTCCTTTATGCATGACATTTTCCGGAAGTATCTGGATAAATTTTTGATTGTTTATCTGGATGATATTTTGGTTTTTTCTGATAATTGGGATTCGCATGTGGAGCAGGTCAGGTTGGTCTTTAAAATTTTGCGTGAAAATTCTTTGTTTGTCAAGGGCTCAAAGTGTCTCTTTGGTGTACAGAAGGTTCCCTTTTTGGGGTTCATTTTTTCCCCTTCTGCTGTGGAGATGGACCCAGTCAAGGTCCGAGCTATTCTTGATTGGACTCAGCCCTCGTCAGTTAAGAGTCTACAGAAGTTCTTGGGTTTCGCTAACTTCTACCGTCGTTTTATCGCTAATTTTTCTAGCATTGTGAAACCTTTGACGGATATGACCAAGAAGGGCTCCGATGTAGCTAACTGAGCTCCTGCTGCCGTGGAGGCTTTCCAGGAGTTGAAACGCCGGTTTACTTCGGCGCCTGTTTTGTGCCAGCCCGATGTCTCACTTCCCTTTCAGGTTGAGGTGGATGCTTCAGAGATTGGAGCAGGGGCCGTTTTGTCGCAGAGAGGCCCTGGTTGCTCTGTTATGAAACCTTGTGCCTTTTTCTCTAGGAAGTTTTCGCCTGCCGAGCGAAATTATGATGTGGGCAATCGGGAGTTGTTGGCCATGAAATGGGCATTTGAGGAGTGGCGTCATTGGCTCGAGGGTGCTAAGCATCGTGTGGTGGTCTTGACTGATCACAAAAATCTGATGTATCTCGAGTCTGCTAAACGCCTTAATCCGAGACAGGCCCGCTGGTCATTGTTTTTCTCCCGCTTTGATTTTGTTGTCTCGTATTTACCAGGTTCAAAGAATGTGAAGGCCGATGCTCTTTCTAGGAGCTTTGTGCCTGATGCTCCTGGAGTCGCTGATCCTGTTGGTATTCTTAAAGATGGAGTTATCTTGTCAGCTATTTCTCCGGATCTGCGACGTGTGTTGCAGAGATTTCAGGCTGATAGGCCTGAGTCTTGTCCACCTGACAGACTGTTTGTCCCGGATAAGTGGACCAGCAGAGTCATTTCCGAGGTTCATTCCTCGGTGTTGGCAGGTCACCCGGGAATTTTTGGCACCAGAGATCTGGTGGCCAGGTCCTTTTGGTGGCCTTCCTTGTCAAGGGATGTGCGGTCATTTGTGCAGTCCTGTGGGACTTGTGCTCGAGCTAAGCCTTGCTGTTCTCGTGCCAGCGGTTTGCTCTTGCCCTTGCCTGTCCCGAAGAGACCTTGGACACATATCTCCATGGATTTCATTTCTGATCTTCCGCTATCCCAGGGCATGTCCGTTATCTGGGTGATATGTGATCGCTTCACTAAGATGGTCCATTTGGTTCCTTTGCCTAAGCTGCCTTCCTCTTCCGATCTGGTTCCTGTGTTTTTCCAGAACGTGGTTCGTTTGCACGGCATCCCTGAGAATATTGTGTCAGACAGAGGATCCCAGTTCGTTTCCAGATTCTGGCGATCCTTTTGTAGTAGGATGGGCATTGATTTGTCCTTTTCGTCTGCTTTCCATCCTCAGACTAATGGACAGACGGAGCGAACCAATCAGACTTTGGAGGCTTATTTTGAGGTGTTTTGTCTCTGCTGATCAGGACGATTGGGTGACATTCTTGCCGTTGGCTGAGTTTGCCCTTAATAATCGGGCTAGTTCCGCCACCTTGGTTTCGCCTTTTTTCTGCAACTCTGGTTTCCATCCTCGCTTTTCTTCGGGTCATGTGGAGCCTTCTGACTGTCCTGGGGTGGATTCTGTGGTGGATAGGTTGCAGCGGATCTGGAATCATGTGGTGGACAACTTGAAGTTGTCACAGGAGAGGGCTCAGCGCTTTGCCAACCGCCGCCGCGGTGTGGGTCCCCGACTACGCGTTGGGGATTTGGTATGGCTTTCTTCCCGCTTTGTTCCTATGAAGGTCTCCTCTCCCAAATTTAAACCTCGTTTTATTGGGCCTTACAAGATATTGGAAATCCTTAATCCTGTATCTTTTCGTCTGGATCTTCCTGTGTCGTTTGCTATTCACAATGTATTTCATAGGTCCTTGTTGCGGCGGTACATTGTGCCTATAGTTCCTTCTGCTGAGCCTCCTGCTCCGGTGTTGGTTGAGGGCGAGTTGGAGTACGTGGTGGAGAAGATCTTGGATTCTCGCCTCTCCAGGCGGAGGCTTCAGTACCTGGTCAAGTGGAAGGGCTATGGTCAGGAGGATAATTCCTGGGTGGTCGCCTCTGATGTTCATGCGGCCGATTTAGTTCGTGCCTTTCATGCCGCTCATCCTGATCGCCCTGGTGGGTCGTGGTGAGGGTTCGGTGACCCCTCACTAAGGGGGGGTACTGTTGTGAATTTACTTTTTGCTCCCTCTAGTGGTTACTAGTTTTTTGACTCTGGTTTTTCTGTCATTCCTTTTATCCGCACCTGGGTCGTTAGTTAAGGGTGTTGCTATTTAAGCTCCCTGGACCTTCAGTTCAATGCCTGGCAACGTAGTTATCAGAGCTAGTCTGCTGTGCTCTTGTCTACTGATCCTGGTTCCAGTTATATCAGCTAAGTCCGCTTTTTGCTTTTTGCTATTTTGTTTTGGTTTTGTATTTTTGTCCAGCTTGTTCCAAATATATATCCTGACCTTTGCTGGAAGCTCTAGGGGGCTGGTGTTCTCCCCCCGGACCGTTAGACGGTTCGGGGGTTCTTGAATTTCCAGTGTGGATTTTGATAGGGTTTTTGTTGACCATATAAGTTACCTTTCTTTATTCTGCTATCAGTTAGCGGGCCTCTCTGTGCTAAACCTGGTTCATTTCTGTGTTTGTCATTTCCTCTTACCTCACCGTTATTATTTGTGGGGGGCTTCTATCCAGCTTTGGGGTCCCCTTCTCTGGAGGCAAGAAAGGTCTTTTGTTTTCCTCTACTAGGGGTAGCTAGATTCTCCGGCTGGAGCGTGTCATCTAGAATCAACGTAGGAATGATCCCCGGCTACTTCTAGTGTTGGCGTTAGGAGTAGATATATGGTCAACCCAGCTACCACTGCCCTATGAGCTGGATTTTTGTATTCTGCAGACTTCCACGTTCCTCTGAGACCCTCGCCATTGGGGTCATAACAGCAGGGCTTATAACCAGGGTCAGGCAGGGGTTGGGTATCCTGCTTGGCGATAGGTGTGGAACCTATATAGGGACGCTTATGGCAGACAAGGTGACGTTACATCTGCCTAGGGGTCTCCACTCCCCCCTTCACTTGTGCTGGGTTCCCTTCCTCTTATCCCTTCGTGTTGCATTTAGTCTTTCCTACACTGTGCGTGACACCAAGAGATGAATATGCTGTACATGGCACCACCCCTTTATTATGTCCCTAATTAAATATATGAAAGTGGATTTTCTAAAGCTGGAAAACCTCTTTAATTAATTAAATGTGCATGTACCATTCAGCTGGACCAAGTGATTTGCATGGAATTGAACCAAGGGTCATAGAAAAAGTATGGAGCAGTAAGAAAACATCAAACCCAGTACCATAACGGAGTGGGGCCATTTCAATTTTTGCAATAAACAAAGAGGGACCAGTAAAGATTTTACTTGTTCAATCTATAGGTAACAGTGGCATAACTTGAATCTGGTGGGAACCAAAGGCAGAATCTCGAACATGGCTCCTAACTACAGCATCACAGGTCTTTATTAGTGCTGGTTCTCTCATACTGTATGGGCCAAATATACCTTTAGGGCCTCTGCACCTAATATAGTTACTTCCCTGGCCCTTAAAAAAGCAGGTCATTTTTGGTATTTAATTGCTTTTAATTTAATTTGATTGTGCAGTCATTATATAGTTTTAGGGAATAGGGTATGCTGCCACAGTGAGCAGGATCACCGGACAGAAATTGACCTATTTTAGATATGTGATGAAAAAGAGATGCTACAGGGAATGGTCAGTGGTAAAAGGATACGGGAAGGTGGGGGGGACCAGAGGCTTGTTGGGTGGACACCATCAAGAATGAAACACAAATTAACATCAAGCAATTGAAAGAAGCCATGGAAAACAGGGATGCATTACGAGAACTGGCCAACAGGGTATCAAAGGGTCTGACATGACTGAATGGATCTTGGCTTGATTTACGTCTGGAAATTTTTAAGCCTTTGGTATTGACTTTTGATAACCTTATAAATAATCCACATGTGGTTTTAAAAACAACTATATCTAAAAAAAAAAAATATTTTATTGATGTGCTTTGGTGTCACCATTATATGACAAACTATATGTCCTGGACTAATAAGCTAGGAGATCGTATATTTCCGAAACACGCTGTATTGGTTGAGGCTTTGATGTAGCCAGTAACTTGTACCTCTGACATAACACACCTATAAATTTTTCAGCTGACTAGAAATACACTTTGCCCTGTAATGTGTTGTGATCAGCGATCAATATCCCTTTACAGAGCATTGTCAGTAGCTGCTGCAGGGCTTTTTTTTTATATAATAATAGGCATGGGCTCATAAATCCTCCTATACTTGAGTTGTGAGTTAGATGAGCACTGATGCCATGACATGAAAGGCTGTGAAATAAAAGATGATGTTACATTACCAAACTATACACTGAATGCTAAAAACAGACATTGAAAATGCCATTGGGTCTCCTAGAAAAGAAAGTCCATGCAGCTCCTAATGGGAAGAAGGGAGCCAGTTTAATATTTTCCAATCCCTCAATATTTGGTGATAGCTTAAAGGGTTATACAATAGTTTCTTCCCAAAACAGCAACACATGTGTGTTATGAACATGTACACACTCACACATGGGAAACCCCCACCTACACCCAACTGGTTACTGTACAGATTAGAAAGGTCCTAGCCACACAGTTAAAAACACCACTTCAGCCCTAACGCCCTAAAAGGCCATCAAGGGGTTTCTCATAGCCCCCGAGGAACCAGAGGGGAGTCTGCAACACACTGCCAACTGGGGGAAAGGAAAGTATGAAGAGAGATATGAAAACACAAGGTGAGAAACTACACATTCACATATGGTAGAGAGGAAAGGTTAAGGAGAACTGTTATGACCTGGTGGGTATGGAGCGGTGCTGAGATGACCTGGTGGGCAAAACCAATCATGGACTCACTACGAAGCAGCACTGAAATGACCTGGTGGGTAAAACAAAAATAGGACTAGCTCTGAGGAGGTGGTAACTTTACTGACCGCAATCCCTACTCCTAACACCAACACTAGAAATAGCCGTGGAGCGTACCTAACTCTGCCTAGACGCCTCTGCACAGCCTAAGAACTAGCTACCCCTAAAGATGGAAACGGAAAGCTATCTCGCCTCAGAGAAACCCCCAAAGGAAGATAGCCCCCCACAAATATTGACGGTGAGTGGAGAGGGAAATGACAAACTCAGAAATGAAACTAGATTTTTTAGCAAAGGAGGCCACTACTATCTAAATAGACAGAGATAGGATAGGTTGCTGTGCGGTCAGTGTAAAAACTAAAAGTCCACGCAGAGTTTACAAAAATAACCACCACACCGACTCACGGTGTAGAGGGGCAAATCTGCGACCCCAGAGCTTCCAACTAGCCGGAATATTTCATAATGACAAGCTGGACAAAGAGACATAAATTGAAGTGAACAGAAGGTCATAAGCAGGGAACCACCCAAAACGTAGCAGACTTATCTTAAGCTGAAAATGGACTGGCCAACAGAGAACTTCCAGGAAAGGACTGAATCCACAGGAAATACATTGACAGCTGGCATCCACTAAAGCCAAAAGCCCAGTTAAATAACAAGGCCAGGAAACCGATTAGTGAACGCAGCTGCTAAGTTCCACTTGAAACCACCAGAGGGAGCCCAAGAGCAGAACTCCCAAAAATACCATTCACAACCACAGGATGGAGCCCAAGAACGGAATTCACAACAGTACCCCCCCTTGAGGAGGGGTCACCGAACCCTCACCAGAGCCCCCAGGCTGATCGGGACGAGCCAAATGAAAAGCACGTACCAAATCGGCAGCATGGACATCGGAGGCAAAAGCCCAAGAGTTATCCTCCTGGCCATAACCCTTCCACTTGACCAAATACTGAAGTTTCCGCCTTGAAAGACGAGAATCCAAAATCTTCTCCACCACATATTCCAGCTCCCCCTCAACCTACACTGGAGCAGGAGGGTCAATGGAGGGAACCATGGGCACCACATATCTCCGCAACAAAGATCTATGGAACACATTATGAATGGAAAACAAAGCTGTAAGGGCCAAACGAAAAGACTCCGGATTGATAATTTCCGAAATCCTATAAGGACCAATAAAACGAGGTTTGAACTTAGGGGAAGAGACCTTCATAGGAACATGACGAGAAGACAACCAGACCAAATCCCCAACCCGAAGCCGGGGACCAACGCACCGACGGCGGTTAGCAAAACGTTGAGCCTTTTCCTGAGACAATGTTAAATTGTCCACCACATGAGTCCAAATCCGCTGCAACCTGTCCACCACAGAATCAACCCCAGGACAGTCCGAAGACTTGACCTGCCCTGAAGAAAAACAAGGATGAAAACCGAAATTGCAAAAAAAAGGCGAAACCAAAGTAGCCGAACTAGCCAGATTATTAAGGGCAAACTCGGCCAATGGCAAGAAGGTAACCCAATCATCCTGATCGGCAGACACAAAGCATCTCAAGTAGGTTTCCAAGGTCTGATTGGTTCGCTCCGTCTGTCCATTTGTCTGAGGGTGAAATGCCGAAGAAAAAGACAAATTAATGCCCATTCTACCACAAAAGGACCACCAAAACCTAGAAACAAACTGGGTACCTGTTGTGAATTCCGTTCTCGGACTCCCTCCTGTGGTCATGAATGGTACTTTGGTTAGTTCTGCTCTTGGACTCCCTCTGGTGGCTTTGAGCGGAACTGCTGGTCACTGAGGTTCGCTTTGTCAGCTGCTTTCATTTATTGCTTGCTGGCTTCCCTATTTAACTCCACTCAGATCGTTACTTGATGCCAGCTGTCAATGTTTCAGTATTGGTTCAGATCTCTCTTGGACTTCTCTGAGGACCTGTCTACTCCAGCAGAAGCTAAGTCTTTGCTAGTTCAATTGTTGTTACTGCTTCCTGAATATATTTCTTAGTACTGCTAATTTCTAGTCCAGCTTGCTATCATGATATTCCCTTGCTAGCTGAAAGCTCTGGGGTGCAGAGTGGCACCTCCACACCGTGAGTCGGTGTGGGGAGTCTTTTTGCTTACTCTGCGTGGTTTTTTGTAGTCTTTTGTGCTGACCGCATAGTTCCCTTTTCTATCCTCTGTCTATTTTAGTGAAGTCTGGCCTCCTTTGCTGAAACCTGTTTCAATCCTGTGTTTGTGACTTTCCTCTTAACTCACAGTCAATATATGTGGGGGGGCTGCCTTTACCTTTGGGGAATTTCACTGAGGCAAGGTTAGGCTTCTATTTCTATCTTTAGGGGTAGTTAGCTCTTAGGCTGTGAAGAGGCGTCTAGGGAGAGTTAGGTACGCTCCACGGCTATTTCTAGTTTGTGTGATAGGAGTAGGGTTTGCGGTCAGCAGAGTTCCCACTTTCCCAGAGCTTGTTCTGATTACTAGTTTACTCATCAGGTCATTCCGGGTGCTCCTAACCACCAGGTCCATAACAGTACAGCTGGACCACAAAGTGTTAATGCATCTCAAAAGAGGGATAAGAGAAGTTCTGAACCCATTTTTTTTTCTTTGCAGTGTGTTTTGTCTCTTTTCCCCTTAATCTCTGGGTGGTTCAGGACTCAGGTGTAGAAATGGATATTCAAGGTCTGTCCTCTTGTGTGGATCATCTCACTGCAAGAGTACAAAGCATTCAAGATTATGTAGTTCAGAATCCGATGTTAGAGCCTAGAATTCCAATTCCTGATTTGTTTTCTGGGGATAGAGCTAAGTTTCTGAATTTCAAAAATAATTGTAAACTGTTTCTTGCTTTGAGACCCCGCTCCTCTGGTGACCCCATTCAGCAAGTAAAAATTATTATTTCTTTGTTGCGTGGCGACCCTCAAGACTGGGCATTCTCCCTTGCGCCAGGAGATCCTGCATTGCTTAATGTAGATGCGTTTTTTCTGGCGCTTGGATTGCTTTATGACGAACTGAATTCAGTGGATCAGGCAGAGAAGATCTTGCTAGCTTTGTGTCAGGGTCAGGATGAAGCGGAGATATATTGTCAGAAGTTTAGAAAATGGTCTGTGCTTACTCAATGGAATGAGTGTGCCCTGGCAGCAATTTTTAGAAAGGGTCTTTCTGAAGCCCTTAAGGATGTTATGGTGGGATTCCCCACGCCTGCTGGTCTGAATGAATCAATGTCCTTGGCCATTCAAATTGATCGGCGTTTGCGTGAGCGCAAAATTGTGCACCATTTGGCGGTGTCCTCTGAGCAGAGGCCTGAGCTTATGCAATGTGATAGAACTTTGACCAGAACTGAACGGCAAGAACACAGACATCAGAATAGGCTGTGTTTTTACTGTGGTGACCCCACTCATGCTATCTCTGATTGTCCTAAGCGCACTAAGTGGTTCGCTAGGTCTGTCACCATTGGTACTGTACAGCCTAAATTTCTTTTGTCTGTTACTCTGATTTGCTCTTCGTCATCCTACTCGGTTATGGCATTTGTGGATTCAGGCGCTGCCCTGAATTTGATGGACTTGGAATTTGCCAGGCGCTGTGGTTTTTTCTTGGAGCCTTTGCAGTATCCTATTCCATTAAGGGGAATTGATGCCATGCCGTTGGCCAAGAATAAACCTCAGTACTGGACTCAGTTGACCATGTGCATGGCTCCTGCACATCAGGAAGATATTCGCTTTTTGGTGTTGCATAATTTGCATGATGTGGTCGTGTTGGGTTTGCCATGGCTACAGGTTCATAATTTAGTATTGGATTGGAAATGAATGTCTGTCTAGTTGGGGTTGTCAAGGGGTACATGGCGATGTTCCATTGGTGTCAATTTCTGCTTCCACTCCTTCTGAAGTCCCTGAGTTTCTGTCGGATTACCAGGATGTATTTGATGAGCCCAAATCCAGTGTCCTACCCCCTCATAGGGATTGTGATTGTGCTATAAATTTGATTCCTGGTAGTAAGTTTCCTAAGGGCTGACTTTTCAATTTATCTGTGCCAGAGCACGCCGCTATGCAGAGTTATATAAAGGAGTCCTTGGAAAAAGGGCATATTCGCCCGTCTTCATCACCGTTGGGAGCAGGGTTCTTTTTTGTGGCCAAGAAGGATGGTTCTCTGAGACTCTGTATAGTGTTATGATCCCAATGGAAGAGGATCTCTGATATTCCGGCAAGATAGCAAAATATAAATACTGCTCTAGGGAGGTGGAAACTGGGCTAACCGCATACCTGATCCTGACACAAACAACTAAAAGTAGCCGGTGAACGTGCCTACGTTGGTTCTAGACGTCTCGAGCCAGCCGGAGAACTGACTACCCCTAGAGGGAAAAAATAAGACCTCGCTTGCCTCCAGAGAAATTGAACCCCAAAGATATAGCAAGCCCCCAACAAATAATAACGGTGAGGCAAGAGGAAAACACAAACGTAGAGATGAACTAGATTCAGCAAAGTGAGGCCCAATAGTCTAGATAGCAGAAAATAGATAGTGGACTATGCGGTTAGCAGAAAACCCTACAAAACATCCACGCTGAACATTCAAGAACCCCCACACCGACTGACGGTGTGGAGGGAGAATATCAGCCCCCTAGAGCTTCCAGCGAGTCAAAAATCAAATGTAAAGCAAGCTGGACAAAAACACTGAATAATGCAAACGATCCAAATTGTACAAAACAGACTTAGCTTTTCTTGCATGAGGCAGACTGAAAGGAATCCGGAGGAGACCAAATAGGTCTGGATACAACAATGCCAGGCAAGAAACTGAGTCCAGAGGAGACTCAAATAGGAAACACCCGCTGCTTAACAACACAGCTGGAGCTCAGGCCTGCAACAAGACATACCTAACACAATACCGTTAGTGACCACCAGAGGGAGCCCAGAAACACAGTTCACAACAGTACCTCCCCCTTGAGGAGGGGTCACCGAACCCTCACCAAGACCCCCAGGGCGATCAGGATGAGCAGCGTGAAAGGCATGAACCAAATCAGCCGCATGAACATCAGAGGCGACAACCCAGGAATTATCCTCCTGACCATAGCCTTTCCACTTAACTAAATACTGGAGTTTCCGTCTAGAGATACGAGAATCCAGAATCTTCTCCACCACGTACTCCAACTCGCCCTCAACCAAAACCGGGGCAGGAGGCTCAACAGCAGGAACCATAGGCACCACGTACCGCCGCAACAAGGACCTATGAAACACATTATGAATAGCAAAAGACGCTGGAAGGTCCAAGCGAAAAGACACTGGGTTAAGGATTTCCAAAATCTTATAAGGACCGATAAAGCGAGGCTTGAACTTAGGAGAGGAGACTTTCAAAGGAACATGCCGAGAAGACAACCAAACCAAATCCCCAACACGAAGTCGGGGACCCACACCGCGGCGGCGGTTGGCAAACCGCTGGGCCTTGTCTTGTGACAATTTCAAATTGTCCACCACATGGTTCCAAATCCGCTGCAACCTATCCACCACAGAATCAACCCCAGGACAGTCAGAAGGTTCAACCTGACCCGAGGAGAAACGAGGATGAAAACCAGAGTTGCAGAAAAAGGGTGAACCCAAGGTGGCAGAACTAGCCCGATTATTAAGGGCAAACTCGGCCAGTGGCAAAAAGGTAACCCAGTCGTCCTGATCAGCAGAAACAAAACATCTCAAATAAGTTTCTAACGTCTGATTAGTTTGCTCGGTCTGGCCATTAGTCTGAGGATGAAAAGCCGACGAAAAAGACAAATCAATACCCATCTTAGCACAAAAGGATCGCCAGAATCTGGACACAAACTGGGATCCTCTGTCAGATACAATATTCTCAGGGATGCCATGCAAACGAACCACATTCTGAAAGAACAAAGGAACCAAATCAGAGGAGGAAGGCAACTTAGGCAAGGGCACCAAATGGACCATTTTAGAAAAACGATCGCACACCACCCAGATGACAGACATCTTCCGAGACACCGGAAGATCCGAAATGAAATCCATGGAAATGTGCGTCCAAGGCCTCTTTGGGATAGGCAAGGGCAAAAGCAACCCGCTGGCACGAGAACAGCAAGGCTTAGCCCGAGCACAAATCCCACAGGACTGCACAAAAGAACGCACATCCCGCGACAAGGAAGGCCACCAAAAGGACCTGGCCACCAAATCTCTGGTACCAAAAATCCCAGGATGTCCCGCCAACACCGAAGAATGAACCTCAGAAATAACTCTGCTGGTCCATCCATCAGGGACAAACAATCTCTCTGGTGGACAACGATCAGGCCTATCAGCCTGAAATTTTTGCAGCCCTAGTCGCAAATCTGGGGAAATGGCAGACAAAATTACTCCCTCTCTGAGAATACCAGCCGGCTCAGAGACTCCCGGAGAATCAGGCACAAAACTCCTAGAAAGTGCATCAGCCTTCACGTTCTTCGAACCAGGCAGGTACGAGACCACAAAGTCAAAACGGGAGAAAAACAACGACCAACGGGCCTGTCTAGGATTCAGGCGCTTGGCAGACTCGAGGTAAATCAGATTTTTATGATCAGTCAAGACCACCACACGATGTCTAGCTCCCTCGAGCCAATGTCGCCACTCCTCAAATGCCCACTTCATGGCCAACAACTCCCAATTACCAACATCGTAGTTCCGCTCAGCAGGTGAAAATTTCCTTGAAAAGAAGGCGCATGGCTTCATCACGGAGCCATCAGAACTTCTTTGCGACAAAACAGCCCCTGCACCAATTTCAGAAGCATCAACTTCAACCTGGAAGGGAAGAGAGACATCCGGCTGTCACAAGACTGGCGCTGAAGTAAACCGACGCTTCAGCTCCCGAAAGGCCTCCACGGCTGCAGGAGACCAATTCGCAACATCATAACCCTTCTTGGTCATATCCGTCAAAGGTTTAACCACGCTGGAGAAATTAGCGATAAAACGACGGTAAAAATTAGCAAAGCCCAAGAACTTCTGCAGGCTCTTAACAGACGTGGGCTGAGTCCAGTCATGAATGGCACGGACCTTAACTGGGTCCATCTCCACAGTAGAAGGGGAAAAAATAAAACCCAAAAAAGAAACCTTCTGTACCCCAAAGATACATTTTGAGCCCTTCACAAATAGAGCATTCTCCCGCAAAACCTGAAACACCATCCTGACCTGGTTCACATGGGACTCCCAATCATCAGAAAAAACCAAAATATCATCCAGATAAATAATCATAAATTTATCCAGAGATTTCCGGAAGATGTCATGCATGAAGGACTGAAACACAGAAGGAGCATTAGATAATCCGAAAGGCATCACCAGGTACTCAAAATGACCCTCAGGCGTATTAAATGCCGTTTTCCATTCATCTCCCTGCTTTATGCGCACAAGGTTATACGCACCACGAAGATCTATCTTGGTGAACCAACTGGATCCCTTAATCCGAGCAAACAAATCAGACAACAATGGCAAAGGATACTGAAATTTAACAGTGATCTTATTCAGAAGACGATAATCAATACAAGGTCTCAGAGACCCGTCTTTCTTGCCCACAAAAAAGAATCCTGCACCAAGAGGGGACGAGGATGGGCGAATATGTCCCTTATCCAAAGACTCCTTTATATAACTCCGCATCGCGGCATGCTCTGGCACAGATAAATTAAAGAGTCGTCCCTTAGGAAACTTACTACCAGGAATCAAATCTATAGCACAATCACAGTCCCTAAGAGGAGGAAGGGCACTGGACCTGGCCTCATTAAATACATCCTGAAAGTCTGACAAAAACTCAGGGATCTCAGAAGGAGTAGAAGAAGCAATAGACACCAATGGAGAATCGCCATGAATCCCCTGACACCCCCAACTAGACACAGTCATAGCTTTCCAATCTAAAACTGGATTATGGGCCTGTAACCATGGCAGACCCAAAACGACAACATCATGCATTTTATGCAGTACCAAAAAAACGAATCACCTCCTGATGTACAGGAGTCATGCACATGGTCACCTGCGTCCAATACTGACGTTTATTCTCTGCCAATGGCGTAGAATCAATTCCTCTAAGAGGAATAGGATTTTCCAAAGGCTCCAGGGCAAAACCGCAGCGCTTGGCAAACGACAAATCCATCAGACTTAAAGCAGCACCAGAATCCACAAAAGCCATAACTGAGTAAGAAGATAATGAACAAATTAAAGTCACAGACAAAATAAACTTAGGCTGAAAAGTACCAATGGCGACAGGATTAACTTTTTTCTTTAAACGTTTAGCGCATGCTGAGATAACATGTGTTGAATCACCACAGTAGAAACACAACCATTTTGACGTCTATGATTTTGTCGCTCGGCTCTGGTCAGAATTCTGTCACATTGCATAGAATCAGGTGACCGTTCAGACAGCACCGCCAAAGGATTATCAGATTTGCGCTCCCGCAAACTTCGATCAATTTGAATGGCTAGAGCCATTGAATCATTTAGACCTGTAGGGATAGGAAACCCCACCATCACATCTTTAATGGCTTCAGAAAGACCATTTCTGAAATTTGCGGCCAGTGCACACTCATTCCATTGAGTAAGCACGGACCATTTCCGAAATTTTTGGCAATATACCTCAGCTTTGTCCTGACCCTGAGAGATAACCAGCAACATTTTTTCAGCCTGATTTTCAAGATTAGGCTCCTCATAAAGCAAACCAAGTGCCAGAAAAAACGCATCAACATTCACCAATGCAGGATCTCCTGGCGCCAGAGAGAAGGCCCAATCCTGAGGGTCGCCGCGCAAGAAGGAAATAACAATCTTAACTTGCTGAGTGGAATCACCAGAGGAACGAGGTTTCAGAGACAGAAACAATTTACAATTATTCCTAAAATTCAGGAATTTATATCTATCTCCAAAAAACGGCTCAGGAATAGGTATTTTTGGTTCAGACATAGGGCTATGGATAACAAAATCCTGAATGCTTTGCACCCTAGCAGCAAGCTGATCCACACTAGAAGTCAGAGTCTGGACATTCATATCTGCAGCAGAGTTTCAGCCACTCAGAGAAAAAGGGGATGGAAGAAGCTAGGCAAACTGCAGCAAAAAAAAACAAAAAAACAAACAAAAAAAACCTCAGAACTTCTTTTTAATCCCGCTTCTGCGATGCATTAAACATTTTCTTTTGGACTGGCATTCTGTTATGATCCCAATGGCAGAGGATCTCTGATATTCTGGCAAGATAGCAAAAATATAAATACTGCTCTAGGGAGGTGGAAACTGGGCTAACCGCATACCTGATCCTGACACAAACAACTAAAAGTAGCCGGTGAACGTGCCTACGTTGGTTCTAGACGTCTCGAGCCAGCCGGAGAACTGACTACCCCTAGAGGGAAAAAATAAGACCTCGCTTGCCTCCAGAGAAATTGAACCCCAAAGATATAACAAGCCCCCAACAAATAATAACGGTGAGGCAAGAGGAAAACACAAACGTAGAGATGAACTAGATTCAGCAAAGTGAGGCCCAATAGTCTAGACGCCCCCAGGAAGAAGCAGATGCGAAACGCGCGTCGGGGTAACGGAGTCTCAGCGTGCCACGAGGTTTTCGAGTTTTTGCTTCTGTATCCAGGTAGTATGTATTGCATCGGACATTGTCTCCAATTCGGACTCCCCTTAGCGAGATGCGCTTTTCAATTTTCACCATATTGAATGTTGGTTGATTGCCCATTATAATTGTGGGACTATCTATTGTTGCGCTATGATCCGCTGGAAGTTTTCATTATAAAGAGATGGGAATGCACAGTACACTTTGGCACCCTTAGGGACGTGTACCAGCTATTTAGCTTGCACTGTCACTTTAAATCAACTGATTTTTTATTATATTGTCTTTGATGCAGGACTATTTATATTTGTATCAATTATGCATATTATGCAAGGAGATTGTGATTAACCTGGAGCTGCATAAGCAAAATTTTCGCTGGTCTCTGTACTGGTATTAATATCTGTGATTGTGAGGCATTTTTTAATTATATGTATTGTATGTGTTAATAAAGGTATTTTGTTGAAATTTAACGCTTCGTGACTATGGGAGTTAAATAACTCTAGTGTCAGTATGTTCTCCCCAATAGTCTAGATAGCAGAAAATAGATAGTGGACTATGCGGTTAGCAGAAAACCCTACAAAACATCCACGCTGAACATTCAAGAACCCCCACACCGACTGACGGTGTGGAGGGAGAATATCAGCCCCCTAGAGCTTCCAGCGAGTCAAAAATCAAATGTAAAGCAAGCTGGACAAAAACACTGAATAATGCAAACGATCCAAATTGTACAAAACAGACTTAGCTTTTCTTGCATGAGGCAGACTGAAAGGAATCCGGAGGAGACCAAATAGGTCTGGATACAACGACAGGCAAGAGACTGAGTCCAGAGGAGACTCAAATAGGAAACACCCGCTGCTTAACGACACAGCTGGAGCTCAGGCCTGCAACAAGACATACCTAACACAATACCGTTAGTGACCACCAGAGGGAGCCCAGAAACACAGTTCACAACAGTATAGATTACCGCCTTCTCAATAAAATCACGGTCAAATTTCAGTACCCTTTGCCTCGGCTGTCTGATTTGTTTGCTCGGATTAAGGGGGCTAGTTGGTTCACCAAGATAGATCTTCGAGGGGCGTATAACCTTGTGCGTATTAAACAGGGCAATGAATGGAAAACAGCATTTAATACGCCCGAGGGCCATTTTGAGTACCTGGTAATGCCATTCGGGCTTTCAAATGCTCCATCTGTGTTTCAGTCCTTTATGCATGACATCTTCCAAAAGTATCTGGATAGATTCATGATTGTATATTTGGATGATATTTTGGTCTTTTCGGATGATTGGGAGTCTCATGTGAAACAGGTCAGAATGGTATTCCAGGTCCTTCGTGCTAATTCCTTGTTTGTGAAGGGGTCTAAATGTCTCTTCGGAGTTCAGAAGGTTTCCTTTTTGGGCTTCATTTTTTCCCCTTCTACTATCGAGATGGACCCTGTTAAAGTTCAGGCCATTTATGATTGGACTCGGCCTACATCTGTGAAGAGCCTCCAGAAATTCCTGGGCTTTGCTAATTTTTACCGTCGCTTTATCGCTAATTTTTCTAGTGTGGTTAAACCTTTGACTGATTTGACAAAGAAAGGTGCTGATGTGGTGAATTGGTCCTCTGCGGCCGTTGAGGCTTTTCAGGAGCTGAAACGCCGTTTTTCTTTGGCCCCTGTGTTGCGTCAGCCAGATGTTTCGCTCCCTTTTCAGGTCGAGGTTGATGCTTCTGAGATTGGAGCAGGGGCTGTTTTGTCTCAAAGAAGTTCTGATGGCTCTGTGATGAAGCCATGTGCCTTCTTTTCTAGAAAGTTTTCACCTGCTGAGCTTAATTATGATGTTGGCAATTGGGAGCTGCTGGCTATGAAGTGGGCATTCGAGGAGTGGCGGCATTGGCTTGAGGGAGCCAAGCACCGCGTGGTGGTCTTGACGGATCACAAAAATCTGACTTATCTCGAGTCTGCTAAGCGGTTGAATCCTAGACAGGCTCGATGGTCGCTGTTTTTCTCCCATTTCGATTTTGTGGTCTCATACCTTCTAGGTTCTAAGAATGTGAAGGCGGATACCCTTTCTAGGAGTTTTGTGCCTGATTCTCCGGGAGTCCCTGAGCCAGCTGGTATTCTCAAAGAGGGGGTAATTCTGTCTGCCATCTCCCCTGATTTGCGGCGGGTGCTGCAGGAGTTTCAGGCTGATAGACCTGACCGTTGTCCAGCAGAGAAACTGTTTGTCCCTGATAGATGGACTAGCAGAGTTATTTCTGAGGTTCATTGCTCAGTGTTGGCTGGTCATCCTGGGATTTTTGGGACCAGAGATTTGGTGGCTAGGTCCTTTTAGTGGCCTTCCTTGTCACGGGATGTGCGTTCTTTTGTGCAGTCCTGTGGGACTTGTGCTCGGGCTAAGCCCTGCTGTTCTTGTGCCCGTGGGTTGCTTTTGCCCTTGCCAGTCCCGAAAAGGCCTTGGACGCATGTTTCCATGGATTTTATTTCAGATCTTCCTGTCTCTCAAAGGATGTCTGTCATCTGGGTGGTTTGTGATCGCTTTTCTAAGATGGTCCATTTGGTACCCTTGCCTAAATTGCCTTCCTCCTCTGATTTGGTGCCATTGTTTTTTCAACATGTGGTTCGTTTGCATGGCATTCCGGAGAACATTGTGTCGGACAGAGGTTCCCAGTTTGTCTCTAGGTTTTGGCGGTCCTTTTGTGCTAAGATGGGCATTGATTTGTCTTTTTCTTCGGCTTTCCATCCTCAAACAAATGGCCAAACCGAACGAACCAACCAGACTTTGGAAACCTATCTGAGATGCTTTGTTTCTGCTGATCAGGATGATTGGGTGACCTTCTTGCCATTGGCTGAGTTCGCCCTTAATAATCGGGCTAGTTCGGCTACTTCTGGTTTTCATCCTCGTTTTTCTTCGGGGCAGGTTGAGCCTTCTGACTGTCCTGGTGTGGATTCTGTGGTGGACAGGTTGCAGCAAATTTGGACTCACGTAGTGGACAATCTGACGTTGTCCCAGGAGAAGGCTCAACGTTTCACTAACCGCCGTCGTTGTGTTGGTCCTCGACTTCGTGTTGGGGATTTGGTTTGGTTGTCTTCTCGTTATGTTCCTATGAAGGTTTCTTCTCCTAAGTTTAAGCCTCGTTTCATTGGTCCTTATAAGATTTCTGAAATTCTCAACCCTGTGTCATTTCGTTTGGTCCTTCCAGCTTCTTTTGCCATCCATAATGTGTTCCATAGGTCGTTGTTGCGGAGGTACGTGGCGCCTATGTTTCCCTCCGTTGATCCTCCTGCTCCGGTGTTGGTTGAGGGGGAGTTGGAGTATGTGGTGGAAAAAATTTTGGATTCTCGTATTTCGAGACGGAAGCTTCAGTACCTGGTTAAGTGGGAGGGCTATGGTCAGGAGGATAATTCCTGGGTTGTTGCCTCCGATGTCCACGCTGCCGATTTAGTTCGTGCCTTTCATTTGGCTCGTCCTGATCGGCCTGGGGGCCCTGGTGAGGGTTCGGTGACCCCTCCTCAAGGGGGGGGTACTGTTGTGAATTCCGTTCTTGGATTCCCTCCTGTGGTCATGAATGGTACTTTGGTTAGTTCTGCTCTTGGACTCCCTCTGGTGGCTTTGAGCGGAACTGCTGGTCACTGAGGTTGGCTTTGTCAGCTGCTCTCGTTTATTGCTTGCTGGCTTCCCTATTTAACTCCACTCAGATCGTTACTTGATGCCAGCTGTCAATGTTTCAGTATTGGTTCAGATCTCTCTTGGACTTCTCTGAGGACCTGTCTACTCCAGCAGAAGCTAAGTCTTTGCTAGTTCAATTGTTGTTACTGCTTCCTGAATATATTTCTTAGTACTGCTAATTTCTAGTCCAGCTTGCTATCATGATATTCCCTTGCTAGCTGAAAGCTCTGGGGTGCAGAGTGGCACCTCCACACCGTGAGTCGGTGTGGGGAGTCTTTTTGCTTACTCTGCGTGGTTTTTTGTAGTCTTTTGTGCTGACTGCATAGTTCCCTTTTCTATCCTCTGTCTATTTTAGTGAAGTCTGGCCTCCTTTGCTGAAACCTGTTTCATTCCTGTGTTTGTGACTTTCCTCTTAACTCACAGTCAATATATGTGGGGGGCTGCCTTTACCTTTGGGGAATTTCTCTGAGGCAAGGTTAGGCTTCTATTTCTATCTTTAGGGGTAGTTAGCTCTTGGGCTGTGAAGAGGCGTCTAGGGAGAGTTAGGTACGCTCCACGGCTATTTCTAGTTTGTGTGATAGGAGTAGGGTTTGCGGTCAGCAGAGTTCCCACTTTCCCAGAGCTTGTTCCGATTACTAGTTTACTCATCAGGTCATTCCGGGTGCTCCTAACCACCAGGTCCATAACAGGTACCTCTGTCAGACACAATATTCTCCGGAATACCATGCAAACGAACCACATGCTGGAAAAACAAAGGAACCAAATCAGAGGAGGAAGGCAACTTAGGCAAAGGTACCAAATGGACCATTTTAGAAAACCGGTCACAAACCACCCAGATGACAGACATCTTCTGAGACACAGGAAGATCGGAAATAAAATCCATGGAAATATGTGTCCAGGGCCTCTCAGGGATAGGCAAGGGCAAAAGCAACCCACTAGCATGAGAACAGCAGGGCTTAGCCCGAGCACAAATTCCACAGGACTGCACGAAGGAATGCACATCCCGTGACAAAGAAGGCCACCAAAAGGACCTGGCAACCAAATCTCTGGTTCCAAAGATCCCAGGATGACCAGCCAACACCGAACAATGGATCTCAGAAATCACCTTATTAGTCCATCTATCAGGAACAAACAATTTCCCCACAGGACAGCGGTCGGGTTTGTCAGCCTGAAACTCCTGAAGCACCCGCCGCAAATCAGGGGAGATAGAAGAAAGAATCACCCCCTCTTTGAGAATGCCAGCCAGCTCACGGACTCCAGGAGAATCAGGCAAAAAACTCCTAGACAAGGCATCAGCTTTCACATTCTTAGATCCCGGAAGATACGAGACCACAAAATCAAAACGGGAGAAAAACAAAGACCACCGAGCCTGTCTAGGATTCAAGCGCTTGGCCGACTCAAGGTAAATCAGATTCTTATGGTCGGTCAAGACCACAACACGATGCTTGACTCCCTCAAGCCAATGTCGCCACTCCTCGAATGCCCACTTCATAGCCAACAACTCCCGATTGCCGACATCATAATTATGCTCAGCAGGCGAAAACTTTCTGGAGAAGAAAGCACACGGCTTCAACACAGAGCCATCAGAGCTTCTCTGAGACAGAACAGCTCCTGCCCCAATCTCAGAAGCGTCAACCTCAACCTGAAAAGGGAGAGAAACATCTGGCTGACGCAACACAGGGGCAGAAGTAAAACGACGCTTAAGCTTCTGAAAGGCCTCCACAGCCGCAGAGGACCAATTCACCACATCTGCACCTTTCTTGGTCAAATCGGTCAGAGGTTTAACCACAGTAGAAAAATTAGCAATGAGGCGACGATAAAAATTAGCAAAGCCCAAAAATTTCTGAAGGCTCTTCACAGATGTGGGCTGAGTCCAATCATAAATAGCCTGGACCTTAACAGGGTCCATTTCAATAGCCGAGGGAGAAAAAATGAACCCCAGAAAAGAAACCTTCTGAACTCCAAAAAGGCACTTAGACCCCTTCACAAACAGTGTATTAGCACGAAGAATCTGAAATACCATCCTGACCTGCTTTGTTGTGAAATTGGATTTTGGGCTCCCCCGGTGGCCACTGGTGGAATTGAACTGGTGTGCATCATCCTCTCTGTTCACCTGTTTCCATCAGGATGTGGGAGTCGCTATTTAGCCTTGCTCCTCTGTCACTTCCATGCCGGTCAACATTGTAATCAGAAGCCTTTCTGTGCATGTTCCTGCTGCTAGACAACTCCCAGCTAAGTTGGACTTAGTCCTTGTTTGTTTTTGCATTTTGTTCCAGTTCACAGCTGTAGTTTCGTTTCTGTGTCTGGAAAGCTCTTGTGATCTGAAATTGCCACTCTGATGTTATGAGTTAATACTAGAGTCTTAAAGTAATTTCAGGATGGTATTTTGATAGGGTTTTCAGCTGACCATGAAAGTGCCCTTTCTGTCTTCCTGCTATCTAGTAAGCGGACCTCAATTTTGCTAAACCTATTTTCATACTACGTTTGTCATTTCATCTAAAATCACCGCCAATATTTGTGGGGGCCTCTGTCTGCCTTTCGGGGAAATTTCTCTAGAGGTGAGCCAGGACTATATTTTCCTCTGCCAGGATTAGTTAGTCCTCCGGCCGGCGCTGAGCGTCTAGGGATAAAACGCAGGCTACGCTACCCGGCTACTGTTAGTTGTGCGGCAGGTTTAGTTCATGGTCAGTTTAGTTTCCATCCTTCCAAGAGCTAGTTCGTATGTTTGCTGGGCTATGTTCTCTTGCCATTGAGAACCATAACAGTTTGACCGGCCCAAAAGGGTTAAATTAATTGACAGAGAAAGGAGAGAAAAGAGAAGTCTGCTGAAGATTTTTTTTTTTTTTCTCAGTTCTGAGTGTGCTTGTAATTGAATCTCTTGCAAGTCTGCCTATATTGCAGCCTTTCTCTCTCTCTCTCCTTCTAATCCTGGAATGGCTCTGTGTTCACCTGTTTAAAATGGATATTCAGAGTTTAGCTGCAGGTTTGAATAATCTCACCACGAAAGTTCAAAACTTACAAGATTTTGTTGTTCGTGTTCCTATATCTGAACCTAGAATTCCTTTGCCTGAATTTTTCTCGGGGAATAGATCTTGCTTTCAAAATTTCAAAAATAATTGCAAGTTGTTTTTGTCCCTGAAATCTCGCTCTGCTGGAGATCCTGCTCAGCAGGTCAGGATTGTGATTTCTCTGCTCCGGGGCGACCCTCAGGATTGGGCTTTTGCATTGGCTCCAGGGGATCCTGCGTTGCTCAATGTGGATGCGTTTTTTCTGGCCTTGGGGTTGCTTTATGAGGAACCTCAGTTAGAACTTCAGGCGGAAAAGGCCTTGATGTCCCTATCTCAGGGGCAAGACGAAGCTGAAATATACTGCCAGAAATTCCGTAAATGGGCTGTGCTTACTCAGTGGAATGAGTGCGCCCTGGCGGCGAATTTCAGAGAGGGTCTCTCTGATGCCATTAAGGATGTTATGGTGGGGTTCCCTGTGCCTGCGGGTCTGAATGAGTCCATGGCAATGGCTATCCAGATCGATAGGCGTCTGCGGGAGCGCAAACCTGTGCACCATTTGGCGGTGTCTACTGAGAAGACGCCAGAGAATATGCAATGTGATAGAATTCTGTCCAGAAGTGAACGGCAGAATTTTAGACGAAAAAATGGGTTGTGCTTCTATTGCGGTGATTCAACTCATGTTATATCAGCATGCTCTAAGCGTACTAAGAAGCTTGATAAGTCTGTTTCAATTGGCACTTTACAGTCTAAGTTTATTCTATCTGTGACCCTGATTTGTTCTTTATCATCTATTACCGCGGATGCCTATGTCGACTCTGGCGCCGCTTTGAGTCTTATGGATTGGTCCTTTGCCAAACGCTGTGGGTATGATTTGGAGCCTCTTGAAACTCCTATACCCCTGAAGGGGATTGACTCCACCCCATTGGCTAGCAATAAACCACAATACTGGACACAAGTAACTATGCGGATTAATCCGGATCACCAGGAGATTATTCGCTTTCTTGTGCTGTATAACCTACATGATGTGTTGGTGCTTGGATTGCCATGGCTGCAATCTCATAACCCAGTCCTTGACTGGAAAGCTATGTCTGTGTTAAGCTGGGGATGTAAGGGGACGCATGGGGACGTATCTGTGGTTTCCATTTCATCATCTATTCCCTCTGAGATTCCTGAATTCTTGACTGAATATCGTGACGTTTTTGAAGAACCTGAGCTTGGTTCATTACCTCCGCACCGGGAGTGCGATTGTGCCATAGATTTGATTCCGGGTAGTAAATACCCTAAGGGTCGTTTATTTAATCTGTCTGTGCCGGAACATGCTGCTATGCGAGAATATATAAAGGAGTCCTTGGAAAAGGGATATATTCGTCCTTCGTCATCTCCCTTATGAGCCGTTTTTTTCTTTGTGGCTAAGAAAGATGGCTCTTTGAGGCCGTGCATTGATTATCGGCTTTTGAATAAAATCACGGTTAAATATCAATATCCGTTGCCACTGCTGACTGATTTGTTTGCTCGCATAAAGGGGGCCAAGTGGTTCTCTAAGATAGATCTTCGTGGGGCGTATAATTTGGTGCGAATTAAGCAGGGGGATGAGTGGAAAACCGCATTTAATACGCCCGAGGGCCACTTTGAGTATTTGGTGATGCCTTTTGGTCTTTCAAATGCCCCTTCAGTCTTTCAGTCCTTTATGCATGACATTTTCCGTGATTATTTGGATAAATTTATGATTGTGTATCTGGATGATATTTTGATTTTTTCGGATGACTGGGACTCTCATGTCCAGCAGGTCAGGAGGGTTTTTCAGGTTTTGCGGTCTAATTCCTTGTGTGTGAAGGGTTCTAAGTGCGTTTTTGGGGTTCAAAAGATTTCCTTTTTGGGATATATTTTTTCCCCCTCTTCCATCGAGATGGATCCTGTCAAGGTTCAGGCTATTTGTGATTGGACGCAACCCTCTTCTCTTAAGAGTCTTCAGAAATTTTTGGGCTTTGCTAACTTTTATCGTCGATTTATTGCTGGTTTTTCTGATGTTGTTAAACCATTGACTGATTTGACTAAGAAGGGTGCTGATGTTGCTGATTGGTCCCCTGCTGCTGTGGAGGCCTTTCGGGAGCTTAAGCGCCGCTTTTCTTTCGCCCCTGTGTTGCGTCAGCCTGATGTTGCTCTTCCTTTTCAGGTTGAGGTCGACGCTTCTGAAATCGGAGCTGGGGCGGTTTTGTCGCAGAGAAGTTCCGATTGCTCCGTGATGAGACCTTGTGCTTTTTTCTCGCGTAAATTTTCGCCCGCTGAGCGGAATTATGATGTTGGGAATCGGGAGCTTTTGGCCATGAAGTGGGCTTTTGAGGAGTGGCGTCATTGGCTTGAGGGGGCTAGACATCAGGTGGTGGTATTGACTGACCACAAAAATCTAATTTATCTTGAGTCCGCCAGACGCCTGAATCCTAGACAGGCGCGCTGGTCGTTGTTTTTCTCTCGGTTTAATTTTGTGGTGTCCTACCTGCCGGGTTCTAAGAATGTTAAGGCGGATGCCCTTTCTAGGAGTTTTGAGCCTGACTCCCCTGGTAATTCTGAACCTACAGGTATCCTTAAGGATGGAGTGATATTGTCTGCCGTTTCTCCAGACCTGCGGCGGGCCTTGCAGGAGTTTCAGGCGGATAGACCTGATCGTTGCCCACCTGGTAGACTGTTTGTTCCTGATGATTGGACCAGTAAAGTCATTTCTGAGGTTCATTCTTCTGCGTTGGCAGGTCATCCTGGAATCTTTGGTACCAGGGATTTGGTGGCAAGGTCCTTCTGGTGGCCTTCCCTGTCTCGAGATGTGCGAGGCTTCGTGCAGTCTTGTGACGTTTGTGCTCGGGCCAAGCCTTGTTGTTCTCGGGCTAGTGGATTGTTGTTGCCCTTGCCTATCCCGAAGAGGCCCTGGACGCACATCTCGATGGATTTTATTTCGGATCTTCCTGTTTCTCAGAAGATGTCTGTCATCTGGGTGGTGTGTGATCGTTTCTCTAAGATGGTCCATTTGGTTCCCCTGCCTAAGTTGCCTTCTTCTTCCGAGTTGGTTCCTCTGTTTTTTCAAAATGTGGTCCGTTTGCATGGTATTCCGGAGAATATCGTTTCTGACAGAGGTACCCAATTCGTGTCTAGATTTTGGCGAGCATTCTGTGCTAGGATGGGCATAGATTTGTCTTTCTCGTCTGCTTTCCATCCTCAGACTAATGGCCAGACCGAGCGGACGAATCAGACCTTGGAGACATATTTGAGGTGTTTTGTGTCTGCAGATCAGGATGATTGGGTTGCTTTTTTGCCTTTAGCGGAGTTTGCCCTCAATAATCGGGCCAGTTCTGCCACCTTGGTGTCTCCCTTTTTCTGTAATTCGAGGTTTCATCCTCGATTTTCTTCTGGTCAGGTGGAATCTTCGGATTGTCCTGGAGTGGATGCTGTGGTGGAGAGGTTGCATCAGATTTGGGGGCAGGTAGTGGACAATTTGAAGTTGTCCCAGGAGAAGACTCAGCTTTTTGCCAACCGCCGGCGTCGGGTTGGTCCTCGGCTTTGTGTTGGGGACTTGGTGTGGTTGTCTTCTCGTTTTGTCCCTATGAGGGTTTCTTCTCCCAAGTTTAAGCCTCGGTTCATCGGCCCGTACAAGATATTGGAGATTCTTAACCCTGTGTCCTTCCGTTTGGACCTCCCTGCATCTTTTTCTATTCATAATGTTTTTCATCGGTCATTATTGCGCAGGTATGAGGTACCGGTTGTGCCTTCCGTTGAGCCTCCTGCTCCGGTGTTGGTTGAGGGCGAGTTGGAGTACGTTGTGGAAAAAATCTTGGACTCCCGTGTTTCCAGACGGAAACTCCAGTATCTGGTCAAATGGAAGGGATACGGTCAGGAGGATAATTCTTGGGTGACTGCCTCTGATGTTCATGCCTCCGATTTGGTCCGTGCCTTTCATAGGGCTCATCCTGATCGCCCTGGTGGTTCTGGTGAGGGTTCGGTGCCCCCTCCTTGAGGGGGGGGTACTGTTGTGAAATTGGATTTTGGGCTCCCCCGGTGGCCACTGGTGGAATTGAACTGGTGTGCATCATCCTCTCTGTTCACCTGTTTCCATCAGGATGTGGGAGTCGCTATTTAGCCTTGCTCCTCTGTCACTTCCATGCCGGTCAACATTGTAATCAGAAGCCTTTCTGTGCATGTTCCTGCTGCTAGACAACTCCCAGCTAAGTTGGACTTAGTCCTTGTTTGTTTTTGCATTTTGTTCCAGTTCACAGCTGTAGTTTTGTTTCTGTGTCTGGAAAGCTCTTGTGATCTGAAATTGCCACTCTGATGTTATGAGTTAATACTAGAGTCTTAAAGTAATTTCAGGATGGTATTTTGATAGGGTTTTCAGCTGACCATGAAAGTGCCCTTTCTGTCTTCCTGCTATCTAGTAAGCGGACCTCAATTTTGCTAAACCTATTTTCATACTACGTTTGTCATTTCATCTAAAATCACCGCCAATATTTGTGGGGGCCTCTGTCTGCCTTTCGGGGAAATTTCTCTAGAGGTGAGCCAGGACTATATTTTCCTCTGCCAGGATTAGTTAGTCCTCCGGCCGGCGCTGAGCGTCTAGGGATAAAACGCAGGCTACGCTACCCGGCTACTGTTAGTTGTGCGGCAGGTTTAGTTCATGGTCAGTTTAGTTTCCATCCTTCCAAGAGCTAGTTCGTATGTTTGCTGGGCTATGTTCTCTTGCCATTGAGAACCATAACACTGCTTCACATGAGTCTCCCAATCATCGGAAAAAACCAAAATATCATCCAAATATACAATCATAAATTTATCCAAATACTCCCGGAAAATATCATGCATAAAGGACTGAAACACAGATGGAGCATTAGAGAGCCCGAAAGGCATCACAAGATATTCAAAATGGCCTTCGGGCGTATTAAATGCTGTTTTCCATTCATCACCCTGTTTGATGCGAACCAGATTATACGCCCCTCGAAGGTCAATCTTGGTAAACCAGCTAGCCCCTTTGATCCGAGCAAACAAATCAGAAAGCAAAGGCAAAGGGTACTGGAATTTGACCGTGATCTTATTGAGAAGGCTATAATCTATACAGGGCCTCAAGGAGCCATCCTTCTTGGCAACAAAAAAGAACCCCGCTCCCAACGGTGATGAAGACGGGCAAATATGCCCCTTCTCCAAGGACTCTTTTACATAAGTCCGCATAGCGGTATGCTCTGGCACAGACAGATTGAAAAGTCGACCCTTAGGGAACTTACAGCCAGGAATCAAATTAATAGCGCAATCACAGTCCCTATGAGGAGGCAGAGGACTGGATTTAGGCTCCTCAAATATATCCTGGAAATCTGACAAAAACTCAGGAACCTCAGAAGAAGGGGACGAGGAAATTGACATCAGAGGAACATCACTATGTATCCCCTGACAACCCCAACTAGTCAAGGACATGGATTTCCAATCCAGCACTGGATTATGTACCTGTAACCATGGAAACCCCAGCACAACCACATCATGCAAATTATGCAACACCAAAAAGCGAATATTTTCCTGATGTGCTGGAGCCATGTTCATGGCTAACTGTGTCCAGTACTGAGGTTTATTCTTGGCCAATAGCATAGCATCAATCCCCCTCAAGGGAATAGGACTGTGCAACGGCTCCAAAGAAAAACCACAGCGCTTGGCAAATTCCAGGTCCATTAAGTTCAGGGCAGCGCCAGAATCCACAAATGCCATTACAGAAAAGGACGACAATGAGCAAATCAGGGTAACAGACAAGAGAAATTTAGGCTGTAAAGTACTGATGGTAACCGACCTAGCAACCCTCTTAGTTTGCTTCGGGCAGTCAGAGATAGCATGAGTAGCGTCACCACAGTAAAAACACAGAGCATTCTGACGTCTGAACTCCTGCCGTTCTGCTCTCGTCAAAACTCTATCGCATTGCATAGGCTCAGAACTCTGCCCAGAGGACACCGCCATATGGTGCACCTCCTTACTTTCACGTAAGCGCCGATCAATCTGAATGGCCAGAGACATTGATTCGTTCAAACCAGCAGGCGTGGGAAATCCCACCATAACATCTTTAAGAGCTTCAGAAAAACCCTTTCTGAAAATAGCCGCCAGGGCATCCTCATTCCATTTTGTAAGCACAGACCACTTTCTAAATTTCTGACAATATATCTCTACTGCTTTCTGACCCTGACACAGAGCCAGCAAAATTTTTTCTGCCTGATCCACAGAATTAGGTTCGTCATAAAGCAGTCCAAGTGCTTGAAAAAACGAATCTATATTGAGCAATGCAGGATTCCCTGGCTCAAGGGAGAATGCCCAGTCCTGCGGGTCGCCACGCAACAGAGAAATAACAATCTTCACCTCCTGAATGGGGTCACCAGAGGAACGGGGTCTCAGAGCAAAAAATAATCTGCAATTATTTTTAAAATTCAAAAACCTAGATCTATCCCCAGAAAACAAATCAGGAATAGGAATTCTAGGCTCAGAAACAGGAGTTTGAACAACATAGTCTTGGATACTCTGTACCCTTGCAGCGAGATGATCAACACGCGCAGACAAACCCTGAACCTCCATATCAGCACCAAGCTCCTGCACCATCCAAAAATCAAGGGGAAAAAAAGGACAAAACAAGCAACACACACACAAAAAAAAATGAGATGCATTTAACACATTGTGGGCCAGCTGTACTGTTATGACCTGGTGGGTACGGAGCGGTGCTGAGATGACCTGGTGGGCAAAACCAATCATGGACTCACTACGGAGCAGCACTGAAATGACCTGGTGGGTAAAACAAAAATAGGACTAGCTCTGAGGAGGTGGTAACTTTACTGACCGCAATCCCTACTCCTAACACCAACACTAGAAATAGCCGTGGAGCGTACCTAAATCTGCCTAGACGCCTCTGCACAGCCTAAGAACTAGCTACCCCTAAAGATGGAAACGGAAAGCTATCTCGCCTCAGAGAAACCCCCAAAGGAAGATAGCCCCCCACAAATATTGACGGTGAGTGGAGAGGGAATTGACAAACTCAGAAATGAAACTAGATTTTTTAGCAAACGAGGCCACTACTATCTAAATAGACAGAGATAGGATAGGTTGCTGTGCGGTCAGTATAAAAACTAAAAGTCCACGCAGAGTTTACAAAAATAACCACCACACTGACTCACGGTGTGGAGGGGCAAATCTGCGACGCCAGAGCTTCCAACTAGCCAGAATATTTCATAATGACAAGCTGGACAAAGAGACATAAATTGAAGTGAACAGAAGGTCATAAGCAGGGAAACACCCAAAATGTAGCAGACTTATCTTAAGCTGAAAATGGACTGAGAACAGAGAACTTCCAGGAAAGGACTGAATCCACAGGAAATACATTGACAGCTGGCATCCACTAAAGCCAAAAGCCCAGTTAAGTAACAAGGCCAGGAAACCGATTAGTGAACGCAGCTGCTAAGTTCCACTTGAAACCACCAGAGGGAGCCCAAGAGCAGAACTCCCAAAAATACCATTCGCAACCACAGGATGGAGCCCAAGAACGGAATTCACAACAGAGAACTAAACTTTGCAGAAAGTATAACTTCCCAGAAACTCCTGAACATACATCCACAAAGAGGTTTCAAAAAGGAGGACACAGGGAGTTTTTAAAAAGAATATTCAAAATTTATTAGGAACTAGAAAAATCAGTAAAAAACACACATAAGTATCAAGTACAAACTAAGGACACCGTGAAATGGCATCCAGTACTATGCTAATGACAAAGAATCACACATAAGTAATATGGACAAGAGGATCTATCAATGTTCATGTAGCAGCCCAAACCTTAAAACCATATAGCCTGTTAGTTTAACCCAATAATGATCAATCCTGCCTATTCTGGCTGTGTGTTTTTTACTGATTTTTCTGGTTCCTGATAAATTTTGTGTACTCTTTTTAAACACTCCCTGTGTCCTCCTTTTTGAAACATGATCAGGTTGGAGTTGTATGTGTAGGAACCAAGATATTTTTCTTGGCTATCCTTTAATTATGAGTCTGGGTTTATGTCTATTTAGCCACAAAGAGGTATAGCCAGCAAGGAAGTGCAATAAAGGTTAAACATATAAAACACCACCTAGAATGTGATAGGGCAAACCAAAAACAAGAAAATGAGAAACACCTGGAGAGGCTCAAACCAAGGAAGTAAAACAAAGACAATAGAAACCGTCAGCATTTGGACAGGGAAGAAAGGGCAATAGCTCAGCAGACAGAAGAAACCAACCATGCTCAACAGGTCACCGGATTGAATCCCCAACCAGAGCTATGACAACATGTTTATGGATTGTATGTGGTACTGCTTATCAGCTCTATTAAAATCAATGGTGCAACCTGTGGACAGGTGTGGCTCTGTTTTTGTAACAAAGCAGCTATGTTTTTCTAATCTTGTACCTCCCTGGGTATATGGAGTTAGGAGTCTCTGTAGTAATTATCATGGGGGTTGAGCTAGAGATCACTGTTATGGACTCAAAGTAATTATTACATTTAAAGAATAAATTAAACAGGACTCTAATTTATGAAGTAAAAGTGAAAACCCTATTTAGGAAATGTTATTTATTAATGAGGTTTATATTTTGATACATAGGAGAATTGAGACATAGCATTGCTCCAACAGTGACTACACACTCATTCATCCTTCTTAGATTAAAGCATACTTCATAATTGTCCGAGGTCCAGAAGAAGTACTCACAGAGAACACAGCAGCGCCATTAAAGGGAACCTGTAACCCCCCCATGCGTTTTAACTAAAAGAGCCACCTTGTGTAGCAGTAATGCTGCATTCTGACAAGGTGGCTCTTTTAGTTCTGGTTGCTGTAACTGCCGAAATAATCAGTTTTGTAATTTGTCCTAAATTCCTTTTCTTCAGTCAAGGAGGCAGGCCTTTCCCCCCTGCTGCAGACACCACACAGCTGTCACTCAAATCTTCTTGGCCTCCTCACCGCTGTTTTTAAATGAGCGCCTGCGCTCTTTTCTCCTGCCTTGGGCAGGCGCAGTGAGCGCTGCCCGTCCTCTGTGCTCATATGCAGTCTAGCTGACTACGCCTGTGCGGCCGCCCTGCCTGTGAGTCCCAGCCCCGCAGTGAGAATAAATCAGAAGACACTGCATATGAGGACAGACGGGCAGCGCTCACTGCGCCTGCCCAAGGCAGGAGAAAAGAGTGCAGGCGCCGGCTCATTTCAAAACAGCGGTGAGGAGGCGGTGCCCGGCGCCAAGAAGATTTGAGTGACGGCCGTGTGGCGTCTGCAGCAGGGGGGAAAGGCCTGCCTCCTTGACTGAAGAAAAGGTATTTATGACAAATTACAAAACTGATTATTTCGGCAGTTACAGCAACCAGAACTAAAAGAGCCACCTTGTCAGAATGCAGCATTACTGCTGCACAAGGTGGCTCTTTTAGTTAAAAACACCTGGGGGGGTGACAGGTTCCCTTTAAAGGAGAGGACAACAACAGTATGAAGCGTACCAGCATGTTGTTCAAAGGCAGTATCGGCCAGCAGGACTAGGCATGTCAGGAGAGGGTGTGGATGCCTCCAGGAAGTGGATGCTCCTAACGAGAACCTCATGGGTAATTACCTTCCCCTACTGAATGAAAAGGTGATTCTGGAACAGCGGGATGTATAGAGCGAGAGTGGCTGAGGAGGAGATGCAGATTAAACCCCTAAACCAGATGGCAGTGAAACCGTTGTGGCTGTGGTACCAAAACCACATGGACGAGGTGAGCAGTCACTGGTGGTGAGTTCACCTAAGCGCCGTTTACCCTTGGAAAAACCCCCATCCCATTCGGCTTCTTTCAGCTCCCGATCCAGTTCATACGATGAGGATAGAGAGGGTAGTTGAGGGAAAGAAGCGTCAGAGAGAGAGGTCTAGGCGGAACTACGGTGCCCAGGGAGATGAAGCATGACAGGTCGGATGATGCGCAGCCTAGTCCATCATTTTAACCAAGAACTGTGGTTATACCTTGTATCTCAGTGGGTACGGATTTTTTTGGGAGGCTGGGAATGGCAATAAGGTGTACATCAATGCTGGGTGGATTCAGTTTCAATGGCCATTGAGTGGGATCAGGTGGCCTTTATTACGGAGGCGGGGCCTAGAGGCTTCTACGCAGTAATTGTCAACCTGATCCTACAGGATCATGATCGGAGAGCGGGCGGCCGCAGGAGGCCAGAAGCCTCCACAACCCTGAGACCGGAATCACTGGAAGTGATACCAGGGCTTCAAGGCTGTGCTATACAGTACTAAAACAGCAAAGTCTGACTCCCACTGGAGAGAGGGTTCAGAAAGAGCAGGGAATCCTCCTCTAATGGGTCATCCACCGTAACCACTTTCATTTACACTGTGTGTAGAATTATTAGGCAAGTTGTATTTTGATCACATGATACTTTTTATACATGTTGTCCTACTCCAAGCTGTTCAGGCTGGAGAGCCAACTACCAATTAAGTAAATCATGTGATGTTTATCTCTGTAATGAGGAGGGGTGTTGTATAATGACATCAAAACCCTATATAAGGTGTGCTTAATCATTAGGCAACTTCCTTTCCTTTGGCAAAATGGGTCAGAAGAGAGATTTGATGGGCTCTGAAAAGTCCAAAATTGTGAGATGTCTTGCAGAGGGATGCAGCAGTCTTGAAATTGCTAAACTTTTGAAGCGTAATCACCAAACAATCAAGCGTTTCATGGCAAATAGCCAACAAGGTCGCAAGAAGTGTGTTGGGCAAAAAAGGCTCAAAATAACTATACACATGAATTGAGGAAAATCAAGCTGAAGCTGCCAAGATGCCATTTGCCACCAGTTTTGCCATATTTCAGAGCTGCAACGTTGGTGGAGTAACAAAAAGCACAAGGTGCGCGATACTCAGGGACATGGCCAAGATAAGGAAGGCTGAAAAATGACCACCTTTGAACAAGAAACATAAGGTAAAACATCAAGACTGGGCCAAGAAATATCTTAAGACTGACTTTTCAAAGGTTTTATGGACTGATGAAATGAGAGTGACTCTTGATGGGCCAGATGGATGGGCCTGAGGCTGGATCAGTAGAGCTCCACTCCGACTCAGACGCCAGCAAGGTAGAGATGGGGTACTGGTATGGGCTGGTATCATCAAAGATGAACTTTTGGGACCTTTTCAGGTTGAGGATGGAGTGAAGCTCATCTCCCAGACCTGCTACCGGTTTCTGGAAGACAACTTCTTCAAGCAGTGGTACAGGAAGAAGTTGATATTGTTCAAGAAAAACATGATTTTCATGCAGGACAATGCTCCATCACATGCCTCCAACTACTCCACAGCGTGGCTGGCCAGTAAAGGTCTCAAGAAAAAATGATGACATGGCCCCCTTGTTCACCTGATCTGAACCCCATAGAGAACTTGTGGTCCCTCATAACATGTGAGATCTACAGGGAGGGAAAACAGCACACCTCTCGGAACAATGTCTGGGAGGCTGTGGTGGCTGCTGCATGTAATGTTGATCGTAAACAGATCAAGCAACTGACACAATTTATGGATGGAAGCCTGTTGAGTGTCATCATAAAGAAAGGTGGCTATATTGGTCACTAATTTTTTGGGGTTTTGTTTTTGCATGTCAGAAATGTTTATTTCTAAATTTTGTGCAGTTACATTGGTTTAGCTGGTGAAAATAAACAAGTGAGATGGGAATATATTTGGTTTTTATTAAGTTGCCTAATAATTCTGCACAGCAATAGTTACCTGCACAAACAGATATCCGCCTAAGATAGCAAAATCTAAAAAAAAAACACTCCAACTTCCAAAAATATTACGCTTTGATATTTATGAGTCTTTTGGGTTGATTGAGAACATAGAGAAAGGAACTTGAACTGTGTGTGTTCCAGGGATTCAACCAAGTGGAACTGAGACCATCCCTGACCTGGAGCAGAGTCGGTGATAGTTGGCAAGAAAAGGACACTGATTGTTGGGAGTGAAAAATAACAAGTAACTGTTGCTTTAAATGTGAATTTATATGTACCGGTATATGTTCCTTTTTGGTGTCTTTCAACTACTGTTATGGTCGGGAAATACCATATTTTAAGAAGGAGGAAGGATGGTCATGTGCTTCTCCCTTAAATACAAAAACGGTTATAATTTGTGTATAGGAAAATGTGTTTTATTATGCACAAAACCTTCTAGGCACCAAAATGCATGGTTAGCGTATTGTGTTGTAATAGATATAATATATACAATTTCATAAAGTTTTATAAATGTTTAGTGATTTGGTGACTCAAATGTGTTTTCATAAAGATATATTGTACTGTTGTATTAGATATAGGTAAAGGATAAGGATCAGTTATATGACATAGAATAATGGTTTAGCTTTAGATACAAGATAGGACTCGGAACAGTGCAGTGGAGGGCACAGTAGATTCAGAAAGTGGATATAGTATGGGAGTGGTTATAGTATTTGGGAACAGCCCCAACATTGGAGGGGCAGGGGTAACATAGTAACATAGTTATTAAGTTTGAAGGAAGACTTTAAGTCCATCAACCCATAGCCTAACCTAACATACCCTAACATGTTGATCCAGAGGTAGACAAAAAAACCCATGTGGCAAAGAGTAAGCTCCACATTGGGGAAAAAAATTTGTTCCCAACTCCACATACGGCAATCAGACTAGTTCCCTGGATCAACGCCCTATCAAGGAATCTAGTATATATACCCTGTAACATTATACTTTTCAAGAAAGGTATCCAGTCCCCTCTTAAATTTTAGTAATGGATCACTCATTACAACATCATACGGCAGAGCGTTCCATAGTCTCACTGCTCTTATAGTAAAGTATCTGCGTCTGTTATTATGCTTAAACCTTCTTTCCTCCAGACGTAGAGGATGCCCCCTTGTCCCTATCTCAGGTCTATCATTAAAAGGATCATCAGAAAGGTCTTTGTACTGTCCCCTCATATATTTATACATTAAAAAAAGATCACCCCTTAGCCTTTGTTTTTCCAAACTAAATAGCCCCAAGTGTAATAACCTATCTTGGTATTGCAGACCTCCCAGTCCTCTAATTACTTTGGTCGCTCTTTTCTGCACCCGCTCTAGTTCAGCTATGTCTTTCTTATACACCGGAGACCAGAACTGTGCACAGTATTCTAAGTGTGGTCGAACTGGTGACTTGTATAGAGGTAAAATTATGTTCCCCTCAGGAGCATCTATGCCTCTTTTAATGCATCCCATTATTTTATTTGCCTTTGTAGCAGCTGCCTGACACTGGCCACTAAATGTGAGTTTGTTATCCACCCATACTCCCAGGTCTTTTTCATTGATGGTTTAGCCCAGAGTTTAAGAATTAAGCACATAGTCATACATCTTATTACTTCTACCCAAGTGCATGACCTTACATTTATCCCCATTAAAGCTCATTTGCCCAAGCTTCTAGTTTACATAAATCATCCTGTAATATAATATTGTCCTCCTCTGTATTGATTACCCTGCAGAGTTTAGTGTCATCTGCAAATAATGAAATTCTACTCTGTATGCCCCCTACAAGTTCATTAATAAATATGTTAAAAAGAGGGCCCAATACTGACCCTTGTGGTACCTTACTGCCAACCGCGACCCAGTCCGAGTGTGCTCCATTAATAACCACCCTTTGTTTCCTATCCCTGAGCCAGCTCTTAACCCACTTACACATATTTTCCCCTATCCCCATTATTCTCATTTTATGTATCAACCTTTTGTGTGGCATCGTATCAAAAGCTTTTGAAAAGTCCATATACACTATGTCCACTGGGTTCCCTTGGTCCAGTCCGTAACTTACCTCTTCATAGAAATTGATCAGATTAGTCTGACAGGAACAGTCCCTAGTAAACCCATGTTGGCATTGGGTCATTAGGTTATTCCTCTTCAGATACTCCAGCTTAGCATCCCTTAGAATGCCCTCCAGGATTTTACCCACAGTAGAGTTTAAGCTTACTGGCCTATAATTTCCAAGTTCAGTTTTTATCCCCTTTTTGAATATTGGCACCACATTTGCTATACGCCAGTCCTGTGGTACAGACCCTGTTATTATGGAGTCTTTAAAGATTAAAAATAATGGTCTATCACTGACTGTACTAAATTCCTGCAGTACTCTGGGGTGTATTTCATCTGGGCCCAGAGATTTGTCAATTTTAGTGATTTTTAGACGCCGCCGTACTTCCTGCTGGGTTAAGCAGGTGACATTTAATTGTGAATTTTTGTTATCACTGATCATATTGTCTGCCATGGGATTTTCTTGTGTAAATACTGATGAAAAAAAGTCATTTAGCATATTGGCCTTTTCCTCATCCTCATCCACCATTTCACCCAGACTACTTTTAAGGGGGCCAACACTATCTTTTTTTAGTTTCTTACTATTTACGTAGTTAAAGAATATTTTGGGATTATTTTTACTCTCTGGCAATGAGTCTCTCTGTCTCAATTTTTGCTGCCTTGATTTGCTTTTTACAGAATTTATTTAATTTTCTATATTTATTTAATGCCTCATCACTACCTACTTCCTTTAATTCTCTAAATGCTTTCTTTTTGTCACTTATTGCGCCCCTTACAGCTCTATTTAGCCATATTGGTTTCCTCCTATTTCTAGTATGTTTATTCCCATACGGTATATACTGTGCACAGGTCCTATCCAGGATGCTAATAAACGTCTCCCATTTTCTTTGTGTATTTTTATGTCTCAGGATATCGTCCCAGTTAATTGCACCAAGATCATCTCTCATCCGTTGGAAATTTGCCCTCCTGAAGGTTAGTGTCCTTGTAACCCCTCTGCTACACATCTCATTAAAGGATACATGAAAACTTATTATTTTGTGATCACTATTACCCAAGTGACCCCCAACCCTTATATTTGATATGCGGTCTGGCCTGTTTGTTAATATTAGGTCTAGCAGTGCCCCCCTTCTTGTTGGGTCCTGAACCAGTTGTGAAAGGTAATTGTCTCTCATATAGTGTTGAGCATTCCGATACCGCAAGTATCGGGTATCGGCCGATACTTGCGGTATCGGAATTCCGATACCGAGATCCGATACTTTTGTGGTATCGGGAATCAGAATCGGAAGTTTCCAGTGTATGGTTCCCAGGGTCTGAAGGAGAGGAAACTCTCCTTCAGGCCCTGGGATCCATATGAATGTGTAAAATAAAGAATTAAAATAAAAAATATTGATATACTCACCTGTCCGGAGGTCCCTGGACATCACCGCTGGTAACCGGCAGCCTTCTTTGTTTAAAATGAGCGCGTTCAGCACCTTCCATGACGTCACGGCTTCTGATTGGTCGCGTGCCGCTCATGTGACCGCCACGCGACCAATCACAAGCCGCGACGTCATCCCTCAGGTCCTAAATTCCCTTCTAGGAATTTAGGACCTGAGGCAGAGGCGTAGCTAGGGTTTTGGTCCAGGGGGGGCGAAGCTTCTGAGTGGGCCCCTAACCAGGTAACCTTGATTACAACTCGATGACGCCCCCTAATAGTGGAGGAGACCTCAGCAGATGACCGCGCTATTACTGAAGATAATCTCTATATAACGACCAACATGGATATTACCGCCATATGGTCAGTGGTAAATACCAGCCCTTCAGAACATATAAGAGATCACAGCACAGTTACAGATGGTGACTTACCGTTGACGTTCTTTATGATGGAATCGTCACTTTTCCCGTCTTTTCCATCTGGCCCAGACCGACATGACAACTTCTTCCGGCAAGGACTCAGCTGCAGGGAATACAACAAAGACACATTTCTCTTCTCACATTCCAGCCATCACCATCTATTCCCAACCTGCACAAACTCCTCATCCTGCTGATACCCCAACACTGAGCCGCTGCTGCCATATGTGTCCCTATTACTGCACCTGATACCCCAATACTGAGCCGCTGCTGCCGTATGTGTCCCTATTACTGCACCTGATACCCCAATACTGAGCCGCTGCTGCCGTATGTGTCCCTATTACTGCCCCTGATACCCCAATACTGAGCCGCTGCTGCCGTATGTGTCCCTATTACTGCCCCTGATACCCCAATACTGAGCCGCCGCTGCTGCCGTATGTGTCCCTATTACTGCTCCTGATACCCCAATACTGAGCCGCTGCTGCCGTATGTGTCCTTATTACTGCTCCTGATACCCCAATACTGAGACTCTGCTGCTGTATCTGTCCCTATTACTGCCCCTGATACCCCAATACGGAGCCGCTGCTGTCATATGTGACCCTATTCCTGCACCTAATACCCCAATACTGAGCCGCTGCTGCTGTATCTGTCCCTATTACTGCCTCTGATACCCCAATACTAAGCCGCTGCTGCCGTATGTGTCCTTATTACTGCACCTGATACCCCAATACTGAGCCGCTGCTGCCCTATGTGACCCTATTACTGCACCTACTCTGTGGTTCTCTGTACCCTCTAAATTCTAAAGCATCCCTCTATAATGTAGTAATGCCGGGTGCAAGTGCCGTAGAAAACAGAGCCCACATTTTGCCCCCTAGAAAATAATAATGCCCTCTGTGTGCCCCTTTGATAGTCACAGTAACCTGAGTTCCCCTATTACAATAAGTGCCCACTTTACATTTAATAATGACCTGAGTCTCCCCCCTGTACAGCTCACCTATACACAGTATAATGCCCCCTAACTGTATAGTACCACCCACACAGTATACTGACCCATTAGTAGCCTTCAAACTGTTTGATGGCTCCAACACTGTAATCCCCACACTGTATGATGGCCCCATAGATAACCTCCATATAGTATAATGTGCCAGATAGTCCTCAATATAGCACAAGGCAGCACCCCTATAGGCAGACCCTGTAGTATAAGGCAGCACCCCCCATAGGCAGATCCAGTAGAATAAGGCAGCACCCCCCAAAGGCAGATCCTGTAGAAAAAGGCAGTACTCCCCCCGCATAGGCAGATCCTGTATATAAGGCAGCACTCCCCCCCCCATAGGCAGATCCTGTGTATAAGGCAGCACTCCCCCCTATAGGCAGATCCTGTGTATAAGGCAGCACTCCCCCCTATAGGCAGATCCTGTGTATAAGGCAGCACCCCCCTGCATAGGCAGATCCTGTAGAATAAGGCAGCACTCCCCCCTTATAGGCAGATCCTGTATATAAGGCAGCACTACCCCCCATAGGCAGATCCTGTGTATAAGGCAGCACTCCCCCCCTATAGGCAGATCCTGTATATAAGGCAGCACTCCCCCTATAGGCAGATCCTGTGTATAAGGCAGCACTCCCCCCCTATAGGCAGATCCTGTAGAATAAGGCAGCACTCCCCCCTATAGGCAGATCCTGTATATAAGGCAGCACTCCCCCCCTATAGGCA
The DNA here is from genome assembly GCF_051348905.1 of Ranitomeya variabilis. Lineage (NCBI taxonomy): Eukaryota > Metazoa > Chordata > Amphibia > Anura > Dendrobatidae > Ranitomeya > Ranitomeya variabilis. The sequence continues at coordinate 695,418,731 of NC_135232.1, read as the reverse complement.
GATCCTGTGTATAAGGCAGCACTCCCCCCTATAGGCAGATCCTGTGTATAAGGCAGCACTCCCCCCTATAGGCAGATCCTGTAGAATAAGGCAGCACTCCCCCCTTATAGGCAGATCCTGTATATAAGGCAGCACTACCCCCCATAGGCAGATCCTGTGTATAAGGCAGCACTCCCCCCCTATAGGCAGATCCTGTATATAAGGCAGCACTCCCCCCTATAGGCAGATCCTGTGTATAAGGCAGCACTCCCCCCTATAGGCAGATCCTGTAGAATAAGGCAGCACTCCCCCCTATAGGCAGATCCTGTATATAAGGCAGCACTCCCCCCTATAGGCAGATCATGTGTATAAGGCAGCACTCCCCCCTATAGGCAGATCCTGTGTATAAGGCAGCATTCCCCCCTATAGGCAGATCCTGTAGAATAAGGCAGCACTCCCACCTATAGGCAGATCCTGTATATAAGGCAGCACTCCCCCCCTATAGGCAGATTCTGTGTATAAGGCAGCACTCCCCTCTTATAGGCAGATCCTGTATATAAGGCAGCACTCCCCCCCTATAGGCAGATCCTGTGTATAAGGCAGCATTCCCCCCTTATAGACAGATCCTGTATATAAGGCAGCACTCCCCCCTTATAGGCAGATCCTGTATATAAGGCAGCACTCCCCCCCTATAGGCAGATCCTGTGTATAAGGCAGCACTCCCCCCTTATAGACAGATCATGTATATAAGGCAGCACTCCCCCCTATAGGCAGATCCTGTGTATAAGGCAGCACTCCCCCCTTATAGGCAGATCCTGTATATAAGGCAGCACTCCTCCCCTATAGGCAGATCCTGTGTATAAGGCAGCACTCCCCCCCCTATAGGCAGATCCTGTATATAATGCAGCACTCCCCCCCATAGGCAGATCCTGTGTATAAGGCAGCACTCCCCCCTTATAGACAGATCCTGTATATAAGGCAGCACTCCCCCCCTTATAGGCAGATCCTGTATATAAGGCAGCACTCCCCCCCTATAGGAAGATCCTGTATATAAGGCAGCACTCCCCCCCTATAGGCAGATCCTGTGTATAAGGCAGCACTCCCCTCCCCATAGGCAGATCCTGTATATAAGGCAGCACTCCCCCCCTATAGGAAGATCCTGTATATAAGGCAGCACTTCCCCCCTATAGGCAGATCCTGTGTATAAGGCAGCACTCCCCCCCCCTTATAGGCAGATCCTGTATATAAGGCAGCACTCCCCCCCTATAGGAAGATCCTGTATATAAGGCAGCACTTCCCCCCCTATAGGCAGATCCTGTGTATAAGGCAGCACCCCCCCCCCTATAGGCAGATCCTGTATATAAGGCAGCACTCCCCCCTTATAGGCAGATCCTGTAGAATAAGGCAGCCCCCCCGGCAGATCAAGCAGCCCCCATATAAAACACAGTAAAGAAATACTCACCTCTCTTCCTCCTTGTTCCAGCGGCGCTCCCTACTCCCGCTCATCTGACAGCGGGCGCTGGGCGGTGACGTCATCCCGCCTGCTGTCAGACAGTGATGGTGGGGGATGATGGGAGGAGCGCAGCGCAGCGCTCCTTCCCTCATGACTGCGGTGAGCTGTATAGGCTAGATGCCGATACAGCTCACCGTGCAATGACAGGCGGGGGGCCCACTGCTGGCACCGGGCCCCCGCCGCCTGCTCAGGGGCCCCATAGCGGCAGAGCAGGGGATCGATTCTCCCTGCTCTGCCGCAGAATGTAACTGCATCGGCGCGCTGCGAGCGCCGATGCAGTTACAGTAGCGTAGCTCCGGGTGGGCCCCCTCAGAGCGCGGGGCCCGGGGCGATGGCCCCCTCTGCCCTCCCGGTAGCTACACTACTGACCTGAGGGATGACGTCACGGCTTCTGATTGGTCGCATGGCAGTCACATGAGCGGCACGCGACCAATCAGAAGCCGTGACGTCATGGAAGGTGCTGAACGCGCTCATTTTAAGCAAAGAAGGCTGCCGGTTCACAGCGGTAAGGTCCAGGCTGCGTCAGAGAGGTGAGTATATCAATATTTTTTATTTTAATTCTTTATTTTACACATTAATATGGATCCCAGGGCCTGAAGGAGAGTTTCCTCTCCTTCAGACCCTGGGAACCATCAGGGATACCTTCCGATACTTGAGTCCCATTGACTTGTATTGGTATCGGGTATCGGTATCGGATCAGATCCGATACTTTGCCGGTATCGGCCGATACTTTCCGATACCGATACTTTCAAGTATCGGACGGTATCGCTCAACACTACTCTCATAGTTGTCAAAAACCGATTACCTTTGCTGGAACTGCAGGTTTCTGTTCCCCAATCTATTTCAGGGTAGTTGAAGTCCCCCATAATAATGACTTCTCCTTGAGTCGCAGCTTCATCTATTTGCTTTACGAGAATATTCTCCGTTGCTTCCACTATTTTTGGAGACTTATAACTAACCCCTATCAGTAATTTATTATTTTTCCCCCCTTCCCTTATCTCCACCCAAAGGGACTCTACATTTTCATTAGATTCACCTATATTATCACGCAGGATGGGTTTTAAGGATGATTTTACATATAGACACACATCTCCCCCTTGCTTATTTGTTCGGTCATTTCTGAACAGACTATAGCCCTGCAAGTTAACAGCCCAGTCAAGGCTCTCATCCAGCCATGTTTCAGATATCCCCACCATGTCATAATTATGCTCCAACAACATTAATTCAAATTCGTCCATTTTGTTGGCGAGGCTTCTGACATTAGTATACATGCACTTTATGTATCTCTCTGTACCTCTATTCTTTCTTAAATTATTAATTGTACTAACCCCACCCCTCATGCCACCGCCACCCCCAACTTCCTTATTTGTGCCCAGGTCTCTATCTGCACTATCTTCCCCTCCTATAAAATGAATACTCTCCCCCCAATCCCTAGTTTAAACACTCCTCCAACCTTCCAGCCATTTTCTCCCACAGCACAGCTGCGCCATTGAGGTGCAGCTCGTCCCTAGCATAGAACCTGTAGCCAACTGAGAAGTCGGCCCAGTTCTCCAGGAACTCAAACCCCTCCTTCCTACACCAATTCTTGAGCCACTTATTAACCTCACTAATCTCCTGTTGCCTCTCTGGTGTGGCACGTGGTACAGGCAGTATTTCGGAAAATACCACATTGGAGGTCCTTGCTTTCAGCTTGTAGCCTAATTCCCTGAAATCATCTTTAAGGACCTTCCACCTACCTCTAACTTTGTCATTTCGTGCCAGTGTGCACCATGACTGCTGGGTCCTCACCAGGGGAACACTTCCTGATTTAGATTAGATGAGGAGATTAGGTAAGAGTAGAGAGAGAGCAGATGTTCAAGGCCACAGGGCTGGAGATCACAGGAGATCACAGATGATGTGGGCAGCATGAGAATGGCCGCAACAAACTTCTGTGACCTTTCCCTTACATCTGGGGCCTACAGCCCAAACTAGGCTTGGAGGAGATGTGGAGCTGGGTGGAGTATCCCAGGAGCCAGAAGTGCCAGAGGGCAGAGGCATAGCTCAGGCTTAAAATACTGTAACCATGACAACTTATAGTGCTGTAACTACAATTGAACTTTGACTGCTCAGTAAAGTAAAAGTGTTTAAAAAGGACAACATTCCTTCTGTTAAATGTGTGTCTGTTCCTGGATCCGAGATTGTGGAGACAGTAGAGGCCTCCAGCCAAAACATGAGTGTTATACATTACATCCATAGCACAAGGGAAATTGGACACTATTTACTTGTTGGGTGTCAGGGTGTGAGAACACAGCAGCCCCTCGTCCACGACTACCGCCCTGTGCACCTTACAATATTCCAACTTTGTTGACCAGTTTGGGGAGGCCCTCTTATATGCCCAGAGCACAAATAAAGTCCAGAAAGGCAAAGTTGGGGGAGTTTGATATCAAAAAGCTTGACTGGCTTCAATTCAATCTAATGCTAATAATCCATTGGATGAATGGTCAAAAAAGTCCAAGCAGATCCCTCCAAAATCTTATAGAAAGCCATCCCAGAAGAGTGTGATCTGCTATAGCTGCAAAGGGATTGACTCCCATTTGACTCCCATATAAATGTCTCTTGATGTAGAATGGAAGGTCATAAAAGCTTCTGTATGTGTAATGTGGGGGTGTACCAGTGCTATTGTCCATATAGTGTACCTACATATGAGATAGATGGAGATATAAATATGAAATAGATGGATGGATAGATACTGTAGATATGAGATCATGTTGCCACAAGATCCACTTTTGTGAGACCAAGTAATGACTAATTACTAATGTAAAATTTCTGTTTAAAGTAATATAATTTCAGATCTCATGGTGACATCATTTCTTGGTGCGGTGGTTTAATCAGTAAATGTGCTGTGTCTGGGTAATAAGCATGCGGTCAATAGTAAACATGCAGCATGTGAAATCCTGGTAATTAATCAGTGGTCTTAGTAATCAGTCTATGGGTAAAAAGTCATCAATCAGCTATAAGCAATTTCTGCTCTTCAGGAAGATTCATGTTATTAGTTGTAGAAATGTCTTACTTGTGACATGAAATCATTCGGAGGCTTCTCTAGAGCAAGTTATTGTAAATTTAGATCATTGTGTCATATGAAATACTGCAGCTTCCTACATAAACTGGATGCGATGAGACAGGTCACAGACAGCAAGCAATGTTTACCGACGCAACCAATAAGAAGGCACCGATTAAATGCAATATGGCCGCCATAATCTAATTGGGTTCACTGGTTTTATTTTAGAGGGATTGTCTAAATTAAGTTACGGTATTTCAAAAAGGTTTTCTATCAGAGAATGCTGAATACATAAGGGAGGTTCAGGAACACCAGCTGAAGTTAGTGTAATGAATAAGAGAGGTAAATAAATGAGAAAACCTCTTCCTCTGGATGACCCATCATGTCTGCATAAGACATAGACAGTCCAGTGACTTCATTCAAAACAGTCTAATGCTTTATTTATGTGGGGGTGCAGATGGGTACTTGAACACTTGATGCTTGCTTCCCCCCCACTGGATACAGCTGATATTAGGGATTCCAGCTGTAGGAAATCTCATGGCTATTTCTGGACTACTTCTGGACTGTCCATAGACTTTAAACATCTGTGTGGGCTTCATTTTACTCTGCACTGACGTTCTAAAACGTAAATGCAGTAAATGTGTAAGCAGCTTGCAGGAGATTGTGCAGCGGCAGGGAGCTGGCTTTCAGACACAGCCAGACTCCGCATAGAGAAGGCAGAGAGAGAGCTAATTACTCGCTCTGCAGTCCTGATAGCTCTATACACAGCACTGATTAGGCAGCGTTTAAAGTCCCTTGGACCTAGCAACCATGTGATCTATGGGTGTGAGAAGGTAACAGGAGCTGTTGGGTCCTTAGTTAGCTCTGCCATGCAGACAAAAGGCTGAATTACCATTTTAACTGAGGCTAATATACCTGCCCTAGTTACAGGAGAATGCAGCAAAAAGAAAATGTATTAAGATGTTAAAATGCCCCCCCAAAAGGTATTTTAACCCCTTTACGACATGCACCGTACATATATGGCACATGACATGACGGGTCTTCCCTTTGATGTGGGCTCCAGCACTGAACCCACATCTTTTCCAGCACATGTCAGCTGACTTGAACAGCTTATATGTGCCCCTAAAAGTTACAGTGGAATCGCTATCCACCTGTTAACCTGTTAAATGCCGCTGTCAAGTTCTGATCGGCTCACGTGTCACATGACCGCGGATCGCTGATGGGCTGACATGACAGCCCAGGGTCTGCGGCAGATCCCTGTGTTTGTCATAACCGGATTGCTATGAGCAATGCCCAGCTTATAGCAAGTGAGCATTTCTGCTACTAAGAGCACGGCTGAAGCCCCGCTCTGTGTAGCACAAGTGATAGCGACCGGATGCTTCTAGTCTCCCATGGAAAAAAAATAAAAGTTTAAATTACCCCCATATGCCCCATTCAAAACAAAACAATTAAAAAATAAAAAATACACATTTTTGGTATCGCTGAGTTTAGAATAGCCCGATCTATCAATATATAGAAAATATTATTCTGATCGGTAACCAAACGGCACGTTTTTTGCAATTTCACCGCACTTGGATTTTTTCCCATTTTCCTGTACACTATATCGTAAAAAAAAAGCCCTCACATGGCCATATTAACGGAAAAATAAAAAAGTTATGGCTCTGGGAAGAAGAGGAGCAAAAAACAAAAGGGCAAAAATAAAAACGGGCTGCGGCGTGAAAACACAGTGTGAAAAATAAAATAAAAACACAGTGTGTAAAATATAATAAAACACAGGGTGTAAAATAAATAAAAAATATAAAAGCCCAAGAGAAAAAAAGTCTTCAAAATTGAAAGTCTGAATCATTCCTAGCCCTGCCAATGTTGGAAAGCAAATATGCATACAATTTTAGAATGTTTTTTAGTGCTCGTTTGTGGTCGTATACAAATTAAATATGTGAAAAATAGACACATTTTCCTATTTTTCTTTACATTTTTCTCCGGTATTAGCACCAAAAAAGAAAGACTAAAAATGCTATATAAAAATTCCTTCCAAAGACCTTACACAGGACCAAGGAGGGCACTCACTGCTGGTGGAAGATAGGCGATTCCGACACCTAGATAGGAAAGGGTTCTTTATAGTTAGAGCTGACAGCATGTAGGGTGATACAAAGTTAAAGGAAGTTACTAGCGCAGTATTCTTTTTAGGATTTTACTAAAATGTTCCCTATGTATTTCATGTCAGTCTTCCTTTAGTTAAGTTTCATATTTCAAAACTTTTTTTCTAGTGATACCTCACTTTAGGATAACTGTCCAAAACTACAGTGAAAAATGGTCTTCAAGAGTGTGGCAATTTCAAGGAAGAAGAAAAACTTTTTTTTAATGTCACTGGAATATCTGGTCTAGTTTGGGGTGGTGTCATCTAAAAAAATCCTGATCTTTTGGGTTTTTTTTGTTGCATTTTTCAGTAACCCGAAGTTCAATTTTGCTGCTATCATGCAAGCATGAACAATGTGCAAGGTGTTAGGCCACCAATGCAAAACATATGTGAAATCATAAAATATTTTTGGAAAAAAAGGTCAATTTGAGCAAATAATTTTGTGGAAAAAAGATTTTTATGTGTGGAAAAAATAGTGACTAGTCTGAACAAAAAAGTTCATATGAGTTCAGGAAAAAATACACATTTGCAAATGTAAACATAGAAGGGGGAGTTGAATTGGTCGGGCTTAGTTTACCTAAGACATTGGCAGAGCAAAGAATTGGTCAGCATAGTTTACCTAAGACATTGGCAGAACATTGAATTGGTCGGGTATTGTTCAATTTCACACATTGGTCAGGCAATGTTTACTTTCACACATATGACTAATTTAAGTAAACTGTACTAATCCCAACTGCCCAGCTAATGTGAGGACTAGGGATGGATGAACCTGAACTGTAAAGTTCTGGACCCTTACTGAACACATAGTGTTCGGTCACAAGGTCCCGACACGGGTTTCCATGGGAAACCCGTGTTACAGTTTGGGTCCAGTTCGGGTCCAGGGCCTGTAAAAGAAAGCATAAAATTAATAATAAACATTATAAATATTATACTTACCTGTCCAGCGACGCGTCCTCTCGTCACCGCACGAACACTGCCGGAAAAAGGCGAAGACTGCTGAGTGCAGTGAATACAGCAGGAAAGTAATGAGCGGCCCCGGAAGCAGATGTGGCCAGGAGACAGCGGGACTGGAGGACGCGTCGCTGGATAGGTAAGTATAATATTTATAATGTTTATCATTAATTTTATGCTTTCTTTTACATCCTTCCCCACCCAATCTCATATCTGTAAAGTCCAAGCTCGTGGTTCGGACGCAAGTTCGCGTCATTTCTGACCCTGAACTGGAACTTCACAAAAAAACTTGGGCGAACCTGCCCATCCTGATCATCGGGGGGTTCGCCCATCACTAGTGAGGACACTAAGACATTTTGTTGTACACTTTATACAGGTTTAAGCTGTACCAGCTTTTTTCACTAAATGTGCTGCAAAAACAGATGCCAACATTTCCTGCTGCTTTTTTTCACTTACTCATTGCTTTCTATGGGTTAAAAAACACTGCACAAATTCTGAAAGAATTGACATCCTGCAGTTTTACAAAAAAGCAGCAGTTCTCCAATTCAGTCTGGAAAAATAGCCAATATGTGTGCGTGAGATTTCCGAAATCTCATAGCTTTTGCTGGTATTGTAAAAAGCAGCTTTTAATTTGCATAAAAGCAGCAAAAAAATACAAAGTGTGAACATAGCCTAACACATCAGTGTGCTGGACTATCCTGAATGAGATTTGCTCTTTGTAGTCACTGTCTGCTTTAATAAAAGAGGATCTAGCACCTCCACCCAATACTGACTCTGAATCCCATAATCGGGAGTACAGGGCCGAGAAAAATTCCCTTTAAAATTAAGCTAATTTAGAGAGCACTGTGCCTTCATTGTGTCTGTAGATCATGAAGATTCATGCCTAGAAGCTCAGTTTGATGCCAATTGGAAATAATTGATTTCTCTCGTAATAAAAAAAAAGCTGCAAGCCTTATTAATTAGGGAAACATCTAATGAATTTAATGGCAACCTGATTAGCCAGAAAAAAAATACAGAAAAATATTTCAACTTTGAATGTGTCACTTCTTACGCTCGTACTCTGTATGACAATTCATCATTTACCACAGCAGAATAAAAAAATGCCAACTAAATGGACCGATCTGATGTACCCGGGGATGAGCAAATACTTCCAATCAGCAAAAGGAATCTGGAGAGTTCTCCGTGACAAATTAACAAATCAAGATTGAGCTGGAAATAAATGTCACGCAGAGTGGAAGCGCCGGCGCTCTCCCAGAATCAGTAGCAAACCGAACACTTCTGTCCTGATTGGCGGTATATAATGTATATAGAGCAGGACATAGATAGAAATGACAGCACTTGTACTAGCATTAAAGTGGAACATCAGACTAAATAGAAGTTACTGAAATACATCGCTTGTAAAGTTACAAATATTTTTATTTTATGTTCTTAAAGGAACACTAAACCTAGAAGTGACTGATTAAAATTGACTAGAAATATAATCATCCTCACTATTTGTTAGTCTGTGGGATTTTCTAGATCGTCCTGGAACAATCAGTCTTGTAAAAATCCTTCAGAGAGCAAGATGATAAATCTCCTGCTGATCAGTTCCATCTTTGGCTGAAGCCTTACTAGCAGGGGGGTAGGGCTTAACGATCTTTTATCTTACTACAGGCAAAGCAGAAGGGAGAGGCTTCTGCTGCAGGTGGTTGTCTTACCGCCATACACAGGACAGAGGAGTGGGAGAAAGACTGCGCTCCTGAGACACAAATATTTTATATGTATTTCTCAGTTCTAATTTACAATATAAAATTATAGAATAGGAGATTACACCTCTTCCTTATGTGACCAATTTTAATTTCACAATTTTCCTCCCCCTCGTTCAAGAATCGGATCCTTTTTATTATTGCATTTACATATGAGGACTTGCAGTTTTGATTCATATATTACCATACAATGTTATTAAAAACAAGAAAAAAATGTATCCCAGTGGATGAAATGGTGAAAAAAATATAATTCAGCCGTTGGATTTTTATGGCACTCATGATTTGGTAAAGATGACTGTTCAGATTGGTGTGATTATGGCGATACCAAAATTATATATACATTTTTCGTATATACTTTTTAGTGGCTAACCCACCCCCCCAGAACTTTATAAATGCATTTTGTTTATGTTCCCAAAGTCTGAGATCCATAACTTTATTATGTTTCCTTGTAATGGGGCTAATTGAGGGTTTGTTTTTTTGCGTGGCGAGCTGTAGTTTATATTGGCACCAAGTTGGGTTATGTACGATGTTTGATTGTTTTTTATTACATTTTTATGGGAAGAATCGATGACAGAAAAACAGCAAAATCACAGTCTCCAAATTAGACCTACCACTACAAATATGGTGGTGATGGAGAGGCTTTTAGTAGGCCTGCTATAGCAACCCCTCTTGTACTCACTGGTAAGATGTTTGCAGCTGCTGCAAAACATCACACCTCCTTACATTGTGTAGTGGCTTTTTTCTGCATTGCAGTTAAACTGCAATTCACTTTAATGGTGTATTGGCTCTGAACACTGTTTAATTCCTAGGCCTGCATATAACTGATTCGTTGGGGTGCAGGATGTCGACCCTAGGAGCAGACATACCATTGGTGCAACCTTTGCAGACGCAGAAAAACCCAAGAAGTAAAGAAGTCGACCTCCACCTCCAAAGCTTGAGGAAATGTCCATCTTGATGAGCTATTAGCCTGCAAAGGGCCCATAGCCTGTCTTGCACAGGTGTAGGGGGTATGATATATTACGTTTATACCTTTGCCTTTCTCTCTCTCACTCTCTCATCCCGATGCCGTATATTATCAGTGTTTGTATATTTGTTAATGTATGTTGGTACTTCTACACAACTTAGTGTATTACCACTCTCATATAATTGCACTGCTACACTGTTAGGTGTATTACCATGTCTTGTTAAATATATATATACGTTATACTGTTGTATTGTTGCTATGTATAGTATAGGGAAAGTGTAGTGTCCAATTATGGCCACTAGATGAGGTACTATAGTATTCGGGAATCTACTGTAAATAGATGGTTAATTGTAGGAGGGGCTGGTGTGTGGTAACAAGTGTGTTATGTTATGTAGAGCAGAAGGGCCTAAGCAGCCGAAGGGTCCACACAGGCTCTAGGCCCAGGACACCACAGCAGCCACGTAACATTTAAAGAGGAGAACCCAGCCATTCAGAGTCCAGAGGTGATATGGAAATTTGGTTTGGATAAATTTATCCCTGTGTGTGCTGTGGCCGTTCCCAATAAGACTGAGTATTTTGAGCGCTCAAGCAATGAGACTGCACAACATTGTTGTGTCCATAACATTCCATCAATACTGATACTTTATTGTACATACATAGTTTTATAATTGCATATAGAAAGGAGTGGTTAGGGGTTGTTAGGGGTGGTTAGTTAATTACCATATTGTCTAGCTCCTCTGTCATTGGTTATCTAAACATATATGGAATATTGTGATTAATGCACATATGAATGCTGATTAAGCAACTAAAATTGAGCTCTCTGCATCTTTCTGAATCTAGGACAGAGTTGAGACATCTGATCAGCACTTAGTACATCTGGTGTTGTTCCGCTTTTGCATGAAAAACCCCATACAATCTGTCTGGCTTATATCAGTTTATGTCAGCCATTTTAAACCATTGATTATAAACTAGCTGAGTAATATATTAGCTGTGGATATATGAGTATATATGATTATAGAGGAGTATACATACAAGTGAGATCTACAAGATATATATATTTCTATCACAAGCCCCCCTTAGATATCACTTGCCCTAATCCTAGCCTCCTGTCCCAAAGCACTGCAACTCTTTTGTGCTGCCGGTGAACTGACGCAAGCCTAACACCTGCGCCCTACTCCGTACAGACTTTTCGCAAATGGGTGGTCAGGAGATCTGTCCCTAATGGGGGTTCATTGCAATCAGTCTCTTAGTCAACAGCATGTGTAGTGAGCGGTGTGTATTCTTTATCAGGTAGGTCATCTATTTGGTCAGGCAGGGCATCCCGAACATCATTCTGGCTTGGGTGTCATCTTCTGGTAGGGGAGCTTTCTTGCAATGCGATGAGTGGATCCAAGTGGGTCTTCCCTCCAGTTTCACAGAGGTTGGTGTCATCAGCAGCACTTGAACAGGACCATCAAATCTGGGATTGAGTGGTGTTCTCCTTACAAACTTTTTTTCACCAACACCCAGTCTCCTGGCTTCAAGGAGTGCATACCGGACACTGTATCTGGATCTGGCAATGAAGAAAAAAACTCGAGAATGGATGTTAGCAAGTTTCTTGGTGAGTTCAATTACATAAGCAGACAAAGTATCATATTGCATAATCAGCTGCTGAGGGAAAGGATACCCCTAACCTGGGACTAGACCCAAACAAACTTTCATATGGTGACAGCTTTTCTGGGCCTCTGGAAATGTGCCTTACACTAAGTAGTGTGATTGGGAGTGTGTAGGCCTAAGTCTGACCCTACTGCTGACCAGATCTCTCGTGTGAGATTTGCTGTGAATGCGGGTCAAATTTGTGGCTCAAATCAAAAGGGGTCCTACTCGGATCCTATGAGGTAATGTAAATGATGCTAATGTGCAGATAATCCGATAGAAGTCTCCGGATAGTTACTTGCGGAGTGATGTCCTTCTCAGAGAATCAGATCCCATATAGTTTTATGTGGTGTTCAGATCCATATTGTGGACCGAGATGGTGCTTGTCCCTGTCTAGGGTCACTCTGCAAGTAACTATCCTGCGTTCAGCAGGTCCTTAATGGCTCCATGATGCTTCATGGTTGCTCCGCTTGCTGTGATGAAGTCCCTTGCAGCCCAGATGGGCCCAAAGTCATGTGCTATGCCATGCGAGTACCTCGAATCGGTATGCATTTTCGCAGTCTTGTCTTCTGCCATCTGGTAGGCCTTCGTCAGCGCTATCAGTTCTGCTTCCTGGGCTGACAAACTAGGCAGCAGACTTCTGGACCACAGGATCTCTTGATTGCTGGTCACTGCACAACCCATGTGGAATCTTCCTTCATCATCTGCAAATCCGGAGCCATACACGTAGAGGATCAACTCTGGTTTGGTCAGTGGCTCTTCTGCCACCTTGGGTAGTCCTGCTGTTTCCTGTTGCATGATGCTGAAGCAATCATGGTCATCCGTCCGGAGCAAATCCAGATCCCTGCAGAAGGTATCATGCAGATTTTGATCAGAATTTTTATTTGAGGGTCCATATCTGTATCCCCCCTTGGGAGTGGGAGTAGAGTGGACGGGTTGAGGACTGTGCATCTGGTGACATTGTCGGGCAGGAGTAGAGCGCACTGGAGGCGAAGATGCCTGGCGGTGGAGAGATGTTTTGGCTGAGTTTGGTTGAGGATTGCTGAGATGTCATGCAGACCCAGGATTTCCAATGGTTTTCCCAATGATGTCAGTAGTCCTGTCCAGGAGGGCGTGTGCTGCAACTGCTGCTCTCATGCGGGAGGAAGAGTCTCCCCTTGCAACTGGATCCAGGCGGGCTGAAAAGTAGTCCAAAAGTCTCTGCTTTCCCCCCTGAAGCTGCGTCAGGACTCCAGTAGCAAGGCCTTCTTTTCTCATCAAGTAGAGACGGCATGGCTTCTTGTAGTCAGCTAGGCCTAGTGCTGGCGCTGAGACTACAGAGCCTTTTAACTTCTTGAACGAGCTGAAAGCTTCATCTGTCAGGAGGAATGGGGTCACACTGACGTAATCACACCGAGGCTGCATTAGGACTCAGGCATCAGGGATCCAGTCTCTGCAATACGAAACTAGACCAATGAAGGCCTGTAGCACCTTTGGAGTTGTTGGAGGAACCATCTTCTCCACTGTGGTCTTCCGGTCATCTGTCAGGCGTTTCGCCTGGTGAGCAATACAGTGTCTCTGGAACGTAACTCGCTTCAGACACCACTGGACTTTGTTCTTTGAGACCTTTCAGTGCTGCTCCGCCAGGTAGAGTAGAAGAGACAAGAAATGGGCTTTACACGTGTCAAAGCCAACTGCACAAAGGAGTAGATTGTCCATGTATTGTAGCAGGGTTACTTCTGCTTGTTCTGTGACCCAGTTGGTGAGGACTGTGGACATTTCTTTGGTGAACTGTGGAGGGCTGTTCTGGGCCCACTGTGGCATCACTGTCCATGTGTGGTGTCCCCCCTGGTGCGTTAAGGCAAACAGGTACTGGTCATCTGGGTGAAGGGGAACAC